>NC_137634.1:26290004-26942504 GCF_963383615.2 Lipophrys pholis | reverse complement strand
AGCCACTTGAAAGCTCTCAAAGATCCTCTTTGTCTCACACAGTGAATAAAACCGGTCCTCGGTGTTTATTTAGGAACCTTACAAACCTTTATGATCATTTTTATACACGTTTACTGAACATGCTGTTCCGTCAGGCTCAGTTTATTTCCAGGAACCACACGACCTGGGAATTTATTTGAATACCAAACGAAGTTTAATCACGCCTAATATATATAATTGCAAGCTAGAGCAAAACTGTATTTCTAGGCTGTTATAGACCAGGTTTCAAGAGAAACACATCAGCCTCTGCGTTTTCATTTCACAAAAGTTTAATGTTTACACAACAAAGTTCTGATAAACAATGTCTATTTACTGTTTAGTCACGACACTCTGGAGGAAACATTGTTCATATTATCCATCGACTGAGCATGTGCACAACTACTAGTGACTACGGCCCTGGTCACATGACCAGTAACAGCAACTCTGCCGTCAAGGAGACGGAGCCCGAACAGCTCCAGAAAGTCTCGATTTCGCCGGTTTCCATGGCGACAGAGCCACGGTGTCGTGTAAATGGCTCGCGAAATGCAACGGAAGTTTAGCGTTTTCACTTTAGATTTGTGCCGTGTAAACGAACCCAAATGCTTTCAAATATTTAAGTCACATCAAGATTAACATTGAATAAGCTGCAATCTTCCTTCCAGTCTTTTCTTTTATTCACAAAAAACAAGCAGAATAAATGAGAAGCTGCATGAAAGGTCTCTATAATTCTCTTTGTCTGGACAACATGGACTTTCCCTCCTCTGACAGAAACCAGTACATCATTGAGCTTCATTATGCATCTTTTATTTCTTAAATACAATTTATTTATTTATTCGCCCAGGAATCAATGTGATAAATATTGTATTCTAAATATTATATGGACATAGCATCATGGATATGTGCTCGCTGTGAAGTCTGGGTCTATACTGTCTTTATATTTATTAATAACAAAAACAAAGCTCAACCCAAAGGAAACCACATGAAAGATTCAGATTGTTCCTTTGTTTCTCCACAACGAATAAACACAGTCCTGCTTTATCCAGAAATATAATTTCTCCAGGACCGACGTGACCTGGACAGTTATTCATCATTTATTCATCAGACACAAAGAAATATCATCGTTAAAATGTACTCACTGTTTATTCTTTCTCTATATTGTGCCGTTTTATTGTAAAGAAGATAAAAACAAGCTGAACAAACAAAAAGCCACATGAAAGCGCTCCATTATTGTCTCTGTCTACTCACGGTGAATAAACCCGCTCATACAGAGAAGGTGGACTTTCCCTGGGAGTTTAGAAACCTGGATTATAAGGTCATTCTCATACATGTTAGGCCTGGAAAATGAGAACTCTGGGAATCTGGGCTCATTAAATAATTCTGTTTCTTTAAACCCCTGCATGTTTGGTACATTTTTTATGTTATTTCAGCAAATTGAGAGCAGATAGTAGATCTCTATAACACCAAAATTTAAAGTACAGACATTATCAATTCGTTAATAGAGAAAATACCACTAAGCTGCGACGGAACTGAGGTGAAAGTCATATAGAAAACTGGTTATGTTCACAGATGTTCGAGACGCGTCAAAAGCAGAGGAGAGCATGATTCCTGCAGCACAGAGGGATTTAAGACAGCCACAGTGGTGCACAAACTAAATATCATGATCAAAAAACAGAAAGCGCACTATATACTTCATGGAGACGCATGAAGTGGTGATTTTCTGCCACGCCTCATGAATCACTGCCTGCTCACCAGCTCGCAGCGACAGTCGTGTCAGGTCAGGTCCTGTCAAGTCTGCTGGGTCTTTATTGACTTTCCTTTATGAAGTGTGGATATGTTGGCATGAAATGTGTTTCCCTCGGGACTGAACGACGCACACACCAAAAAGACACTTCACATGAGCCCCAATTGAAAACTTTACATTTGATTTAGAAAGCAGTTTAAAACCTGCTTTGTCCCGAAAAACTGATTTCAAACAGGGCCACAGTGAGAAGCCACAGTAAGAAGCCACAGTAAGAAGCCACAGTAAGAAGCCACAGTAAGAAGCCACAGTATGAAGCCACAGTAAGAAGCCACAGTAAGAAGCCACAGTAAGAAGCCACAGTAAGAAGCCACAGTGAGAAGCCACAGTGAGAAGCCACAGTGAGAAGCCACAGTGAGAAGCCACTGTGAGAAGCCACTGTGAGAAGCCACTGTGAGAAGCCACTGTGAGAAGCCACTGTGAGAAGCCACAGTAAGAAGCCACAGTATGAAGCCACAGTATGAAGCCTCAGTAAGAAGAAACTGTTAGAAGCCACAGTAAGAAGCCACAGTAAGAAGCCACAGTAAGAAGCCACAGTATGAAGCCACAGTATGAAGCCACAGTATGAAGCCACAGTATGAAGCCACAGTAAGAAGCCACAGTAAGAAGCCACAGTAAGAAGCCACAGTAAGAAGCCACTGTAAGAAGCCACAGTAAGAAGCCACAGTAAGAAGCCACAATATGAAGCCACAGTAAGAATCCACTGTAAGAAGCCACAGTAAGAAGCCACAGTAAGAAGCCACAATATGAAGCCACAGTAAAAAGCCACAGTATGAAGCCACAGTAAGAAGCCACAGTAAGAAGCCACAGTAAGAAGCCACAGTATGAAGCCACAGTAAGAAGCCACAGTAAGAAGCCACAGTAAGAAGCCACAGTAAGAAGCCACAGTAAGAAGCCACAGTAAGAAGCCACAGTAAGAAGCCACAGTATGAAGCCACAGTAAGAAGCCACAGTAAGAAGCCACAGTAAGAAGCCACAGTAAGAAGCCACAGTAAGAAGCATGCAGAGGGTCAAGACAAAGTCCTAACTCCTCATAAAAACTGCAGGAAAGTACAGCTTCTCCTTTTTAGGTGCCGTTTACACGACGAGTTCAAGTGAAAAAACTAAACTTTGGTTGTGTTTTCGGGGTCCGTTTACACGACAACAGAGTTCAAAGACACTGAAAGTGCAACTTTTTCAGAAACACCCCGACTTCGCCACCGTTTTCACGACAACATTTCACGCAAAGACATCTAATCCGTTAAAAAAAGAGCGTGTTAACACTGCAGCAGCAGACACACTGACAACGATGTAGTTAGTATGCCAGGCCACGGGGGGCGCTGTTGCTTGTTTTTCTAATGAAACCACACAGACGTGTGTGCAGAGAACAAAACACTATAAACATGAAGAAAATGGAGAGAACCTGACATCCGTATGGACTGATGATGCATCGGATGATATCAGGGAGAGTCTCAACTATTAAACTACTGATCTGGAGGATAAAACTAGAATACTCGTATTTATTGTCATGTGAACGGGGGCCTCCGTCTCCCTGTAGACGCGTGAAAACACAACTTTCTGAAAACATTCGGGCTCCGTCTGGATGTCAGTGGGAAGCAGTAGTATTTTACTTGTCCAGCCGCTGCAATGTACTGTAGTATACATCAGATTTGATACTAAATCAGATGAGATGAACAGTTCTTATTGTGTATGTGACATTTATAAGCTGGAGGTGATACAGGGAAATTAATTGACGTCTGAGGAGAATGTGGGCGTGGTGGTGCAACATTTTGCCTGTGTGGTTACTTGCAGACTATTGTTTTGGTGTTGTGACAGACGGAGCGCATCCTGCCCATCGAGTCGGGTATCTGTGATCTGCGACCCTACTGGGTGGACGATCCCGTGAAGGGCCGGATCGTCACACTCTAAGATGGAAGCAAAGTTTTTCTACTGCGATCACCTGGAAAGCACATTAAGTTACACTCACTGGCTGAGAAGCGCCATATGATGAACACAATCCAGTCATCACAGCCAAACAGTGAAGTGTGTTCCATGTTGTGAAAAGTGTGAGTGTGAGATCTCATGCCGGTTAAATATTTACTACTGTGGGAATTCACCAGCAAGACGCTGTGGCCTCCGAGCGCCTCGGGGAAGAAATAGCTGTGAAGGGTTAAATTAGTGTTCATAGTGATGAAACTCCTGGTGTCCCATGATAGCACGCTCAGGGAGAGCTCGGAAAAACTGCATGCCAAGATGTGGAAAACATGACGGTGCTTGTTTTTCTTAAGATCGTCAAAGTGCTGCAGATGGAGCGATACGTGTGGGAACTGAGTGACGAAGCCAAAGACGAGTGCGTGGATAGTTTGTGTTTGAGTCGGCAGTTCAGAGACCAGTTAGACCAGAGTCTCTCAACCACTGGTTCTGGACCTGGACCTGGACCAGGACCAGGACTCTGCACTGTCAGATGAGGACCGTGGGCAGATTCAACAACACTGATTTGTGTATGTGTGTAGTAAAACATGTGTATAATGCAAAAGGTAACTTGTAGTGTTGGTGTGACAAATCAGCTGAGCTGTCCACAAAGTGTGAGTCAGTTTAATTATTATTCACTTGTTATGTCCAAATAAAGTTACATCAGTCAGTGGGAGGAAGATGCTCTATAATCTGGATGTTGGGTCCTTCTAAATTGAAGTATTAAAGTCTTTCTTTGTGGTGTTTCAGAGAATTTGTGATGAAAATGTCGATATTTTCACAAAACCAAACAATGATGATTGAAAATGACTCCGATCTCAACATGAAGACAGTTTTACTGAAACCTTCGGCTGAAAATCCAGTCCAATGTCCAGAAAACTGTTGCATTCTGGGTGTTTTCACAAACTTCCCCTGACAGCGTGGCCTTGAGGCTAGTTTGGGATTAACCAGGTCGCTTTCATGGCCGCATCACAAGATCTCAGCTCAGTCTCACTGTTGTTTTGTTTCCAAAACTCTCAAGAAATTTGTGCAAAAAAACAATGTTTTCTAGAAATGTTCCTCTTTTTTAGGAGGTCTGGAGGACTGGAGCTCCTTGCGGCCGGATTTGGCCCACAGGCCTGATGTTTGACGCCCCTGGTTTAACCTGTTGTGAGCTTCATGACTAATTTAAAGGAAACCATCACACACATGCAAATTCTAAAGAGACTAAACAACACAGAGGAAAAGATTTTGTAAAGCAAACAGCGGAGCAGAAACAGGAAGTGGAGGAGAATGGAGCTCCGCGAGGAGCCAGGACCGATGAAAACATCCTGCCGCCGAGGGAAGCGGCGCGGCGCGGCGCGGCGCGGCGCTACACTCACGCTGTACGGAGCTTTGTGGAACGGGCTGTCCGGGTCGCTGGACTGGAACCTCCAGGTCACCGAGGAGGCTCCGCTCACCACCTCGCTGGACTTGAAGGTGCAGCGGAGGACCCCCGTGGTGCCGTTCTCCACGATCACCTCCGGGTCTGCGTGGATGACGATGGCCGCCGCCGGCTCCGGGACTGCACATCAAACAAGTGTCAATAACCAGATCGGGGGTAACAGAAATTTTAAAATACACTGCATTTTCAAAATAAAACTTTTTATTCTCTCCTTGTCACCTGGTACCAAATGATCCACGAGCAGATGGTCTGCAGCCCGAACCCTTTAGAGGGTTTTTGCAGCCCATATTATTCTTTTTTTTTTTTTTTTTTACTTTGACATAACTGTCATATTTATTATACATTACAATTAAGATTTGATTATAGTTGAATTTTCTAATACTGTATTTTATCTTGGATTTTTATTTTATTTTATGGTTTTGGTTAAAGAAACAACCTTGAAATGTCATTAAAATTACAAATTATTATACAATAAATATACATTTTTAAATACATATTTAATCACTTAACTGAATGAAAATGAGTTTGTATGCATTTGTTTGAGGCCACATCTTTTTTCGTATTATTGCCTTGGTTATTATCTTTATTCATTTTTAATAGTAGAGTAGTGGCGCTTCAGGATGTGGTGGAGGAGAATTATCAGGAGTGTGTGATCATAAACCGGCTCTGCCACTTCATTCTAAGCTTCATCTGGTAAAACAACACACAGGAAGGGAATTCACATCAAGATAAGCCTCATCCAACAGGATCCCGCTTCGTTTTGTGGTGGTGGTGCTGGTCTAAAGTCTGGAGGCTGAGTTCTGGACTAACTGTAACGAGCAGCTCTTCTTTGTTGAGGCATGCGAAGAGGCTGTTGCAGTCGTCCAGGCGTGAGGACACAAATGCATGGATGATCATTTGGAGCTCTTCTCTGGACATCATGGACCTGAGCTTGGTTACACAACTGAAAGAAGCAGTTCTTTACCAATGGAATACTTCCAATCCAAAGAGTCAAGAGAAAAGTCAAAATGTCGACAGCAAATTTTATTTATTTGTGCTTAAATTTTCATTATCATTATTATTTTCGTTATTGTTTGTATTATTGATTGTAAATTGTTAATATTATTCTATTCATTTGCCACAATTATCCTTTTGGTGTAGAATCCACTTTCTGCAGCTCTGTGAGAAACGCTGACTCATCAACTCGTGTTCACGTGAGCAGAGCCTCCAGCCGCCTGGCAGGGACACAAGCAGCTTTTACAGCAGAGCGTCTTCAGCCGTTACTCCAAGAGAAGGAAGTGTTTGTCATTCGTTCCCCTCCCATCACATCGCATTAGTCTGAGAGTCAAAGCAGAACAGCCACAGTCCATTTCCTCCAAACTCAGACACTTTGCCCTGAATTGATGATGATGATGATGATGATGATGATGATGATGATGATGATGATGAGGAGGAGGAGGAGGAGCCGCTGTTATAAAGGCTGCTGAAGCACAAAAGGTCCTGAAAGATGCGTACGCCACTTCCCACTCAAAGTTTGTGATCTAGAAAAATAAACTTTGGGGGGGAACGTTGGTACCGGTACGACAACTTAGAACCTTGAGCAGCACATTGTGGAGACGGAGAACCTGATGGTGCTGATGGTGAGGTGGAGAACTGAACCAGATTCATCTCATACGTGTAATCTCTTCAAATATCAGACTTATTTTATCCACGTGATCATAAACAGCCGAGCTGCAGAGTTCTAGATGGTTCTTCAGTGGAACGTTACTGCTGAATCAGCAGAACCATGTTCATATGTTAAACTTTTATCTTCTAATGATACAGAGGATAGAACTGATTGATTATCAATGATAGAGGATAGAACTGATTGATTATGAGTTGTGACAAGGTGTATAACAATCAGCCTAATTTGTGAGTGAGCCTATAAATAGCGCAGTGACCTCCATGTATAATGCTGCACTGTGGACGCTCTGCCCCTGACCTCCACCTCCTCCATCACTATTTCTCTCTCTGTAAAATTCATTTCCTCGTCTCTTCTGCCAGGATTTAGCATCAAATAGGATCGATCAGCAGGCTGATTGAGAAGCAAAAATACTCCTGAGGTACTTAGACCATTGATGGTAGAAAGTGGGCGTGTTGAGGGCGTGTTGAGGGCGTGTTGAGGGCGTGTTGAGGGCGGCGTGTGAGCCGTCAACCTTCCAGGTGGATTGTATTTTATAAAAGGAAAGTGCGTGCAGATGTGCGTACACAAGATTTTACAGATCAATTTTTTTGACACAAGCCATTTTTAGTAGGACTCCTATGTATTTTTTATAGATGAGGCTCCTGAGCCCCTCACACCCGACCCGGTTCAAAGTGTGTACTGTGGTCACTAATTTAATCCTGTTTCAGTCCAGTTCCACCTCTTTGTGGTCATTTTGGTTTCATTTCAAACCGTTTTCATCTCAATCTTCTTATTTTTGGTGTATTTGAGATAAATTTGCATCATTTATTCTGAAGATTTTATCCATTCTTGTGGCTATTTGTCAAGAACTGAATTACTATTTGAATTGTTTCAGTCAGTTTAAACCATTTCCTGGTTAGTTTATGCCTGTTTGTGGTCACTGTTTGGATTTAGGTCATTTCAGTCAGTTTTCATTTAATTTTCACACTTTTGATTTATTTGTGATCTTTAATTTTGAATCTACTTTGCTTTCTCTTTCACATTAGTCTGTTTTACCTTCGTCTTGGTAGTTTGCGCCTCTTTGTGGTCATGTTGCCTTTACTTTAAATTTTCATCTCAGTTCTACTATTGTTGGTGTCTCTGTGATAAATTTGCACCATTTGTTCTTGTCAGTTTCTTTTTTAAACGTTTTACATTGTTGTAGTCATTTTTCCTTTATTTTAGCAGACCTTTTAATGTGTTTTGGATGTTTTTCATCTTAATCTATTTTTATGTTTGTTTGTGGTCTTTTACAAAGTTTTGATCTCAGTCTTTTTGATTTGTGATAAATAAATATTCTGCACTTTTTTTTATGTTTCTGTGGTTATTTTAGATGTACGTATTTCATTTTCTTTTGCATGTTTTCCAGTCATGTTTCTGTTCTGTTGTTGGTTCTCAACATGTTTTACCTGCAGGCCATACAGATACACTGGGAATCTGTCATTTTAATAGATGTTACAAAAAAGCTTGCAAACACACCCACTCTCGTCAATACACAGAATTAAATCAAAGTGACAATTCCCAGATTCCTAGAAGGTTTCTTATCTGGTCGGAGCAGGAAAAGCCTTGGTTTGGGGGGGGTAGACCCTGTGGTTTCTAGTGCTGACCCTCAAAACGGTCCCGATCCACAGCTTGGGAACCATCGATTTGTTTCTCTCAGCTATGATGTTGCATTTGATTATCAAAAACCATTTAAAGATAGGTGACAGATGTTTCAAGTGACACGTTGTAAAAACTCTCTAATGTTATGATTGAAAACGATGTTGTTTTAAAGCCAGATTCTGTGTTGAGCTGGATAAAATCTACAGTGGGTTTTGTTACCCAGCAAGATCGACGGATCATTGCGCAAATAACGAATCCATTATTACGCAAATCACTAGAAGCTCCAGATGAACAGCTGGAAGAGTTCTGGGTCGAGAGGAAACGAGATGTTCTCTCCAGAGCTTTGAGACGCTGGATTTATCAAATCAAACCAATTATCTGAGGCTTTGGTTGCATTCAAGGCTTTATTTAAAGGCTTCTAACACTGTAAAAATTAACTGATTTCTGGATAAAAACTACACTTAAGGACACAGAGATTCGTTCACAAATCGGTGATTTATAACGTGTTACGTTTAAAAACCCTTCCACACGTGTGACGGGTATATTTCACATAGTTTCTGCGGTATTACAAGGTGTTATTGAATTCGGCTAACTTCTAAAACATCCACGGGATTTGTTTGTAGCTGAATTTTAACATTTATTTAACAGGTTGTCGTGTGTTCCTCGACAAGCAGCTCCCACCGTCCGTCCACCGGGGCGGCACTCTGTGCCAAACCCCGTTCAAATATCCACAAATTCACCAGCAAATCTGCAGAATCGAGTTAAAAATCACAGTAATGCCAAATGCCGCTAACAGGGGCGGGTGTCGTGCCTTCGGGTGTGTTTAAAGTCCCATCGAGCGGCTGACAGAGGACTTAAGGCCGAGTAAAGAGCAGCACCGTGATTCAAGAGGTTAGGGGTGTAAACGCTAAGCTAACCTGAAATCTACCTACAAAAACCACCACAATTCACACGTTCACCCGCACACATTCAATCCGGGACGGCTCCGGCACTCACCTAGTACAACACACAGCGTTAATCCAGTCAGTAGAAGCGGCTTGCAGACGGTTTTGAACCGTTTTGGCTCCATTTTGTGGTTGTAAACAGTTTTTCTGCTTTTTTTTTTCTCTATCGTCCGAAGCACTTCTTCCTCAGCGCAGCTCACTGCGGCGGCAGGACGCTTATTGGTGCCGCGGCTGCCCCCCGCAGGACGCCCGGGGAACTGCAGGAACCACAGAGAACTGCAGGTCCGTCCACCACAACCATACTGTAGTTTATTTTGAGAGTTTAGAGTTCTTTAGAATGAAATGTTGTTGCTTTAACATTTCTTTGTGTTTTTGTAATCTCGTTCGAGTCATTTTCGAGCTGAAGAAGTTCTGGATCTGCTTTTTTGTGTTTTTGTTATTCAGTTTTCATCTTGTTCTGGTCATTATTTGTTGGTAGAATTGATTTTTGACAGCTATTATGTGTTTCAGGACTTTTTGTTTGAAACTGAGAAAAGAGCAGTGTATTTGTTGGATAGCAGTAGAAAACTGATTTCTTACAGACATTATTTGTGAGAACAATCATCTACATGAAGGTTTTTTTGATCCGTCCACTTCTCATTCAACAGACGACGCTGTTCAGCTGCTCCAGGTTTACAGGCTCGACACAGCAGGTACCGTTTTATCTGCACTATCAAGGCCCATTTACAGGACAACAATTTATAGTGAAAATTGAAAATTTTCATTGCATTTTGGTGTTTCCAGGAGCTCAGAGCCACTGATGACCCAACTTTTTGAAAACAGCTCCCAAGTGGAACTTTTTGAAAACACTCCGTCGTCGTGTAGAACAAGTGAAAACAATTTCTGGAAACATTCAGGATCCATCACCATGTAGACGGCGGAAACTCTACTCCTGGTCCTGGACCTGGTCACCTCGGCCGTAGTAACTAGTAGTTTTGCACATGCTCAGTAGCTGGACAATCAGAAACAAACTCCAAAACATTCTCCTTCTGATTGTTTTGGTGAAGTTTTATTTCAACATAACCGAGTAAGAAATCTTAGTCAAAGTGTAATACTAATGTAAACAGGGTCATGACATGTCCGGTGGTGCGTGTGTGTGCAACCATGCATGTATGTGCTTGAAATAGTTACAAAACATTAAATATACTCGCAGCACACAAAGACAATAATATGAAGACATGTTGTTGGCGTGTGAGAGAGAGAGAGAGAGAGAGAGAGAGAGAGCGAGAACTCCAAATGATCAATAAATGTATAATGAAAGAAACAGATTTGTTTCTTTCATTGACTTGTTATTAAGCCATATCATATCTCAGTCTTTGCTAAGAAGCATAATACAAAGTATTTCAGCATGAGAGCACGTACTTTGTAGGTGTGAACATTTGGGGAGTTATGAGTATTATTGAAGAAGAAGAGTCGTACTTTTAGCAATCCCCTTTGGGGAAACGTCTTCACCGAACCGACCCGTCGGTAGCAGCCACACAGCGCAGCGCTCAGGGGAGCTGGTGGGGCCGAGGGCCGAGGCTTTGTTGGACTGTGGGAGGAACCGGAGAACCCAGAGGAAACCCACACACACACGGGGAGAACATGCAAACTCCACACACAAAGGTCAGACTTGAACCCGCGACCTTCTCACCTCCAGCGCGACACAAGCGCTTATTCAACAGTTTTTAGTCACAACCCAACAGCTGATGAGATGCAGGCGGTGTCGGAGCAGCGACCCCAAGCTTTACACACACACACACACACACACACACACACACACACACACACACACACACACACACACACACACACACACACACACACACACACACACACACACACACACACACACACACACACACACACACACACACACACACACACAAGGAAGCTGCAGGAAGGAGAAACATCAGGGATCTCTAGCAGGTTCATCTCTAGTTTAGACTAAAGCAGGTCAGAGATGCTGTTTAATTTTTTTGCATGTTTCTATCAAAAAAGTTTCACATTGACACGACGATGTGTTGAAAATGATGTCCGTTTCCATGGAAACAGCTGAAACGCAGAAAAGAATGTATTTTTCACCTTGGTTGCGTTTTTCCCGTTTCCACGGAGACCGAATGTTTATGAGAAGTTCTGTTTCCCCACAGTTGCCATGGAGACGGAGTCGGAGCGTTTCCAAAAAGTTGTGTTCTGAGTGACTCCGAGCACCGCTGTCGTGTGAACGGATCCAAAACGCGGCAAAGGTTTTCCATTTTCACTTGAGAAGGTGTAAACGGGGTGTTGGCGTTCCACACGCCGCCAGACGGAAGCGGGTGAGGTTTTGTGAAAGACGGATGAAGGTCACGGACCTTTGAGGACGACCCGCAGCTCGGTGCGAGCCTGCGTCCCCTCGATGTCTGGGGGATTCTTCACGTCGCAGAAGTAGGTGCCGTTGTCGCTGAAGTGGGCGGGGCTCAGCTGGATGGAGACGTCCCTCTTGTTGATGTCTCCGATGAACTGCACTCGGTCTTTGAACTCCTCGGGTCCTTCTAATTTGAAGTATTAAAGTCTTTCTTTGTGGTGTTTCAGAGAATTTGTGATGAAAATGTCGATATTTTCACAAAACCAAACAATGATGATTGAAAATGACTCCGATCTCAACATGAAGACAGTTTTACTGAAACCTTCGGCTGAAAATCCAGTCCAATGTCCAGAAAACTGTTGCATTCTGGGTGTTTTCACAAACTTCCCCTGACAGCGTGGCCTTGAGGCTAGTTTGGGATTAACCAGGTCGCTTTCATGGCCGCATCACAAGATCTCAGCTCAGTCTCACTGTTGTTTTGTTTCCAAAACTCTCAAGACATTTGTGCAAAAAAACAATGTTTTCTAGAAATGTTCCTCTTTTTTAGGAGGTCTGGAGGACTGGAGCTCCTTGCGGCCGGATTTGGCCCACAGGCCTGATGTTTGACGCCCCTGGTTTAACCTGTTGTGAGCTTCATGACTAATTTAAAGGAAACCATCACACACATGCAAATTCTAAAGAGACTAAACAACACAGAGGAAAAGATTTTGTAAAGCAAACAGCGGAGCAGAAACAGGAAGTGGAGGAGAATGGAGCTCCGCGAGGAGCCAGGACCGATGAAAACATCCTGCCGCCGAGGGAAGCGGCGCGGCGCGGCGCGGCGCTACACTCACGCTGTACGGAGCTTTGTGGAACGGGCTGTCCGGGTCGCTGGACTGGAACCTCCAGGTCACCGAGGAGGCTCCGCTCACCACCTCGCTGGACTTGAAGGTGCAGCGGAGGACCCCCGTGGTGCCGTTCTCCACGATCACCTCTGGGTCTGCGTGGATGACCATTTATTGAAAGCAGTTCTCTCCAAACGTTAATGAGCCAGAGACGGTGTGTGAAAAGGCACAACAAAGAAAAAGCAATCCAACTTTAAATCAGGAGATATCACCTTGAGTGTTTGGTCATATTGAAACTTAGGTTGGCTTTTATTTTGAAATGACACCTCAGATTTGGCAGGGACTTCGTGAGTGACATTCTGAAGTTGTCTAATATCAATCTAACATGGAATGGTTTTAAGTTAACAGGGAATTTCCTTTTAATGTCAGTCTGAAGTTAGATGGAATGGAACCCAGATATGCTAATTCCAAGGGCTCTTATTTTGATATGCGATATCCTGATCTGTCCTACAATCAATCTGCAGTTAAATGGGTTTACAGCAAAAAAAATAAAAAATAATATATATATATATATATATATATATATATATCCATCCATTTTCTTCCGCTTATCCGTTTCCGGGTCGCTGGGGTGTCAGTCTGAGCACTGCTACCCAGATCGCACCTGAGCTAGCGGGGGATATATATATATATATATATATATATATATATATATATATATATATATAAATAAAATCAAAATCTTGCCCAGATCTGTTGGGCTTGTATTTTGAATAAAGTTATTAGAAAGGGCTGATGTTTATCACACTATAGTAACATTAAAACGTCACCGACTGAAAATGTGTTGTTTCTTTTTAGCAGGTAATAAGTTTGTTTAAAACTGCATTATTAATAGTTTGTATTAATGATGCATTCATTTATTTTCTTTGTTGTTGTGTGTTACTTTTAGCCGTAGTATTAATTTGTGTTTTATTAACTAACTTAATGAAGGTCAGATCTCGTTCACTGGAACGTCACTTTTATTTTGAAATCAGTGTAAATCTGCTCTTACGGTAATGCATAGTGTAAAGGCGCACCGCTAAACAGAGTAGCGGCTGGTTTAACACCAGTACGGTAAAGGTTCGGGATGCAAACACTAAGCTCACGGATTCAGTGCGGGACGGCTCCGGCACTCACCTCGTACAACACACAGCGTTCATCCAGTCAGTAGAAGCGGCTTGCAGACGGGTTTGGACCGTTTTGGCTCAGTTTTGTGGTCGTAAACAGTTTTTCTGCTTTTTTTTCTTCAGCCCAGCTCTCTCCGGCAGCAGCACGCTGCTGCGCGCCACGGCTGCCCCCTGCAGGACGTCAGGGGAACTGCAGCAACTACAGAGATGCAGGTCGGTTCACCAGAACTATATTCTGATTTAGTTTGTTTGTTCAAAGTCCTTTAGAATGAAATGTTGTTTCTTTAGCATTTTTTTGTCTCCTCTTTCATCTGGGTCGAGTCCTTCTTGAGCTGAAGAAGTTCTGGATTTGCTGATCTGAGGATACCTGGTATTTAAATATCAATACAAACGCCACGGAGGGGCTAAATCGAGGAGGGTGTAACACTGATGACACGCACGCAGAACAATTGCACAGGCTTCCGGGATTTATTGCTCCGATCGCAGATGTAGTTGCCACTTACCTGCTGCCGTTCCACGATTTGCCAGCAGATTCATCTGAAGACCGTGCAGATAGTTCTTTAGCAACAGCGGTCAACAGAAGGTTTCTCCCCCAAGCTCACCCCACACAGCCACGATGCAGGTCTGACATCACCGGCACAGGTGAGCGCGCGCACTAATAACAAAACACCACTCCCACAGTGCCACCCCCCTTCACCATGGTGCAGAAGCACGTGCACTTCGAGCGCATGCACGTTGCTCGTAAATAAAGGAGAAACAACAAAATCCCTGAGGCTCCTCGACCTGGGTTAGACGTCTGATCAGGGGCCTCCTGTTCCAGGTGAACCAGGTAGACTCACCTGGGAGGAGACTGGAGGATGAACCTGGACCCGCTGGAGAGACTCTACCTGTGTGAGTGCCCCCGGCTGGAGGAAAGTAAGACGGGTTGATTGGGGATCAGAGTTTAGAGAGTTTTCTACTGCAAGTCTCTTCAATCAGAGAGCGTCTAAAGCAGGGCTCCTCAATAGGCGGCCCGCGGGCCCGAGGGAGCCACCTGTCCGGCCGGCGCCGGCCCATGAGCTGCACATCAAGGTGGAATAAAGTGGGACGTGTGGGGGAAATGTGCTGCTCTAACTAGTTTGGACCTCATCCCACACCGGAGCCGGAGTCTGTGTGTGTCTGACGTCATTACGTCAAAGCTGCTCTGCTCTGACGTCCACAGATTTCAATTTCACGACCCGCCAAGTAAAGTCCAGATTAAACAAAGAACCAACCTGAGAAGCTCAAAGTGGATCAGAAAGCTTCAGTTGATCTGTGACTGGACTGGACGGGTTAGTTGATATTACCGACCCATTCCAGCTTCAGTTGATCTGAGACTCACCGTCTCAGGTGTGTCTGGTGGAGGCGGGTGGAGGCGGGTGTTCACCCAGGACGTAAAACAAGTCAGGTCAGCAACTGAGTTTAAAAACATGTGACTCCACCCCCCCATGACTCCACCCCCCCAGTTCTTCTCCCAGCAGCTACTGAACAGTGGACACACTCCAGAGCGCTCAGCATTCAGAGAAACTCCATGGAGTTGATCAGAGAGGAGGATGCTGCAGGGAGCGAATGCTGACACTCTGTAGAACACATCAACACATCACTACTAATCCACACGCTCAGTTACTAACTTCACCAGTACAGCTGCTTCTTCATCTTCCTGAAGATTCATTGGAGCCAAATTGATGTTCCAGGAACATGAGGAACGTCAGAACTACAGATGCATTAAGTCACATTAAGAATGTCAGGAATGTGGAGGAATGATGGAAAATGATATTGGTAACTGATAACCCTGCGACTAGAAGAGTGGAGGATTGGGTGGAGGAGTGGAGAACATGTCTGTAGAAGCCAGCGGCGGTGCCAGAGCCCCCGCGGTGTACGCTGCGGCTGTCAAACTGCCAGAGTTTTGGCAGCACGATCCGGAGCCGTGGTTCCAACACATCGAGGCTCAGTTCCATCTCCGAGGGGTAATGGCCGACGACACGAGATACTTCCACATCGTCGCAGCGTTGGATTCTTCCACCACCCGCCGAGTAATGGTTCTGCTTCAGGACCCGCCGGCGTACGGAAAATACACCGCGCTCAAAATTCAACTCCTCCGGCTGTTCCAGCTGTCCGATGCTGAGCGGGCGGAGCGCCTTCTGTCTCTCAACGTTTTTTTTGCTCGTCCTCGCCGGCTGGATGCGGCTAATCTGGCTATCGCTAAAGAAGAGTTTGCCATTATGGAACGGCTTGGGATTGTGCGGCGCCCCGACAGCCCGTGGGCCTCACCTTTCCGGCACCTCAACAATATTACGGCACATGATCGGTACCCCGTTCCACACATACAAGACTTTTCCGTCCACCTGACAGGAAAAGAGATTTTTTTTCCAAGGTGGATTTGGTGAGAGGCTACCACCAGGTTTCTCCGGATGCTGTTTGGTCTGAAAGGTGCAGCACAAACATTCCAGCGCTTGATGGACTCCGTGTTAAGGGGCCTGCCTTTCCTGTTCGTATATCTGGATGACATCCTAGTTGCCAGCACCTCACCTGAGGAGCACCTATTACACCTGCAGCAGCTCTTTGAGAGACTCTATGAGCATGGGCTGATCGTGAACCCAGCTAAGTGCTGTTCTGGACCATCAGAAATTGATTTTCTGGGCCACCATGTATCCTCACGGGGAGTGGTGCCCTTACCGGCTAAGGTGGAAGTGATCACTGCCTTTCCACGTCCGAGAACTATAAAGTCACTGCAGGATTTCCTGGACAGGGTGAACTTTTATAACCGCTTCATCGCACACGCAGCTCACCTGATGCCTCCCCTGTATGAAGCTCTGAGGGGCAGAAAGGCCAAGCAGGACGTGGACTGGTCCCCAGAAAGGATCCTGGCTTTCGAGAAGGCCAAGGTTGCGCTCTCCAACACCGCCATGCTCGTCCACCCAGCGCCAACAGCACCGGTAGCGCTCACCACCGATGCCTCGGACTACGCAGTGGGGGCGGTATGTGAACAGTGGGTGGAGCCTGGCAGCCTCTGGCGTTCTTCAGCAGGCGTGACAATGAGAGGAAGTACAGCAGGTTTGACAGAGAACTCTTGGCTCTTTTCCTCGCCATACGTCACTTTAGGTTTCTGTTGGAAGGCCGGCAGTTTACTGCTTTTGTGGACCATAAGCCCCTCACCTTCGCCATGTCCAAGACCTCGGAGCCCTGGTCTGGGTGACAGCAGTGCCACCTCTCTGCCATTTCAGAGTTCACCACAGACATTCGGCATGTAGCTGGAAAAAACATTGCTGTGGCCGACTGCCTCTCCCGGGCACACGTGAACTCTGTGCACCTTGGAGTGGACTATGCTGCCACGGCCAGCGACCAGCTGACTGATTCTGACATCCAGGCCTACAGGTCAGCTGCCACGGGTTTACGGCTGCAGGATGTGGTCTTCCATGACAGTGGGACCACACTGTGACGTGACGTGTCTCCAGGGCAGCCCCGCCCCATGGTACCTGCTGGCTGCCCCGCCCCATGGTACCTGCTGGCAGCCCCGCCCCATGGTACCTGCTGGCTGCCCCGCCCATGGTACCTGCTGGCTGGCCACCGCAGGTTTTTGATGCGGTTCATGCTCTATCACATCCGAGCGTAAGAGCATCAGTGAAGCTGGTGGGGGCAAAGTTCGTCTGGCCGGGCCTCAGGAAGGACGTCAGGAGCTGGACGGCCTCCTGTGTGGCGAGTCAGCGGTCCAAGGGACACCGTCACCCTGGAGCCGTTACTTATCCCTGACAGGAGGTTCGATCACGTGCATCTGGACTTGGTGGGTCCGCTCTCTCCCTCTGAAGGCTTCACTCACCTCCTCACTATGGTGGACAGGACCACTTGGTGGCCGGAGGTGGTTCCTCTGTCATCGACAAAGTCTACTGAGGTGGCACGCGCCTTCATATCCACCTGGGTGGCCCGGTTTAGCACACCATTGGACGTCACGTCAGACAGAGGCTCCCAGTTCACCTCGGAGCTGTGGACAGAGGTGGCTAAAGGCCTGGGAGTGCAGCTACACCGGACGACGGCTTTGAACCCTCAAGCCAACGGACTCTGTGAGCGTTTCCATCGCACGATGAAGGCCGCCCTCCGAGCGACCCTCAGAGACAGCAACTGGGTCGACCGACTGCCATGGGTCATGTTGGATCTGCGTTCGGCCCTCAAGGAAGATCTCCACTCGCCGTCTGCAGAGCTGGTGTTTGGTCAGCCTCTGAGGGTCCCTGGAGAGTTCCTGCCAGAACCATCAGAACCCTGGTTGGTTACAGCAAAGCAGCCAGTCTTCAAGGAACCGGCCCGCAGGTTCAACCCGGTTCCAACTCATCACTGCCTGACCCGGTCCTATGTCCCGAAGAACCTGATGGCAGCTGAATATGTGTTCATCCGCCATGATGCTCACCGTACCCCACTTCAGCGGCCGTATGATGGTGATGGGGAGGTGTGAAAAAAGGGAAGTGCGGTGACGCACGAGAGAAATGTTTCGACAGGTGAACTGTCAGGCTGCTGGAGGCAATAAAGAAAAACTGACCGTCTCGTCTTTCTCTGCCTCCACAACCTGTTAAACTAAAAAAATGTCAGGTTTTTCTGCCATCAAGTTTTTGTTGCCTCTGTTCATCTGTTCATCGGGTAACAGAAAGACGATTTACTGGTTTTCTTTTTAGCATCAAAAAGAAGGAATTGTGTTTTTATTCCTTTACTTGAGGAATGCGTCTGAGTTATAAATCTTCTATTGTAGTAATGCTGGTTTATTTATCTTTTAGAAAGTGCGACGCTAGGTAAAACATGTATTTGTGGGATGAGCAGCACAGTCCAGAGAAACATGGCCAAGTGTTTTCCGCTGATACCAAACATCTTGAATGTTTTTTAAAAGAGAAACAAACTTGTCGACGGTACGAAATTTATTCTCAAGAAACGCTCTGACAACAAATAATCCCCCCATTGAAAATTTAAGGACTTTTGCGTGAAACTTGGGTGAGAAGAAGTCGTTATGGCTTAAAGGGGAGTTGTGAAATTGTCAGACTCAGCTGCTCCATGTTTACAGGCTCAACACAGCAGGTACCGTATTATCTGGACTATAAAGACCCGTTTACAGGACGACGACTTCAAGTGAAAATGGAAAACATTCATTGAGTTTTGGTGTTTACAGGAACTCAGAGCCACTGAAGGCGCCACTTTTAGAAAACGCTCCGTCGAGTAAACAAGCGAAAACTACATTTTCTAGAAACGTTCGAGATCCATCACTGTGTAGACGGTGGAAACTCTGGTCCTGGTCACTGTGGTCAGAGCAACTAGTCGTTGTGCACATGCTCAGTAGAGACAACCAGAGCAGTTTCCAATCACCGTAATAACAATCCCACTTGGTGGTTTTATTTTGACAGTCACAATAATAACAATCCAACTTGGTGGTTTTATTTTGACAGTCACAATAATAACAATCCAACTTGGTGGTTTTGATAGTCACCGTAAATAACCAGTATTAATGTTTAGAGCTCATTGAATTTTTAAATCTTTCTGGATTAATAAAGTTTATTCTTCTCGGCATGCACCTGTGAGGTTTTATTACAAAAAACAACCAACAGCCACAACTTGTGGCTCAGAATGACATTTTCTGCTGTTTTTCTGTGGAAACAGACATTTTCAGAATGTTGCCGTGGAAACTTTAAACTTCTCTGAAATGATGCGTCTTCACTTGAAACGTTGTGTAAACGGCTCTTTAATTGGAGATTATCCAGAATGTTAAAACAACAACGGTAACGCGCTCCAGTGACCGGTGTTAAAGACAAGAAAAGTCTCCCCGTACCGTTTCTCCTCGACGTGGTTTGTGGACGTTCTCGTGCCGACATGAGACGAGTGTGAAGATGTAGTGATTCAGACAAACAGACGCGCAGGATCGGGTTTGGAAAGCTCTTTTGGGAGTTTTCGGACGAGGTTCAGTCCTCCGACAGCCCAGTTTTATTTCAACGACAGCTGCAGCATCTCCAGTGTGACACATGCACTTATTCAACAGTTTTTATTCACAACCCAACAGTTGACGAGACGCAGGCGGCGTCGGAGCAGCGACCCCAAGCTTTAAAGGTACAACATGTAACGTTCACGCAGTGCCACGTCTGAGCAGCGGGGGGCAGCACTGAGCCACACAACATGGAGGTCAGTTTGATGTACCGATATGTGGGAGGATAATACCTAGGCTCATAACACCACCTGGTGGAATTACCAGGAGAAACAACCGGGGAACTACCTTTATTTCTGTTGTTTCCTCACAGTCGTAAAGGAATCTTTAGAGTTTTGAGATCAAACATGACATATTGTACCTTTAAGGTGGTGTAATTCGAGTCAAATCACTATCTGTGATCAGCTGTCTTTTGGCGGTTTGCAGTCAGAGAAGAAAAAGTGTGCAAAGAATAAAGTCATGAGAGTGAAAGCAGAGAGGACTATTGTGCTCGTTCATCATTTAAAAACAGTCCGCAGTCAGTTCAGGTTCACGGCGAGCATCAACTCAAAGTGTGCGTTAAAATAATCCCCACCTGTTTCTACCTGTTGTTTCAAACCAAATGTTCCCAGAAGCTTCCTTCACCGTCTCAAACATAAAAATAATCACAATTCTGGTCAGCATTCAGTGTTTTCCTGCAGCGTTAAAACAGATGGACGCTCTGAGCGACAGCAGTGGAGGTTTGAACGAAATGGAGGGCGTTGCTCACGATCCCTCTGAAGTTATGTGCAAGTGTTTTCCATCCTTCATCGCGGTTCGGGTGCACGAGGGGTTAAAGGGCCAGAACGGGGTGAGAAACGCCACAAAGCAAAGTGTTAAAAAGCAAAAACCAAGTGGAGGGAAGATGCTTTGCAAAACAGGAAGAAGGAGAAACGTCCGTGTCGATCTGGGAAAGGAAGCGGCAGATGGAAAGTGCATTAGAAGATAACAAACCTTTTTTTGTTGTTTTTGGTAGAGCTAATACAGACCGTCGTAATCTACAGTAGAAACAGACACAGACAGACCCTCGGAGACGGACCTCCACGCCCTCCGCCCAGTAAGGTATTTACATCTTGTTTTAGTAGCAGTAGTGTTCTTCAATATTCTCTCCACAAACTTCTTAATGTACAGAAAAGTACAGGACTCCATGTCTGTCCACGTCCCTCTCGGGGGGGGGGGGGGGGGGGGGGGGGGGGTAATAATGTTATGGAGGGAGAGCGAGGCGGTGGGGGAGTGTGGGGGACGGGGGAGACCTGGAGGCAGTCCTCGTCCAGAATCATCATGTCTCTGGAAGCTGGTTGATGTCAGTCAAGTTGGTGTCGTTGAGGATGACTCTGATCCGATCCAACGAGTCCGCCTGTCGTATTCGCTCCAGCTGGACCTGCAGGGGGCGCCACAGACACATTAATCCACCGCTTTAGAAAACTAACCACACTACCACACAGTCTAGATTGAATACCATGAAAGACCGTGGAGTATTTGACCAAAACATTTAGCTGTTGTCAGGTTAACGGACAGCGTCGATCAGGTACAACGAAGACTCAGATACACAGTCGTCCCTCTGAGCCCCATTCATTCATTGCAGTACCTCCGGTAGCCAGAGAGGGCAGTGCTGAGACCAGAAGGGAATGAGAATAAAGGTAGAAGTTCTGGGCGATAACCAGTTCCGTAATGAATTTTACTTTGGTTTCTAATGGGTTCTGGAAAGTTTGTGGATGGTGTGAAGACGGCTTCTAAAATGGTTTATTGCTGGTTTCCCGCAGAGTTCTGGAGAGCTTTGGATTAGTTCCTGACAGCTCTGTAACCCCTCAGCTTTAAATGAACACTCTTCAGCTTGAAGACTTGTCACTTTCAACATATAAATGTAGTTTTCATGTTGGCTTCAGTCTTGTTCCGTGTGGATCCAGATTTGAAGTCGTCTCTCTGGGTCAGTCGCTCACAAACCTGCTGAAACGGTCCTGACAGGCGTCTGACGGCGCTGGATCGGAGGCGCGCCATTAAACACTGATGAAACATCACTGAGAGATTAATGGAGGACCTTTTCTGTCAGGCTCACTGATCTCACTCTGAGCTGAAACTGTCCCGCGAGACAAATCGCAGCCTGAGGGTGGAATCTGCACCTCCAGCTCGAACCCGCCAGCCTCATTTGAAGCTGGTCTTGTGTTTTGTAGTTCGGCGCTCGCTGTCAGACATGTGCTGCAGATAACCGGAGTCAAAGTCAATGTGACCTTGTGTTAACAAGCTGCCGGAGGATTCCTTATTTACACCAGAGGTTTGTAACATCCTCACACACTCGCCGGCCCCCGACCTGCTGCAATAATCCACAAGAATCCAGGAGGTGCTGAAGTTTACCTGAAGAGTCTGAGACAGTTTGACAAAATCCTTCTGGACCTGCTCGCTGACGTCCAGCTCCGTCTGCAGCCGCTGAGCTTTGTCCCGCTCCTCAAACACCTGAGTCTCCAGAGCACTCTGCAACACACATTAATATAAAAATTAATCCAGCATGTAAGAGAAGGAATTAGAGAGTGTGTTGTATTCTCACCTTTGCAGTGCTGAGCTCTCTGAGCTGCTTCTCCAGGCTGATCCTCAGACTCTGGATGCTCTCTAGTGTTTCAGTCCTCTCTGTCAGTCGGCTCTGCAGCTACAACACACACACACACACACACACGTTTAAAAGCATGCATGGGTCTCTAGTGTCCGATCGGTGCAGGGTTACTGACCTGCTGGTTCTCCGTCTTTATCCGCTCCAGCTCCGTCTTCAGGCTGGAGAAGGAAGCTGCAGGAAGGAGAAAAGTCAGGGATCTCTAGCAGGTTCATCTCTAGTTTAGACTAAAGCAGGTCAGGGATCTCTAGCAGGTTCATCTCTAGTTTAGACTAAAGCAGGTCAGGGATCTCTAGCAGGTTCATCTCTAGTTTAGACTAAAGCAGGTCAGGGATCTCTAGCAGGTTCATCTCTAGTTTAGACTAAAGCAGGTCAGGGATCTCTAGCAGGTTCATCTCTAGTTTAGACTAAAGCAGGTCAGGGATCTCTAGCAGGTTCATCTCTAGTTTAGACTAAAGCAGGTCAGGGATCTCTAGCAGGTTCATCTCTAGTTTAGACTAAAGCAGGTCAGGGATCTCTAGCAGGTTCATCTCTAGTTTAGACTAAAGCAGAACAGAGATGCTGTTCAATTCAACAAGCACTGAAACTGATGCAGCTCACAGAGATTCAGATCAAGTCATGAAAACTCTTTGAGGCTCCATTCACACGACAACGTTTCAGGTGAAAACGTTTTAGATTGCTGCTGCTGTTATTCTCCATCAGTGGGTAACACGAACATGACAAAATAGGTTAAACTGATCTACAATAAACAAGACTTTAACATTAAAGATTAGATTTTTTGTTTTGTTTTAAGAGTTCAAAAATGTTTAATAAGTAGATCCAAAATGGAAGGATATTGTAAGGCCTTATTGTCAAACTGTTATTTATCAGCAGAACCAACAAACATCCACAATTCTGAAGAAATTAGACGATAAACAATGAAAACAAACATTTGGGTGAAAAGGTGAAAGCTGTTAAAGTCCAGGGGCCTCATTTATAAAACCTTGTGTAGGATTCCTACTAAAAATGTTTCTGCGCCCAAAAGCTGAAAATGGCGTGCGGCAAAAAGAATTTTAATCAATAAAACCGTGCGTACGCACTTCTGCACGCACTTTCTTTTTATAAATCAGAATCCACCTGGAAGGTTGACCGTTCAGGCTCCGCCCCCAACACGCCCACTTTCTACCATCAATGCTCAAAGCAAAGGGCCTCGTTATATTATTACATCTCAATCAGCCTGTTGATCTCCAGTATTTGACGCTAAATCCTGGAAGAAAAGACGAAGAAAAGGAATTTTACTGAGAGAGAAATAGTGATGGAGGAGGTGGAGGTCAGGAGATGGTGGAGGTCAGGAGATGGTGGAGGTCAGGAGATGATGGAGGTCAGGAGATGATGGAGGTCAGGAGATGATCTTATCTGGTGTCACAGTAGTGGAATCACTACTAAAAGAAAAAACAAGTGATCAGCAGCTCGTCGTTACTGATGGAAATAGTGAGAGTATGAGAGAGATCAGTGACTGTAGAGGTGGAGGAGAAGAGTCTGATCTGAAGGTGGAGGTCAGAGGAGAGTGACATCATGGGGGAGAGTGACATCATGAAGGAGAGTGACATCATGGGGGAGAGTGACATCATGAAGGAGAGTGACATCATGGAGGAGAGTGACATCATGGGGGAGAGTGACATCATGGAGGTCGGAGGAGAATGACATCATGGGGGAGAGTGACATCATGAAGGAGAGTGACATCATGGGGGAGAGTGACATCATGAAGGAGAGTGACATCATGGGGAGAGTGACATCATGAAGGAGAGTGACATCATGGGGAGAGTGACATCATGAAGGAGAGTGACATCATGGAGGACAGAGAGTGACATCAGAGGAGAGTGACATCATGGAGGTCAGAGGAGCGTGACGTCATGGAGGAGAGTGACATCATGGTAGTGACTCCACCGTGTGTCAGAGTGTCGTAGAGGAAGGAGATATTTAGGTGGAGACCAGCAGACTGATAAAGTTCAGTTTTATCTGGTTATTAAATGTATAAATTAAATATATTTGAACGGTGAAAAGGTTCAGTGGACTTTATGTTTTGTCTTCAGTCACTGGAGGTGGAGGAGGAGGGTGGAGGAGGTTCTGTGTGCAGCAGCAGTGCGTCCCAAGCAGATGACCGTACCGCAGCTTTTATCAGGATTTACAGCCAGAACGTAGAAATATACTAAACTGTATGACGTATGTATAATAATAAAATAAACAATATAAAATCTATCATTTCTTTATTTCACACGTAACACTTTGGTAAATCATCTCAATTGCAGTTTGTTTTGCATGAGACTTTCCCAGAGACTCACTTTAGTTGTTACCGTGTACATACAGTTTAGTATATTTGTACTTTATAACTGTAAATCCTAATAAAAGCAGCTGGAACAGAACAGACGTCCCCAGAGACTGGAGACAGACAGTCAGTGTCTTCCTGACACTGCAGCTTGACGCACGACTGTCACTGCACTATTTATGTGTTTACTCTGATTATCCACTGTGACAAAGTGTGTAACAATCAGTCTAATTTCAATCAGTTCTACTCACCGCTCTGGATCATTAGAAGATAAAACTATGACATATGAACATGGTTCTGCTGATTCAGCAGTAACGTTCCACTAAAGAACCATCTAGAACTCTGCAGCTCGGCTGTTTATGATCACGTGGATCAATAAGTCTGATATTTGAAGAGATTAAATGTATGAGATGAATCTGGTTCAGTTCTCCACCTCACCATCAGCACCACCAGGTTCCCCGTCTCCAAAATGTGCATGTGCAAGGTTCTACGTTGTCGTCCCGGTACCAACATTCTCCAGACCAGTTTATTTTTTTAAATGACAAACTTTGTGTGGGAAGTGGCGTACGCATCTTTCAGGACCTGTTCTGTGCATCAGCAGCTTTTATAAATGAGGCCCCAGGTCATTAGTATGAAAGTCAATAACACAGTGTTCTTCATACCTTCCAAGATGTCTGAATGACATTGATCAATGGAGGAAAAACAGAAAACAGCAGATTTTAGCTGGATGTTCAGAAGAAATGTGAATGCTGGATCCCTTCCCAACAGAATCCCTTGGACGTCTCCTCTCCAGCTGTATGATAGCAAATCAATATCGTCTCACCGATCTCCTCCTTGCAGCTTTCGATCTCCAGCTGCAGTGTGTCCTCCAGGTTCTCCTTCAGACACTGCTCCGCCTGGATCTGCTCCTTCAGGAACAGGATCTCCGCCTTCAGCTTCTCCTCCATGTGGTCCGCGGACGTCCGTAAAGCCACCACGTCCTCCCGCAGCACGACCACCAGGCCCTGGAGCTCCTGAGGAAGAGTCGGGAGTCAGTATAGACCATACCTGCAACAGTCATCGTCACTTAAAGCGGCACAATCCAGTCAGCCAGTGCAGGTAGAAGAAATCTTTGCTGGAAGACATAAAGCTGTGCGTTGATGATATTGGAATTTATTACGCTATGGAGTCACAGACATGAGCCCCCACCACGCTCCCCGGTAATGGCTGCTGAGCTGCAGATGTTTTCCATCACAGCAGCTTTAATGAGGTTACACATTCCTCATGATGCCACTTTGAAAGTAACGAGACGTTTCTGGAGAACCAGAAAGGACCACACACACAAACTGATCAAGGACATGGAGAATATTTCAAGGTAAAATCAAAGAGTATGAAGCTATTAATGATTTCACTTCCATTCCAAATAACATGGATTTGTGACTTTGCTGAATGAGCTGGACGAGCTCTTTCACAGATATGCTGAGGTTCGTTTCACCACCACGGTGAAAATGTCACGGGCTTATCAGTCCACCTCCACTAAAACATTTGCCCACACATAATCCAGCGAGCACTTCAGAGTGCTGTAAAACAGACACATGCAGAAGGTGGGACGGTTATTTTCACCTTGTCAGATGGTTTGAAACTGGCAGCGCTGCTCATTAATCACCGAACACGAGCCGGTGGAGCCACTTCCCAGCAGGGGGGCTTTTTCCCCTCTCGGAGGCTCGGCAGTGCCCCCGCTGAGGCCGGGTGTAAATAGAGAGCAGACTGTGACGAAGGCCGAGCAGCAAAACAGACCCACAGGCATCTTGTTCTTTTTCTACTATATTAAACCGACTCATCCATGATTGTTAACCAATCAAGAACCAGAAACCCGAGGGAGCTACGAGCCACCAGGAACATATTTCACAAAGATTAGACTCAAAACAAAAGTTACACTCAACAAAGAGTCAAATTTATGAGCACAGGATACACTGCTCCAAAAAAATAAAGGAAACACTGTAACACATCCTAGATCTCAATTAATGAAATATTGCAGTTGAATGTCTTTATTCAATATATAGTAGAGTGCGTTGAGAACAAAATAACATAGACATTATCAATGTAAATCAAAATGATTATCCCCTGGAGGTCCGGATTTGGAATCAATGTCTCAAAATAAATATAGCATCAAGACCTTCATCATGGAAGAACTGTTCCACACTTCAGCCACATGAGGCCTGGCCTTGTCCTGCATCAGAAGGAACCCAGGAACCACTGCACCAGCATCTGGTCTCACGATGGGTCTGAGGATCTCAT
This sequence comes from Lipophrys pholis, assembly GCF_963383615.2. Lineage (NCBI taxonomy): Eukaryota > Metazoa > Chordata > Actinopteri > Blenniiformes > Blenniidae > Lipophrys > Lipophrys pholis. Next base: position 26,915,566 of record NC_137634.1, on the reverse strand, counting down.
CCTGGTACCTGATGGCAGTCAGGGTACCTCTGGCACATGGAGGGCTGTGGGCCATCCAAAGAAATGCCTCCCCACACCATTACTGACCCACCGCCAAATCGCTCATGCTGGAGGATGTTCCTGCAGCAGAACGTTCTCCACGTTCTCCAGACTCTGTCACATCTGTCACATGTGCTCAGTGTGAAGCTGCTCTCATCTGTGAAGAGCACAGGGCGCCAATGGTCATTCTGATAATATTAGTGTTCTCTGGCTAATGCCAATGGCCCTGCAGGGTGTGGACGTGGGCCCCCTGGTGGACGTGGGCCCTCATAGCACCCTAGTGAAGTCTGTTTCTGACAGTTTGAGCAGAAACAACACATTAGTGACCTGCTGGAGGTCATGTTGCAGGGCTCTTGCAGTGCTCCTCCTGTTCCTTCTTGCTCAAAGGAGGAGGTAGCGGTCCTGCTGCTGGCTTGTTGCCCTCCTACGCCCCCTCCACGTCTCTGGACACTGTGCTGGGAGACACAGCTCACATTGATGTACCCTCTTGGATGAGCTGCTCAACCTGAGCAACTTGTGTTGGTTGTCGACTCGCCTCCTGCTGCCTCCAGGACTGAGAACACTAACAACATTCACACGTGAGCAGAACATCAGCCAGGAACCAGGAGAACAGCGTCATGGTTTGTGTTCACCGCCTTCACAACCACTCCTTTATAGGAGTTGTCTTGATAATCGCCTCTCATTTCCTCATGTCTGTTTCATTGGGTGAAATCAGGTGAAATTGATTCATAATTAGTGTTGCTTCCTAACTGGACAGGTTGATGTCACATCAGTGTGATATACTTGGAGTTGCATTGTGTTGTTTAGGCGTTCCCTTTAGTTTTTTGAGCGGTGTAGATTCTGGGTAGAACAGGAGATTCTTTTGACCCGCCCACTTCTCACTCAACAGAAGACGCATCTGTTCAGCTGCTCCATGTTCATAGGCTCAACACAGCAGGTACCGTATCATCTGGACTATAAAGGGCCGTTTGCACAAAAAAGATTTGAAGTGAAAACTGAAAACTTTCTTTTCTGTGTTTAAATGACAACGGTGCTTGGTGCCATTGAAAACACAACTTTTTGAAAACACTCGAGAATATTCTAACAACAAAGGTACTTGTGACTCTCGGTGGCTCCCGTCAGTCTATAGAGTCACATGACACCGGAAGCTCAGTCCCTGTTCACCTTCTCGCTCGCAGGTTTGTATGTGTGGTTTGTCGGCACGATATTGCTGATTTCCACTATGGTCAAGTTGTTTGCTGCTTGTTGCCTGTCGCCCGGCGAGTCATCTCGCCCTCCAAGGGCTGCACAAGCAGCGTTTCTACAGACTTTTCATCAGAGCCGAGTGGTCGGCATTCTACACCTGGTGAGTCCATTCATTGTGTTTTTTCGCCGATGCGTTACGCTCGGTAGATTTCAGTTGTAGTCTCCGGGCTCGTACTTTATTTGAAGCCGTGATCCGGCTTGCTGAGTGATTACACGCGGTGTTGGTGGTAGTTATCGCATGTTTTTGTTTTACTGCATCTTCAGTCCGAAGAGTTTCTCTACGGCTGCGCGCTTGTTTTCATAACAGTGACGGCAGTCTACTTGTATTGGATTGTTACAGAGCCGGTTGCGAACTGCTAGTGGCGTCTTTGCTCGACCCGGTTCGTGACACAGCATTCAGCTTCGTGAAAAAAGAAAGAAGCTGCACTCGGCTTGCATGATTGGGAGTCACTAGTGGCGTCTCTGCTCGACCTGACTCCGTAGCGCGGGGCCGTAATAGGACGAACAGTACTGTTTAATACATTTTGTTACCGTTAAAATCTCTGGCGTGCAGAGACTGTTTGGCCCCACTCCAGGCGGAGGACGGCCATGACCTGTGTCCTTCCTGCCTCGGTGTGGATCACCTTCAGGAGGCTCTCACAGAGAACACCTGTACCAACTGCATGATTCTGCCCCGGTCCGTAAGGGTCACTCGCCTGGCCAACTTCGAGGAACCTCATAATTGGGACGCCATGTCGTCTGGCCAGCTGCCTCCTGACCAGCCGGCGGACCGTAAGCGCTCTTCTTCAGAGACCCAGCCTCGTCAGAGGAAGAGGAGGAGAAAGGAGGATTCTGGCAGGTTGTCCAGTAAAGTGGACAACCTCACAACAGAACCGATTCAGATGAAGGCTCTGCTTCAGAACCTTCAGCCTGAGCAAGGCCGCAGTGTGGTCACTCCTCAGGAGCCGGAAGTTTTCAAAAGGTTTTTAAAAGTAATTCCGTTCAGGATGTTGTGTGTCAACCAGTTCCTCCAGGCAATATCTCCAGGCGACTGGTTCATGTCAATCGATTTGACAGACGCATATTTTCATGTCCCAATTGCACCTCAACATTGGCGTTTCCTTCGGTTTGCATTCCAAAGGGAGCACTACCAGTTCAGGGTGCTCCCTTTCGGGCTTTCCCTGTCCCCCAGGGTATTCTCCAGATGCAAGGCTGCAGCTCTTTCTCCACTGCAGGCTCAGGGGTTGCAGATCCTGCCATATCTAGATGTCATTCAGGACATGCAGACTGTACCAGATCATGTGGCCTCTCTAGGCTTGCACGTCAGCCTAGAGAATAGCAATCTGGTCCCTGCGCAGGTGACAACCTTTCGTGGGATGGTATTGGATTCGCGGACCATGACCTCGTGCCCTTCAGCTCAGCGGGTCCAGGATATTTTGGAGATGCTCCCATAGTTCCAGCGTGGGCGGGCACTTTCGTATGTGCTATACCTTCGCCTTCTTGGCAAGTTAGTGGCAGCGTCGACAGCGGTCCCATGCTGTCACGCAAGGGGTTTCCCTGGGTGCCTTTCCTTCTTGTTGGGAGGTCGTCCATGTCGATGCGTCTCTCCGAGGCTGGGGAGCAGCATGGTGAAGGCAGATGGTGCAGGGAACATGTTCACCCTGTCAACGGACACAACACATCAATATGCGAGAATTGATGGCTGTGCAGTTGGTGCTGCAACAATTCCTCACACACCTTCGGGGAAGACATGTTTTGGTGAGAACTGACAACACCAGTGTGGTTTATCACATCAATCACCAGGGGGGAATCAGGTCTGTGAGCCTATTCAGGTTGGCCGCTCAGATCCTGATGTGGGCAGCACCACGTCTGGCCAGTCTGAGAGCCATGCACATACCAGGAGGCCAGAATGTGGCTGCAGACTTTCTGTCCCGCCAGTCACCGTTGCCGGGCGAGTGGAGGCTTCACCCAACAGTGGTAGACCAGGTAGACTTTCGGCAAAGCAGAAATCGACCTTTTTGCTTCCGCGGAGTCCACGCATTGCCTTCCCACCGTTCCCACTGATATTCCCAACGCTGCTGAGGGTCTCTCAAGAAGCGTACACATTGATCCTGGTGGCCACGTTTTGGCCGGCCCGGACATGGTTTCCACTGCTGGGCAGACTCTGCTGCAGCGCGCCCAGACGTCTACCAGACAGGAAGATCTTCTATCTCAGTTTGGAGGGAGGATTCTCCACCACGATCCCAGTCGCCTCCAGCTGTGGGTGTGGCTGGTGCGAGGCCAGGGGCTACTTCCTCAGTCTACAGTGAGGACGTAGCAGTTACCATCTCAAACGCTCGTGCACCGTCAACTTGGAGATTGTACGCAAACAGGTAGAAACTGTTCGGCCACTTGTGCCTGGAACGTGGGTTGGACACGGTAAGTTGCCCTGTCGCCTCCATACTGCAGTTCCTACAGGAGCTTCTTAACCAAGGACGAGCTCCATCCACACTAAAGGTGTATGTTGCTGCCATTTCATGTTCTCATGCTGGCGTTAATGGTGCTTCAATTGGCCGTGACAAAAATCTAACGCTCCAGCGGCTCCAACATGGGACCTGTCCATGGTTCTGGAGGGCCATCGGGCTTCTCCATTTGAGCCATTGGACCAGGTGGACCTGAAATGCCTCTCCCTTAAGACATCATTTCTTTTGGCTATGGCCTCGGGTAGACGTGTTGGTGAACTGCAAGCCCTATCTGTCCATGAGTCCTGCCTTAAGGTGCAGCAGCAGGGCACCTAAGGCAGCAGATGACTCTGGAGTGACCTTGTGGACCGAGGCATCTTTTGTCCCAAAGGTGTTTTCTGCTGCGCGCAGTACTCAACCACTCCAGTTGGCTCAGTTTGGTACGCAGGCCTCTGCTGATCTGTACACATCGACCACAGCGGCTATGCGAAAGTCCAATCACCTGTTTGTCTGCTATGCCGGGCCGCGGCGGGGTCTGGCCCTGCTACACAACGCCTTTCCCACTGGGTGGTGGAAGTTATTTAGCATGCCCATAGCTCACAAGGAGGTACACTGCCTGCTGGTGTACACTGTCATTCGACAAGGTGCTTGTAAACATCCTGGGCTGCATCCAGTGGGGTCCCACTGGGTACCCTTCTGGGTCGTGAGGCAGATAATTCCTCAGGACTTTGTTGTTATACGTCATCCAGTACTTAAAGCATCGCCTCTGGCGGTCTGGACGGATGAAATAGAATGAAAGTTACGTATGTAACTGCGGTTCTATACCGCCAGAGCGTTCAGTCCCTCGGAATCCTTGTGTGCTCGCGAGTGTAAGGGACTGAGCTTCCGGTGTCACGTGACTATATAGACTCACGTGAGCCACCAGGAGGTCACCAGTGACTTGTTGTTATGATATTCTCGACCTGCGTATGAGCAAGGATGATCATCCAATGCTTAAAGCACCGCCTCTGGCGGTCATCCAGGATTCATAGAGCCGCAGTAACATACGTAACTTTCGTTTTCATTACTAAAGCAAACAACAGCACCAACTAGTGGACCAACAAGAAAACAAGATTGTTTTCAGGGTTTCTGTGGAAACGGATATCGTTTTTAGAATGTTGGCTTGCAAATGTGAAACTTTCCTGAAAAAAAAATGCAAAAACTGTATTTATTACAGTGATGAGATATATATATATATATATACACACACACATACATACAGTATATACATACACATACACAAGTGGTTACCCACCAGGAAAAAGAGATCTCCTTGAAGGGACACCAGAGATCAATCACACATCTACTGTGAGGATTTCATGATCAGCTCTTCTACTATGAAAGATAATGCAGTGCCTGGCTTCACTGTAAGCTCATCAACTCTTGTACTAGTGAGCTTCAGCACTTTGACTGCTACCAAGGCAGCAGTATTTCCATATACGAGTGTTGCTTGGACACACCACCAGTTGTTGGATGAGACTCTCTGTATTTTTTATTTTTTTTTTAAAGGACTTTCACAGGTAGTTCCCGGCGAGTTCCCAGCAGTCTCAATAGTTCTTATCGTTTGGTGGAAGAGCGTGTGTCGCCGTGATGATGTGGCCCTGAAGCAGTGAACCGAGGCTCTGGAGTCACTCACCTGCACCGTGTTGGGCATGTGGAAGTCCTCCTGCAGCTGCAGCTCCACATGCAGCCTGTGTTTCCCCTGCAGGCTCTCGTTGTCTCTCTGCAGCCGGCTCAGCTCGTCTGCCACCTGCTCCCTGGACTTCAGCAGCACCGCCTGAAACAAGGCCAACACGGAACCGTCAGGCCGGTCAATCCTCTCCGCTGACGGGATGGATTTCAATTCATGACGGCATTAAGACTCAACATCAAAGTGACGAGAGGCTAAAAGGAAAAGTCTCTCCTCCCTGGAAGACACATTTATTACTGAAGGTGTTTTTGTTGCTTATTTTTTCCTGTAGTATTTTTGCCACAAAGTGCTCCTGAAGTATTTGTATTGGATTTTAGTGGCAGCTGAAATCAGAGAGGGTAAAAAAAAAGTCTGTTTTCAAGATCTCGTGTTATTTACACCATGTTGGGATTAAATTCTAGGTTTGTGTGTGTCCACATATCTTGGCGGTTCGAATCCCACTCTATTAAAGTCATTGTCAATGTATCCTTGGGCAAGGCACTTTACCCACATTGCCTTGTATATATGGGTATAAAGGGTGCATGAATGTTGGTGGTGGTCAGAGGGACCGTTGGCGCAAAGTGGCAGCCAGGCCTCTGTCAGCAGCCCCAGGGCAGCTGTGGCTACAACGTAGCTTAGCATCACTGGTGGGACTGGTATGAATGGATAATGGTCTCTGTACGCACTTTGAGTCAGTGCGAAAAAAGCGCTATACAAATCCAAGTTGGTATAGTAGAACCAGATTCAGAGCATTTCCCTTTTTGGCACAACCACAAACCCCAATCTGTGACGTTAAAACACACAGTCCTGCATTAATTCACAGTGGAGGAAGTGTGAGTGAATCCAGCCTGTTCAGAAATAATGCAGCGATGTGTGATGTTGGCTGAAGCGACACAGCTGGTGGAGCCGGGCGGCACACGGCTGACAGATGAACATGCTGCTCACCATCTGCTCCTGCGTGTTCCTCTTAGCGTCACTGAAGGCCTGCTGGAGAGTGCCGAGCAGCGTCTCAGACTCCTGGACTCGCTGCACAAGGGCCGACACCTGCAGTACAAAAACACACAGAGCTACATGACTCACCGAAATACAAGAAACAACACGGATACAAACACAAAATTTGCTTTCACATCAACCCACTCATCCCAAACCCCCTCTATAGGAGCAAACAGCAGACCTGATAAATGACCATATTGCCTGGACTATAAGTCACACCTGAGTATGCGTTATGAGCAGTGGTTAGCGCTCTCGCCTCACAGCCAGAAGGTCGTGAGCTCAAGTTCGACCCAGCTCCTTGCTATGTAGAGTTTGCATGTTCTCTCTGTGTGTGCGTGGGCTTCCTCCGGGTGCTCTGGTTTCCTCCCACAGTCCAAAAACATGCATGTAAGGTCATGTAAGCTTCCTGCGCGACACACTGCAGCTTGGTGAAGTAGAAAACGCCTTCAGAGCAGGAATCTATGTACTGATGGCTAAAGCTTGCAGAGAGCACGTTGCCACACACTCTGCTGAAGCCTGAGCTGCACCCACGATGCACATGGGAGCAGGAATCCATTAGCAGCTTGTTAGAGGCTATTACCGACAAGAGCCAATCAGCTGCTGACGGCTGCGGAAAGCTTTTCCTGAGAGCAAACAGGGCAGGATCACTCTCTTGGCTTTATTCTGGATTTTATACATTTAAAACTACTTAAAAAGACAGAACCATGGTTCAGGAGAAGGACCTAGAGCAGGTTTGCACATTATCGGGTGAGCCAGTAATGGTGTTGATTATTATTAAAAACTTTTATAGTTATCCCTTGATACCTCTGGAAAAGCTGCCATTAATTAAATCTCTTATCCAGTTGCTATAGCAGCTCAGTGTGACACTTTAATCCCGATTCTTCTTTCACTATTAACAAGCCTGGTTCACTTTAGTTTATTCTTTCAAGTCATATAAAACAAAAATACAAACTGTTTTTAGCTGTAAAGCACCAAATCAGACATGTAAAATGTATTTAAACTAGTGCTGTCCCCCAGGGGTGTCTGCTTCTCTCCTTTGGGAGTCACTTAAGGGTTATATTAGGGGAGAAATTATTTCTTACATACATTATGAGAATAAATTAAGGCAAAAAATCGGAATCGTTTACTTCCGGTGTGTTGCCTCAAACACTCAATCAAGCCACAATTTCACTTCTATAGAAAGGAAACGATCCCCTCTGGTGCTCTTCCTACCGCCCTATAAGTCTTTTGAAGGTGGATTTTAAATTGCTGTCTAAAATGTTGGCTATGCGCCTCGAGCCGAATCTACCAAGTGTCATCAACCCAGACCAAACTGGCTTTATTCAAAATAGACACTCTTTTTCTAATTTGCATGGACTGCTATGCGTCAGCGAACAACTCACAGGAAACATTAATATCTTTAGATGCTGAAAAGGCGTTTGACCGTGTGGAGTGGCCCTACCTGTTCTACAGTCCAAAAATGTGGTCTGGGGGATTCTTTTTTAGTTAATTATTAACCCCTCCCCCTTTTGTTTTTGCTTAACTTGGAGAGAAACAGTGTTCACCCAAAGCTAAAAGCAAGTATTTGAATATACTTGTATATAAATACATTAAATATACTCATACATGTGTTGAGTCTACTCTACATGGTTTTCCATAAATAAATATTGAGTTGAAATTAATTAATCACAATTAATTACAGAAAATTGTGCAATTAATTAGTAAAAAAAGTTTTAATGGATTGACGGCACTAATTTAAACCGATTAAAAGTCTGAACCTTGGCAGTGGTTTCCTCGTTTCCTGCTTTGACTGAATCCTCCAGAGTATGTTTCTCTGTCATGGTCCTGTCCAGCTCGTCGTTCACCTGACGCAGCATCACCTGGAGCTTCTTCACCTGGAGGGACAAAACACAGTAACTATCACCTGGAGGGACAAAACACAGTAACTATCACCTGGAAGGACAAAACACAGTAAGTATCACCTGGAGGGACAAAACAGAGTATCTATCACCTGGAGGGACAAAACACAGTGTCCTTCCAGGTGATAGTTAAAACACAGAGGGAAAATCTTGTCATAGCCCCACACAGATTAATGAAATCATTTACATAAATTTCCCAATTTCATGTTGAATTATCCGGTTGACACTATGAGGAACTCTGACGTCGCCCCTGTTTTGTGTGTTACAAAGGAATAGAGTGTAAAGCACAGACCTGATCACGGGTCTCGGCCTCCTGTCCCTGAATGGCCTGCAGCTGCTTCTCGTAGTTCGAGCACATGTCGCAGCGTCGGCCCAGCTTCCTGCCGGCATTTTTCACCTGAAGACAAACAAACGATTGGATTTAAATGACAACATATTGAATTACAATCAAAATTCTGTGTGACTACAGCAGTTATTCTGCCTTACCAAGAGGGGGCAGCAAATCTGCTGTCGGTTAATTTGAATGAAAAAACATGTTAGGACACCACTTCATCTACTATTCATGCTTGGGGAAACTAAAATGAGAATCCAAGTTATTTGTTGGATTATTGGCTCATTTCACAAAGCGATTAACCAACAAAAAACTATTTCACCGTTGGTGATTAAGGACAGATGGACAAAACACAGCCTGATAAACTATAAGCAGATATTGTAATATAATTATTTATTATTTATAATTGCACCGTAGAACAAATGAAAAAGTGTTTTTCAAATGGCAAATAAAGACAGAAACCTTCAACTTCCTGTCAAGGCAGCGCCATCAGACTCAAACTGCTCTGGAGTTTCACACGTTCTTTTATTTTCATCCTATTTCAAGCGTTTCTCTTAACAATGTTACATCAGTAGTTCCTCTAAAGTTCCTGCTGTGTAACCCTTAAATAAATTATAGGGATTAGAAAATAACTGATGGTGAGGAAGTTTTTCTTTGTGAAGGACTTCTTCTTAAAACTGAATTCTGATTTCAGTGGTTGAAGCAAAAGATAAATTTAACTTGGGTTGTCATGCTTAAAGCAAAATACGACACAGTATTTTGATTCGGTACTTTAAAGATTTACACATACAGATTGATTGATGGATTATATTTCTCATCCTGCATGTATTCACCCAGTAATCCAACAGAAATGTGGATTTTTTTCCCCAGTTGTGTACCTTAACATTTCAGTAATACAGTGTTTGTTTCTGTGCACTAAACTGAAAAACCTCCCATCATCCACTCCGCCTGCAGCTGCTGTCTGACATGAGATTGCTGTTGACCTGCAGCTCCGTCCTCAATTACTTTTCATTCTAAAGAGGCAGCGAGGCCTGGAAGCTGTGAGCGTCTGAGAAGGTTTTAAAGAGAGAAACAGAAAAGCCTGAATCCATCTGGTCTCCAGGGCGCGGCCGCCATCGATTGGACAATCTGACCTCTGAAATGTCCCACTGCTCCCAGTAACGAGCCATTAACAGCCACTCTCCTGTTTTAGTGAGGAAACGTCTGCAGTTACCAGACTGCAAATATGAAATCCAACAAACGGAACCGAATGAGAAACCTGGATGGTAAACAGCAGTTAATGAGTGATCTGTAGCTGCCACACAGCTGCACTGAAACACAATTTATGGTGAGACAATAGTGGTGTGAAGGCCTCAAACCTGCAGTGAAACTCTCAACTCGACCTCTTGCTGTGAAATCAAACGACCTTTCAGAACTACTGCCGTCATGATACTGAAGACAACAGTGGTGTTAGAGGACGATATTTAGACACTGTGTTAAAAATAAAACAGTGTGTAAATGATCCATTGACACTTTAACACAACAGGCCTGATAGAGGTTTGAAACGCATGTGGAAGCCGTTCCTCCGACAGGAGGCATCAAATAAAAGTCCATGTCTGGTCAGTTTGTAGATCAGGTCCGTTTCACAGCAAACAAAATCCCCGGAGGAGTTTCTACGCTCATCTGAGTGGTGGAAGCCCATTTAAAATAAATCTGGAATCCATTATCCATCCCATCGATGTTTAACTTAAACTTCCAATCCACCGAGCCAAGCAACATCGTCTCATCATCATCATCATCATCATCATCACCACCACCACCACCACCACCACGCCTGCTAGCGTGCTAATGCTGTTAGCTTCTTTTGTTTTTCTGCTTCATGAATGTGATCGATATGTGGTGGATGACGGTGATCGCCGGGCTCTTTGTCCCTGAACGAGGAAACTCACCTGAGTGGGAAAGTGGGGCTTCATTGTGTCTTTAAAATTAAAGGAATTCTCTTCAGTCTTCTGGACAGTCCGAGTAATCTGCTCATACAGGTAACCACTCTAGGACAATATTGATAGCGAGCCTTGATAGCTAGAGTGAGTTAGAGATCACTGGAGTGAGAAGAACCGTGGCTCAGGTCTTGTGGAGGTTGAAGTGAGGTGTGCAGCAGTTGTATTTCTCACCGTGTCGCTTCAAATAAAACCTCTCGGCCGATCTGAAATAGTCGAGTGTTTTTTTCAGACAAGTTGGGGTAGGTTGAAGAAGGGCTGCAGAATGTTTCCTGTGCACTAGGGATACATGCTCGTGTGATTGAGCATGATCACTTCACAAAAACTGGACAAATAACTAACTATTGACAGCTCTGATCACTTTGTATCTGCTGGCCACAACATAGAAGACAAACTGCTGCACTTCTGAAACATTGCTGGTGAGAACTGCAGACGCAAATGTGGTCCAAAGGAAAATGCTGTGCAGAGCCCTCTGGTTAAAATGAGCTTATTTGGAAGTACAAATCCCAAAGATAACAAATCCATATACATGAGTGTTTAGTTATCATGATCCCAACACTCAACATTATCATACATCGCATGTTAACAACTTTGTGCAGCTGTACGGTTCGTCTGTTGAATCTTTCTGTTTGGATTCTGTTACAATCCAGGAAACGATGCGTTTGATTATTGATTTTCATTTGAAGCTGTGACAATATTGACATGGGGACATTATTTACTCCTGGTGAAGTGGTAAACGGCCCCTCTGCAGAGGCGTGGCTCCGGTGTGACGCACCTCTTGCTGCAGCAGGTTCCACTCGCTGTCGCTGACCAGCCGGTAGCCGGCAGGCGGCAGGTACGCCGTGTCGGGGGCGTGCGAGATGCTGGACAGCAGCGACGCCGTCTCCTCCTGCTCGGGCGTCATGGCCTTGATGGCCTTCTCCTGGTCCTTGGTCAGCAGGAAGTGGCTCGCCGTCAGCTTGATGGAGCTGATGGACGAGGTTTCTCCGAAGCTGCCGTCCCCCGCGGTGCAGTCGGCCCCCACCAGGGGCCCAAAGTCCGACTCCTCCAGGTGGCTGGCCGACTTGGCCTTGTGGTTGTGTCCCCCCAACCCCTGCTGGAGGGACAGCGAGGAGCCAAGGCTGTCCGTGGACTGGACTCGCCGCAGGTTGTCCTTGTACGGGTCCGCCGGACCGCTGGCCGCCACGTCAGTGTCCAAAGACTGCAGCGAAGCGTGAACACTGTGGTTGGTGTGAGGCTGAAACATAGAGGGGGGAGGAACTGTCAGTGGAGGGGGGAGGTATCAGGTATTGTGAAGGAAGAAAGAAAGAAAGAAAGAAAGAAAGAAAGAAAGAAAGAAAGAAAGAAAGAAAGAAAGAATGGAGACTAGCAAAAAAAGGAACTAAGGAGGGAAAGAATGGACAGAATAAGTTCAGAAATGATGAAAGGAGGACAGAGAGGGAGGATGGAGGGATGAATCCTGCACGTTGAGCTCAGTAACTTCACAGTTTATACTTTAATAGCACCATCAAAATATTTATTTTAAGATAAAACCCTCCCAGTTCATCAGATCAGGTAGAAAACATGTTTCTTTAAACGTCTCTGGCTGCTGGAAGACAACAGACCAGGACAAAAGTGAAGGTGAAGCGCTTCTTTCTCCAGCGGGATATAATCTGACGTAATGCACTCAGGGGGGCGGATCACGTTACAGGAGCTCTCTTACCTCCTCCACGCTAAGGCCGAGGAATAAATCCTCCAGAGGCTCCGTGTTGTCTCCTCCGTCCTCCTCCTGCAGGTCCTTCACTTGACTCAGCCGCTCCTTCTCGTCCTCCTCCTGCAGTGGAAAATAAAGAATGTTGTTTCCTCCATTTAACACTCAGATTGACACTCAGTGGAGTCAGAAACTGAAAAATCGTCTGATTTTCACATCAAAATACAGTTTAGCAGTTAAAATGTTTCTCATAGAACCACAGAATAGTAGTAGTTCAATAATAATAATAACAGTAATAATCATAACAACAACAATAATAATCGTAATAATCATAACATTAATAATAATAACCATAACAATAATAATACTAATAACAGTAATAATCATAACAATAATAATAACAGTAATAATCATAACAACAATAATAATAACAGTAATAAGAATAATAACAATAATAATAGTAATAATGGACTCAGATAGGGTTGACGAGTGTTCAAGGTAAATAAAATGGTTTGTGTTTCATTTAGGAGGAAAGTCTTCACCATGTAAACAAAGAAGCTTAAAACAGACTGGAGATTGAGGAGGAGGAGGAGGAGGAGTTTGGAAATATGAAGGAGGGAGATGGGTGGATTAAAAAGAAAGAAAGAAAGAAGGAAGCATTGAAGGATGGAAGGAAGGAAGGAAGGAAGGAAGGAAGGAAGGAAGGAAGGAAGGAAGGAAGGAAGGAAGGAAGGAAGGAAGGAAGGAAGGAAGGAAGGAAGGAAGGAGACTCTTCTGTCCTCAGCGAGGACGGTCTGTCCCCCACTGTCCGACATGGAGCCACAAATAGTGGGTTGTTGTTCCCACCAGAGGACTGAAGTCATACTCTACAGCTTTATTGAGTCACATGAGGCACATGACCTTTCACCTGATCCTCCTATTGCCTCCACACACTCAAACAAAGTCTTCACACCGTGAAGTGAACCATCTGAACCCTGCAGCACCTGGTCCTTCTTCTTCATCTCCTCCACCTGGCGGAGCTGCTCCGACGACAGGACGCTCTCGATCCTCTGCATGTCCCTCATGAGGAGGCGCTGCGACTCCAGGAACTGGTCATTGGCTCGCTGCCACGTGTGCTTCAGCTGGTTGTGCTGCTGCCGCTCCAACTCCAGCTTGTGACAAACTGCGAGGCAGAGAAGAGGACAACACAGCTGATTCTAAAGATGGAATCAGGAGCCGCGTAATTCAGGCCTGCAACCGGTGGCTCTTTAGTTCCTTTGTATTGCCTCTCTGAAGCTTTCTGAAGATTGTATGGAGAACAATTTTCATCCTATATTATCTCTTCTTTTTTTTATTTGCATACCGGTGTCATTTTCAAAAAGACCCTCCTGGCTCGCCAAAATGTTTGAAACTCTAAAGAATGGAGCAAAAACTGGTCAAACGTTAAAATGGCTAAAACAACCAAACTAACGGAATCATTAAAATAGGCTAAACATGGTTAAAACTGCTAAAAATAGCAACAAAAGTTAATTCATGGGCAATTCTTCTAGCACATTTGTATGTCTAAAAATGTCTTTCCTTGGTTCTGTGTTGTTTAATTTATTGACATTTTCTTAAAGGTTTCCTGTGGCTGTTTTGCCTGAAACCTTTTTAATGTACTGCTGCCTGTCTTGGACAGGAACACTCTGAAAAAGAGATTTTTATTCTCAACAAGACTTTTTTTGGTTAAATAAAAAAATAGAAATAGCAAAATAGTAGGCATGACTATACTTTAGCAAAACGACATAAATAATTTTAGATGCCATGTTTCTTCTTTACTTCCTCTCTAGTCAGTACTCGCTTCAGGCAACAGCGTCCTCAAACCAGCAGCTGTTGTAATTGCGTGACATTTTCCAGGCGGTTCAGTCTCAAAAGAGAACGTGAACGCCTCCTGAGCCAAATGAATGTGTGAAAGTTCTCGGTTCCTCTTCCTACCAAGTGAACCGAGTCCCGGACTATCCTAAGGTGAAAGGCCCCTTGTTATGAAGCCAGCATTGGATTTGAACGTGGAGTTTGAAGAAAGTACCATCGTGAAGCTCTTTTCTTAGCTTCTCTGCGTCTTCCTGCAGCACAGACTTCTGGGTGTTCAACACGGCCACGTACATCTCCAGGTCGGTGCGGCACGACTTCTCCGCCTCCAGGACGTGATTCAGCTCCTTCACCTGTCGGAGGAAAGACAAAGCAGCAAAGTTTGAGGCGATCCGCTGGGGAATCATGGGAAGTTTCTCCTCTGCCATGATACACGTTCTTCGCCTAAGCTCAACGACTTTCACAACATTTTCTTCTGTTCTGGCTTGTAATACCACATTTTGCCACAAGGGGTGCTAAGAGTTTCTTCCACTAGAGGGGTCTCAAACTCAAACTGCCTTGGGGCCACTGCAGGTATTGTCATGTGACGAGAGGGCCACTCCACTTCAACTTTCAAATATGACAAGAAAGTGCAACATATCAGGAATTTTACCTTTTTTCCAATCCAAAACAATGCTGAACTAAAAAATACAATGATGTCACTTTTTAGCAGTTAAAAAAAAAAACTTGAACAAAACGAAATGACTTTCCCCGACTTTGAATTAATATCTTGCATACCTTACTGAAACCTTGCGATCAACCCAGAAATGCAACTTTTGAACACATTAGTACGTTCAGTTTCTTGCCAGACACAGATGGAGCACATATAACAGAACACACTGAACTGCAAAATACAACCATCTAACTTTTGACAGTTTTAACTGTTTTTTGTAACACAGCAACAATGATTTTCAGTTACTTTGAATTATCTTGCATACTGTAACCTCGCAATCAACAATCCAAGTAATGCGATCTTTGTCCTCGTCACATTTGTACCTCTGTTTTATTTCTTGCCAGACACTATGGCGCGCTTCTGCTCACACAGATGAGCTATGTTTGGCCTGATGGAGGTCACAGTCGAAACCCTGAGCACAGCTTCAGGATGAGCATCACTAAGCCTGGACCTGTACTTGCACTAAAGTTCATAGTAGAGAAGATATGTGCTCCCAAAAAGACAGACGACCCGACTGAAAACTCTGGACAGCTCCGGGAAGGATGGAGCTAATTCTCTAAGAAATTCTTCAGTCTTGCTGCTTTTTCATGTGCATCTCTGAATCTACTTTTAGGTTCACTGTTGCGCTGTAAGTCAATCAGCTCCAACCATCCTGCCATCCTCCATGAATCTCTTCACCTCAGATCTTAACTCAAAGAAATCTCTTGAGGACATTTCCTCTGCTCAGCCAGCGCACCTCTGTAAAATACAGCACATCACCATATGCTGATTTAATTCCCTCTTAAAAAGTCAGAACCTGGTGGTGCTGTAAAGTCCTGGGCCCGATATCATTTATACATTTCAGGACAACGGACATCACATGTTCATATTTGAGGCATTTGCTGCACAGTGTTTGTTGGTGAATGATGCAGTGCAGAACAGATCCGTCTTTTCCTCCTCCAACTTTCTCTGCACCAGCGCAACCAGCCCGTTTCTTTCACCTGTCATGGAGGGTGCTCTATCAGTGGTAATGCCCCCCCCCCCCCCCCTCCCCACACTGACCTTGGAGGCCTCCAGCTCCTTCACCCGCTCCTCGGCTGTGGTGAGTTTGGCCTTCAGGGCCGTGATCTCCTGCTCCATGGGCATCACCACCGAGCGCAGCTTCTCAGCATCCTCCTGGGCCTTCAGAGGGTTTGAAACAGACTCTCATTAAATATGCAAACACACACATGTGCACTGCCGACACTTACAGCCACAGAAACAGAAACTGATAACATTTTTATTAGAAGAAAATGAAGCAGATCTGGAAGAAAATCTTAATAAACATAATATGAGCGCATTTGAAGAAGAGTTGAAACTCAATTAATTTATCTAAATCATTCAGGGCTTTATTACTCATCACAATCTAGTTACATCTAATTTAACATAAGAGGCAACATTTTTCATTCAAAGTTATTTTTGTGGGAAATATTAAAGCTTCATTAAAGCATCAATAAGAGTGAGTTAAAAAGCTGTGATGGGATC
Source organism: Lipophrys pholis (assembly GCF_963383615.2). NCBI lineage: Eukaryota > Metazoa > Chordata > Actinopteri > Blenniiformes > Blenniidae > Lipophrys > Lipophrys pholis. The sequence goes on along the minus strand of NC_137634.1, from coordinate 26,899,224 downwards.
AGAAGCTGTGTTCAACCAGTGAATCCTTCCCTTCAACTTGTCCCTGTCTCATTAAACGGTCCTTCAGCAGCTTCAAACTTTAAAAGTTGTGACACAGTGAAACAGTCCAGAAATTAATTTCCTGTTGCGATGAAAGCGTACCTTCTTCATCTCGTCCTCCAGGTTCTCCTCCTCCTGGCCCTCGGTGAGCCTCCTCCTCAGCTCGGCCATCTCCCGCTCCACCGCCTCGCGGTACTGGTTCCACTGGGCTCGCTCCTGCTCCAGGCGCTGGTGGAACTGGACCTCGTACTCACACACAGTGTCTGCCGGGGCCACGGGAAGGAGAAGGAGGCGTTCAGTCAAACGTTGGGAATAACGACCGACAAAAAGTCCTGTTTTCAAGAAGTTGTGTTTTCAGTGACTCCGAGCACCATTGTTGTGTTAACCAACACCAACACGCTACAAAAATGTGGAGTTTTGACTTTAAGTTGTCGTCGTGTAAACAGAGCCTCAGGTAATTGTCACTTTAAATTTCTAGTCTGTGTGGAGCAACGCTACGTAAGCACTTCTGTTCTTTAATGGTTTATTTGTCCTTTTTTCTTGTGTGACGAAGACGTTTCATCCCGGAGACTGCTCCGCGCTGCATCTCTGTCATTATTTCAGTCCGAATTCTTGAAGGTGTGTACTTAAACTTGGAGTTTAGTCTGAGATTTGAAAGTGGCAGCAGAGCAGTGATTGAACCTCCTGTTGGAGCCGTTGCCATGTCGTTTACACGACTATCGACTTGAAACAGAATCATTTCTGTGTTTACGTGTCTGAAAACGCTCATCGTTCTGCACGTTGCAGGAAAGTGGAAGAAGAGCGTGGGTTCTGACCTTTCATGATGGCCTGCAGCGACGCCACCTCCTCCTGCCACTGGCTGCGGACCTGGTCGATGGCCTCCTGCTTGGTGTTCTCCGACACCGTGGCCACCGCTTTGATGGTCTCGATCTCGGACTGGGCCTGAGTCAGTTGGTTCTGGACCGAGCTCAGGTCAGACTGAGCTCCTTCCAGAGCCGAGGTCTGTCTCTTCAACTCCTCTGGATGAGGAGGAGGAGGAGGAGGAGGAAGAGGAAGAAGAGAAACAAAACAAGAAAACAAATCTGAACAACAGTTTGCAGCCAAGTCTTTTTCAACTCGGTAACTTTACCAAACTTATCTTTTACATAAATATTGACAATTTATTCACATATCTTTACAAAACTTTATGATAAACTGCGGAAGATCAGGAGCGTCAAAGTCATTTTAATTCAGGGGCACACACAGTTTAACTTGATTCGAACTGAGCACACCAGGAAATAAAAGCTCCAAAGCTTAAATAACAACTGAGAGGCTTAAATAAAAACTCAGCAGAACAAGACGACCACACTCAGCTCAGATTTCACGTTATCTGCCGGTTTCTTATCAAAAGCAATTTTAAATGATCTTGTGAACCAACAAACAAACATCTCCTGGTAAACAAAACATCATGAGTACATCCACATTCAATAACCTGCTAACATGGTCTATCATTAACAAACTAAAAGAAGTAACCTGACATGAGCTTGTTGGGATTTATGGTTTGTTATTAGCATTAAATTACTGCAAGTAATAGATTACTGAAAGTAATACATTACAGGAAGTAATTCTATGGAAAATTATTATTAATGGAAGTAAACTGTCATTTACTCATTAACAACTCATAAAATAATTGATTAATTACTTAGTTAATAAATTATTAAAGATTATTTATTAATGAAAAATGATTAAATTCAATAAATTGGTTATTTATTCATAAATAATAAAAAGGGGGGCACCACCAGAGAATCTGGAAATAGCTAATTACCAAATTATCAGTCTTGTTTGGAAAAAGATTATATATATCAGTTAATATTTCTGTGTAAAAATATAACAATCTCAAATAAAAGGGAAGGTGTGAGATCCGAGCACTGACTGTTACAAACCAGTAAACAGTAAATACACAATAATCACCAACAATCGTTCAATTCAGCTAACAGCCGTTTATTATACAAGTGTAATAATTCACAAATAATTCTGAAATCATCTCATAAATCAACACATCTATGTATCGTCATCGTAAACATTATCTAACACGGAGCTCTAATCTACTAAACAGCAACTCTATGTACAGTGTGTGTGTGTGTGTGTGTGTAATGACCTTTAACGTCCACCAGGGGGAGGCAGACGTTGAAGGGTCAGTGTAATGACCGTGACGGCCGCCAGAGGGCGCCGGGCGATGTAGTGACTCGGTGTTACCACCGGGTGGTGGTACACAGAGACTGCACTGGGTGTGCAGCAGCGCACAGAGGGAGAAACCAATGACTCACGTGGCCACTAGAGGCGTTTGGCGCGCTCTTTCTAGGATAGCGTGACTCACTGGGCCTCTCGCAGCGGCTTGTTGCCGTGACGACGGAAAGACGACGCACAAGTTTAACTCGATGACTTAACATGCAGTTAAAACTCTGTTGACCGTACAGAGGTGTCCGACGACAAAACTGTAGCAGTTTGGTTGCTACATGCGACTGTGCGTTTTTATCTTATCTCGATTACCGAGCGGTGACGGACGCGGCCGGGACGCGTGCCCGAAGTTGGCATTAATGAAAGAGAGATGAAAGAAAGAAGAGAGATGAAAGAAAGAAGAGTTCTGACGAGAAAGATGTGCATTCCTTCACACAGAGATCGGAGTGGCTTTCGAAGCACACTGGCTCCCGGGTGCCTGAAGGCGCGGAGAATCCTGCTCACGACAGTGCACTAGTGTTGTCACGATACCAACATTTTGGTATCGATACACATACCATCATGTAGTTCGATACTTTTCCAAATAAAAAAGTAGGAAGCCAAAGTTCTTCATATATTCTCTCTCTCTCTCTCTCTCTCTCTCTCTCTCTCTCTCTGAGTATGAAGCGCTTATTCAGTTGCGGTTCGCACACCCCGTCTGGAAGAAACCAGAGTGCAAAAAAAAAAATAACAAAAGAAACCAGAGCGCTGTTTTCCGCACTTTCGATTGTCCAGAACATCCAACACAAGTCAGAAAGCAGAGCAGCGCGCCGACGCTTCCCCCACAGAGAGACTGACAACTCTCCTCGGTGCAAATCACAACACAGTGACGTTCCACGGCAAAAGGGTCCAGTATAGTATTGTTTTAATGGCGTCAGTACCGCGATACCAATACAGTACCGGTATACCGAACAACCCTACTGTGTGCTGGAGCGTTGCGATCAAGTGCGTACACAGGCAGGCGGCAACTTCGTTGCAGCCTCATCATGACACAGTAAAAGACATCGCATATTAGGCTAACTTAACTGCACTGCCGCGACGCGAGGCCTCTTACGTGGTTGGGCTCGGTGATCAGCAGCGTTTGGTGCTGTGGGGGTGTCGTGAGGCCGCGGTAACCTGTCCGTTACCGTGTGTAAGTTTTACCTTGTTTGGGCTGGAAACAGTCGGTCACATCTGGCAACCCAGGTGCTGACCGGTATGCCATGCGGAAATAGCGTGCTTAGCGTGACTTCATGTCATCTTCTGCGCTCTGGGGCCCGAAAACATCCGGTCCGATCACGTTCACACCGCAGGTCGGACCCCAGCAAAAAATCTGAATTGAGCATCAAGACCTGCGGTGTGAACGTTGGATGTAGAGCTGAACTGCCAATAAAGCTCACATTGACTTTGAGTCGGACGTCGTGCGCCCTGTAGTGTGGATAGTGAAGTCCGTACCTTCCTTGGACAGGTAGAGCTCCTTGAATTTGGCTCGTTTGTGGTTGAACTCGGCCTCCAGCTGCTGCTTGAGTTTGATGAACTCGGCCCTCTCCTGCTCCAGAGCCGCCACTCGCTGCTGGAGCACCTCTGGAAGACGGAGGAATCACAGAACACAAGACAGAGGCGGGATCAATCAACTGAGGCTCAATCAACTGAGGATCAATCAACTGAAGATCAATCAACTGAGGATCAATCAACTGAAGATCAATCAACTGAGGATCAATCAACTGAAGATCAGACAATGTAGAAACCCATCAGCAGAACACCAAGGCCCAAACCCCCCCTCTATGGTCTATTGGTCTATTTGTTCTCCGAGTCGCTTTATTTTGATTTCGAATCGCAAAGTGTCACTTTTTCATCTCGTGTTTTCTCTCAGTTTGATTTCATGTCGAATGTTAATCCGTTCAGTCCAATCCAGTTCAATTTTAATCTGACTTTAGGTTACCTCTGTGTCTAATTTAGGTTGTTTTGAATGTTTTTGTCATTTTGGATCTCGTGTTGCTGTGTTTTTATTTCTACTATGTTTCCTGGCACAGACCTTCTCCATCTTTCCTCGGTCTGCTGACCTCCTCGTCCTTTCATACTGCAGCAGTGTCACAGATTCCAGATTTCTGGGTTTTTGTGTCTCATCTTGCTCATTGTTCACATCTCACCGACTCCAGGCTTTTCCATTTTATTCATTAAGGCTCATATCTTAATTATTTTGTGTCTTTTTCAGGATGTTTTACTCATTTCTGTGTTTTATTGTTTGTCTGAATTGGGTTGTTTTTTTCGGTTTGTAGTCATGTGACAGAAAAATGTTTAGTTCACCTGTTCATCCGTCACGTCGCCTGATTCTCAACATGTTTGTTTGTTCCTTCTTGACTTGTTTGACATCTTTTAGTGATTTTGCACATTTTATGTGCATTTCTGGTCGTGTTGGTTCAGTCTTGGATCATTTCGCTTGAGGATTTCTATCAGTTTGAGTTGTTTGTGTCAGTTTTAGGCACGTTATGTGTTGTTTCTAGGGGGGTTTTGCCTCTCACTCCATTTTTTAATCATTTTGTGATTCCCTGAGGATCAAACCTTGTTTCGACTCTCTCTGTACCCACATTGTGGTTGTTTCATGCCTGTATACATATAAATGACCTGATGATGATGATGATGATGATGATGCTCCATCCGGAGTGTGGCTCCTGCTCTGCGGCTCCTCCTGTTATCTATCGCTGGCGGTAAGTAAATCAGTCACACCTTTCACATACAAATTAGTGATCATTCCTCAGGCAGGAGCAGTTTTCGCAACCATCAAGGTGAGCAATATAAACAGTGGAGGATTATCGCAGCCTTTTATCAGACAGCTTGATTTTACAGCCGGGCTGCAGCTGATATTACACGATCAGGGCTGCTTAGGATCTCTTCAGGGTCGTTTAATGGTCCAGCTGTGTGGTTCTTCACTCTACTAATTCATCATTACATTGTTAATGTGTTTAATTTGCTTGTTTTATATCTTCTAACGATGGAGTGTGCATGAAGTCACTTTGGGGGTCAGACTTCATTAAGAATTGCCCAGTTTTAGTTGTTTTTGTGTCTTTGTCGCACTATATTACCACAAAGTAACGCAAATTGATGAAAGTGAGAAAGAAGTTATCAAATCGGAAGTGCAATACTGCAAATTTTAAGGCCCTGTTTACGAGGCAGCATTTTCAAGTGAAACCGCAAAACTTTTGTTGTGTTTTGGCCTGTTCACACGACACTGGAGTTTGGAGCCCGTCAAGCAAAACTTTTAAAAATTGGCTCCCAAAGCGGAACTTATTGACAACGCTGCAACTCTGTCAACATGGAGAGTGGGGAAACACAACTCTGACAGCGTTCTGACTCCATCTCCATGGTAACGTGGAAAATGAAACTTTTTAACAGTGTTCTGACTCCATCTCCATGGTAACGGGGAAAATGAAACTTTTTGACAGTGTTCTGACTCCATCTCTATGGTAACGGGGAAAATGCAACTTTTTGACAGTGTTCTGACTCCATCTCCATGGTAACGGGGAAAATGCAACTTTTGACAACGTTCCGATTCCGTCTCCATAGAAATGGGGGAATACACAACTTTTGACACAACTGTCTCCATGTAAACGGGACATGCGCAAATTTTAGACAATGTTACTGCATGTGTGTGTGGTTTCGTTATATAAACAAACAACAGCCCCCACTAGAGGCCCAACAGGCAAACTGCATCGTTGTCTGCGTTTCTGCCAAAACAGACTTCATTTTCAAAATGTTGTTGTGTAAATTGGGCCTAAATGGCCACTCAATGATGAAAGTGAGCAAAAAGGACCTTAACCCAGTCAGTGTCATGTACACACAGGACAATATTTCATCATAAAATGACGTTTGATGCCGAATATCTGCAAACATATGCATGGTCCAGGTTGTTTGCATCACTTTCTGGATGTATTTGTTCTTAATACGACCACTTTGGTGGGGCTATTCATTTAGAATTCATCCAAGCAGTTTATACTGACAGTGGGACAGTGAAAAGGTCCTCGGACCGGTGTTTGGGAGCCGTGGCCGGTGCTCCATCCCAGCGGCCTGATGAGGCCGTGTGATCCGTTTAAGAGGCTGACAGAACCGGGCCGGGTCGGGAACCATAGGCCGATGTTTGGGTCACATTAGTCCGAGCTAACCAGCTGTGGAGGAGCAGCGTTAGCCGGGCAGGCGGCTCCGGCTCCGCCAGGCAGCCCCTGGACCGGAGCTCCGGGGGCTGCGTGGCGGAGCCGGAGCCGCCTGCCCGGGAGGAGACGCGCCTCCGCGGCCGCAGGTGACACGTCGCCCCGGGGATGCTAACCGGCTAATGGAGAATGCGGAGGCCGCGGAGCGCACCGCTCACCGCCCCGCTCGCCCCGCCGCAGGACACCGCGAAACGAGACGCATTTACCGTCATGTTGGTCCGACAGAGGGGGTCCCCCAGCCTCCTCGGCCATGGCGTCCTGAGCGGGGCTGCAGGCGGGTAGCGGGACGGAGAGTCGGAGCTAGGAGCGACCCAGAACACAGGCCATCACAACCTGAGGGGCAACTTCCGGAACGGAGCTTCACAATAAAGTGAACCTCACTCCTGTCGACTGGCTCGACTTGTAACGTGTAACATTTATATTTAGTTACGAATTCACGGTTAATATATATAACAAAATCCAGCAATTTCCATAGATCATACTATTATTCTGATATCAACATTTTAACTTCCTGTATGATAGTTATTACATTTTGCTACCTTGTCTATTTTGGGGATTTTTCTTACAAAATAAAACTGTTTTTACTTGAGTACCAGGGGAAGTTCTGAGATGAAGGAAACAGGAAGTTTCTTTTCCGTTCTGATGAAGTATGCACATGAAACTTATTTTCATTTCTTATTTAACTCGATTACTTGTGATGTATTTCAAAATGTTATTATTGTCTGCTTCATAATGTTATGCTGTTATCCGATTCTTCCACCTTTTTAGGATTGATTTACATTTTAATTAATTTGTCTCCTTTTTGAATTGTTGGGCACTTTGAACTACATTGTTATTATTACATGTGTATTAATGGAATAATGTCTCGTTTTATATTACATGTATTTACTTTTTATCCACATTTCTTCTGAATTCGTCCCCTGAGCCCCTGAGTCATCTCCGCATTTGTATTTGAGTCTCAAAATAAACCTCCTAGAAAGGACACCCTGAATAAATAAAGATCGAACTGCTAATATGGTTTTAAAAAAGATGGGGGGAAAAGAATAAAATGCAAGAATGGCTAAAATAGGTAAAGTTATTTAAAGAAATGGCTTAAACATCATAAACTGCTAAAATAATTGAAACTTGTGAAATATAATGTCGAAAAGTGATTAAATGTGGGAAAAACAACTAATATAGCTAAAAGTACTCATAATAAAAAGTGGGTAAAATGATTAAAACATTCGACAGAGTTCAAATCTCCCCGTAGTGTGCTCAGAGGGGCTAAAATCAGTAAAAATAGTTAAAAATGGTCAAATTCTTTAAAACAGCAAAAATATTCAAATGTGCTAAAATGACAACAACTGAATTAAGTAAAAATTCAAACAATTCATCAACAATAATGTCATGAAAAATCCACAGTTTTTGATTACAGCTTTTAATTTTAAAATATTTCATCTACAGTTTGGATAAATATAGAACAACTCTGCTATAGTTGGTTAAACGTGCTTTACAGCTCAAGATGAATAATGTTTGTTTGAAAGTGTAAAAAAACAACTCTTGTGGGGAAAAAAGGGTGAAGCTGTCAGAGATGGGGTCATTTCCTGACCCTGGAGTTCGGATATCAGTGATAGACATCATTCTCTGCAGCCTCCAGCAGGTGTAAATCTTAATCTGACGGGAACCAGCTGAAGTGTGGCAGAGCGTGGCCAAGCGTGGGCAGGCTCAGACTTTCCTTCTTTAACTCGTAAAACCAGAGGACAGCACACAATGAGTCCTGTCCTTCATCCACCGCAAAATTTCACTTAGAAGAGCTGCTTTCTCAGAGGTAAGACACATTAATACTATCGAGGAGTGACTCTGCTGTGAAATTAATAGATATGGCTGTGTTGGATTTTTTATTTTTTTAAGAAAAGTGAATAATGGTGAATAGAAGTTTATTCTGGGATTTCTCCAAGTTAGAAGAATAATTGTCTAATTGTGAATCAGCAGTATTTGATAAAGGAAGCTCTTAAAAGAAGAGGATGTTGGTCGTGAAGATAAACCGGTAAAAGAGCATTTGTGTGACTCTGCTTGTGGCGATAAAGAAACAGGAATACGTGATGTGCTACTAGTAAACATGTACTGTAATCCCAGACTCCTCAGATATTTGAATTCTGTGCAGAAAGCTCCTCGTGTAGTCAGACATCCTCAGAAGGAGAGAGATTCACAATTTGTTCACCTCAAGACTGAAATAAAAATAACTTGAAGTCTCAGAGAGAAGAGGAAGTGGAAATGTTTTTGTTTCCGAGACGGCCGTGCTGAAGAGCAGATGTTTCTATTGTCGTTGTGAAGCCTCTTCTCATGGACGTCCTGCGCACTTACCTGTGGCTCTGGGTGGTGGTTGGCATGGTGCTGATGTCCCTGCTCATCAGCTTCATCTTCCTCCTCATCAACAGGTGCCTCTCCAGGGCAGGTAGGACCTGGACTCTGAGGGGGGGTGGGGTGGCGGTCTGAACAGAAAGATCTCAAAACAATGTTAAAAATGTATCTAACTTCAGTTAAATTTAATTAGTTAGTTAGTTAGTTAGTCAGTCAGTCAGTCAGTCAGTTATTTAGTTAAATTCCACAGGAAATGATAAATAAATAAATAAATAAATAAATAAATAAAGACCTACCTTGAGAGTCTCATGCTCTACAAACTGAGCTGGCCGGGGGCCGGTACAAATGAGTTTTAAAAACTCAATCAAACATTTGAAATGAAACATCGATGTAAGTTATTGCAGCAGCAGCACAAATCAACAGTAACATGATCTGAATTATTCACATGGAAATCAGGATCAACTTTGCTCTTGTTTCATTTTCAAGCCGGGGTTCTGGACAACTACCTCTTTTTTAATTTCACTTCACTGGATAACCGATAACACATTTACCACAAATTAGGAGACAACAGGAACAAAAACTGAGCGGTAACACGATGACTGTGACATTATCCTCAGCGGAGGTTTGTATCAGAGTACAAGGAAAAATACCTTTGTCACTGTGAGCAGTTACCACTGAGGCTCTATCTGCATTTGGTTGCATGAATCCTGAGGGTCCTGCTGTTTCATCATTCTTTGTGTTCATGTCAGACAGTTTTTAACCATTTCAGAAGCTTTTCTTGGGAAAGTGACCACAGTCGTTCGTTTCTTCCTGTTTCTGACTCTGTGGAAGAATCTCTTCCTCCTGGACGTCGTACCTGACCGATGGTTTCACCTGAAAAATGACACATGCTGACATTTATCTGCACGCAAAAAAAAGCTTACACGTCACATTTAGATTGTTTACAGTGGGACAGAATGACAGCTTGAACTCTCTATTTATAGATATGTTGACCATCAGTAAGCTATGAATGATGAGAAATGATAGATTTAGAAACTCAGAGCGACTCGGGGAAAAAAATGTGTCTGACACAGAATTTACTGACGGGCCTTTTTCCACACTAACGATTTCAAGTGAAAACACAAAACCTCCATAGTGTTTTGGGGGTCCATTTACACAACAATGCAGCTCGACACCACTGAAAGTGCACCTTTCCACTCCCAAGGTGAAACATTTCATCCTAATGGAGACGAGGGAAAGCGCAACTTGCTAACTACATTGTGATTAAGTGCTTCTGCCGTTTCCATGGAAACAGACATCGTTTTCAGAACATGAAACTTTTCTGAAAATATCTGTTTTCACTTGAAACGTTGTCCCGCAAATGACGCCTCAATTGCTAACTTTGATCTTTTGCAGAATTTCAACTTTAATATCACGTCTCTGCAAAAAACTCTTTTTGTAGAGACTTTTATTGTGGCCACCCAAAGACACAGTTGTGTAATATTCATGCTGTCTAATCAGCATCTTGCTCAGCCACACGGAGGAAGGAGAAGTGCTCACTGACACAGATTTAGACAGATTTGTGAACAATTTTTGAGAAAAATATGTATTTTGTATTCATAGAAAATGTTTTCGATCACTGAGTTCAGCTCATGAAAAATGAGAGCAAAAACAAAAGTGTTGCGTTTATATTTTTGTTCAGTGTACATAGAATTCAAGGGTCTGAGTTGGTCTCGAATTTCATATATTTTCATCTTCACAGTGAATTAAACGCTTAATGGTTTATGCTTGTTTGTTTGATTCCACAGGCAAACGGAAAATTACACAACTGAAGAAGAGACCGGACTTCAAAGTCAAGTAAAACATCCACACAAACTGAATAGTTATCATAACTAACCATTAATGGATGATTTGGGTTGTGTGATGGAGAAATGAACACTCCTGTATGTAACGAAACAGGTTTATTCTGACTGAATCTGACTGTTTCTTCTCTTTTTGTGGCTTTTTTAGGAGTAACAAATATCAAGTGAGAAGCCTGGACACTCCTCCTCTTCCTCCTCGCACACAGTTTCTCAGAGCCGGTACGATTCCATCCATCTCTGAAGGGTTCAGAAATGAGCTCCAATGTTTTCTTAAAGGAAAACCTGCTGTTTAAGTGATGGTTCAGTGCGATTGTTCAATGTGATGGTGAATGTGTGATGGTACAGTGTTATGGTTCAGTGTGATGATGAACGTGTGATGGTACAGTGGGATGGTTCATTTTGAGGGTTAACGTGTGATGGTACAGTGTGATGGTGAATGTGTGATGGTACAGCGTGATGGTTCAATGTGATGGTTCAGTGTGATTGTTCAATGTGATGGTGAATGTGTGATGTTCAACGTGATGGTGAAAGCGTGATAGTTCAATGTGATAGTGAAAGCGTAATGATTCAATGTGATGGTGAACGTGTGATGTATAGTGTGATGGTGCACTGTGAAGGTGAACGTGTGATGGTATAGTGTGATGGTTCAATGTGAAGGTGAACGTGTGATGGTACAGTGTGATGGTGAATGTGTGATGGTACAGCGTGATGGTTCAATGGGATGGTTCAGTGTGATTGTTCAATGTGATGGTGAATGTGTGATGTTCAACGTGATGGTGAACGTGATTGTGAACGTGTGATGGTGAATGTGTGATGTTCAATGGGATGGTGAACTTCTGATGGTGAACGTGTGATGTTACAGTGTAATGTTCAATGTGATGGTGAACGTGTGATGGTGAACGTGTGATGGGTCAATGTGATGGTTCAATGTGATGGTGAATGTGTGATGTTCAACGTGATGGTGAACGTGATTGTGAATGTGTGATGGTGAATGTGTGATGTTCAATGTGATGGTGAACTTCTGATGGTGAACGTGTGGTGTTACAGTGTAATGTTCAATGTGATGGTGAACGTGTGATGGGTCAATGTGATGGTTCAATGTGATGGTGAAAGTGTGATGGCACAGTGTGATGGTTCAGGATGATGTGAACATGTGAACATGTGATGGTTCAGTGTGATGTACAGTGTGATGGTGAATGTGTGATGGGTGAAAGTGTGATAGTTAAATGTGATGGTGAACTTATGATGGGGGAAAGTGTGATGGTTCAATGTGATGGTGAACGTATGATGGGTGAAAGTGTGATGGTGAACATGTGATGGTTCAGTGTGATAGTGAAAGTGTGATTGTGAAAGTGTGATGGTGAAAGTGTGATGGTTTAATGTGATGATGAACGTGTGATGTTTAGTGTGATGTGAATGTGTGATGGTGAACGTGTGATGATGAAAGTGTGATGGTTCAATGTGATGGTGAAAGTGTGATGGTACAGTGCGAGGGTTCACGGTGATGGTGAAAGTGTGATGGCACAGTGTGATGGTTCACGGTGATGGTGAAAGTGTGATGGCACAGTGTGATGGTGAACATGTGATGGGTCAATGTGATTGTGAAAGTGTGATGGTTCAGTGTGATTGTTCAATGAGATGGTTCGGTGTGATGGTTCAGTGTGATGGTCCGGTGTGATGGTTCAATGTGATGGTGAAAGTATGATGGTGAAAGTGTGATGATGAAAGTGTGATGGAGGAAGTGTGATGGTTCAATGTGATGGTTCAGTGTGATGGTGAAAGTATGATGGGAAAGTGTGATGGTGAAAGTGTGATGGTTCAGTGTAATGGTAAAAGTGTAATGGGAAAGTGTGATGGTTCAATGTGATGGTTCAATGTGATGGTGAAAGTGTGATGGTGAACATCTGATGGTGAAAGCCTGATGGTTCAATGTGATGGTGATCATGTAATGTTCAATGTGATGTTGAACGTGTGATGGTGAACGTGTGTTGAAAGTGTGATTGTTCAATGTGATGTTGAAGGTGTGATATGAAAGTGTGATGGTGAACGTGTGATTGTTCAATGTAATGAAGGTGTGATGGTGAACATTTGATGGTGAACATGTGATGGTGACCGTGTGGTTAATGTGTGATGGTGAAAGTATGATTGTTCAATGTGATGGTGAACGTGTGATGGTGAAAGTGTGTTGGTGAAAGTGGGTGTGGCCACCAGAGTTTAGCTTCACTCTCAAGTTCTGGTCAAAGATCTGAGAGGAGGTCCACAACTTCTCTCTGGTGGCTTTATAGAAACACGTTTTACAGTGAACAACAGAAGACAACACAAGGAAGGAAAACGTACTAGGGACACACCGATACCAATTCCAAAACCAGTATCGGGTATTGGGTCTGGGACTGCTCAGAGTACTCATTACAGATCCCTGATACAACCCAGTGAATACTGCGTGACATCATCCATCAGGAGCAGGTAGAAGAGAGCACGAGCGATGTCTGCAGTTTGGAGATTCTTTAATAGTAATGAGAACGACAAAAGTAAGACGGACTGTAAATTATGTTTTGACAAAATATCAAGAGGATGAGAAAGATAGTTCCTACAACACAGGCAACTTCATCACCAGTAGAGTTAGCGTGATGTCACTCAATAGTGTCTCTGCCCAGTGCTACATGCTACATGCTAAAGAGTTTCAGGCTCACACACCAGCGATGCTCCATGTTAAACATGATTAAAGTTTCACTGATTGACTCATTAACAGAGCTCTGTTTACAGTCTATGGTATCGGTTTGTATTGTTTGTGTATGAAGTATGAATTAGGTATTATCAGTATTCTGTATTTGGCAAGTAGATAAACGTTAGTACTCATACCTATCCTTTAAGGAAGTAGTATCAATGCATCCCCAAGAAGTGGCCTACTTTCTGAAAACAGGAAGTGTGCTCAAATTCACAAGTAAGACCAGAAATTCTGGAATACTTAAAAACCTGGACTTAAATGAAATGAATTTGCTTGTTTCAGAGACTCAGAGTTACGAGAATCTGGCCGCGGTGCCCGAATATGAGCAGAGCTCCAATTTTCAGCCTGACTACGTGAAGGTGGAGGATGAAGTCGACCTCCAGCCTCCTGCTCCACTCTACCAACGTCCACATCAACGTTTAAAGTCCGGCGTCATGGCGGTCCAGAGCTATGAGAACTTGGCGGAGGAACACAACTACGAGGAATCCACCGCAGACGGCCAGCAGAGCTTGGCGGAGGAACACAACTACGAGGAATCCACCGCAGACGGCCAGCAGAACTTGGCGGAGGAACACAACTACGAGGAATCCACCGCAGACGGCCAGCAGAACTTGGACGATCAGCCCGACTATGTGAAGGTGGAGGAAGAGGTGGAGACAGAAGCAGCATACGACTCTACGGAGGACTACGATGACATCGGAGGAGAGGAGAACGAGGATGAGGACTACGACGATGTGGGATAGAAGACAGGGAAAGGATACGGAGACTTGTTTTACTTCCTGAATCCTGCAGAGCAGAGATTCAACTCACCGGATTCATTTTTTAACAATATTAGGAACTGAAATATGTATTGAAGCATTGAGGATGCATGGATAAATAAATAGAAGGAGGGATGGATGGATAGATGACAGATAGATGGATGGAAGGCTAAATGAATGATGGACGAATTGGATGGATGGTTGGACTGACCGAACAATGGAAGTGATGGAAGGATGACTTGAAAGGATAAATGGAAGAATCGATTGGATGGATGATGGATGGATGATGGATGGATGGATGGATGATGGATGATGGATGATGGATGATGGATGGATGATAGATGGATAATAGATGGATGATGGATGATGGATGATGGATGGATGATGGATGATGGATGATGGATGATGGATGATGGATGATGGATGATGGATGATGGATGATAGATGGATGATGGATAATAGATGGATGATGGATGGTGGATGGATGGTAGATGGATGGATGGATGGATGGATGGATGGATGGATGGATGATGGATGTATGATGTATGATGTATGATGGATGATGGATGATGGATGATGGATGATGGATGATGGATGATGGATGATGGATGGATGGATGATGGATGTATGATGGATGGATGTATGGCTGGATGGATGATGTATGGATGATGGATGATGTATGGATGATGGATGATGGATAGATGATGGATGATTGATGGATGATGGATGATGGATGATGGATGATGGATGATGGATGATGGATGATGGATGGATGATGGATGATGGATGATGGATGATGGATGATGGATGGATGATGGATGATGGATGATGGATGATGGATGATGGATGATGGATGATGGATGGATGATGGATGATGGATGATGGATGATGGATGATGGATGATGGATGATGGATGGATGATGGATGGATGATGGATGATGGATGATGGATGTTACTGCGAGTGTCTGACGGAGCTCATGAGTTCTAAACGAGAACAGAACAATGAACTGAGAATTCACCAAACTGATCCTGCAACACGTCACAAACCCTCAAGCAGCAATGAGAATAAAAGATTCCCCTTCTGATTCCAGCATGTTGGATGAAATGTTTCTGCCGGCTTATTTCCAAATAAACGTTTTGATCTGAAAGTGTCTGGAGAATCAAACCGGTGTGAGACCCGACACTGAGATTATCTGAGTGCAGCAGAGGAAACGTGTCCGAGCTGCACGGCTGAAACCGTCATCCGTGTCATGGGATTATTGTTGGACTTCCCGGGGTGACGAATGTAACACAGGCACGTCTTTTCCACACATTCTGATTGTAGATTCACCGTCTCCTTCTCACAACACGTGGACATCCAGCTGGAGGGTCCAAGTGGTTTGATTTCAGGGTTTGATGGACGGTTTTCTTCTGGACTCTACAGTCATACTGAGGCTATTAAAAGGGATGTGGTGGTGTGACGATGAGTCAGTGGAGCTGACACACATCCTGCTGCCATAAATAAAGCCTGATCACTACTCAGGTGTCAGTCAGCAGCTGCACGTCTTCACCAACAAATACAGCACCGAGAGGGATCTTTTATAGAAGCTTCATTTCTGGTCAGTGGCTTTCTGTTGTGTCAGTGGGGGTGCTTTGGGTTTTTCCTTCATCGTCTTCATGTCAGATAGACGCTCAGTGATCGTCACCCAGCAGGGGGTCACCGGGCCGTGTACCTTCCAGACATCCAATTCACATTTTTCAATTTAATATTCAATTGAAAATTGAAAATGGAAAAATAGAAATCGGATGGATTTTCGTTCTCCAAAATACAAATGAAAATCGAAAGGCCAGAAGGAACACGGACCGTCACCAAACACCAAGTGTGTCAGACGCACTTTTGTCAACATGAGAACAATAAATGTAAAAATTTTATGTCAATAGACAGATAGATAGATAGATAGATAGATAGATAGATAGATAGATAGATAGATAGATAGATAGATAGATAGATAGATAGATAGATAGATAGATAGATAGATAGATAGATAGATAGATAGATAGATAGATAGATAGATAGATAGATAGATAGATAGATAGATAGATAGATAGGTAGATAGATAGATAGACAGACAGACAGATCGGCTCAGTGGGAAGAAGAGGGTTGTATAATGAATGCATAATGTATATTCCCCCCCAAACCCCCCCCACCCCTTTGCATGTGCATGCACGCGCGACAGACGTCTTGTTTATCTGGCCGCTAAGCAACCACCGCGTCCCCAGAAAGAGCGAGTCAAACGAGTCAAACGCCTCTAGTGGTCACTTGGGGCATCGCAATCCCTCTTGACGTCCACCTGGTGGACGCATCAAGTCACTGCGCTCTCCCTCTGCGCACGCCCCTAGTGGTCGTCACGGTCACCACACTGACCCGCCAACGTCTGCCCCATTCACCCTCATCAATCAACACACACACACACACACACACACACACACACACACACACACACACACACACACACACACCCCAAGGTGAGCCCCCTGAAAGTTTGCACACTGTCTAAAACTACATTTAAATAAAAAAATAATAAAGCTGATAACGTTCTGTATTCTCACGGTTTTTGAGTCTTTCTGTAAAGTGCTGACGTAGCAGGACCAGTAATAGACGGTGTACCAGTTTGGCTTTCAACAGTTTCCCTCAGGGTCTCATCATTATCTTTGAGTGGTACGTTAGTGTAGATGAAAGCTCTGAGGAACCATTCGGACTCGTCTGCATCTGCTTCTTAATGAAGGACACGTTTCCTCCTGCTCACTGGTGTCTGGTCTATTCCTCCCATCATGCACTGGGGCGCTGTGGCTCCGGGAGCTTGATAGAGGAATAACTGTGTTCTAATGAATCATGACCGAGCTGCTGACAATTTACTGCTCAGCCACAGAAGAAAGAGAAATACAGTGAGGCCGTCCTCGGTTTGTTTTAATGCCCAACTTATTGGCATTTTCAAAGATTCTCTCCAAGATGTGAACTTATGCAAAAAAAAGATTTTTTCCTTTAAAGTGCAATATATCAAATCCAGTGGCGGTTGTCAGGGTCTGCGAGGCTTCTCTGAAGGCCGAAGAAAAAGATCTGAATCACAGATGGATGTTGATTATATTTTGTCTATGAATACTGCTTAAATAATTCCAAATTGTCTGTCTGCTTCCTCTCATAGTTTCTCCCCTGACTGCTGCTTCCAGACTGAACTACCATATTAAAGCCTTTAACCAATCACAGTCCAGCCATCATCTGTTGCCGGGTAAAAAAATCTGCCTGAGGCCTTCAGATTTAAATTCTGCAGGCGTCTGCGGTGTAAAGTAAGTGTTGGTGACGCTGCTGCTTCAACCAATCAGATTTTGATATTGGCGACTCAGGACCTTCGAGCACATAGACACAATAAAGAGTAAACTCCACATATGCCGCCGCGGAGCAGGAAATATGGCGGCCATCTTGGCTCGGTTGTCAAGTCCGTAAAGACAAACTGCAGCAGCTGCATGAACAAAAATACAGTTGTGTTGATTTAATAGCGGTTTTGCCAACCTACAATGGCTGACAGAGAAGATAAAGAGATTTGGTTGCAGATTTATTGTGAAAACCATTTTCAAGACAGACTTTTCCAGGAGGTCTTTGAACGCACCACAGCACTCCAGCATGGAGCTCCGGTTCAATTTATCTGTGTTCACCACAACTTCCATGGCAGGATATAGGATTATTTTATTTGCCATTATATTATTTCCAAGACCACGAAAAGCTGACGTTTGTCTCCCTCCTTGACTCCCAGAAGTTTTGGGAAAAGCAGCCGCTTTTTTATGCAGCTGCAGCAGAAGGGGAGACGTGAACTCGTGAAAGGTATTTATTCTGGCTACACAAGTATCTATCTGTAATGCAAAGGCTTTATCTACTATATTTCTGCATGGTAACATGGTTTCTGTCGCCATAAAAAGTTATTGAGGGTTGGATTGAGTCAGACCAGCACTAGTGAAGGCCTGGGTGTGAAATGCACGGCCGCCACTGGTCAAATCAAAGTCAGGTCAGTTTTGTGCATTGGTTGGCAGTAAGGAGTCATTTTAGCTTATTTGGTATTTGTTGTAACTAAGAGAGCTTCATCCATAGTTTTCACTCTTCAGTCTGCCAAACTAAATACTGGATTTATAAGACTGGACATGCTAGCTGGTTAGCATGCTAACTTCAGAACTCATGCCTACAACACAACAAGCAGGTTTCAACTGAATGAAATCATGACTCGTTTTTATTTTATTAAAGAAATCTTAAGCTTAAATATTATGTATTGTACATTTTTGTAGGATATTTAAGAACTTTTGAGACTATTTGAGAATCCTAAGGCTTACCAGAGGTCATAGGACTCTTTTCCCGCTATATTTTGTTCATTTATGTTTGAGTCAATTTGAGTTCTTCGTTGGGCAATGTTGGGATTTATGGTTTGTTATTAGCATTAAAATACTGTAAGTAATAGATTACTGAAAGTAATAAATCATAGGAAGTAATTTATGAAAATTTGAAATTATTATTAAAGGTCTTTTACTCATTAACAAATCCTAAAGTAATTGAGCAATTACTTAAAAATAATTTATAAATTAAAAATTATTAATGAAAAATTATTAATTTGAATAAATTTGTTATTGATCTATTAATAATGAAAAGAGGGCACCACCAGATAAACTGGAAATAGCAAACTACAAACTAGTACATTACAAACAGTGAATTGTCAACAATAAATACACAATAATCCCCAAGAATCGTTCAATTCAGCTAACAGGCGTTTATTAACAAAAAAGTATTAATTCATAAATAATTCCTAAATCATCTCATAAATCAACACATTCAAATAGCAAACGACATCTAACACGGAGATCTAATCTATTAAACAGCAACACTATGTACAAAGTGTGTGTGTGTGTGTGTGTGTGTGTGTGTGTGTGTGTGTGTGTGTGTGTGTGTGTGTGTGTGTGTGTGTGTGTGTGTGTGTGTGTGTGTGTGTGTGTGTGTGTGTTGAGTGATGAGGGTGAATGGGCAGACGTTGGCGGGTCAGTGTGGTGACCGTGACGACAACTAGGGGCGTGCGGCAGCGCGCAGAGGGTGAGCGCAATGACTTGATGCGTCCACCAGGTGGATGTCAAGAGAAATTGCGATGACCCACGCGACCACTAGAGGCGTTTGACTCGCTTTTTCTGGGGATGCGGCGGTTGCTAAGCGGCCAGATCAACAAGATGTCGGTCGAGTGCGCATGCACGAGGGCGGTCTCGGAGTAAAGCAGTCTCACCTACTGTAAACGAACGGGCGGTTCCGTTTTCACGGTTCTGAGCGCCGGAGTTCTAAGTGGATGTCTGGACATGCAGTTAGAACCCTGGTGATCGAGGCAGATGTGGTCTTTGCAGCATCAGATAGCAGTTGGTTGCTACATGTAGCTGTGTGTGTGTGTGTGAGCTTATCTTGATTAGAGCGCAGGGGAAGTGCAGACCCGGGTTAGTGAACGAGGGGAGAGAAGAGAAAGGCAGAGAATTCTGGCGAGGTTCGGTTCTGAACCCTGGTTCCTCCACACAGAGATTGAAGTAGCTTCTGGAAGCTCACTTGGACCTCTGGTTCTGAGGTGGAAAACCCGAGTCCCGGACTTGGTTGGTGTGCGTGAACGCGCGTACACAAACATCTGGGCCGCGACGGCTTTATTAGCGGCACATTGAAACACATTGCATGTTAGCTTCACGCTAATGTAACATTTGCTGCCGAGACAAAGCTCTTACTGTCCTGCTGTGTTGGACAGCACCGCCCGTGGTGCTGTGTTGGACAGCACCGTCCGTGGTGCTGTGTTGGACAGCACCGTCCGAGGTGCTGTGTTGGACAGCACCGTCCGAGGGGCGGTGCAGTTCGGTGAGGCAGCGGAAACTGGTTGTTACCGGGTCTGAAATCAGCGCCGTGAATTCAGAGGGGGTGGGGTGGGGGGGACGCCGGCTCGCGTCTCCAAAATCCCCCAAAAAAGGAAAAGGGAAAAGAGAAGAAGTAGTCCAAACTGTGTCCTGCTCGTCTAGCGGGCTGAACTGGCTTTGGTCCTATGGTTCCACTTTTGTGCGCTCTCTTCCGTCCCGAGGCAGCAGAGACGTGCGTCTCTCTCAGTGGTCGGATCGAGAAGCGGGGGACAGTTGGTAGGAAGGGAGTCTCACCAAGTTGACTTTTGGACCCCTGTGGTGTCTGGGTCGGGTTCGACCAGTACCATTGGTTACCAACCTGGGGGTTGGGGTCGTTGCTTCCTCCCTGCTGCTTTATGACCTGTTCATTGTTCCTGGTGTTTCTCCTCTGGGGGAGAAACTGCTGGAGGAGTTCAATGGAATCTTAAGGCCAAACAGCGAATAGAGCAGAAGTCAGTTTTAGATTTGTTTTAAAACATTCTTTTGACAGATGATACCTTAAATCCTTCACTCTAGATATTTTGTGATTGGAAGGAGGACAGATTAGGGCCTCGTTTACCTGAAAGCAATGTGTGTTCACGTGCTGTCGACACCAGACAGAGTCGGAGCGTGTGTGTGTGTGTGTGTGTGTGTGTGTGTGTGTGTGTGTGTGTGTGATATATACATATTTATATATATATATATGTATATATACAGTATATAGTACGATATGTTGTATGATTCAAAAGAAGACGGGGTAATTAGGGTAACTTCAGTTGCCACAATGAAAAGATTTTAACTGAATTACATCATGAATGTCTTTTTTTTAATTAGCTCATTTTTTTAAATTATTTTTGTTTCATTTGAAACTTAAAAATACTGTGTCCTGTACATTAAATATGCCAAACACTGTCCCTGAGGTGGAGAACTCTGTACAGCCTGACAGCACGGCAACAACTTTTATCTTCATAAAATGTCAAACAAAGTCTGTTTTCTTTCTTCTTTTTCTTCCTGTTTGCTTCCAAGTTTGTTTTCCAGCCTCTCATGTCCCCGGGTGATTGTGTTTTCTTTTTTGTGGGATGTTTTCGTCATGCTTTTTGAGTTCACTTATCAAACCTCTGCATATTAAAGCTTTTAAATTATGCAGAGCAACATTCTTCTGTTGCTCTGAAGGGAACAAAGTGTTACGTTACGCTCTTGTTATGAAGAACATAATCAGGTAAAATCGGTAAATGATCCATGAAATGCAAAGTTGGTTTATAATTATCAGGCTCCTCTGCACCCTCAAATTGAAAACACAATCTGCTCTATAATTAAAGAAGCTGCAGAGTCGCTTCTGAGAGTCTCTTCAACTCTTAACTCTCATGTTGGACTAAAGAAGAAGGAGAGCTTTCCCCTCCCGGAGGTTTGTTTGGGTGGAGGAAGAGCTTTCCCCTCCCGGAGGTTTGTTTGGGTGGAGGAAGAGCTTTCCCCTCCCAGAGGTTTGTTTGGGTGGAGGAAGAGCTTTCCCCTCCCAGAGCTTTGTTTGGGTGGAGGAAGAGCTTTCCCCTCCCAGAGGTTTGTTTGGGTGGAGGAAGAGCTTTCCCCTCCCAGAGCTTTGTTTGGGTGGAGGAAGAGCTTTCCCCTCCCAGAGCTTTGTTTGGGTGGAGGAAGAGCTTTCCCCTCCAAGAGGTTTGTTTGGGTGGAGGAAGAGCTTTCCCCTCCCAGGGGTTTGTTTGGGTGGAGGGAGAGCTTTCCCCTCCCAGAGGTTTGTTTGGGTGGAGGGAGAGCTTTCCCCTCCCAGAGGTTTGTTTGGGTGGAGGGAGAGCTTTCCCCTCCCAGAGGTTTGTTTGGGTGGAGGGAGAGCTTTCCCCTCCCAGAGGTTTGTTTGGGTGGAGGGAGAGCTTTCCCAGTCGCCACCATGGATTTGCCTCGTCCACAAGAAAGAAGGAGAACTTTGTTCAGTAAAACCAGAAGTTTATGTATTTTCACCACTGAAGTGGTGGATCTCCACCTGCCAGCCAGAACGCTGGGGGGTCCAGCAGCTACATCCAGATGAGCATCGTGCTCCAGACAGCGGCCTCCACCTGCCAGACATGAAACCACACCAAGACGGAGAACCATCTAAACACTTTCCATCAACGGCGTCTAAAATCCTTCAGGTTCCCTCAACGGGTCGGCAACCCAGAGGTTCTGTGGAGATCAAGATAGTCATGAAGCGCTGCTTCCTTCTCCTGCACCTCCCACAACACCACCCAGCCACAACACCACCTACCCAAAACCCCACCCACACAGAACCCCACCCAGCTACAACACCACCCACCCAGAACACTATCCATCCAGACCACCACCTACCCAGAGCCCCACCCACACAGAACACCACCCAGCTACAACACCAACCAACTAGAACACCACCCATCCAGAACACCACCCAGCTACAACACCACCCACCCAGAACACCACCCATCTAGAACACCACCCAGCCAGAACACCACCTACCCAGAACACCACCCACACAGAACACCACCCAGCAACAACACCACCCACCCAGAACACCACCCAGCAACAACACCACCCAGCCAGAACACCACCCACCTAGAACACCACCCAGCCAGAACACCACCTACCCAGAACACCACCCACACAGAACACCACCCAGCTACAACACCACCCAGCCAGAACACCACCTACCCAGAACACCACCCACACAGAACACCACCCAGCTACAACACCACCCAGTGAGAATGGAGATGATGTGGAGTCCTCATGGTAGAGGGAGGAGGAGCTAAACACTCCAGTTGCCAGCTACTGGCAGCGGGAGGATATTGATCCATTCATGTTCCTGACAGAACAAACCAGACTGAACTGAGTGTTGAAAGAGGAAATCAGAGTCCAGTCAGGAATTATTACAAATTTAGAATCTGCATGTGAGAAATGTACATAATCACATTCTTTGATTGAATTTCCAAAGTAGTTGAACTCCCTGTGAAGGTAGAAATGACTTTCTCCACCTGAACCTCGCCTCAGCTTCTGGCTGCTCTCTGACTGGGTTTGATGTGAAAGTAGAAATATAAGTGTGAGCGCCACAAACCCCAACATTCACTCACATCTCACTACTGAGGCGAACTAGGCTGTGTGCTGCTCACGCAGAGGTTCGTCACATTTCATTGGACTTTTTGATGAAGCAAAGAAGGTTTCTCATCTTTTTTAATGAGTGGAACTCTTCTGTTGCCTGGACCATCCTCCTCATGTCCGCCAACTTTCCTCTCAGTGGCCTTCAAGACAAACGGCGGGGAAATATTTACTCTTTTAGATTGTGTAAATCAAAACTACGAATTACAGCTGTTAAAGAGTTCAAATCAAACTTTATTTGTAGAACACTTTTCATACAGAGAAACTGCAGCACAGAGTGCTTCACATAGAATAGAAAAAATAGAAGAAAATAAAATAGAAACACTAGCATGAACACACACACACACACACACACACACACACACACACACACACACACACACACACACACACACACACACACACACACAAAAAACCTGACATCAGAGGGATGTCACAATGTCCGGGCTCTGATGATCCACCCTGGGGGGCCGTCCACTCCGGGGGCTTTTCCACCAGATAGAACCAGGTTCTAGTTCTGGTCCAGGGCCAGACTCAGCACCAGTTCTTAGTCTTTCCACTACCAAAGCCCCGGACTACCAGGGGCTCAACTGCTGCTACGCTGGACCCACTTCATTGCTGGACCAGAGCGGAGCCAGACTGGGACCCGACACGTCATCAGCTGGGGGCGGAGTTATAACTGGAGGTATCTCTGGAGTTATCTCTGGAGGTATCTCTGGAGGTATCTCTGGAGGTATCTCTGGAGGTATCTCTGGAGTTATCTCTGGAGTTATCTCTGGCTGTATCTCTGGAGGTATCTCTGGAGTTATCTCTGGAGGTATATCTGGAGTTATCTCTGGAGTTATCTCTGGAGTTATCTCTGGCTGTATCTCTGGAGGTATCTCTGGAGTTATCTCTGGAGGTATCTCTGGAGGTATCTCTGGAGTTATCTCTGGAGGTATATCTGGAGTTATCTCTGGAGTTATCTCTGGAGATATCTCTGGAGGTATCTCTGGAGTTATCTCTGGAGGTATCTCTGGAGTTATCTCTGGAGGTATCTCTGGAGTTATCTCTGGAGTTATCTCTGGAGATATCTCTGGAGGTATCTCTGGAGTTATCTCTGGAGGTGTCTCTGGAGTTATCTCTGGAGGTATATCTGGAGTTATCTCTGGAGTTATCTCTGGAGTTATCTCTGGAGGTGTCTCTGGAGTTATCTCTGGAGGTATATCTGGAGTTATCTCTGGAGTTATCTCTGGAGGTATCTCTACCTACAAGGCAGAAGTGAGGCTGTACTGTCTTTCTGAAAACTCAAGCAAACACGGAGCCCCAGAGTGGTTATAGAGAAAAATATAAAAATAATGCGTGGGAACGATATAATAAGTCGTTCCCTGAAGTTAATAATACGAGGGAATGGGATTATTTAATCTGTGTTCGCTGAGCCGCGGTTCTCAAGAGTGCTGCAGAGCTCCACCTGTCAGTCTGCTACGTCAGATATAATTTAGAAGCAGTTTTCCATTGTCGTATATTTTTCACACTTTTCATGGTGACATTATTCTAACTAACGTCACGTCCAGGTCTTGTTTCACCTTCTGACCGCCGGCTGAGGAGCTGCAGCCGCTGAGCAAGGCAGTGTGAGGCAGCAGGGGGCGCTCCGCTCTGCTCCGAGACGCTCCAATATTATTTTATAACCACAGAACTTCTTTATAATAAATACTTTGGTTCATTAGCAACTAAAAAACAAACTACAAACTACTGTAAATGAAAGTTGGAGTTTTTAGACAGAAAATGAGTCTTTTAATGGCTTCATGTGAAAGAGAACTTTAATCAGAGTGTTTACGTAGGTTACCATGGAAACAGTTTTCAGAGCTTCGTTCTATCATCATCAAACACCAATAGAGACACGAAGAGACGTAATGTCTTCTGGCTCTTTGGTGCATCAGAGGTTCAGGTCAGACTAGATGGAGCGACCCGGACTAAACCACTGGTACGGTCCGTCTCCTGGTTCCTGGATGAGGCTGTCAGCGCCAAATAGGTGAAATCAGTGACGTATCACGTTTTGGAGTGACGCAGTGACGAGGCTCTACTGGCTCTGTTAACGGTGGAAAAAGAACCGGTTCTTTGGTGGTGCTCATTTAAGAACCGGCCCTGAACTAGAACCTGGTTCTTTTTGGTGGAAAAGCCCTACCTGAGAGGACCACAGCCTACAGCTATGGGGGGCCGAGCCACAGCGGACCTCCCCGACCCAGCCGGTCAGGAGCCCACACCACGGTCAGTGCTGAGCTGCACCGCCGTGGCCAGAACGGTCCCCGGGACGACGCCCCCCACAGGCAGAGCAGAGACAGCTCCTGGTGCGGAGCGCCCCCGTGAGGACACACTGGGGTAAAATAAATAGGAGTGAATAAAGTGAATCAATAAATGAAAATTAAAGATAAGAAAATAAAAAGAATAATCGACCAATAAAAATAAATAAATAGGAGTTTATAAAATGAATTGATAAATGAAATAAAGGATCAAGCTAAAACATTGACCACGTTAGATAAAAGAATAACAAGTAAGTAAAATAGTCAACTAATTTAAAGCTCAATTAAAAAGGCGTGCGTGTGTGTGTGTGTGTGTGTGTGTGTGTGTGTGTGTGTGTGTGTGTGTGTGTGTGTGTGATATATATATATATATATATGTATGTATATATACAGTATTAAAGCCTGTTAATCTAATGTGGGCCATAGTGACAGAACGAGGTCTCACCATAGGTCCTGGTCCTGACACTAGGAACCCTTAACGGGCCGGACCCAGAGGACCTCAGGGACCCCGACCCAGCAGGTCCTGGTCCTGACATTAGGAACCCTGAACAGGCCGGACCCAGAGGACCTCAGGGACCACGAGGGCTCATATCGTAAAAGCAGGTCAGAAAGATAAGAAGACCCAAGACCATTAAGACATTTAAAATCTAGTAATAAAATGTTAGAGTCCATCCTGAATCACAGGGAGACGATGCGGGGACTTTAAAACAGGTGTAATGTCTCGTCTTCTGGTCCTCGTCACTCGTGCTGCTGAGTTCTGGAGCAGCTGAAGGCTGCTGGGAGTTTTCTGGAGAAGACCAGAGAGCAAGGCATCACAATCGTCTCAGCCACTGGAGATAAAAGCATCAGCACCTCCTGCTGGCCAGAGAGAGGAATGGCGGACTCTGGCTCTGTTCTTCCAGTGATAGAATCCTGTTTTGGTTCTCTAAATGTGGGGAATCAAATCCAGCTCAGAGTCAGAGAGATGGCCCAGGTTTAAACCCACAGCCAGGGGTTCCAGTCCTGCAGTGATGGTAGAAGCCTGTCTCTCTGGCCTTCAGGACCGAGAACTGAAACCTCAGTTTGGTCCTTGCTGAGCTGGAGGACGTTCTCTGCCATCCATGATTTTAAATCTAAAATACAGTTAAAAAGGGCGTCTCATGGCCTTGTGTCCTCAGGAGACACGACATGTGATTAAGGCTCCATCTACACGACGTTTCACTCATCATTTCTGTGTTTTGGTTTCAGAGCAGGTTCACACACACACACACACACACACACACACACACACACACACACACACACACACACACACACACACACACACACACACACACACACACACACACACACACACACACACACACACACACAGCAGAGAACAATGAGCTCTAAACAGGAACAGTGGGAGAACGTGGACATTCTAGTGGACAGACCACCAAGTTGGATAGTTATTATGGTGACTGTCAAAATAAAACTACCAAGTTGGATCGTCATTACGGTGACTGTCAAAATAAAACTACCAAGTTGGATTGTCATTACAGTGACTGTCAAAATAAAACTACAAAGTTGGATAGTCATTACGGTGACTGTCAAAATAAAACTACCAAGTTGGATTGTTATTAGGGTGACTGTCAAAATAAAACTACCAAGTTGGATAGTTATTATGGTGACTGTCAAAATAAAACTACCAAGTTGGATTAATATTACAGTGACTGTCAAAATAAAACTACCAAGTTAGATTGTTATTACAGTGACTGTCAAAATAAAACTACCAAGTTGGATTGTTATTACAGTGACTGTCAAAATAAAACTACCAAGTTGGATTGTTATTACAGTGACTGTCAAAATAAAGCTACCAAGTTGGATTGTTATTACAGTGACTGTCAAAATAAAACTACCAAGATGGATTAATATTACATTGACTGTCAAAATAAAACTACCAAGTTATATAGTTATTATGGTGACTGTCAAAATAAAACTACCAAGTTGGATTGTTATTACAGTGACTGTCAAAATAAAACTACCAAGATGGATTAATATTACATTGACTGTCAAAATAAAACTACCAAGTTGGATAGTTATTATGGTGACTGTCAAAATAAAGCTACCAAGTTGGATTGTTATTACAGTGACTGTCAAAATAAAACTACCAAGTTGGATTAATATTACAGTGACTGTCAAAATAAAACTACCAAGTTAGATTGTTATTATAGTGACTGTCAAAATAAAACTACCAAGTTGGATTGTTATTACGGTGACTGTCAAAATAAAACTACCAAGTTGGATTGTTATTACAGTGATTGTCAAAATAAAACTACCAAGTTGGATTGTTATTATGGTGACTGTCAAAATAAAGCTACCAAGTTGGATTGCTATTACGGTGACTGTCAAAATAAAACTACCAGGTTGGATTGTTATTACAGTGACTGTCAAAATAAAACGACCAAGTTGGATTGTTATTACGGTGACTGTCAAAATAAAACTACCAAGTTGGATTGTTATTACAGTGACTGTCAAAATAAAAGTACCAAGTCCAGGAGAATATGGACTGGGAGTCGTGACACCACAGAGGAAACTTTGTTCTGATGGTCTCTACTGAGCATGTGCAGAACTACTGGTTACTTCCAACATGGTGAGCAGGACCAGGTAGTAGCAGAGTTTCAACCGTCGACCTGGAGTCTTTATCAAAAAGTCGTGTTCTCAGTGACTCTGAGCACCGTTGTCGTGTAACAATGACAGTTTTGTGTTTTCACTGAAACAGTGTCGCGGGAACGGGGAGTAAAAAGACAGCTGAAGCTTGGTAACCTCGGTATAATTCCATCCAATACTCTGATGAATATGTTTAAGTTATGCTGGATAAAATAACCCATCAGTTTATCATCAGGTAAGGCCACTGATTGTTATGGCTTTTCAATGAAAAACATCATCGATGTAAATATTTCAAACTCTCTTAAATGAAAAAGACAAGTGCTCCGATATTCCCTGTTCTTTTTTATTGTCCAAATCTGCTGCTGCTTCGTCTGTTGTTGTACTGAATGCAGAACTCACGACACCATCAGCAGCCTTTCCACTCTTTACACGGAGACGTTTCCAGAAAAAGAACCTTTTTGTCCCTTTACATGACAATGGAGCTCCAGATTTTTCAAGAAGTTGCTCCAACTCTGTCCACCTTGGGAGCGGTTTCCAAAAAGTTGTGTATTCAGTGGGTCCGAGCAGCGCTGTCATGTAAACAGACACCAAAACGAACGCAATGAAAGCTTTGTGTTTTTATTGAAATGGTTGTTGTATAAACGGCCCTCAGAGACTCCGTCTGAACGTCGGGAGTGAACGGGTTCAGTGAGTTCACAGGCAGTTTGGACCTCCGGGTGTCTTTGGGGCCCCCTGCTGACTGCTGTGGGCCCACAGCTTCTTCAGTCCGGCCATGAGAGTCCAGACTCTCCATATTTAAATTCAGAAAGCATGTCTCCGTTTATGAAGAAACCACTTAATCTAACAGCTTGGTGACCTACATTCAGCTAATAATCCCTCATGCTGGCCACATAATAACATGCTGTCAGCCTCCAGTCACTACTCACCTCACACTGGGATGTTTGTTAGAAATAAATGGATTTATGATGATTTAGAGGGAAACAGTGCTGAGCTGCAGCGCAATGTGAGCACAGTTTACTGATCAGCATGTATTTACTGTGCATCAAACCAATTAATAACAGAATATTGGCTCAAACATAATAAGTTAAGAAGATTAAAACAACAAAGAACATTAATAAGTCATTTGAACTGTTGAAGAACTGAAATATCTTTAAATTTTTTAATTTTTTTCATTTATTTGTAATAATTTATTTTAAAATGACCAACTGGCCGTTGGCATCTCAGTGGTGTAATGCCACTCTGTACCACAAGATGGTGCAGTGAGTCACTTGACACTCAAAGAAGCAACAAATTCTTACAAAAACTGGAAAAAAATAAAACTTTGTGAAACTCTGAGGAACACTGAGTGATTATTTAGACCAAGAGCCTAAAATTGGCATATCTAACCCTCTCATTGATAAAATCTTAACCGTATTTCACATTATGACCTGTCCTCGTCATTATTAGGCAACCATGTGGCGGAATGGCTGCTGGTAGATCCATATACGTCTGAATCTAATGTGGAAACGGGGGAAATGTACTGTCTCAAAACTCTATGACTCTGTCACCGCATTGACAGTAGTGCTGGTCCTGGTCCTGGTCCTGGTCCTGGTCCTGGTCCTGGTCCTGGTCCTGGTCCTGGTCCTGGTCACCACGGGCGTAGTAACTATATGCGTTTTCACTTGGCCATATAATCAAGAGGATCTTCACCTTCGCTGCAGTGGTTTTACAAACCCGGCCCAACGTGCTCACTATGTTGTTTTTATATTCCTGTCATGTCTGTGTAAGCCGACATTGTTTTCAGAACCTTGCTGCATAAACGTGAAACCTTTGAAACGTTGTCGTGTGAACGGGGTTTAAATAATCCCACAGATCTCTACTTCACATGGTAGTTGGTCAAACCGGTATATTTCCGCGTTGTAACATTATTATGAAGGAGCGTGCCGGAAGTGCTCTGATTGGCTGATTGACGCCTTGCGAGCTCGTAGCATTCCAATGTGCGCGAGATGTAACGGCGGTGAGGCGGACTCCGGTGCTTCAGACCGTCTCCAGGCGCTTTTCTCCCGGATAAAATGTCCCAGCTGGCGGAGGCGGGCGGCTGTCCGGACGGTTACCGAGCTCTGAGCACCGCGGAGCTGCGGGAGCTGCTGCGGGACGACGAAAAGATGGACCAAATCATCCGCCTCAACGAGAAGGTAGGGACCCCGCAGGCAGGCAGCCGGAGAGCCCGCTTCGCCCCGCGGCAACCCGCCTCTTCTCCCCCAGCTGTTCCCCCGCAGCTGCCTCGAACTGCGGCTGGAAATCACGCTTCATGTGCGGGGGTCGTAACGCAAACCCGCTTCCAGCTCATCGATTGTGTGCGTGGCGAGCGGTCTCCCTCCAGTCCCCCTGCGCAGCCCCCCGCTTCACCTGCGGGGAACGATTAGTTGTGAAAGCTGAAGGAAAGACCGAGTGTTTTCCGTGTGCGTGCTGAAAGAGGGATTATAATCTGCTACGTGCGGGATTATTGTGCAGGAAGCATCATATCGGGGTGCTGAAGCCCCGAGACGCGCCGTTTTGTGGTCTGACTCCGTCCGCAGAATCCTATTTAAAAATCTTGCTTTTTAAGATGTACCTCCTTTATCTTGTGAAGAGCCTATCAGGCAGAGGATGCCATGAAGGAAAAGTGAAGTCTGACCTCCACTCTTCAATTCGTCTAAAATAAAATACATGTAAATGGGGGAAATGGCAACTTTTATAACTGGCTGTCGTCGCTCCTCTTGGCCAAAAAGACACCCTGCAGCGCGGCTGTGATCGCCTTGGATTCTCTCCAAACCGCACTTTAAATCCAGTAATTTGCCAATTTGATGTAATTAACTGAAGCCGAATAGAGCAGAAGTCCCAACCCTTAAGGAAGCCGCTCACATGTTTTCCGCATACTCACAGTTTAACGTTTAAACTTGTCAAATAATGAAATAGCAGGTTTTTAAAGGGAATTCCTCATCAGTTACTCTCCCAGTAAGAGGCACATTTAGGGGTTAGTAGTGACCTTCCTGGCGTCAAGGGACACCACATCCCTCTTGATATCACACACACACACACACACACACACACACACACACACACACACACACACACACACACACACACACACACACACACACACACACACACACACACACACACACACACACACACACACACACACACACACACACACACAATGCTGTGTTTCCATAGCTCCACAGGGCTTTACATTGACATACATTCATTTCCTGGAGACTTAACTATAGCTTGTGCTTGCCCACCCTTGCTTTCTAAAGCAGACACCCTCACTCTGAAACTGATGGTTGACTTTCCGGGGGCTTACTGTTTGTCTCCCACAATGGGACTGTTTCAACACAGTTTCAATGCAAACACAAACCCAAACACTGTCCTGTTAACCTCTACAATGACAGGCATTCATCCTCAGGAACTGTTGCCTCCAGTTAAGACTTCCCCTGACTTTTAGGTCCCACTTCCAAGGCAATGTTTCAAGTGAAAACTAATTGTATTTGCATTTTTCTGAGGTCAGACGACCAAGTTGGATTGTTATTACATGACTCCCAGTCCAGGCACCGTGGAGGAAACATTGTTCTGGTTGTCTCTACTGAGCATGTGCACAACTACTAGTTACTATGACTTTGGTGACCAGGAGCAGTAACGGCATTTCTGCGTCCGATCATTTTAAAAAGTTGCATTTTGTGTAAAAAACGTTTCTTTTTCACTAGAAAACGTGTTAACGGGACCTAGAAATGCTGTAGAAAGTTTGGTAACCTAGGTATAATTTAAACCACTCAAAACTGTTTTATCTCTTTTAAATGCAAAACTTTATTGATGTACATATTTCAAAATGTTTTTGATAAAGAATGTAAGTGCTTGTGATATTTCCTTTTTTAAATGTCTAAATCTGCTGCTTCTTCGTCTGTGTTTGTACTGAATGCAGAACGGGGTGTAGATTGACTCACTACACCATTTTGTGGTATGAAGTGGTATTGCCAGTCTCATTGGAGTGCAGCTACCTTTTTAACATAGTTTTGGTTTCATGAAACTCAACATGTTGATGTCCTTGTTCGTCTTAATAACAGTACTCTTTCTCTTGCCCCTTAGGTTTTTGGGTTACCTAATGAAACTCGGTTCAGAGTTTTGAGTATTGCACATGTAGCTGTCATGATACATTTTGTGATATATTGTTCATTCTAGTTTAAACTACTTTAAGTTCCATATTGTATTTAAATACTAAACAAACCATTAGTGTTGTCACGATACCAACATTTTGGTATCGATACCGATACCACCATGTAGTGCGATACTTTCCCAAATAAAAAGAAAACACAAAAAATGTCATTAGATCCAGCCTGTCTTAAGTAGGATCAACGTCTTTAAATGGTACTATGCAGTAATCTTTATAACATTAAATGGCTAAAATAAAATATTTTCACATTATATTCTTTTATATTATTTATTATATTATATTTATGATACTAATATTTATAATAGCTTACTTTTTTTCCAGAGCTATTTTTTCATGGTATATAAGTTATTAGATGTGGTTCTGTGAACTCCTTCTGCAGGTCTGAGTGTTTGTCCTTCAGGAGGTTAGCAGGTTAGTAGGTTAGCAGGTTAGTAGTGTAGCAGGTTAGTAGGTTAGTAGTGTAGCGGGTTTGTAGTGTAGCAGGTTAGTAGGTTAGCAGGTTAGTAGTGTAGCAGGTTAGTAGTGTAGCAGGTTAGTAGTGTAGCAGGTTAGTAGGTTAGTAGTGTAGCGGGTTAGTAGTGTAGCGGGTTTGTAGTGTAGCGGGTTTGTAGTGTAGCAGGTTAGTAGTGTAGCAAGTTAGTAGTGTAACAGGTTAGCAGGTTAGTAGTGTAGCAGGTTAGTAATGTAGCAGGTTAGTAGGTTAGCAGGTTAGTAGTGTAGCAGGTTAGTAGTGTTTCCACTCTGGACCAGACGTGTTCTCTAACACTGTTTACACAGTGGAGCTTCAGTGTTGATGGAGACATCGTGCTCTTTTGTTTTGAAGCCAAAGTACTTCATATAGTACTTCTAGTACCTGTTTTTTCTACAAGTTACGGCCTTGTGGCTGTAGCAGTATTTCTCTCTCTCTCTCTTTTATTCCTCTCTTTCAAGAGACTCTTGCTCTTTGCTACTCCGTTAGTGATGAACTCTATTTCTTTTTACGGAGTTTCCACGGGTCATTTGATTCAGTTACACATGCTCACTCTCACATGGACACAAATACCATGTCATTTACGCATGTATTCTTTTCAAAGTACAAGCTTGGTTGGGAGAAGATTGTTTTGACTTTTATTTTGAAGTTGTGTCCAGGAATGTTGTTGGTAAATAAGGTCGAGTATGAAGCGCTTATTCAGTTGTGGATCTTGGGTCGGAGTGCGGGAGCGCGGATGCACCCCGTCTCCGCAGTTTTTTTCACACCTCTCTGAAACCGGAGTACAAAAAAAACGAACGCTGTTTTCCGCACTTTCGATTGTCCAAAACATCCCGTAACCCCCCCACGATCGCTGTCGATATCTCACGCGCACCCTCCTTCAACGATGGCTCTCCTAGAGGGCTTTTCCACCAAAAAGAACCAGGTTCTAGTTCAGCGCCGGTTCTTAAATGAGCACCACCAAAGAACCGGTTCTTTTTCCACCGTTAACGGAGCCAGTGAGAACCACGTCATTGCGTCACTCCAAAACGGCATACGTCACTGATTTCACAGATTTCAGGAACCAGGAGACGGACTGTATTCATCGGTTTAGTCCGGGTCGCTCCATCTAGTCTGACCTGAACCTCTGATGCACCAAAGAGCCACAAGCAATAAATCAATGTGTATTATAATAAACAGTTTCAGATTTATTATACAGAAATTGTTCTTTCTTATAGGCGAGGCTTATGTTAAGATAAAGTCAAATGAAGCATGTATTAATATGAAAGACAGTTTATTTATCTTCTACTTCAATTACAGTAGTAAACTTACTAAGTACTGTGACTTGCAGTATTGTAAGCGTTCACCACAACAAGCCAGCCGCTGGTCCATTGTGCTGATCAAAGCCCTAAACCAGGTTGGGTCACTATACTAATGCTGCGCTGGACATTAAGGATTTTGAGCGGTTTGCTCATCTGCACTGCAGTAGGGAAGCACCGATACACGTTTTTTCACTTCCCATCTGATCCCGATACTTAAATTTGTATATTTGCCGATACTATTCTGATAGCAGAGCTCTGTTTGCTTTAATATTATTATTATTATCATGATGACTTTATATGAGGCTGTAATAAACTCCTCTCTACAGTAAAGTATGAAATGTACTAATGTATACATGTATTCTCTCTAAAGACAACTTGAGGTTAGTATCAGGACAGAAAAGGAAGCAGTACAAAGTATTTTAGTTCCATGTGGACAATGTGGGGGTCTGCGTGACGTCATCATCTCATAATAAACTAGTTCTATCTTTAAAAGCTCAGAATGACTTTATTAATCCCTGGGGAAACTCTTGAGCAAGGCAGCAGCTACAGCAGTGCTTCCAGCTCGAACAACACAAATGATTGGGACTATTTTCAGAGAGTTTAGCGTGGAGGAGGACGCAGCTTCACGGAGGTGTGAATCGCCTGCTGACAGCCTGGAGGAGCTGCTGCTCATTGTTTTGATGTCAGTGCTGAGTCAGCGCCGTTCTCCTCGGAGAGCTGGAGTTTGAAAACGCTGACGTCTGGCTGCAGAGCGCCGCCTCGCTGTGCTACGGCTTTGCTAACATCCATGTTGCTGTGTTGCTTTGCTAACATCCATGTTGCTGTGTTGCTTTGCTAACATCCATGTTGCTGTGTTGCTTTGCTAACATCCACGTTGCTGCGTTGCTTTGCTAACATCCACGTTGCTGTGTTGCTTTGTAAATATTGCACGTTGCTGTGTTGCTTTGCTAACATCCACGTTGCTGTGTTGCTTTGTGGTGTTTTGAGTGTAAAATCCCTCCAAACAGCAACATGTTGCCATGAAAAGTTGGATAGCACAGTGCTACTTCCCTAGCCTGCTCGCTGGCTGCAAACTGTGGAATGGATTTCCTGACTCATTCCTCCTGGTCTCATTGAGACCCGCCTCCCTTCAGGAAATCCAGTCCACAGTTTGCAGCCAGCGAGCAGAGCAGCAGCAGGGAAACACTGGGGATCATTTCAGCACCATGAAGCAGACCAGGATCATGGATCAGGAACCTCTGCAGGTTGGACAGTAAATTCCTGATCCGTGAATTACGTCGATATCAGAACCCGATCCCGGATCGGATCGGCTCCATCCCTAAAAACCACGAGCCGTTCGGGCAAGGTGGGCAGATGACACGTGATGGATGCGCAAGTCTGCTTGTGACCAGATCACGTGAGCCGTCAAATCGCAGCCCTTGCGAATAGAAAATCTCATTTTATCATATCGCGATATTATCACAAATGCAATTAATCATTCAGCCCTAGTTTACACAACATTCTCAAAATGGGTGCCATGAATTTTCACACCTTCGTCTGGTTTGGTTTGTTCTCACGTTGCACCTCAGATAGCAGACAAACCCTGCAATTACAGCAGCTGCTCGTTTGGGAGCCTGAAACGAACACTGACCACAGAGGAAGTAAAGCATAACGAAGAAGAAACATGGCTCATTGATTGAGCCGGACCGACAGCAGATATCCAGCCCCTTTAGCGACTGGTGGCTGAAGGGGCTAATTAGCTCGTGGCTAATGGGTAGCCACAACCAACTGCTATATACTGCATAGTCTTCAGACTGGATATCAATATCAGTCTTCCTCACTACTCTACGTCTGCCCATGACACATCCTCCAATTTCTTTCCTGTGTCTGCTTCTTCAGATTTCTGCTGTTTGCTTTCTTTGTTTGCTACCCAGAATGCACTGCCCGCTGCGGCACATCCTCTCACGTAGTCGGCAGGAAAGTCCGCTGATTGTCCCTGACGCGTTCACGTTGGCCGTGAACCAGACCTCAGGTCACTTGCAGGTGAACCGAGGCCCACTCTTTCAAGTGGACCAGAGATCACTTGTTTAATCCGGATCAGAGTTCAGGGGGGCGTTCACACCTGCACAGATGAAGCAGACCTTCCCAGAAATGAAAGCTGGTCCGGATCAAACAGGGCCGGTGTGAACGCGGCCTAAAACTACCAAGTCCCAGGAGAATATGGACTGGGGTTCACGACACAATGGAGGAAACCTTGTTCTTATTGTTAATCTACTGAGTATGTGCACAACTACTAGTTACTCCGGCCATGGTGGCCACGACCAATAGGAGCATTTCTACCGTCTACTTGGGAGTGACCCAGAGTGCTTCAGAAACTGTCATTTTTGCCCGTCTATACAGCGATGGAGCCTGAGCATTTTCAAAAAATTGTGTTTTAAGTGGCTCTAAGCACAGTTATGTAAACTGACACCAAACCGCTGTGAAAGTTTTGCATTCTTTTTTGTGTAAACGGGTGTAAGCATTGATCCAGAAACAAAAATATCTCATTATAGACGCACAACTATAAATACACACTCAAAGGTGCACAGATCATTTTGCTGCAGAAGAAATCAGAACATTTTTCATGGGTTGCTCGTATATTTTATTAAAGACGGCAACATGTGAGTGATGTGTTATTCCTTTGCATGGAAACAAAGACGTTTCTTCAGTGCAGCCCAGAGCCAAAGATTTGGCATTTAACCTGCTGCTGCAACCGAATTAGAATTAGAAGGAGCCAAAATAGCTAGGAGGTCGCACTGTTTCCTCTGGGCTTGTCGAACACAGTGACCCAGAGACTGGGGGGGGGGTCTCTTGTCATTAGGTCATAATGCAGGACTTGTATTTGTAAAACAGACGTTGGGTTGCCTGCATTTCTGGATCCAAACAGGGTTCAGTCTGCGTCGTTCAGCTCCTGCTGAAACGGATGATTTCACAACTCGACTCTCATTTCCATACGAGCAGTGGGAGCAGCACGCTTCATGAAACTCGTGTGACTGAAGAATGTTATGTAAACCACTGAGTTTAATCACACATAATGATTCAGAATCATGAATGCTGCTGCCTGAGTTTGGCGCTGTGTTATTCTTACGCCCATTAATAACTGGCTGCACAATAAGCTGCACGTCATGTCGGGGAAACTGCAGCTGGATTACACGTTGCTGTGGTTTTTAAACAAACACAAACACCAGGTTTGTTTTTATCGTCGGCTTTGCAGGAGATTTGATTTCCAAAAATCTTCAGTAATCCTCTGAGGAGGAACCAGTTTACAAGTCAAGCAGGCCGCTATGAGCTGCTGTGACCTTTTGGCAGGTGGTTCTGGGTTGGTAGTTCAATTGAAAGGTCTCTTTCAGTCGTAATGGCAACAAACTGGAACCTTCAAGGAGCATCAAACTGTCCAGATCTGCTTCAGATTCTACAAAATTACTCCTGAAAAGCAGATGAAGGCCAAAACTGTCTTAGACGACAGGTTCAGGACATTTAGACAAGAGATGAACTGAACATTATAGTAAAGGGAACTACTGGTGGACACAACCTCTCCCACCAACATAACAATCAGTTTCAACAACCCCACAGCAGCTGAGGTTCAGATTTAGTTCAGTTCTCCATCCTTCAAATGCATTCATTTCAGTTGTAATTTGTTTTTCCAAAAAGAACAGGATTACTTTGTATTTTGCTAATAAAATCTGTGTTTAATTATTGTAATGTAACGTGTTATTGATGGTTCCATTCATTTCCTTATAAAAGTGGTGTTGTGGCAGCCTGCTACCTGTCATCCTCAGAGGAAGTGGCATTTCTCTAGCAGCGAGGCCACACTGCATACTCTGATACCATTATTTATGATTAGAACAGTGTTGATCAGAGACATTAAATTCAATGTGCTGTCCATCCTGGGGAGACTTCCAATGCAGCTCTTCATTTGACAGTTTGATGTCGACCGGTTGTAGGGTTGTAGGGTTGTAGGGTTGTAGGTCACTCTCGACAAGAAGACGGAGCCCGTGCGTTTCCAGAAAGTGTGGTTTTCATCCGTTTCCACAGCATCAGTCGGAACGCCAAAACATTTTCACCGTACTGTTTGCAGTGGGACAGAGTTGGGCTTGGGTGAGCTTTGTCATCCTGTACTGCTAAAAAGTCTCACCTCGGGAGCCGTTTCCAAAAAGTTGCCTTTTCAGTGGCTCTGAACGCCGCTGTGGCGTAAGCTGATGACCAAAACCTTCTGAAAGTTTAGCTTTTCCACTTAAAGTTGTTGTGGTAGGAACTGCCTGTTAATGTCAGAAAAAGCTTGTTTTTTAGCCTCATTGGGGACGAAAGACGAGCGCCTCTTTACAGACCTGTTGAACTACAGCCAGCAGCAGCGCTGCGTCTCGCCGTCTCCGGTGCAGAACGTCCGACTCCTTAAGTGCTTCCCAAATGTGTCATTTGTCAGTGAAGGCAAACACTGCCAGCCCTCTCCTGCGGCCTGCGCATCACAACGAGGAAAAGGCTTCCTCTCTGAAGGCTGCAGCGGTGGTTGTTGTTTAATAATCGGGGCAGACTGAGGCAGGAAATGGAGCGTCCGTTTGGATTCTGTTTGAGGAAAACGGGAGGGATGAGTGGGCTTTGGCTATTTATTCTCATGGTGTCTTTTCCCTGCAAACCATCTTTGGCTACGGGCACATTCTGCAAATTCCTCCAAACTGGAGCTCATACTTCCTTCTGATGACCCATAAAATGTGAGACAGATGCAGCGTACAGCGCCGGGCTTAGCGCTGTGGCCTTCAGGCTCAATGTGACAGACTGTTGAAAGAAAGCAAGTGAGCAGGAAAAGTATCCGTCAGAGGAATGCTGAGGCTGATAAAAGCAGCCCGAGTCGAGTCGGATTTCTACTGTGTGACGCTGCATTGAGTTCAAGACGCCATTAGTTAATGATGGGACTCTGTTGTAGGGCACGAATTCAAGGGAGTGGCATTAGTTTGAATAATTGATTGTTTTCCTATGGTTTGGTGACAGTTTGTTTATCCTCACCCTTCCCCCCGCACTCACCAGGTCCTCTCAACCGCCCAACATCACCACTGAATATCACCTTTACTACATTTAAACATCTTAAACTTTATTATTGTTTTAGTCTGACTGAAACCCCAGCTTTTCTAGATGGACTGCTGTTGGGTGCCCGGGTCTGGAATATGGTATAATGTGAAACGTGAAGGTCCGACTGCTCTGTATTCATGCAGATCCAAGGCAGGTCCACTTTAAGTCACATTATCTGAGTGTGTAACGCTTCAAATGAAAATATGTTTTAGGGTTAAATGTTTATGCTTTTTCGTTTCAGGAAAGTTTTGCATTGACAAGGCAATGTTTTGAAAACAATGTCCATTTTCATGGAAATGGCAGAAATGGTGAAAATGATGTAGTTTACATGTTGGATCAGTAGTTGGTGCCGTTTAAATTTGTAATGAAACCACACACACACACACACACATGCAGCAGAGAACAATGAGCTCTAAACATTAACAATGAGAGAACTCGGACATTGTCGTGGATAGACCAAGTTGGATTGTTATTACGGTGACTGTCAAAATAAAACCAACGATTCCCAGCAGAATATGGACTGGGAGTCACGACACGACGGAGGAAAACCAGGAGCAGCGATTTCGCCGTCCACACGGGACACAGCCTGAGCATTTTCCAAAAGTTGTGTTTTCAGTGACTCTGAGCAGCGTTTCTGTGTACATGGACACCTAAAAAAACACACAACAAAAGTTTTGCATTTCGCTTAAGATTGTTCTCAGCCACAAGCACAATGGCCTCTCATGCGCATTCAAAATCCTCCACTTCTTCAGCAAGGCCGCGCTGTGGTGAAGTGGTTAGAACAGGCACCACACAGCGAGGAATACCTGGTTAGAGTCCAGGTTGGAGCCTTGCTGTGCACAGTGAGTGTGTTCTCCCTGTGCTTGTGATCAGGTTTCCTCCCAGTCCAAAAGTGTGTGTGCTTTGCCCTGTGATGGATCCTGCCTTGAGCAGGATCACGCGGTTAGAAGACAGATGGATGTTGTTTAGTGAACAATCGTCTATGAAGAGCCCGGCCGGTCCGTGAGGATCACCTTGGAGCTTTTCACTCACTGCCAGACCTTTAGCGTTTCCTGCTTCATTATGAAGTGTCTTCACGCAGATGTCTTGTGTCTGTGGCCTGAGTCACTGCCGCCCCTCGCCGAGGCGCTTGCGTTGACGCGGCGAGTTTCCAAAGTACACAGAAGCCGCAAGCCACATGCTCATCAGCTGGGTTTCCAAACTCGCTCAACAAACTGCAGACTCAACACGTTAGCAAACCTTGACGGAGAAATGAACCGGGAGAGGCTGGGGACACGGCAGAAACCTTTTGTTTTCTGACTGAAACGTTCAGCAGCTGTCAGCAGCAGGGTTTGGTTGATGGCAGAGCGAACAGCCTCAGATGTAAAGAAACTTCTGCTCATAATCGTAGCTTCCAAGTGAAAGAGAGAAGGACGACAAGTTTTTGTTGGTAGAGACATGCTGAGTGGATTGAATGATGCATCCCGGCTCGTACAGCTGACTGTCCTGTCGGTTTTTAAAGATGTCCATCTCCTTAATGTCGGCTTTTTCTGGGGCCACTTCCTGTTAAATGATCGTCTTGTGTTTGTGCAGCTGATGAGTCAAGCTGTGGACTTCAGAGCTCACAAGCACAGCTGAAACTGTAGGGAAGGAAGTCGAAGCGCAGCTGTTGAGTTTATCTGTTGTGTGTAAACCTTTTACATTACTGTGTGATGTCTTTGGGGTGACTGTGGGGTGAAAAGGCCATTTATCTATCAAATATAACTGACACTCCAAACACACAGCAGGCGTCATCAAGAACTCACTCTGAAGAACAGACGTTACACTCTGAGGGTCCAGTTATATCAGACCCTTCATTTGACTATTAAACCATACTTAACTGTTCTGATAAGTACTAACCTTTAGCTACGTGCCGAAACTGTGTACTAGGGACTGTATTGGTATCGCGGTACTGACGCCTTTAAAACGATACTATACTGGGCCCGGCCGGTATCGGTATCGTTTTTTTTTTTACGTCGCCGTGTAGCGTCACTGTGTTGTAACCTGCCCCCAGGAGAGTTGTCAGTCTCTGTGGGGGGAGCGTCGGCCGGCTGCTACAATCTGCTTTACTTCATGTTACGTCTCCGTCGGGAAGTCACTTTGAATTAATGATCTGATTACTGATGAATTGGGTGTGTGTGTGTGTGTGTGTGGGGGGGGTATTACGGGATGTTTTGGACAATCGAAAGTGCGGAAAACGGCGCTCCGGTTTCTTTATTTGATTTTGATTTAAAAGAATTTCGTGCTCTGGTTTCCGAGAGGTGTGAAAAAAAAAACCGTCCGAGACGGGGTGCATGCGCGCTCCGACCCGAGAATAAGCACTTCATACTCGACCTTATTGACCGACAACATTCCTGGACACAACTTCAAAATAAAAGTCAAAACAAGGTATTTTCAAAACAATCTTCTCCCAACCGAGCTTGTACTTTGAAAAGAATACCGGATGCGCATGAGTAAATGACATGGCTGTGAGAGTGAGCATGCGTAACTGACTCAAACGACGGGAGGGAGAGGGAGAGGGAGAGGGAGAGGGAGAGAGAGAGGGAGAGAGAGAGACGCAACTGTTAAAGTATCGATAACAAAATGTTGGTATCGTAACAACACTGCTGCGTACTGATACAAGTTCTAATTAATTCTTCATCTGGCAAACGATATGTCACGGCTATTGTGGAGCTGCCAAACACCTCCGCACAGCCTCTGTGTCAATGCTACGTCACCTCCAACCGTCTTGAAGGCTCCAGTACACCATTAGGTCTACAGTAGCATAGCGCAGAGTGTAGCGTCTCCCTACGCTCTGCGCTATGCTACTGCAGACTGAGGGACCGAGCTGCTGGTAATGAGAGAATCAGTCACTCTTTAATCAAGGGCTCTGGAACTCTTTAGCATGTTGCATGTTGAGCAGGTCAACTAATGAGCGACATCAGGCTGCCTCTGCTGGTGATGAAGTTGCTGCTGTTGTAGGAACTTTCTTTCTCTTTCTCATTGTTGTTAAAGAATCTTCAAACAGCAGACATCACACTGACAGTGACGTCATGCAACACTCGCTGGGTTGTATCGGGAACGTTTTCAGAGTACTAGTACTCCGTTTAGTATCTGACCCCAGACTGGTATCAGTATCGTTGCATCCCTGCTTGTTTAGAGGTTTTTGAACTTTAATTCTTGTACACAGCATTTGTTGTGTAACGTTTTTTCAAACCTCCCTGACCGTCCATGATGTGATTCCCTGATTCAATCTCTGATTTGCCCCAAAAAACATTGTAAAGCCAAACCTTCAAAATGAAAGTAATGCAGTTTCCTCGCCCTTCCCAAGACTGTCTTATTGTGGTTTTCTTTCTTCTCTAACCACAAATATCCTGATTTTGCATGATCATGCAGCTGTGGATTGAAACCTTTCTTTAGTTGTGTACAGAGCTCAAGCACATGAACTAGAAGTCTGTGTGATGAGTTCCTTTGTTGTGTGTAAACACATTGGAACGATGTGTTGGCTATCGGAGGTGTTTGTACTGAGGGACGGAGCTGCTGCAGACGCTCCGACACTGCAGCAGCTCTCCTCCGGCTCTTGTTGGCATGCAGAGTCGGTGCCATGAATAACACAACATGTCAACCTAGAGTCAAAGCAACAGTCGTTTCCAGAGTGAATCCCAAGTTAAAGCTTTAGAAAATAACACCATCTTCATGTTCAGCTAAGCTTTATGGACTTTGACTTCAGCAGAACTCAGCCAGGCTTAACGTCTTTCTTCTGTCAAAACCCGACAGTCGTAAAAGCTTTCTTAGATCTGCTACTCTACGACGTGGTTGAAGGAACGACCTGGTGGGCACATGGAGGCCAGACGGCGGTCGCCAGACGGCGGTCACCAAGCTCGCTCTGGATCGACTGACTGCCTATTTCCTGCTCTGTGTTTCATGAGGAATAAATGAACGTCACAGTCCACACATACAAAGCATGAGAGCACTAAAAGTACGTCTGTGCAGCAGTAATAAATCTTTCTGCTAAAAAAAAAAAAAGGAACTTTATGAAAACATAAGTTTTGAATACCTTCTATAACTGCAGGTGCATCTCTAGAAGTGTGAATATTATTGAAAGCTTAATTGAGATATTATTTATTTCTAAAATTACAACAACATTTTCTTTATTTAAATTGTGATAATTATGAAACTTTTCTGAAATGCAAAAACTATGTGTTTTCACTTGAAATGTTGTGTAAATGGGACCTAAAGTTACCAACTTCTCTTGTCCGAAATGTGGCTTTTGGGGTAATCTCTGAGGATGCAGAGGAAACAAGACAATTAATTGCTGATTTACAGGATGTTATGTCAAACCACGGCGGTTGGTCTCCCGGGACAAAAACCTTCTTCACCACCAGAATAGAGTACCCCCATCATCAAGTCACCACATTCAGCAGTATCACCGCTGGAGATCAGCAGTGATACTGCAAGTTCCAGCCCATCCAGACATGGTGCTAAAGCAGCTGAACTTTTGAGCTGCATTCGATGAAAGACGATGTTCCAGGTGCTGATTTCATGATCTCCTACTGAAGTAACGTGCTTCTGTACCTCTGGTTGTGTCAGATCTGTGTTTCCGGTCATCTCCTCAGTCTGACATCGGCGTGCTATCCGAGTGGCATCCCTCAGTTGAGACTTTGATGTAAAAGCCACCATGTGGTTTGGATGTTTTTCGCTTGTGAGAATGGGACTTTTTACCCCGAGCCCCGCTTTCCCTCTGTCAGCAAGTGCTGCTGAGGTGTCTGAATGGCTCACGTAACCGCTAAATCACGTGCCATTTGTTGTTTCCCAGCCAGAGAAGACGAAGCAGACAGTCTGCACTAGTGATTGTGCTGGGAAACTCCTGTAAACACAGGATTTCCAAATCTGGTTAGGCTAAATGTGGGTGTGGGTGTGGGTCTATATTGAAGCAGTTTACTGCAGGACTGTGGCAGTGGACCACTTCAGGGGCGGCGTGCTCTGAAGGTTGCATTTGAAGATTGCAGTTGTGGTCAGTTGAAGTGCAACAAAGTTGCCTGAATTCAACAAAGATTCTTTAAATGTTGAAACGAATGTCTTCCACTTCCATGGCAGTGAATCAACCAGAAGCTCTTTCACAGCCTCACCTATCCCAACATTCAGGCCACATGTACACGGCATCGATTTCAAGTGAAAACACAAAATGTTAGTTGCATGTTTGGGTGTCCGTTTCCGCGGCATGCTCACCACGGCCGTAGTAACTTGTAGTTATGCGCATGCTCAGTAGAGACAATCAGAACAATGTTTCTTACCTGGTGTCACGACTCCCAGTCCGTGTTCTCCTGGACTTGGTAGTTTCTTTTGACAGTCACCATAATAACAATCCAAATTGGTGTTCTGTCCACTAGAAAGTCTGTGTTCTCCCACTGTTAAAGTTTAGAGCTCATTGTTCTCTGCTGCATGTGTGTGTGGCTTCATTACACAAACAAGAAACAGCCCCAACTAGTGGCCCAACATGAAAACTACATGGTTTTCAATGTTTGTGCCATTTGTGTGTAAACGTACATTGTTTTTAAAACGTTGTGTAAACGTGAAACTTTTCTCAAAAACACTGCATTGTCACTTAAAACATGGTGGAAACGGGGCCCACTGCAGTGGAGCGGGGTGAAGCAAAGTGCACACAGGCCCAACTCTGTTGCGCGGTCCCACCACAAAGGGTAGGGTTCAAATGCAGGGGAGGTTGTAAACGACGCTAGTATGTGACGTCATTAACCAATGGTAGTCGCGTGAGCAATGCAGAAGTGGCTGCAACTCAGGCGGCCGGCCCAGTAAAGCTGTGAG
The DNA here is from genome assembly GCF_963383615.2 of Lipophrys pholis. Lineage (NCBI taxonomy): Eukaryota > Metazoa > Chordata > Actinopteri > Blenniiformes > Blenniidae > Lipophrys > Lipophrys pholis. The sequence goes on along the minus strand of NC_137634.1, from coordinate 26,854,289 downwards.
CCTCCTTTCTCTGTGACACAATGGAAAACTTTCTCCATCAGCAGCATCCAGCTCCCACTGAATCTCTTCTGTTACTGGGAAGAGTCCAGAGTGTCGACTGCGTTGTCGCTCCTTCTTATGAGACGCCTTCCTCAGTGCGAAGTTCCTCAACGGAGGGTGACAAAAAAATCATAACTGGTGGTTACGGTTTTTTTCGGTACCATCCACAACATTTGTCAGTGGCGCCGCACAGCAACCCGTTCCAACTCGGCACAGTGTGGTGAGAGTAGTGTTGTCACGATGCCAACACTTTGGTATCGATACTGATACCACCATGTAGTTCTATACTTTTCCAAATAAAAAGAGAACACCAAAAATGTCATTAGATCCAGCCTGTCTTAAGTAGGACCAATGTCTTTACATGGTATGTTACTATGCAGAGCTGATGTCTCAGGACTCCATGATAGGAGATTTTAACTGTCACCTTAATCCCTCCCTTGACAACTGTCCAGCAGGCTCTCACCCTCCTTCAAGACAAGCAAAGGCTTCTCACCTCTCTTTGTCATGAGCCTGGCTTCTTCGATGTGTGGAGGTCACTTCATCCCTCAGACCTGGGCTTTACTTTGTTTTCTGATACCAAAACTATTAATAACCAGTTTGTGTTATTTTATTCTAATTTATTTATATATATATAAAAAACTCCGATCAACCCGATAACGCCCACACTCTTATGCAGCATTTGTTTTGCACATCTGAATCTTCCTAAAGCCACAGAGGAACAACATCTGCAGCTTGATGCCCCAGAGCAGCAGTGACCCAGCCATTAGACTCTCTCTTGATGCTGAGAAGACATTCGACCACGATGAGTGGCAGTATCTGTTCCATGCTCTTACAGAATTTGGGCTCGGGGACAATTTTGTCAGGTGGGTCAGGATCCTTTACAACACACCAACAGCAGCGATCCTGACTAATGGGCTGAGATCCAACAACTCCACCGTGGCAACAGACAATGTGACCCATTTAGCCCTTTGCTTTTCCATATTGCTATTGAGCCACTAGCACAGGCAATAAGACAGAATGCATTAATATCCGGTATCTTTGTTGGTGACAGGGAGCATAAAATTGCATTATATGCAGATGACATATTAATTCACTTGTCCAACCCCCAAATTTCTATTCCCTGCTTGATCATGGTGATTTCATCTTTTGGAGTTTATTCAGGATATAAAATTAACTTTGCAAAATCTGAAGCCATGCCCCTGGGCTCTTTAACATGTGCTTCCAGTATAATGACGTCCTTTCCATTTCGCTGGTCTCCTGCAGGTTTTGTTTACTTGGGAATTAGGATAACACCTGTATTAGATGATTTGTTTGAGTCCAATTTTCCTCCCATATTGAATACTATAAAGGCAGGTCTGGACCATTGAGTCCCTCATCCCCTTTCTAGGTTAGGTAGGGTTGCCCTTATTAAAATGAACATCCTACCCAGACTATTATACCCTTTGCAAATGATTCCTATTTTACTTTCAAATAAGGTTGTCAGGGTGCTTGAAGACTGGCTGAGCTCCTTTATTTGGATCAAAAGGAGGCCCTGTCTTAAGATAACAAAACATTCAAATGGCAGGTATGGATGGTGGCCAAGATGTGCCAAATCTGAGACTCTATCAGCTGGATTCACACCTTCGAACGGTTTCAAACTGGCTTAGGAGTGACACCAACTCGATATGGCTCGACATCGAATCTTCCCTCTTTAAGTGCCCCCTGCTGAATTAGTTGATTCTGAAGAATCCTGTCTCTATTAACGACTTTTGCACCAATCCTGTTACTTTAAGTATAATTAGAGCGTGGAGGCTTGTTCGTGCTCTCGAAGGCCGTGCTTAGTTAACGTCCCCTCTCACTCCAATATCAAATAATCCCGACTTCCTGCCAGGTTGTGAGGACCAGGGCTTTGTAGTCTGGAGAAGGCATGGGCTGATAAAACTAGGTGATTTGTTCAGAGGTGAAACACTGTCCTGCTTTTGACAACTGGAACAACAATTCAACGTGTGCCGCAAGGGCGATTTTTTTCAGATTCCTACAGATTCGGGATTTTCTAATTAACACCACATTAAAAACTAATAACACATGTTGAAAACACTCTTTCTCTCTCCACAGATAGGAAGCATATCACAACTTTCTACAGAGCCCTCAACTTGAACTCACCTCTGACATCACAGCCCACAAAGCAAGCATGGGAGAGGGATTTAAACATCACCATCAGAGATTTAGAGTGGCAGAAACTCTGGTCCAATGCTACAAATATATCTGTGTGGCATTGAACCAAGTCAATACAGCTCAGAGTTGTGCATCGTATTCTTATAACACCTGCCATTAAGAACAAAATGGACCCCAATGTTTCACCACTGTGCTGGAAATGTAAATCGGAGAAGGGTAGTTATGCTCTTGTGTTAAATTGCAGCGATACTGGTCCTGCATTGTAAATGTACTGTCCTCTATTTTCAATGTCCCAGTCCAGCTGGACCCTAAGTGCCTCTTACTTGGTCTCACAGACAATGGTGTCACCAACAGAGATCACAAGAGGCTTTACAACATCATCAGGTACAATGAAGAGCAGTTCAGTGTGTAGTTAAAGGCAAGGCTCTGTGAACCAGACATGACAGAAGGTCCAAAACTCGCATAGAACCAACCGGAACCAACCTGGCAGGTTTGAGCATACATATGCCTGCAGACAGTGGCGAGTTAATGAAATCCAGCTGACAATCTTTGAGGATAGTGAAAGTGAGACGCATGGTCAGTGGAGCAACAGGATGCCTGGAGAGCCGAGGGACAGGACAGACCTGAAACCAACACATGGACCACAACATGAAGTAGGATGGGGGACGCCTTTGTCATTAGTACAAACCCAGCTTCACTGTTCTCTTATTGCACATTGTTTCACTCTTCTGAAGATTATACAGTGCTGTTATGGCCCTGGAATAAAAAGTTTTCCTCACTCTGTTAGTTCTGGACTCAAATGTCTACCCACAAGTAGTTCAGAGTGTGTTTTACCTGGAAGGGACTGATCCTTGACAATGAGAAAGTTTGAAGTTTCTCCAGAGAAGGAGGCCAGCCGGTGACGGAGCATAAACGTGAACAAGAAAAAACAACCTAATCCAGCTGCAGCGACTCAGAAATGATGTGAACATGAAACACGAGGAACCACGAGAGGATTAAATGATGTGGCACGGTGGGAAAACTTACCAAGACGACGCAGAACCTCTGTAACGTACCAAGACTCGACCTGTACCTGCATTCCCCACCAAAACATTACTGCCGGTTTACATCGCACATGCGCAAATAATTCAATATACCACATTTTCATTAGTTCATCACAGAAGCTGCAGGCAGAAGGAAATACTTTAATCACCTATTTTAACACAAAGTCATACGAGTCTTGAGTCTTTGGACATTGGTATACACACTTTTTGTTTGTGGTTGTCTCGTCGCAGGTCTTATCAGATACGTCTGTGATGGAATTTCTCAGATGTGAGTCAAAATCTGGATTTGACTTTCTATGTCATTTCCTCACTTGTTTGGCGTATCGAATAAGAGAAAAGAGGCTGAATACATTCTCAGAGCTCAAGGTGACAGCTTTAGATGTCGTCAGGAAACACCACAGTTCCAGAGATTCAATTTATGATAATCTGAGAGTCAGACATCGCTTATCAAAACAGACTTGTTTTCTCTTTTTGTAGGAAAGCAGTCCAATAAATGCCTCTCTCTTGTGGCCATGTATGTTACAGGAATGTATAATGCGATGTGCATAATTTAGTGAACAAGAGCAGTGCCGCTGCTCCACACTTGTGAATATTTAAGATGTTTTCATTGTGGGAAATGGCTGCTGATGTCTGGTTTTCTTCAGTTTCAGGAGCTCCAAGTGGACAGGGAGACGCTGCTGACCTCCAACAGGAGCCTAGCTGAGGAGAGCCTCGCCCGACGTCCCCGCCTCAACAACGGCAAACTCCAACTGGCGGACAAATACCGGGAACTGTCGAACCTGGCAACTGCATGCTGGGAAAAACAGAGTCAGCTTGGTGAGTTTACTGAAACGACGAAGAGGGAGTGGGGGGGCGGTATATATGGACGGGAGGCCAGAGACCGATCACTGTCAGGACATAAGTCATGAGGAGTGTGGTCGTGATGACGAGGCCAGTGGTTCAGATTCCCAGCCTGGACGGGTATGTGTTGCTTCTCTGAGAGAAAGTGAAGTACTGCAGAATTTTCTGATATGACGGACTTGTTTTTGTTTGTTTTATGAAGATAATGCCCAGAATCAAATCTAGTTTCTGTTGTCAGTCATTTCAATTGTACCTGTAGCGTCTTTGGGTTTCTAATTCTCGCTCAAACAGGAAGGAACCGAGAGCTTGTTTCTTTGTTGAAAAACGCTTGTTGGCAGTAAATCCGATGTCGTTTAAAAGCTTGTTTATTTCTCTTTTAAACAAAGCCACATTTATAGGGAAACATGCATTTGTGGGATGAGCAACTTAACTAAGTATTTACCCCTGAAAAATTAGCCAAATCTTCTGTACGACAGCTCATTCTGTAGCTACTGACTCCAGTTCTGCACTTCTGGTGAGTCGGACCTGCCAAGAGTCCCGACCGCGGCCTTGTTGAACCCTGCTTGGATCGGCTCGGTGACCAACACGTGCACGTTGGCTCTCCCACAGCAGATGACTGATTTTCCGTGTTGATCACCCTCATGAAAAAAACGAATAATGAAGCAATGGCAAAACAGCTGAAACTAAAGTTTCTCTTCATTAATAAAACCGGTCTTACAAATAAATAAAACCAATTAAATTTCATTCTCAGTGACGCAAAGGTCACAGGAAACAGGTTCATCCTCGTACCTGAAGTACTGGCAGGAATCAGAACAGTCGAAGGCTTTGTTCAAGTGAAGACGCATCTTGGTTCAAGGTTACTTTATTAGTACCCATAGGTAGACTAGTTTTACAGGTTTTGGGATCACTTGGCATGTCGTAACAAATAAAGACACTCGATGTCTCACTCGACCAATTATTATCTGCTTGTTTGGGTCAAGACAGACAAGACAAGTGCTCAATGTTCCACTATTCAGCAATAAATAATTAAGATCAGATCAAAAAGAAATGATAAGAAACCACAATAAAATCCTTTTCAGATAAGATTTGTGTTTATGCAGTAACATTTTGAAAACGATGTCCATTTACATGGAAATGGCAGAAATGCTGAAAACAAAGTTGTTCTCATGTTGATCCACGGTAATGAAACCTCACACACACACATCAGAGAACAATGAGCTCTGAACTTAAACACTGGGAGAACTCAGACATCCTAGTGGACAGACCACCAAGTTGGATTGTTATTATGGTGACTGTCAAAATAAAACTACCTTGTCCCAGCAGAATTTGGACTGGGAGTCATGACACCACGGAGGAAACTTTGTTCTGATTGGACATCAACTGAGCATAAATGTTATGCGCATGACTAGTAGCAGTGTCCTTGTCTCCACGGAGACGGAGCATGAGAGTTTTAGAAAGTTACGTTGTCCCCTGATTTTGAAAAGTTCCCCATTTTCAAAAAGTTGCGTTTTCAGTGACTGAACACCATTGTTGTTTAAACGGGATCCCAAAGCATAATGAAAGTTTTGTGTTGTCACTTAAACGTCATGTCAACGGGGCCTTAATGGGCCAAATCCACATCCTCAGCTGCTCATCCTCCAAATGCAGCTTCCTTTCAAGGTTGGCACCATTTAAAAGAGAATCAACTGGAGTGAGATGTATTGCCAGGAGTCATTTGTTACAACAGGGAGGTAATCTTAAAACACAAATGACCACAGACTTTGACTTCATTAGAAGAAACTATTACTCTCCCAATCAAAAGGTGGCGTCTGTCCCGCTTTCGGTTGAAACTCATTACTCGGAGCTCCCCCCATGGCTCCTCAATGTCTTCTCTTGTAATTGGAATAAGCGACGTGTCCGTTACCGAGACATAAAAGGCAAGGAACCCCCTGACATTTAAACGGTTTGACTCACTGTGACACTGGCTGGTGGAGAGAATGAGGGAAGTTTCACATCGGAGTGGAGAAAAGCTCGGCGAGTGTCAGCGAGACGAGCCTTCAACCGCTCAGCAAAAGCCTCAGCATGACGGCAGTTCGGTCATGGGAACGAAATGGAGCATATCAAATGCCAGCAGGAAGCTTGCAGCAGTTGTCAAGGAATTTGTGGGGTGAAAGGGGCCTTGTCTTTGTTTGGCCAAGTCATTGGTTCTGACGGGGCGGCTCCAGGGCGGCAGCAGAGGATGCCCCCTAAGCCCCGGTCCTGAATGTTAAGCCCCATGAGCGGGTTTCAAAAAAAAGTTCTTTACAGCGGCAGCCAAACCCGGTGATGAAATAACTCCGGCTCGATTTATTTCCATAGGTGAAGTGTTTATGAGTACCAGTGGAAGCTTCATGGTTGGCACTAATGAAAAGACACGAGCGGCGGCGCGATGGAAGCTGGAATGCTGGACTTCCTGCCCCACACAGACGCTGTCCCACCTCCCCAGCAACGCAGGATGGGCGGGGGTCTGTCTTTCCTCTGCCAAACATCTGAGTCTCGTTTGGTGTGACATGAGAAGGGAGGGGGGTGAATGAGAAGTGGTTTGTTGTGGCCAGAGATGAACTGAGGAGTGGATGAAGGCAGACAGCTGGGATGTTTAATGCTCCTTCAGTGGGAGCAGAGCTTGAAGTCGGCCTTGCGGCTGTGGTACGATTCCCTGATGGAGTTAGAATATTGATTATTTCTGCACTGCAGTTTCTCACAAATATTAGTGGTGTGTGTTTCACTGTTTCCCCGTCCTGCTGCTGAGCTGTCGACATACTGGTGACCGTATTCCTTCAAACATACCGCCTTCAGCTTCACTGGGAAGCCTGTTGGATTGAAACTGGGAGGGACACTGGTGTAGTGGTTAGCCCCATGGTCATCTCTGTGTAGAGTTTGTATCGTCTACCTGATGGTTCAGTTCAAACCACAGTTCTCTAAAAGCCACAAGAGGAACATTTAAAAAAAAATTAAAATCTGGATTTTATTACAAATACCTGCAGGATTGCAATATTAAGAATAACAACGTCACTAACTTGTGCTCCTGAAAGTGTAACACTTTGATACTAGTTGTGGAACCACCAGATGTTAACATCAAAATCTTTTAATGTGAAAACAGGAAGTCCAACATGAGTATCGAGAGTGTCTCTCTCGATTCGTTATAGTTGGCTACTTGACTTCACTTTGGATTTATTACTTTTATTTTGACAGTCACTGTAATAACAATCCAACTTGGTCGTCTGTCCACTAGAATGTACTTGTTGGCCCATTGTTAATGTTTAGAGGACATTGTTCTCTGTGTTTGTAATGAAATCACTCACGCACATGCAGCAAACAGCCCCCACTAGTGGACCAACATGCTAACTACATAATTTTCAGTGCCTCTGTCATTTCTGTAGAAATGGAAATCGTTTTTCTTCGTAAACACCATCCATTTCTGAAATGTTGTCGTGGAAACGGAGGCCTAATATTAGCAGCTGCTGCTTCTACTTCTTTTCTTTAGTGGCTCACTAGTCCATCTTGTGAAAAAATGTGGTATTACACCACAGCAAGCTGTTGCAAGTTAGTTTGATTTGGCAGTTATAGTAAATGGTCTTGATTAAGATTTTAATAGTTTGCTTATAAATGACACACCTTGTATCTGGTTCCTTCTATCATTTTTTTATTATCTAATGAGGATTTCATTCTTCCAAAGGGTAAGTGCATTTACAAATAAAATCTATTGTTACGAATGAGGTATTTCAGTGTCAAACTCTAAACAAATAAAGCACTTTTGTGTTGTTGAGATGTGTAATTATTCTCCCGAGTTTCACTTGAACTCATCAAAAGTGTTCCCTCGTCAGTCGACGTGACGAGCAACGCCTGAGGTGACGTGTTAATTTTGGAGCCTCTTTGTTTGGTGAATTAGTCGACTATAATTGTCATTTTTAGGAAGACAGAGCCGTTTAAAGGTAAACAAATTCATGGTGGTTGTTGTAAGGATGTGACTGATCCCACACAGCACTGGGTCTGTCTCTTAGCCCCTCTTGAGGTTTGTATTACTGATATTTCTAGGACAAGTGTTGACAACATCAGAGCATGCTGGGTATTTTTAGCTCCTGTACTATTTAAAATGTCCACACATGCTGTCAGATGTGGAATCAAAGCACTGCAGCGTCTTTGTGGACGAAAAACGTAGAAGTGTACACATTTTACAGGATGGTGACTGCAGTAACCGGCTCTCTATTTATAAGACATGTGGCCACTTTAAATTCCTCAGTGGGTGTTGAAAGACTTTCCAGGACTTCAAGGTAAAATCAGATGAGGTCCAGTTAAGGCAGGTTGAAGTAAAATCATTTTCAAACCCAACAAACTCTGTTCAGATTTCACTTTGCATTTTAAAGATGAACTAAAGTTAATAACCAAGGTCCAGATGTACAGTGTCAGGACAGCGCGCGGGTTTCAGACTCATTTACACGATGTTTGTTTCCACTGCAACGGCAGAAGCACTGTAAACTATGTAGTCAGCATGTTGGTCCACTAGTTGGCGCTGCTGTTTGATTTAGTACTGAAGCCACACACATCAGCAGAGAACAATGAGCTCTAAACTAGGGATGTCTGATGATGACCGGAATGATCCGATATCTACCGATCGGATCAGGGCCGATATTGGTGATTTGTGACTGATCGGGAATCGTCAAATCCAGCCGATCACCCCGCCGATCAAAAAAAAAAAAAAAAGGGAAAAAAGAACCTTTTCCCGTCAGCTGCCGTAAAGCAGCCCCGTGTGCCGCCTGCCGTAAACTGAGGTGAGCAGCCTGAAGCCACTGAGAGGATCAACCAGCGGTCTGGAGGGAGTTTAAGGTGGATAACTAAACCAGTCCTGAGAGGTGGAGCACCAGAGCTTCACCACAGTCCCGAGAGGTGGAGCACCAGAGCTTCACCACAGTCCCGAGAGGTGGAGCACCAGAGCTTCACCACAGTCCCGAGAGGTGGAGCACCAGAGCTTCGTTTAACACAACTAATCTGATAAGACATCTAAAAAGTAAACATGCGGCGGAGTACGCTCAGTTTACAACAACTATAGGAAAAGCTGCAGCGAAGCAGCAAACTCTCCACTTCAAAATAAAGGATTTTAAAATAAAGGTTAAGTCCCCACAGGGGAGCGATATGGTGAAGAAAAGAACCCAGAAGGTTCCTCTAGTTTGAAGGGAGACGGGGATATTCTGAATAAGTTTTTGAGAGTACTGTGTTCAGAGTACCTTTGTCAAATGGGTTTTACCACTTTGAAGTAGAATGAAGTGTTTATAATTCACATTGAAATGTAAATGTTTAGTGACATTCAGGTCAAACCTCTCATACTGCTTTAAGGTAAACTGGAATTTAATACACAAAGAAGTTACATTGGAGCCTGAGAGTATTTATGTTTAAGATTTATTGATTTATTTTTATTATTGTATTTGTACTTTTTTAGGACTTATTTTCAACCCAACCAGCCAAAGACACTTTGAAGTAGAATTGGGTTCTTCTGATTGGTTTGACTGAATACTGCTTATGTTGTAGTTTTTTATACTTTATATGTCAAACTGATTCACTGGGTTTCATTTTTAATTCTGTTTTTTTTTTTTTGCCACAAAATCCAGGTGAAGTAGTTTAAGTTAAGATAAATAAGAGAAACCAGACTGCAGAGTGTAACTGGGTTTTTGTTCTTCTGACTGAATAAAGTTTAAATAAGTTCTTAAGTCGTTCTGAGAAGAATCTTGATTCAATAAGTGAGTTTTACAATAAGTTCTAGGTAAACAAAGCTTCTGCCAATAGTACTTTTAGCTTCAGACATCTTAGTCGCTCCAAAAATACACTATTGAGTATCTTTGCTATAGTAATGCAAGTATCTGTATCGGCCGATACTCCATCCATCCATCCATCTTCTCCCTCTTATCTGTTCCCGGGTGGTGGGGGTGTCAGTCTGAGCACCGTCACCCAGATCACATTGCACCATTAAGAACCTTCCTGCAGGTGGAGAGCCCACAGGAAGGTGGCGCCCGGCGGGGGTCACGAACCCTCTACCCTGAGATTGTGAGTCTCATGCTCTACCTACTGAGCTAGCCGGTCGCTCGGCCGATACTCAATTCTGAAAAATGGGATCGGTATTGGGGGACAGACCACCAAGTTGGATTGTTATTATGGTGACTGTCAAAATAAAAGTACCAAGTTGCATTGTTATTATGGTACTGTCAAAATAAAACTACCAAATCTCAAGAGAATAAGGACTGGGAGTCAGGACACCACAGAGGAAACTTTGTTCTGATTGTCTCTACTGAGCATGTGCAGAACTACTAGTTACTGCAAACGGAGTGACCAGGAGCAGATTTTCAGAAAAGTTGTGTTTTCAGTAGGGACTGAGCCGATCTGATCCAGTATCTGTATCGGGTTCCGATACCAACGTAATCCAAGGATCGGAAAGTGTATTTTATTTTCCCAAGACTTTATTTATAGATTTTTCATTTTACAGGTATAAACATATGCCACCATTCCCAATCTCCCTCCCTCCCTCCCTCCCTCCCAATCACCCTCCCTCCCTCCCTTTTTAACGACTCACAATTCCAGAACATGTGTCCCAAAGTAGCCGGACCTAATTTACATGTTGAGCATGCAGAGCTGACGTTGGGATAGACGGTGCAACACTTCAAATTGAATTAGACTGTCTGATCCAAATAGAGGAGCTGTGAATCCGTCCTAAGCCAAGTTGCCAAGAGCTCTCTGTGATTTCAGTACTGAGGTTCCTCTCCCAGGATCATTTAGTTTTGGACCAAGATGGCGGCTTAATATTTTAGAATTTTGATGTATATTTGTGAAATGTTGACTTTTGTGTCAGGATGTAGCTCTAGTATTTCATCCATTATACTTTTATTACATGATTGTGGGGGTTTAAACAAAACTTCTAATTTGAAGAAATCTGAAAAAATGGGATTTGGGGATATTATATTTTCTCTGGAGTTTCTCGAAAGACATTAAAGGGATCGGAAAGTTCTGGTCCAACCTGCAGAGATTTCTGATCCATGAAGCCTCGTCTGCAACAGCAATGTGGATGTTTGTAAGGCAACACAACAATGTGGATGTTTGTAAAGCAACGCGGCAACGTGGATGTTTGTAAAGCAACACAGCAATGTGGATGTTTGTAAGGCAACACAACAATGTGGATGTTTGTAAGGCAACACAGCAATGTGGATGTTTGTATGGCAACACAGCAATGTGGATGTTTGTAAAGCAACACAGCAATGTGGATGTTTTATAGCAATGCAGCAATGTGGATGTTTTATAGCAATGCAGCAATGTGGATGTTTGTAAAGCAATGCAGCAAAGTGGATGTTTTAAAGCAACACAGCAATGTGGATGTTTGTAAAGCAACGCAGCAATGTGGATGTTTGTAAAGCAACACAGCAATGTGGATGTTTGTAAGGCAACACAGCAATGTGGATGTTTTAAAGCAACGCAGCAATGTGGATGTTTTAAAGCAATGCAGCAATGTGGATGTTTGTAAGGCAACACAGCAATGTGGATGTTTGTAAGGCAACGCGGCAATGTGGATGTTTTAAAGCAACGCAGCAATGTGGATGTTTGTAAAGCAACGCGGCAATGTGGATGTTTTAAAGCAACGCAGCAATGTGGATGTTTGTAAGGCAACGCAGCAAAGTAGCAATGTTAGCAAAGCCGTAGCATAGCGAGGCGGCGCTCTGCAGCCAGACGTCAGCGTTTTCAAACTCCAGCTCTCGGAGGAGAACGGCACTGACATCAAAACAATGAGCAGCAGCTCCTCCAGGCTGTCAGCAGGCGATTCACACCTCCATGAAGCTGCGTCCTCCTCCACGCTAAACTCTCTGAAAATAGTCCCAATGGTTGGAGCTGCGTTAGAGCTGGAAACATTGTGTTGCTGCTGCCTTGCTAAAGAGTTTCCCCAGGGATTAATAAAGTCATTCTGAGGTTCTAAAGATAGAACTAGTTTATTATGAGATGATGACGTCACGCAGACCCCCACATTGTCCACATGGAACTAAAATACTTTGTACTGCTTCCTTTACTGTCCTGATACTAACCTCAAGTTGTCTTTAGAGAGAATACATGTATACATTAGTACATTTCATACTTTACTGTAGAGAGGAGTTTATTACAGCCTCATATAAAGTCAACAATAATGATAATAATAATATTAAAGCAAACAGAGCTCTGCTATCAGAATAGTATCGGTATGGACAGATATCCACATTCAGGTACTGGGATCAGATCAGAAGTTCAAAAATGTGGATTTTCAGTGTTTCCAAGCACCGTTGTCGTGTAAACGGACACCCAAAACTCAATGGAAGTTTTCCATTTTCACTTAATCAATGTTGTGTGATCGGGGCCTCACGCCAGTGATGAGAGTGTGAGATTTCTCTTGATGGAGTTGAGACGGTTTCCCTGCTGTTTCCCTTCTTCTCACAGTCCCTGCTTTGTTAATGCTGCTTTAGTGCAACATCCATGTCTGTCACCTTAAATACAGCGTTACCAAACCGTCCTGAGGACTTCTCCTCCACTGAGTGGTTTTTACACCAGCAGCGTCTCAACTGCTTGATGGGAACAGAATAACTGGAGCTTCCCAAAGGTGTGTGTGTGTGTGTGTGTGTGTGTGTGTGTGTGTGTGTGTGTGTGTGTGTGTGTGTGTGTGTGTGTGTGTGTGTGTGTGTGTGTGTGTGTGTGTGTGTGTGTGTGTGTGTGTGTGTGTGTGTGTGTGTGTGTGTGTGTGTGTGTGTGTGTGTGTGTGTGTGTGTGATTTCAGCGTCATACAATCCAACTTGATTCGGTGCCATAAATAAGCTCTATATCTTCATGTATTATGAACTTTGTTGTCAGTTTTCTTTTAAAGTTGTATGAGTTCTTTGCGATCTGTTTGTCTATCTTGGGGGAAGTGGGTTTGGCCTGGCTGTAATGTTTTGGATGATTGGAGATCGGGGAGGTCTCTGTGGTGTTCAGCTGCACTAAAGCCGTTTTGTTACTGCAGCCAGACTGAACAATCTGTCCTGACGTCTCGAGTTTATCACCTTAGCAGCAGTTTAATCACGCCAGTCAATACAGATCATCACATCTGCAAGTGAGTATTTTACAAGATATTAGTTTGTAGTTGTAGTCTACTACAATTGGACCTCGGGAACCTGAAGGATCGGTAGTGATTTCACTGAACACGAGCCACTTTGTCTCACTGGGATCAGAAAAAGTTCCACGTGAGAAGAAACGTCTGGATGAAGTTAAGACGGAGAAAACAGATCATCCTCAAGAACTCCTCTTTTTCCAGAAATCTCCCAGATTTTATTAGTCCTTGATGTATTCTGTTGAATGCTTTTACAGCCTGTTTTTAGAAATGTCAGGCTTCTTTTGTCTTTAATTTTAGCATTATTACTCAGCTGTCACGACCAAAACTCTCGACTCCTCTGTTAATCCTGTCAGACGTCTGAAGTCTTTGTTTTCCGTTTTCAGGAGCAACCAATGTGTTGGAACTCCTCAAAGACTCGGAGAGCTTTGCAGGGGCAGATCCGGGGGATTTCTCGTGGGGGGGGTCAACAATGTGTCAAGATTCACATTTATGCAACGTTTTTCACCTTGGGATCCGTTTTCAAAAAGTTGTCGTCAGTGGCTCTGAGCACTGTTGGCGTGTACTGACCCCCAAAACACAACTGAAGTTACTGGATTTCTTTTGAGATGGTTGTGGTGTAGACGGGCCCTCGGCCTCTGTGGCTTCAGGCTGGGCGGCAGCCCCATCTGCCCCCGGGCAGCTCTGCTCTGGAGCTTAGCTTTCCAACAATAACCACCTCGTGTCTTTCAGCATTCGCTCTTTTACTTCCTGTCGTGTGTAATCCAGGTTTCAGAATGCCAGAGCTTCAAAGTCCAGACTGTGATTACAAATCAGCCTCAAAGGTCCGACGGCGTGCTGAATCCTCCGATCGGTCAGGTCTGGACCCGTTACTCTCTGCACGCCCTCCTCGTATGTGTGAGGCGGGCGTGGCCATCACAATGGGATTTTAACTTTGTTTGTTGCGATCACAGCAGATCAGAGTGAATGGAGACAAAGCTTTTATGTTCACTTCCTCTGCAGCGCCTCAGCTGCTCCTCCACAAAGCCCACGTCTGTTCAGGGACTTTCCAGGTTCAGATCAGCCTTCAAAGACTACGCCCTTCGACCCGGAGTCGACGAGTCACCGGGGGGCTGAAACTGTCTGGAAGACGCCTTCAGATACTGTGAATCAGGGTTGGTTTGTTTGTTTTTATTTACTTTTTGTTGTTTTTTCAGAAAAAGAAACAAAAATACAAACAATAATGGAACAGGCAATATTTGTATCTAATATTAATATCTCATACATCAATATGATGTGACCATCTTAAAGCTCTCCTTTATGGTAGAGTTTGAGGTTGTCGCCCCCCAGTAGTCTCAATAAACATTCATCCCTCTTTGCACATTTAAGTTCTTCCATGTCATTGAGGTACATGATTTTAAAGTTAAAACAGATTTTAAACTTAAAAACAGGCTCTAGGATGCCGTGGACATTTCGCGAAAATAGAGCCACAGAAGGACAAGCCCAAAAGATGGAAAAGTATTTCCACACAACTGTGAATCAGGGTTTTTAATCACAATTTCCCCAATTGAGCTCAATTTCTCACTAAATATCTAACGATTCCACATCTCATTAAGTACTGAGTTACAAACATTGACCTGCTGGAGTCACTTGATGACTGGGGAAGGCATGGCTCGGTTGGTAGAGCTGTCGTCTCCCAATCGGAAGGTTGTAGGTTCAATTCCCATCTCACCGCAAGACACTGAACCTCGAACTGCGTGTGTGTATGTAGTGTGGGGGTGAGTGGTTGGTGGTGGTCAGAGGGCCTCACCTCCGTCAGTCTGCCCCAGAGCAGCTGTGGCTACAGACGTAGTTTACCACCATCCAGTATGGAGGGAATGAAGAATGTGATGTGAAGCCTCTTTGAGTGTCCAGATAAGCTCGAACACTTAACGCCTATTGCATATTTTAGAGATCGTAGAAAAGGTGTTGCAGTGAGGGTGCTGAAGCTGAAGCTGAAGGATGTGCTGGGGAAACACGCAGTAAAGGAATCACTCCTGACTGAACTTCTTGTAGGTTTTTTCTTCTCCTGTTGTCGGACATGAGAACAGCCTCCGGGCTGCCGTCTCTGTTTTGAGGCCAATGTTTTTTTACACGCGACACAACAATGTGTTGAAGTGTTGTATTGAGGGTGTCTCTGTCTTCCTCCTCAACGTGTTCGCTTAGCACTAGTGAAAGATGTGGTTAACCCAGTAACTAGACTTCTTTCCTAAGGAGGAAGCTGCCAGACTACAGTGATGAGATGCATCGACAACAGAATCACCTGAGCGCTGTTTTCTTTGAATGCCTCTCTGTCACTGTAGTTAGCTCAGCTTTTCCACCTCAGCCTGTTTTATAATGTTGATTTGTCCCCAAAACACCAACATGAGCTTATTTTTATTAATTTCTCTCCATAGAACCCTCTCGCTCCGTTTCCTTCACGGTCACCCTGCACAGGAAGCATATTGTTGTTAATGTTGAGTTTCAGAAAAAGGTCTGCGCCTTTCGCCTTTGTGCAGTTTGTTTGTCTGAGTTTGACTGTTTGTCGTCTGCGTTCTGTCCCTGCTGGTTCATACAGAGGCGAACAATAAAAGAAAATAAACTTGATGCAAAGCTCTGAAAATTTCCTCCAGCGGCATCAGAAGCCGTCTTAAAGTGGCGCTAATCCCAGCGACCATGAACCAGTGACAGTGGAAGGAAAATAGATGTCACTCTGACTGACGGCTGGCTCCACGGCTGAACTCCTTATATCTGCAGTCCTCTTCCTCTCAGGGCTTCAGACTCCCGAGTAAAGTCAAGACAGCAAAGTGTGGCTTTGGTTCCTGTCGCGTTGAGCAGAAAGCCGTGAGGCCGTGACGGCTCTGGTGTTGGATTAAACACCCTCTGCCGCCGCCACGCTCTGTCGTACATTGTGTTAGCGAGTACAAACACGAGCACTAAAGTGCTGCAGGGGCCGACTTCACCGCTGATTCACTGGCTAATTTTCAAGCCTGGGAAATGTCCGTGTCCTGCACGGCCCCATCTGCACCACGGTGACCTATTTGTGTGTATAATCGGCAGCAGATCGCTCGCCTGGCGTGTTAAACTGCAATTCCTCACTTGATGTCTGTGGAGAGAACGTCGCAGCTCTTCTGGGAGCAAAAGAAGTATTGTGTTCATTATTATCGAGCGATGGCATCCCTCGTGTTTGTGTGGCTTCCAGCTGGCTCCTGCACTCGCTCTCATTGATATTCCGCTGCCTCGGCCCCGAGACAATGTCCCCGGCAGGTCAGACGGGCAAAATGTCCCACTTCCAGGCATGAATGGACGCTGCGAGGAAACCGCCACGCCACACTGATATTTCACTGACATTTCACTTTGTCATATACAGTAACTCAGTCCTCCCCCCTTATTTATCTTCTCCTCAGACTGCAGCGTTTCCACTTCACTTCGCAGCTTAAATTATGGCTGTCCGGCCTTCAAGCACAAGTCCCTGCCATGCTACATCTTCTTGACTAACCGACCGTCAAACCTGCCAGGAACCGTCTGGAGGCAGAAAGCAGCTGCACCTGGATGGAGACCTCGTAGCTCCGGACGGTGCAGGACCTGGAAAATCAAACCTGACATTTCTCAAGCACATCTAAGGCCCCATTTGCACGACAGTGTTTTCAAGTGAAACAACAATCTTTCGCTGCGTTTTGGGGGTCGAAGCCTAAAAACCTCACTTCTGAAAGTGCTCGGTCTCCTTGGAGACGGCGAAATCACTGCTACTACGCTCCATGGCCGTAGTGAATAGTTGTTCTGTTTTCTATCTCCTATCTTCATTACATAAACATCCAAATTGTGGCCCAACATGCTCAATACATCATGTTCAGTGTTTCTGTGGTTCAGTGTAAACAGACATTGTTTTCACATTTCTGTGGAAATGCAAAACTTTTTCACTAATGAAAACGCAAAAGTGTTTCTACTGGAAACAACATTGTGGTGTTAACGGGGTCTCATGGAGGAAGCGGGGAAGGATGTGCAGACAGTTGGTGTCGGGCCAAGGGGGAGGTGGAGGAAGATGACTCACTGTGGTGAAAGTAAAGTCAATCGTTCAGTTATCTTCATGACGATGTCTGCAAGGTACACAAACAAATGTCTCATAAGAATAAATCATGTTTCCATGCACTGTTCATGCACGCTCTGCATGTCAACATACTGTCCAATCAGATGAAGTCCTGTTGCACTGGACCAGAGATTATTTTAATTTCATCATTACATCTCACCTGGTGGCAACAGTCCAGACGTCAAACCACAAAAATCAAGGAAATCTGAATAAACAAAGTCAACATCTCATCTCCTTCTGAAAGGATGCTGGTAGAAACTGCAGTGATTTAAAAACTAAAAGCACTGTGCCATTGGTTCTGCTTCAAATTGGATTAGGTACTTTTATAGTCCACAGTCACCGTAATAACAATCCAACTTGGTAGTTTTATTTTGACAGTCACCGTAATAACAATCCAACTTGGTAGTTTTATTTTGACAGTCACCGTAATAACAATCCAACTTGGTAGTTTTATTTTGACAGTCACCGTACTAACAATCCAACTTGGTGGTCTGTCCACTAGAATGTGAGTGTAATGCCATTGTTGAGTTTAGAACTCATTGTTCTCTGCTGCATGTGTGAGTGGTATCAGGCTTCACTTTCCAAGCGCTCTACATGTTTAAATCGGCGTTAAACATTAGAATTGAACATTGTCTGCCAGTTAATCGATCTGCAATGATTTATTCATGAGTGTTACTGTAAACATCCCTGTGTTCACCTGCACTGAATCACATCCTAATGGGAGCAGGCGGCTGTGAAGTGGACCACACATCTCGGTTCCCCCGTTGTGACTTTGTATGACTGAATATGTTGCAGTGTTCTGACGGTATCTGTTAACCCTTCTGGTTTATCGTATTATCTGTGCAGCGCTTCCTGTGGTTGTGTGTTTGTGGTGCTTGAATGTTCCCATTGCTTGCTGTGCACCCTTCCAATGGCACCGTGGTACCTGCGTCTTCGGAGTTGCTCTTTCCGAGCACACGACCTGTTTGCACTTTTGCACCGCCGCACATGCTTGAACCAGAATAGCAGGTGAGGCTGGAGACACCCACGCAGCCGAGACCCCCGCTGCACTGAGAGTTTCTGACAGGCTCCTGGAAGGCGTCCTTGTGTTGCATCTGTTGTACAGACAAAAAGAGACAAGAGGTAAGGACTGGGACGTCTGACTGAACTGTCAGCGTGTCACACTCAAAGGAAGAAGACGGTTTCCGTAGAGCAGAGCTGGAATTCAGAGACCTGAAACAGGCAGCCGCTGCTGCTGCTGCTGCTGCCACTGCTGCTGCTGCCGCCGCCGCTGCTGCTGCTGCTGCCGCTGCTGCTGCTGCTGCCGCTGCTGGTGGTGGTCCACAACTCAGATCCTAAAAACTGGAGGAACACTGATCGTCTGAACATTTTAACCAGATATTAATGTGAAAATGGAAACTCGATGCATTTTAAAGAGAAAAAAATCATCAAATGAATGCATGATGACATAATAAACTTAAAACCAAGAAAACGTGTTCCTTTTGTTGAATCATTCATGTTGTTGTGCTAAACTTGTGGTGGCAGAGCTGCTGTCGCTCATTTCTTAATCACAGTCCTCTCACCAAAATCCTTCTACTGGAGACCTCAGACCTGACGGCAACAAGCCACACCGTCTGGATGCTCTAGAGGCCTCCGGCAGACCAACACCACAGATTATAGAGCATCTTCCTCCACTAACATCACAGATTAGAGCATCTTCCTCCACTAACATCACAGATTAGAGCATCTTCCTCCACTAACATCACAGATTAGAGCATTTTCCTCCACTAACATCACAGATTATAGAGCATCTTCCTAGACTAACATCACAGATTAGAGCATCTTCCTCCACTAACATCACAGATTATAGAGCATCTTCCTAGACTAACATCACAGATTAGAGCATCTTCCTCCACTAACATCCAGATTATAAAGCATCTTCCTCCACTAACATCACAAATTAGAGCATCTTCCTCCACTAACATCACAGATTATAGAGCATCTTCCTCCACTAACATCACAAATTAGAGCATCTTCCTCCACTAACATCCAGATTATAGAGCATCTTCCTCCTAACTGATGTAACTTCAGTTACCTTCACTACTTCCCAAAGCAGTAACTTGTTAATATAATAAAGTACTAACTTTGGGAACAGATACTGTCAATCGTATCATCATTCCTCAGGATTATTCATCAATTTAAAACAAAAAAGTTTATCAACATTAAACTACTTTCTTGTTTTTCTTCTTCCATTTAACCGCTGAAGGTTTCAGCTCTGGCAATTTTATATCTGAGCTTAAAAACGGCAGCGATGATTTTCTCTAAGTCAAGGACTGTAAATAAATAATTCTCCCTTTCAGCTCCAACAGAATGTCTGTTTCTATAGTTTGAGTTGCGTTCCAGTGAAGAACCTTACGGAGACGGCAGGATTCCTGAACACGTTTCTCTGATAACGAAACAGTTTGTGTGGAGCTTCACTGGCGTCAGACTGAATCTCATGTTTCAGATCTGGAGTGTGTCGCAGCTTCATGTTGCACATGTTTCAGAGAATCCCGTTGCTGGGCGTGACGGGTCTGCCGTCATTAAGAGCCCCGAGGTCCACAACAGAATAATGGGATCAGCTGTCGGGCGGCGCTGGCCCCCGGAGCTCTGCAGACAGAGACGCCCAGTCTGAGCAGGTTGAGAGTCGGCATGGCGACGCTTCACAGTGATTGGAGATGATGTGCAGTCAAAGTCGACATGCTGCTGCGTGGAGGCTGGTGCTGTGAGATCGCTCATCGATGTGACAGTTACCATGAACGCTCCGCGGGCCGACTGGCGACCGCTCTATGACGGCTGAGGAAGGGAACCAGAGCAAGAAGCTGAAATCCTTCTGGTTGTCGCCTGTTACTGTGAATAATCCCTGTCAAATGAGGCCAGAGTGACACTGCAGGCAGTTCATTTGCTCATTTCTCTTAGAAATGTGGGTGTAAACAAGCAGAGGGTTTATTGACAGCATTAGAAATTAAACTAATATAATATGGGGGGATCTTATATTGTGGAAAACCTCTTAAAACGAAGGTCTTTATTAAACAGTATCGTCTTATAATTAGACAAATGTGGTTTATTTGGTTTAAATTGCATTTTAGGGCGTATCACAGTGTTAAGATTTAGGCTTCGTTCCCATGACAACGTTTAAGTGAAAACACATCTTTTTTGCTTTTTTGTTGACAAAATGTCAGTTTCCACAGAAATGGTAGAAATGCCGAAAATGATGTAGTTTTCATGTTGGGCCACGAATTGTCACTCTTGATGGATTGTTATTGTGGTGACTGTAAAAATAAAATGACCAAGTCCCAGGAGAATGTGTACTGGGGGTCATGACGGAGGAAACGTTGTTCTGATTGTCTCTACTGAGCATGTGCAGAAGAGCTCGCCACAGTCGGTTGACTGTACCCCTGTTGTTCCCCTCATTACAGGCAGTGAACTGTCCACAGACGGTGGACTGTCTTGTGGTGGTGGTTGTTGCACAGACAATGGGCAGTGATCAGCAGATTACAGCACTAAAACAGCCATTGTCCATCCGCCTGGTTCGCCGGCTTCATCCAACCGAAGGTCGTGGGGCTCGAGGTGACCCCTGCTGTCCCTGAGCATGCGAACCACTGCACCACATGCACACCACCGTCCACACCACCTGCAGTACCAGTTTCAGGCAGCGTCTCAGTAGATGAATGTTGGATGGATGGATGTTTGCTTTAGCTGGTGCTGAGGAGGATTCACAGTTTGAGAAACATCTCAGCTCATTGTCTCATGCACGCCCTCCAGGTAAACTGTGACTCCTCGCCAGCACCACCCACTTGTTAGTGCAGCGCCGGCTGTTCACCCCCCCCCCCCCCCCACCCCCCCCCCCGCCGTCAGCTGTGGAAATGTGGGTCACATAGCTACTCCAACACTGTGTTTTCCTGGCTGTCACCTCTCGTTACACCGCCCCCCTCCCCGCCTGGTGCAGCGCAGGGTCAGCGAGACGTTCCAGCGAGTCAGTTTCCTTAATGCTCCTCGCCACAGACGAGTTGGCGAGCAGCCAACAACGACAGAACCGTGAGGTTATTTATTATTAATGCCAAGGTGATGATAGCGGGGGCGGGGGGTACTTTCTGCCTCAGTCTCTTTGTAGACGGAGGAAACCCTGGTCCTGGTTACTACCAGTAGTTCTGCATATTCGCCTGGATTTGCTACTTTTATTTTGACAGTCACCATAATGACAATCCACCTTGGTGATCTGTCCACTAGAATGTTCGTGTTCTCCTGTTGTTAATGTTTAGAGCTCATTGTTCTCTGTTCCGTGTGTGTGTGTGTGTGTGTGGGGGGGGGGGGGGGGGGGTTCCATTACAAACACAAACAGCAGCACCAACTATTGGCCAAACCTGCTAACTTCCTCTGTTCTTTGTTTTCAGTCTTTCTACCGTTTAATCATGTGATCATGAGTCTTTTCTGAAAAGAAAAGGCATAGCGGTGAGTTTTCACTTGAACTGCCGTGGTGTGAACGGCGCTGCAGAAAAACCTTTCCAAGTTTATCTCCGGCAGAGATCTGACTCGTTCCAGCCAGAGAGCTTCACTAATGGGGAACATGTGAGGAGAACGTCTCCACGAGGAGAAACACGTTGTCTTGTTCTGTCTCTCTGAGCGTGGGGGGTGGAGGAGTCCCCAGAGGGCCTGAGACCTATTAGAGGCATTACTGTGACCTTGATTTGCCCCTGAGGCTTGTGGGGGTTGTCACGGCGGCCACAGCGTCTCTCGGCGACAACACACACTTTCCAGTCAGCCGGGTCAAACCCGGGGAGGAGGACACAGGCTGGGACCGGACCACGGAAATATTCAGCATCGTCCTGGTCCTGTTCTTCGTGTTCCAAACCCAATGGCCAACGAACACTCCATAGTTCTGAATACACTTAACATGATTAGAATGTGTTAAAAAGATGCATAGTTTAATTTGAAAGTTCATATGATGGTTAAAAATATTAAAATCCCACTAGAATTCATGTTTTTATATGATTTGGCGCGTGTTGATAAAAGAGGGCACTTCCCCTTTAAGACCGCTTACGTGCGTGAGATTTACTGTTGATTTCAGGGAACAGGGAGACGGCGCTTCAGGAGCAAACGGCTTTCTTACCTCTTCTTTTTGTCAGCCTTTAGTAATTAATAACAAGTGTATTACTCTTTGTAAGTCAGTGGAATCATAACTTTAGATCCGAGTAATTAAACAGATATTTATATTTTTTCTTTATTACAACGTCTCTGGAGTGGACTTTAGTGAAGTGTGGAGCTGGGCGAGCTGCGGACACTGCCTGTGGAATACAATTCTTTACTGACAGTTGACAAAGGAGTCAGTCATTTTATAATCTCAAGTCATTTCAAACCTATTTTATAAACCAGCTTCTATTTTCCTCATTTATCTGTTCACTTATTTATTTATTGAACCAGGAGCGGCCCGATGTCTGATCGGCTGAGAACCTCGACACAAAGCAGCTCATCACACCAGAAAGCTGAATAATAAATAACCACAGAAATGTTAGGTTGCCTGTACAGACTGTGGGAATAAGGACAAACAGATCAATACATGTAGAAATGCAGTAAAAGTAAATAAAAACGTTTTACACATTGTGTAAGTAAACAAATGTGAAAACGTGTTGACAAGCAGGGAATAAATAGAAAATACCCATATTTTATATTTTTAGACAAAAATGTTCTCATTTGCGTTTGTCTTGACGATATTCATTATTGACTTAATATTTTTGAGCATTAAATTTATGCTAAATTAGCAGCTTGCAGTCCTTTTGTGAACTTTGACACTAAATAGAACCCGTCTTCCTTCCCTCTGATTATTCAGCAGATTAAAATAAGATTTATTCACAATGGACTCCAGTACTAGTGAAGTCCTGGTGAAAGGCGCTGAGTTTTACTCTGGGGAGTGCAGGGTTTAATGCACTGTGGGCACTAGGAGCGCCTGAATCGCCTGCATGTTGCTGCAGCGTGTTCTTAACACGCCTCACTCTAACTACACCGTCTGCATCACCGTCTCACTGGAAAACACTGCTTTTATCATGATGGCTGGCCAGGCGCCTCACGCCCGTCTGCAGGTAATATCCATCCTCACAGAGCGACGCAGGAGGCCGGGAGAAGAAGTCCTCCCCTTCCCAGGTTATATCTAAAGAGCAAACACTGATCGCCCTGAACCAGCCATGTTTGCTTCTAAACCAAGGACACCCTGGGAAAAAGTGACTTTCACTCTCAAAAGCAGAAAACCCCGTCTGGCCGTCAGCCCCAGCTGGGCGAGTGAGGGTGAACATTCACCCCCACGTTCACTAGAGCTGCTTCTAAAGCAGACGGAGTGAAACCATCTAATAACAGTTTAAACTGGTTATAGAGCGAAGCTGTGAGACGGTGCGGACGCTCTCACCAGACCCACACACTTTCCACTTCTGTTCAGGTTCCACACAAAGTTTTCCGGAGGTGTTGAGCCCCTCAGGTCTATATTCTGTAAATAAACTACCATGTCACTCTGCTTGTTACTTCCTGCTTCCTGTTTGTCGCTCTGCTGGACGGTTTTCAGGTTTTACCTTCTTGGCTCTGAGCGTCTTATTAGATTGCAGCGAAATGAGGCTAATATTGGCACACTGCATAACGAGAAAACCCCAAGGGAAGAACTGTGTGTTTTTATCACTCCTAGAAAGAATAGAAATCACCAAGGAGTGAAATTAGAGGTAAACTTCAATGAACAATTGAATCCAGATGGAGACGATTCAGTTCAACATCAGTTAAAATGTGGTGAAGCTTCATGTCGCCGTTTGTTTCTGATGGAACGTTGATTAGATCCTCACACACACACACACACACACACACACACACACACACACACACACACACACACACACACACACAGCTGACATGGCGATACGCTTTTCAGTTATCTGTGTGTGTGTGTGTGTGTGTGTGTGTGTGTGTGTGTGTGTGTGTGTGTGTGTGTGTGTGTGTGTGTGTGTGTGTGTGTGTGTGTGTGTGTGTGTGTGTGTGTGTGTGTGTGTGTGTGTGTGTGTGTGTGTGTGTGTGTGAGAGAGAGAGAGAGAGCCGGGTTTTGACAGCAGAGGACACATCTGTGTCTGATTTTCTTTTTCTAGATTCCCTGGTTTGACCGGATGAAATGTCGGCGGTGAATCAGAGAAACGTTGTGAGGCTCTGAAACAGATTTTATTCCTGCGGTCAAACAGTGAGGCCTCGTCTGGAAATAGCTTCATATTTACATCTGTTTGTTCCTCGCCATCAGCAGCGTCTCCCCGTTGGACTTTGTGATTTGGAAAATAATTTCCAACTCCAGTGATGTCATACCTCGTCCCCCTGTGGCTCTGCTCTGCCTCGTCCCCCTGTGGCTCTGCCTCTTCCCCCTGTAGTTCTGCTCTGCCTAGTCCCCCTGTGGCTCTGCCTCGTCCCCCTGTGCTCTACCTCGTCCCCTTGTGCTCTACCTCGTCCCCCTGTGCTCTGCCTAGTCCCCCTGTGGCTCTGCCTCGTCCCCCTGTGCTCTCACTCGTCCCCCTGTGCTCTACCTCGTCCCCCTGTGGCTCTGCCTCGTCCCCCTGTGGATCTACCTTGTCCCCCTGTGCTCTACGTCGTCCCCCTGTGGCTCTGCCTCGTCCCCCTGTGGCTCTACCTCGTCCCCCTGTGGCTCTGCCTCGTCCCCCTGTGGATCTACCTTGTCCCCCTGTGCTCTACCTCGTCCCCCTGTGGCTCTACCTCGTCCCCCTGTGCTCTACCTCGACCCCCTGTGGCTCTGCCTCGTCCTGGTCTCTCACCTCACAAATGTGTTGTTTGTTTTTCGTTGCAGAAGCTGACGTACAGAAGCACGGCCTGCAGACGGTGCAGAACCTCCTGCAGGAGGAGGTGGGACGTTCAGAGGAGCACTCAGAGGTAAACCCTTCATGCTAACAGGAGCTTTTATCTCCTCGGCAGCTCTACTGAGGATGAATCTGAAATCCTGCAGCCTCGCTGAGCCCAGCAGCTCCGGTGCAGAGCGATCTGTTGGGCTGTGAGGCTGGACTGTGAGACAGTCTGCAGACCGCCAGCGTCTCACAGTAACTGAACTCCCACACAGCCCCAACGTACCACACAGACACTGCCGCTTCACCCAACCTGCCGCTTCACCCAACGTTCGCTTCACCCAACCTGCCGCTTCATCCAATCTAAGCTTCACCCAACCTTCGCTTCACCCAACCTACCGCTTCACCCAACCTAAGCTTCACCCAACCTGCCGCTTCATCCAATCTAAGCTTCACCCAACCTGCCGCTTCACCCAACCTGCCGCTTCATCCAACCTAAGCTTCACCCAACCTAAGCTTCACCCAACCTACCGCTTCACCCAACCTGCCGCTTCATCCAACCTAAGCTTCACCCAACCTAAGCTTCACCCAACCTACCGCTTCACCCAACCTGCCGCTTCACCCAACCTGCCGCTTCATCCAACCTAAGCTTCACCCAACCTAAGCTTCACCCAACCTGCCGCTTCACCCAACCTGCCGCTTCATCCAACCTAAGCTTCACCCAACCTAAGCTTCACCCAACCTACCGCTTCACCCAACCTAAGCTTCACCCAACCTACCGCTTCACCCAACCTAAGCTTCACCCAACGTGCCGCTTCACCCAATCTAAGCTTCACCCAACCTGCCGCTTCATCCAACCTGCCGCTTCATCCAACCTGCCACTTCACCCAAAGTCACATGAATTACACACAAACCCAAATCAGAAACAAGAGTTTAACACGTGCGTGCGTATTCATGAAAAACTGACTGTGCTGCTGATTTAAAGCTAATGGACGGACCGTCACAGTGCTCAGATGGCAGACAAGTCTTTAAAGTTCAAGAGGTGAAACCCAGCCAGAGTCATAAAACTAAACGGAGCGTTATTAGACAGAAACTGGAACCGGAACCAAATTATCTGAACTGATGTCAGAAACAGAGCTTCACATCTGAGGAACAGAAACCATTAAATAGTTTAAATTTTTAAAGGATGATTCGAACATTCAAAGTGTATTTTTTTCCACTCTGCTGGTCAATAGTCTCAGTTTCAGCTAAATGTGTGCTCTATGTGTGAAGCAGCGTAACCTGATTTCTCCCAGTGACCTGGTTTTCTCTCTGATCACACACACACACACACACACACACACACACACACACACACACACACACACACACACACACACACACACACACACAGCTGTCCAACACTGTAAAATAATGAGCAATAAAACCAACCGACACAAGTTGAATCACATGACAAGAGGGGGAATTCTCTTTGTGACGTGTCTTTAATGATTTTGTTTGGAGAAACTGAGAACAGATGAAGGTGGAGGATCATCGGTGTGTGTTTGTTCCTCCACATTATGATCACTAAAGAGTCTGATTATCTCTTTACCACGACTCCTGTTTGGTGGATATATCGGGCAGAAACTGAACATCCTGTCCTCAAAGTTTATATTAGTTTATATTATAGTAGATGTTTTAAAAATGGAAACGTGTGAGTCTTGGAGTCAGTTTGACATCAGCTGGGTCAGACCACCTGGAAACTGCAGCTCTTGTGGGATGTTCCCAGTCTGTCGTGGTCTGTGTCCATCAGAAATGGTCTAACCCAATCAGAACATTTCCTTTATCATGTCATGACTCCCAGTCCATAAACCTGAAACTTTTCTGAAACAAAAATGTGAAAATGATGCGTTTCCACTAGAAATGGCCAGAGAAACAAGAGGAACTATCTGGTGACCTGAAGCTAAACGAGCAGGACGTTGTTGTTACGAGGCCATTTAAAGGCTTTAAAAAGCTTCTTTGGATGAGGAGGTATGGGTGTAAAGAACAGTTCGAGGACACTGGAGACTGTAAATAAAACTGTAACCATGAAACATCTGAGAACATCTGCAAACCAGCTGCTTAACACGTGTGGGAGTCCATGTCCCATTACCAGGATATAAAAAATGTAATTCCATGTGGTTTTAATATCCTGCTTTTAAAAGAAATCTAATGAAACTTGTAAAAGAAGTGTTGTCTTCTAACCAGGGTCGTCTTGCATCCAGACCAAGATGTTATTTACAGTTAAAGTTACCTGAGGATTGTAGTGATAAACAACATGGCTTCATTCTTGTGAGTGTAGTTTGGATCATATTTCCTGATTATAAAGAAAACATCACAGCCACAGCTGCCATCAATGAGCCTGACGAGTGCGATGGATCAGTGGCCTGACAAAGATCCCAGAGGATGGAACAGTTAATCTTCCATGTTGTGTAAAGTTGCTGTACATGTCCAGGTGTATGAATCCACAGCACTGATGGTTGAGACACGATGTGTTTGTTTGAATCTGAGCCTCCTGGATCACAGCCTTGATGAAACGCACCGAGCGAACAGGTTTCAGAGCGTTTCATCCGCCGGCCATCTCTAACAAATCCTGTAATGACTTGGGAGTTTAGATAAAACGGGAGATTAAAGCTGCCGACCTGAATCAAATATTTACAGTGAGCGCTCAGGTTTGATAAGACTGCCTGGTGGGAAGTCTGTAGATGGCCGGTCCAGGGACTGACTGACTCAGAGGTATTGATCGCCGGTGGGGGAGGTGAACGGCTCGTGCGCAGCCTTCTGCAGCACTGCGAGAGCTTCATGTGTGAAGAAGACTCCTCCACGTCCTGATCGAGGCCAAAGGAAGACGCAGGAAGTGAAATGGGAGCGTGTCTGATTGCATCACGTCCACAGATAAAGGATCAGACTGCAGGTGAAGCTGGTAGCATGTAACATGCAGATAAATAATTCAGGATCAATCACACAATCCAAGGACCCTCATCAGGCAGGGTGGTGGAAATGTACACAGCACATACCAGGAATACTTCAAACACTGAGATTACAGCACTCGGCAAATACAGGAAAAGGGGATTTTCTTTTTTTATAATCTGCACATGCATATTTCCCTCACCATCACTGTGAGAGACTCCATGGGGGATAGAATTAACAACCAAATACCAAAAAGCAGAACAGCTTCATGTCCAGTAAGACTAATCAGAAGATTCAGCCTGAACCTTTCAGCACAAACACACTCCATAGCATCAGGGATTGAAAAGTGAAGGTATCTATTGAGGAGCAGAAGCTCACACTGTGTTCAGGCTGTAAACTGGTCAGAGGCGCTGCTCCATGTGTTCTGTTGGTCCATGTGAGATGATGCAGTGACGGGATTAACAGGCAGTGATGGGATTAACGTGCTGGCCTGCAGCAGGCGTCAGCCAGCAGCTCAGCTGTTTGATCTGAGATATAATACTTGACATTGGACACCACCGTGTGCTCTTACTCTTCCCGCAGCTTCACATTATGCTCCGTTTTTACTTTTTCATTCTGTGGATTATTTCTCGTGGTTCAAAGAAAGAAATGTATCCTGACCTATTTAATCAGCAGCTTAAACAGACAACATCACCACTTCCGTCCTCGGCTCCTGTCTGATTGGACATTGATTTGAAGATTTTCTTAATAACATTTAAACTCGTCCAGGTCGGCCCACCGGCTCCACGAAGAGATGTTGAACCTGTTCCTCAGGTGGCGGCCGTCTGCTTCTTTTTTTAAACCAGAGTTTAGAGTGAAAACTCTGCAGGAGCCACCAGGACTCCTCCACTCAGTCTGACCTACCAGAATCAGAGTCTCACTTTGTGTGAGGCCGTCACATCCTTCCTCTTCGCTGCCTTTCTTTTATTTATGGTGTTTACTTTGATCTCCTTTCATCTTCAAATGTCGCATGAATTCTGCCGGCTTCAGTTTGACTTGTCTTCAGTTTCTTGAGCTGTATTTAACGTGAATTTTAACTCCACTTAATAAATAATTAATTTCTTCTTTCTGAGTAAACATCTTTCTGCAACTGTCAGCCAGGCAAGACATTGCTTGTAATTTGACACCAGCCTCATTACCTGGCCAGCAACTTTGGGGGGAAAATATAGACATTTTAATTTTTACTACTCACCAGTCACTACAACATGTAGAAGTGTGAAATTATGCACACACACACACACACACACACACACACACACACACACACACACACACACACACACACACACACACACACACACACACACACACACACACACACACACACACACACACACACACACACACACACACACACACACACAGGGTCTGCATGCTAATCTTTGCTTTACTAACAGTTACTGTGTGACACCATCACACAGTAACTGAACACCGTCTGACCCTCCAGACATTTTACAAGACAAATCAGCTTCACATCAACTCATGTTAGAAATGTTCCTTTACCAGAGACACTCAGGAAGCAACGCTACAGACCAGCTTCCCTTTGTTCTCCATCACCTGGTGGAGACTGAGGACAGCCTTCCTGCTCTCTGGTAACCTCCATTCTGAATGGAGCTGATTGTTCTCCATCACCTGGTGGAGACTGAGGACAGCCTTCCTGCTCTCTGGTAACCTCCATTCTGAATGGAGCTGATTGTTCTCCATCACCGGGTGGAGACTGAGGACAGTCTTCCTCCTCTCTGATAACCTCCATTCTGAATGGAGTTTCTTGTGTTCCGCCATCTTGTTTTGTAGTTCCATCACACACACACCCTCCACTTCTCGCTCTCCCGCTACACACACACACACACACACACACACACACACACACACACAGCTGTATATAGGTAGTTAGAATCTGTGTTTTTATTTGTTTTCATTGTAAATAAATGTAATTTTTGGAATCATACTTACTGTCTTATTAATGAGCTCAAAGGTGAATGAAATGTCGACCTCTTCTGTGTCAAAACTCCAAAATCCTTCAAGCTTTACGGTTATTTCTGGTAATTGTAATTAACTTAACCATTAATTCACATTCCAAGTTAACTGTTAAGTTTATCTTATGAGACTGATAGAACTGAACTGGCTGTCATTTCCTGTTACACAGGTGGAGCTCCTGAGGGGTCTGATACAGATCAGATTAAATTCTCAATGACAATTAATAACTATCTTTGATAATTATTAATCATTATCGATAACCAAACTACCACAACGCAACATAAATGGCACCCCATGGGTGGACTGCACTATATACATGGTACCTAGTGATTATTATGAGGTAAGAAATCCCTACATGTATAACGCCTTCATTCTTCCATATTGGAGTTCTGGTGTGGGAATATGGGGAATTAATATGTTGCGGAAGCCGTGAAAGAGGAGACTGACAGAGTTGTCGAGTCGTTTTTTTTTTTTTTTTTTAATTGCTTCACACAGCTGGACAGTAGACCTGTCAAACATTTCACCCAACACCCCCCCACACGTCACCCACACACCCACTCCACTCTGAATGAGAGCACCTCCCTCAAGGTGCACCACAATGTTGATAATAAATATAAAAGTGAACTAAGGGAGAGGAGCTTCACAGTACAGCTGTCTGTGGGCGAGTTGTCCGTTCACTGCTGTGGGGAGGCGCCGCTGTTCAGCTGCTTTATGTGTCTTTTTAAAACGTATGCTTTTAGTCCGACTTGGTTTTTATTTTTTCTTCTTCTTTCCTCCTCCTCGATTTTAAACTGCATGTCTTTATGTGTAAAAATACATTACTATTCATCCTTGGTCACTAAAATGTGACAAATTCACTTACTATAGTCTATCTGGGATGATCACAGCATTTGGAGGCTGGGCTAACACGCTTTAGAGCTCAGCAGGGTTCAGACTGATCCTCCATGTTGGTCCAAATATACAAGAACTTCTGTCTTTTGACACCAAGTTTGCTTTTAATAGAAATGTAAGGCCAAGATGACATATTGTCGCCACTTCGTTATTTTCTTTTCTCCGTCCACACGACACCATAAAAATGACTCCAAATGATGTAGTACATACGCCAGGCCTATAGGTGGAGCCGTAACTCAGCTACAGAAAATGGAGAAGAAGACACAGAGCATCCTCCTATTGGAGGAGTCCACCATGTGGCCTTATTAAAACGACGAGCATCAATAGCTTCTGCAGCTCCATGGAGCCGTGTTGTTGTTCAGTGATGTCACAGAGAGGGAGGCGGGGTTATGGGTCGAGAGGTGATGATGTCATTTTCAGCTCATATGCTTCTTGTCCTTCCACACGTCAAAGCCGAGGCGGCGTTTTTCTAATTTCTCCACTCTGGAACCCGTTTTCAAAAAATACAGTTTTCAGGCTCCTAAAATGTGGATGAACGGACAAAAACTATGGTTACATGAAACGGCGTGGTCGTGTGGGCGGGGCCTAAGTTAGTGCAAACACACCCGTTAGATTTAAGTACAACTTTCCCCCCTGATGTGATGGAAATTACCCGAGGAAACTTCTTGGAGATTTAAATTAGACTCCCAACGTAAGACACTTCTACTTTTTTCTGTCCTGACGTCTTTGCTCCCGTTTACACGATGTTTCCTTATTGTGGTTTCATTTCATAAAATCAATACGTCACCCAGTTCTAATGGGATGAATATTTAAATCTGTGATTCATCATTGAACATCCATCCATTCATCCATCTTCTCCCTCTTATCTGTTTCCGGGTGGTGGGGGTGTCAGTCTGAGCACCGTCACCCAGATCACATTGCACCATTAAGAACCTTCCTGCAGGTGGAGAGCCCACAGGAAGGTGGAGAGCCCACAGGAAGGTGGAGAGCCCACAGGAAGGTGGCGCCCGGCGTGGGACTTGAACCCTCTACCTTGAGATTGAGAGTTTCATGCTCTACCAGCTGAGCTCGCTGGGCCATCATTGAACATATTTTTGAAAATAGTTCCAGTAAAGATGATTCCTGAAGTTTGTTTCAGACCTCGATTATAACGTCCTCGGTTTTCTGAATCATGGATCAATATTGATCATCCATTGAAATGTATTTCCATCATTTAGCAGAGACGATGTTGGAGGATTAATGATCTCAGTGTTTCAGTTATTGTTCTGTCATTTCGTCTGAAGCGTCTCTGCAGCTGTGGAGTCCAGCCGAGAAACTCAGAGGGAAATAGTGTCTTACATGAAAACGGTTCAACTGAAAACGCTCAGAAAAGTTTCTCGTTTACACGGAACCCGCAGGAATGTTGAAAACACTGTAGTCAGCATGTTGGGCCATGAGTTGGTGCCGTTGTTTGATCTTGTGATGGAACCTGCATGCACACCAGAGAACAATACGCTGTAAACGTTTCCACGGTTCCCTCCGTTGTGTCGTCTGCTCTGATGCCGGTCTGCTTGTGCGCCCGTCTTCACAGGAGCTGCTGCAGAAGTTCATGGAGGGGAACGTGAGTCTGGACGAGTTCCTGGACTCCTTCCAGAGCTCCAGGAAGACGTACCACGTCCGCCGGGCTCAAGCCGAGAAGCTGCAGGAGGTGGTTCAGGCCAGGAAGCAGCCGGGGAAGAGCCGGCGAGCGGAGGAGGGCGGCGGCGTCCCGGAGGGCAAGAAGGACTTGGAGCAGCCGCAGGAGCCGCACAGGCCCAACGGCTTCATCGCACAAGGACCGCTCAGGGTCTTCCAAGTACGCTACGGCCTCACGCCGGCCATCCTGCTCCCCCATTACCCCGTGTCCCCCCCCGCCTCTGCCCCGGCCCACCAGAGCAGCACCCCTCCCCCAGAACCTCCGCTGGGACAGATCCTCAGCCCCGGCACGCCGCTCCCGGCGCACGGCCAGCCGGTCGGCCTCCGGGTCATCGGACAGCTATCGGGCGGCTGGGCGGCCAACGGGCGGCCGGTTCGAGTCCAGCAGCTTTACAGGCCTCAACAGCCCGAGCCCCCCTACCGATAGACTGCAGGGGGCGTCGGAGGGCTGCGATGTTCCAGACTGATGCGGAGACGCTGCAGGTCCGTCTCTGCTCTCCATCCATGACTCGGTAAAGCATGAAGGGAAGACGAGGTGAAGCAGGACAGGCAGGGAGCGCTAGGGAGGATCTCGGTACGCAGGTCAGCTTCCAGTACATCGTCTCATCGCTCACCGTCACTTCCTCTCTGCGTCTCATCAGGCCAAAGATCCTCAGACTCATCACACATGTTCATCTCAAACTACTAACACACCAAAAACATCCGTTTAGTTCAGCTGCTGCACACATAAACACGTTTTATTCCTTATCGATACAGCTTATAAGTTATGAAAATGGAATATCTAAATTAGTAGAATATTCAGTAACTACTTTTTGTAATGGGAGCCGTCATTTTCACAAATCAATCAGTTTGAGTGTGGAAATCAAATGAAACCATTTCATTAATCAAAACTTTCAATCTTTTGAGGTTCCCCGGTTTCTCTAAAAGTCCAAACGTGTCTTTCTTTTCTGCCAGAAAGGAGAAATTAATGCTCTGATTAACATCCGTTTCCATGACGACGAGATGCTCGGCTTCCTGGTTAAAGGCAGGTTGATCACACATCCTTCTTCCAGTTACTGTGATCTCATGTTAAATATATTTTCTGAGTCGGTGCCGGTCCCTCCAGGTGGTGACCCGGGTCAGTCTGGACCTGGAGGGCCGGGGTCCCGGGTTCGAATCCCGGTGCCAGCAGTACAGTGTGATGTGTGGTGACCTGGCCGGTAAATGGGTGCAGGAACAGAAGTGAACGGCTCCTACTCACTCTTTATCTTGATTTATCTGAGGAGCCTGAGACCCCGTTCACATGACGACCAGACTTCAAACCGTCCGAATGTAAAAAAACTGTTTTCGTTGATTTTCAGGCTCTTGTCTGCTTCTGTGCTGAAATCTACCTGAAAGACCTAAAACCATGAACAGTATGGTTCATCATGACTGCACACACAAACCAGCCATAACATTATGACCGCCTGCCGGACACCATCATGTTGTGCACTCCACTACCTTCTCATGGGAACCAGCATGAACTGATGCGGCAGTTTGTTGGATTATGGATTACACAGGTGAGCCGTCGCGTCCCGCCAGCAGCCGTCGCCTCTGATGGACACCGACCAACACAGTCGTGCTCAGACTCCAAATCCAAATCTTTCTGGGACTGAATGTTGACTTGCTCATAACTGGACCCACGTTCATCTGGTGGTCATAATGTTATGGGTGACTGATGTGACCTTCTCCCTTTCATATTTCATTGTAGCGTCTTACTTGACATCCACATTCATGCAGATTCATCTCAAAGGTTTAATTCTTTTTTGCATTCAAAGAAGTTTCCACCACAATAACTTAAAGGTGCAGTCTGTGTATTTAAAGTAATGCCACTACTTTGCTTTAGGCGGCAGAAGATTTAAAAAGAAAAGAAGATATGACATGTTGCACCTCCGGGCTGTCACACAGATTAAATTAACGTTTTCCTACATCATCCTGCTCTTTTCATTTCCATTAATGAGGCTGATGCTTTAAAAGGAGTTATTTTAGCCGGATTTCAATCGAAGCGTATCAAACCACCCCCGATGAGAAGAGCTTCTATTGTTTTCTACTGAAGCACAGGTTGACAAGCACAGGAAACATTTCATCTTCATCCGATGCAGGACAGAAGAGACGAGGCTGCGAGGGGAAAGACGGCATCAATAAAGTGGTGTTTAATATAATCTTTGTTTATTTTTTCATCTTTTCTAAAGGAAGCAGCGGGAATCGGACCTCAAGTCAAATGTTGTGGGAGGACGGAGGATTATTTCATATTTATGTCTAAATATTATTTAAACATCTTTGTGGAAAAACTTTTTTAAAAATTGCAAAATTTGATTTGTTCTAGATTTTCAAAGTGTGGGTTGTTTTCACCTCTGGGGGGCGCCAGAGAGAAAATATCGGGTGGGGGCGGGGGTGTTTGTCCCAAATAAACGTTGAATATGTCGCTAAAGCTATAAATATTTATTAAAAACTTTTAGAAATCTTCATTTTCTTGATTTATATTACACCAGATTGAATTTTGTTTGTTTCCTTGGAATTATTAATAAATTTAGGATCTTTTATTTTGATGAACTGTAATTTGAGAACACTGAGAAAGTGCTTCCTGTTTGTAAGGGGTTAAGATTATTTCTATCTGGTATTATGTGGTGGGAACTTTCATCCTCCCACACTTTGAATTTAAACTCATTTTGATTTGAGTGAAATTGGACGTAGAAGAAGGTTTTTCAAATAAAATGATTAAAACACTCTTTCATTGTTTTATAAAACTCACTTTTGTTAGCAGATGAACAGAAACAACCTGACTCTTGTTTTAGTGAAAATACAGACGAGCCTCAGATTTTTATTCTTTATTAATTTTTGTTTTGTTTTCAGCGTCTTGGCAGATGGACTCTTCTGAACATTAATTCTCAATTCCAGTTTCTGAGTTGGTAATTCTCTCTTATATTGGAGCAGATTTAATAAAAGGCTCCGCCCCCTTTAGAATGATGGCAACTTTAAAAAACCTCAAGCTTCATTCTGGAGATTATTTTAATTTACAGAAGTTCTTCGGAAATTCAGTTTCGATTTGGAAAGTTGTTTTCAAAAATTTTAATTTTCAATTTCAAACCAAAAATGTATTTCAAAGGAGAAAAATACATTTAATGTTAAAAAGCTCAACAATAGAATCAAACACACATTTCCAACGAGAGCAATCCCATTTCTGACGTTCGCCAACTTTGGCCTCGACTCAGAAAAAAAAGTAATGTTTCCGGATCACCCCCAAAATGTAATGGAATCTTCCAGAGCCCATTTATCCCCCAAATCTGAGCTGTAGTTCTGACGTACTCTTGCTATCAGAGGGACAAATACACACCCATGATTTAAATACGTACTAGATGTAATAAATCTTCAAAAAAGATCAACTCAACTGGAAAACTTGATTTTAAACTGGAAAATCAAATTCTACACAAAATGACATTTAAAAAGTTTTCAGTGCAAAAAAGTGTGAGTTGACTGATTTTAAAGTAGTTTTTTTCCTGAGGTCGTGTGTCTTTTTAAAATCCTTCATTTTTCTTTGAAGTTCACAACACATGGATGAGAACGTTCTTTATTCATGTAAATCCATTTTAACGTCTGTTTTCACCAAGCTGACGGAGGAGCTGCTCCTTCAGGAGGGTCAGGTGAGGTTTCTCTTCAAACAGCTAAACCAGAAACACGCGGGTTGTAATGAGTCAGAAGTTCCTGCCTGAGATGCAGGAGACGTAAAACACATTGTCCCACAGAATCTTGGGGTCAGGGGCGTCGGCCGTTTCACAGCAGGACTTTCTTTTAGCTTTTACAAAGAAACAAACCATTGAACCAAATAACTACATTTAGCTTCATAGTTTTATAGCATCGTAGCTTTGTAGCATCGTAGCTTCATAGCTTTGCAGCATCGAAGCTTCATAGCTTTGCGGCATCGTAGCTTCATAGCTTTGCAGCATTGTAGCTTGTAGCATTGTAACTTTATAGCTTTGCAGCATTGTAGCTTTGTAGCATTGTAATTGTATAGCTTTGCAGCATCGTAGCTTCATAGCTTTGTAGCATTGTAACTTTATAGCTTTGCAGCTTCATGGGTTTGTAGTATCGTAGCTTCATAGTTTTGCAGCATTGTAGTTTCATAGCTTTGCAGTATTGTAGCTTCACAGTTTTGCAGCATCGTAGCTTTGTAGCATCATAGCATTGTAGCTTTTTAGCATTGTAACTTTATAGCTTTGTAGCATCGTAGCTTTGTAGCATCATAGCTTTGTAGCATTGTAGCTTCACAGTTTTGCAGCATCTTAGCTTCATAACTTTGTAGCATTGTAGCTTCCCTGCTGAGCTGGCTGCAGGTCTTCGTCTCAGAGGATGTTAGGAGACGTCACGAGGAGTTAATAATATCCACAATAGCTTATTTCTGCCCGGCATTAGCTCACATACAGTACAGTCAGAGTCACAGGAGGCTTAAAGCCCCCCCACAGGGCAACTGAAGTCCCCACAGGGCAACTGAAGTCCCACAAGGCAACTGAAGTCCCCACAGGGCAACTGAAGTCCCACAAGGCAACTGAAGTCCCACAGTGCAACTGAAGCCGCCGTGACCTCTGACGTGAATCATACATGAGAAGGGAAAATACCAGTTTTCTATTTAAATCAATCACTGTTTCAAATAGCTTTTTATCTCAACTGCTTTTCTATCAGGGAACTATTTTCTAGTATTTAATAGACATTTCCATTTATTCCATATTTATTACATTTATACTATTTAAACATTTTCACCCTTTTCCGCAAAATATTAGAATTTTTCATTGGCTCAGATTTCTTTTTCCGATTTCTTTTTCAAACCAAAATGCCTATTATACCTAATTATTTATCACCATCAGTGTTTGAACAAAACCAGGAACTCGTCAATCATGTTTTGAGACCTGTATTCTCACCTTTTTGTCTGTTTTGCAGAAGGTTGTTTTATAAAGATTCATTGTGAAGGCTCAATGCCATTTTTCTTACGTTTTTCCAGATGAAATGTCCGGTGACCCCCTCATACGGTCACATCTACAGTAATGTGTGTCTGTGTTTGGAGCAGAATCATGTTTGATTCCTCCAGCCGCGGGGCACTGCCGATGATTCAGATGTCTGTTCTGCATACATTAGCCATCATTAATTCATGTTAAAGGGCACCGTGGGAGGAAAAGCTGTATAAATACATTTAGTCAGTGCAGTCGTTAAGAGTGGTGGAGCGGCTTCACGCTGCACAACACAAGGCCGTAATGTGCTGTGACAGCTACTTTCCCACACAAAATAATTGCACAAAATGATCTAAAGACACATTTATTTATTTAAATCTCCCAGCCTCTTGAACCAAAATGAAGCTTTGGAGCCGCGGCGGCTCGTTAGCGGCAGAAACGTTTGAGTTGACAGACGAGGTTTCGCTGCACTTCTCCAGTCATTGGTGTTGGTTATGTAACGAGGATCCTGGATTCAGTTTGACATCTGCAAGTAAACCCTTAATTCTAGGAGTTATTCACAAAACCATTAAGTACTTTAGAAATACACAAGCGGAGTTACATTTCCCTCCGAGCTGCTCACGGGAAAAACTTCTTTAAAAACCTGAACTAAAACACCCGGCGGCAGGAGGAGGGTCACGGTTCGGACGGGTCCAGAGATGTTTAGAAGAGAAGTTTTCTTAAAGTCCGTCCACAAGACTTTTTCGGGAGCCTGACAGCGAGTCGATGGACTCAGATGATATTGATATCAGGTTGATGTGACCCGTCCAGGTATAGCCTGCCTTCAGGGTCAGCTGGAATCACATCCAGAGCTCCGTGGATCTGAACTAGAGGACGTCGAGATGATGGATGGATGGATGGATGGAGGCAACATGAACACTGTTGCCATGGTGACCAACAGAGCGAATCACAATCGGCAGAAATACCTGCAGGACAGATGAAATCATGTCGTCCAGCTCTGGAGGGGGACGCACGCAAACGTTGCAAGTGATCATGAAGACGGCGAGGAAAACGCTGCCTCCAGTCTCAGTGAGTTAATCTCCGGCTCAAAGGTCGACCAGAAGTGGAGCTGACCATCGGCTGCCGTCGGTTTCCTCCACCCGGAGGAGGAAGAGACGCAGGCGGACAGAGAGATTTTCATTATCTTTGTTTGAGCCAATGGAGATGGAGACGGCAGCGGACCTCTTCATGGACCTGATCTGGATTAAATATTCCTGCATGAAGACATCAGGGGTTCCCCCGAGGCTACAGGAAGTCCTTCACAGTGAGACTCAGATTTATGAGCTGTGGGGAAAAAAATACATGACATGTTCGTGAATTACATACACAGTTGGCTTAATCCAGCCCTTAGATAGTACCCCAGATAGTGGGGGTGCGAAGCCTATGGGGGGGCACGATGCCTGGGAGGGGGGCGTCGGACCCCGGGAGGGGGGCGTCGGACCCCGGGGAACATGCTTCTTTTGTGGTACTAGAACGTACTCTGTGAGGTGTGGGCGACAACGACGATAATCTGTGGAAAAAAGATGATGCAATCGCCGCCCCTCCCCCCCACCGCGGTCTGCAATGTACCTAATAACCACAACAATCTCCGACTACGAGCTCCAGGTGGCGCTGCAGAAGCTACTGACGCTAGTGAGTCGGAGGAATAGCAGGACCATAGATCTATAGAACTCAGAGTTCTATATGTCTATGAGCTGGAGTCTAAATTTCTATGTGCTCCATGTCTTCTTCTGCGGTTTTGGTGTATTTGGTGAGTCACAGCGCCCCTAAAGGTCTTCCATATGTACTACATGCCCAGAGGCCTCGAGTTGAGCGTTCATTGTGACGTGTGGACAGAATTGTTTTTGAAAACCTCAGAGAGAGAAAAGATTGCTTTGGCTCGTTTGGATGTGGCCATGTTGGCATCAGACAGCATGAAGAGAAATAAATTAAGGCGTCACTTCAAGACATTATACGCTGATAAGCCGCTTGAGTTTTTTCAGCGAAAATGTGCCGAATATTACCAACAATCATCTCGCTTTGTGAATGCTACCACAGCCCCCCCCCCCCCCCCCCCCCCCCCCCCCCCCCCCCCCAGCTCTCCAGGATACGCTTGTAAAAGAGATTATTAATCTCAATGTGGTTCTCCTGGCTAAATGAAATAAAAAGAATAAACCAAGAAGCACTGTTAGCATCATATAAGGTGGCGTACCAAACTGCTGAGTGTAAAAACCCCCAGAGCACCGAGGAGCTGATCCTGCCTGCAGCATTAAACATGCTGGATGAACAAGTGCTGCAGAAATATAAACAATCCCTCCAATGACATGAAATGTTTTCCTCTTTCTAGACGGGCATAACAGAAAAGAATTGAGAAGCACTGGCCTGATCAATCAAACTTTATTGACGTCATACAACAAAGACATTGTCGCACAAGATGCTTTGGACTGGATCCATATCTGTTGACATGAAGAGAGAAACCGAGCAGGAAATAAACCAAAACAACCAACAGACACGTTTAGCTCTTTTAGCTCTTTTAGCTCTTTTAGCTCGTTTAGCCATTTCTACCGTTTTAAACCAGCCTGCTCCTCTTTTACTTTCACTGTCACTTTACCAGTTTTAGTCTTAAACTCTGTTAAAACAAAATGTCCTTTTGAGTGATTTATTTTTTATTTTTGCTGTTGTAATAATTTTGTTTTTGTTTAATTTATTTGTCAGTTTTAGCCATTTTATTCATATATACAGTTGTGCTCATAAGTTTACATACCCCGGGAGAATTTATGATTTCTTGGCCATTCTTCAGAAAATATGAATGATAACACAAAAATCTTTCTTCCACACATGGTTGATGGTTGGGTCAAGCAATTTATTGGCAAACAACGGTGTTTACTCTTTTTAAATCAAAATGACAAAAGAAAGCACCCAAATGACCCGGATCAAAAGTTTACATACCCCAGTGACTTTGACCTGATAACATGCACAAAAGTTGACACAAACAGGTTTGAATGGCTAATCAAGGTTCCCACCCTCACCTTTGACCTTTTTGTTTGTAATGAGTGTGTGTGTATAAAAGGTCAGTGAGTTTCTGGGTTTCTGACAGACCATTCATCTTTCATCCAGAGCTGCACAGACGTTTCTGGATTCTGAGTCATGGGGAAAGCAAAATAATTGTCAAAGGATCTGCGAGAAAAGGTAATGGAACTGCATAAAACAGGACAGGGGTATAAAAAGATATCCCAGGAATTGAGAATGCCAATCAGTGTGTTCAAACGCTGATTAAGAAGTAGAAAATGAGTTGAAACCAAACCATGGTCAGGTAGACCAGCAAAGATTTCAGCCACGACTGCCAGGAAAATTGTTCGAGATGCAAAGAAAAATCTTTAAATAACTTCAGCTGAAATCCAGGACTCTCTGGAACATCGTGGTGTGGCTGTTTCAAGATGCACAATAAGGAGGCGGTTGAAGAAAAATGGGCTGCATGGTCGAGTCGCCAGAAGAAAGCCATTTCTGCAAATGTCACAAAGTATCCCTCTTCCATTACGCCAAACAGCACAGAGACCAGCCTCAACACTTCTGGAACAAAGTCATTTGGAGTGATGAGACCAAAACTGAACTTTTTGGCCACAACCATAAACATTACATTTGGAGAGGAGTCAACAAGGCCTATGATGAAAGGAACACCATTCCTACTGTGAAACATGGAGGTGCATCACTGATGTTTGGGGATGTGTGAGCTACAGAGGCACAGGGAACTTGGCCAAAATGGATGGCAAGATCATTGCAGCATGTTATCAGAAAATACTGGAGGAAGACTTTCACCCATCTGCCTGGAAGCTGCACATGGGACGTTTATGGATGTTCCAACATGACAATGATCCAAAACACGAGGCCAAGTTGACCTGTCATTGGCTACAGCAGAACCAAGGGAAGGTTCTGGAGTGGCCATCTCAATCTCCTGACCTCAATATCATTGAGCCACTCTGGGGAGATCTCAAACATGCAGTTCATGCAAGACAGTCCAAGAACTTACAGGAACTGGAGGCTTTTTACCAAGAAGAATGGGCAGCTTCACCATCTGAGAAAATAAAGAACCTTATCCACAACGACCACTAAAGACTTGAAGCTGTCATTGATGTTAAAGGGGGCAATACATGGTATTAACAACTGGGGTATGTAAACTTTTGATCCGGGTCATTTGGATACTTTCTTTTGTCATTTTGATTTAAAAAGAGTAAACACAGTTGTTTGCCAATAAATAGCTTCACCCAACCATCAACCATGTGTGGAAGAAAGGTTTTTGTGTTATTATTCATATTTTCTGAAGAACGGCCAAGAAATCATAAATTCTCCCGGGGTATGTAAACTTATGAGCACAACTGTATGTATGAACACCCCCAGCTAGCTCAGTAGGTAGAGCATGAGACTCTCAAGGTAGAGGGTTCATGTCCCACGCCGAGCGCCACCTTCCTTTGGGCTCTCCACCTTCCTGTGGGCTCTCCACCTGCAAGAAGGTTCTTAATCTGGGTGACGGTGCTCAGACTGCCACCCCCGCAACCCGGGAACGGATAAGCTGGAGAAAGTGGATGGATGGATGGATGGATGGATGGATGATGGATGGATGGATGATGGATGGATGATGGTTGGATGATGGATGGATGGATGGATGATGGATGATGGATGGATGGATGATGGATGGATGATGGATGGATGGATGATGGATGATGGATGGATGGATGATGGATGATGGATGA
Organism: Lipophrys pholis; assembly: GCF_963383615.2. Taxonomy (NCBI): domain Eukaryota; kingdom Metazoa; phylum Chordata; class Actinopteri; order Blenniiformes; family Blenniidae; genus Lipophrys; species Lipophrys pholis. The sequence goes on along the minus strand of NC_137634.1, from coordinate 26,811,970 downwards.
TGGATGGATGATGGATGATGGATGATGGATGGATCCACACAAAATTCGAGAAGAAGATTACTTGAAACTAGAGTAATTATCTGTCTATACTGTGAGTAAATTGTACTTGATAAGAAAACTTGAAATAAGATGTTTTAAAATCTAGATTTATAATTATACTGTAAAATGAAGGACTGAAGGATTTGCAGTGTAGCCAGGGAACACAGGAGTCCTTTTGGAAATGGGTCTGGTGGACAACTAAAGGAAGATGAAGCGCTTCATGGAGCCATTACAGAGGAGCTATAGAGCCACATGCAGACTTCTGCTTTACATTATATTATATTTTCTCTTTTTCCCTTTGGTGAAGTAAAGTATCGACCATCCATCCATCATCCATCCATCTTCTATCCCACATATCCACGCCAGGGTTGCGAGGGTCAGGTGAGGCCTTTTTAATGTATAATATGAATAAAGGACTAGAATGAATCCAAAGTGTGTCCAGGTCTCCAGGTTTCCAGGTTTCCAGGTTTCCAGGTTTCCAGGTTTCCTGGGGCGGGCTGATGAAGTGGAGCAGCTCTCTGCAGCCTTCCAGATCTGTCAAGAGGTTTTTCTAGCTTCCAGCAGCTCCGTCCTTTGGGTTTTACAACCTGTCACTTCACTGTTTGGGTTGAACTTCACCACTCCAGCCGTTTCCAGTGACAACAGAGCAGAAACCAGAGACTTACGCTCCACCTCTGAAAACACAGTGATTTAAGAGGTGGAGGAAAAACTGGAGGCCGCAGACAGAAAGCAAAGCTTCCATAGTGCGGAGTGTAGAACCGGAACCTCTGCCTGGCGTCGGTTCAGAGCCACAGAGGAAGGACCGGCAGGTGGACGACTGAAAGGCCCCTGCTCCTCTATCGCTGCTCTGCCGGCAGAGAAGCTTCATTAAACGTTACGGTGGCGAGTTGCTGGAATAAAGCCTCGTGGCCAGATTTACCAATTCATTAAGAAGTGATTTACACACACTCTCCTGGGGACAGCTTGAGAAGGAGATCAGTTAATTATTTATGTAAAGTACATTAGGCCAGACTCTGCTCCGCCCTGCTCCGCCCTGCTCCGCCCTGCTCTGCCCTGCTCTGCCCTGCTCCGCCCTGCTCTGCCCTGCTCCGCCCTGCTCCGCCCTGCTCCGCCCTGCTCTGCCCTGCTCGGCGAGAAGCCGCTGAAACAAAAACCACATGAATAATTTCACTGGCAACCGGCCAGCTGGTGATTTCCTCTGTGTGTGTGTGTGTGTGTGTGTGTGTGTGTGTGTGTGTGTGTGTGTGTGTGTGTGTGTGTGTGTGTGTGTGTGTGTGTGTGTGTGTGTGTGATCATAATGAAAACAATAGAGCATCAGGGGTCTTGCACCATCCCTTCCTGCTTGTGTTTCCTAGCTGCTCCAGTCCTGCTCTTGTGGACAGACTGAACTCTGAAGCTCCTGGTCAGAACTGAAAGGTGGGATCAACATGTGGGCCCGATGATCCGGACTGAAAGAACCAGCCTGGTTTGTACCTTCAGCCTCCAGTGGCGTGTGAACGTGACTATGATCTAGTACATTAGTCCAGTGTTGGGGCAGATTGTACAGATGCACAAAATAATAAATAAAAATCCTTTCAATTTCTGCAGCTTTGTGTCTTCCTGTCATTATTTGCTCGGGCATGCGGCAGTTTGGACACGTTTTCTGTCTGCTGCTGCTCACTGACCCTGTTCCAGCAGCATTAAGCTGTTTCCTGCCATGAACGCCAGCGAGCGACCAGCTGGGGAGGAAATCTATCGTAACAGTGGGGGGGGTCAGAAACAGGAGTCCAGACGAGGGTTTGGAGTGTTCCTCCGAGCCGGCAGCTGTTCTGTCTCCGTGTCCACCTCAGCTTTATGCTCAGCAAAGTTTCATGTTTACACAGCAACACTCTGAAAACGTACGTCTGTTTCTGGCAGCGCTTCCATCCCAAGAGCATGAGCATTAACGTCCCTATTAGTGGATGCTTTCACAACCTCTCTCCACGGAGACGGACTCCGAGGCTTCTGGTTTGGGAGGATGGAGGAGGCGCGGGGTTTTCTAGCTCCCACTTTTAACCTTTCATTTCTCACCATAAACCCCATTTCTCCTTCTGAAATATCTTGGATTAATATAAAGCAACAGAAAATATGTCTCAGTCCAGGAGACAAACCAGGAAAGACTCTGTGGCTGGTGCTCGTGGTGACGCCAGCTAAACATCAGACCTCCTCCAGCAGCGCTCGCCTTGGACTTCAAAACATCGTTTACCAACTTGGACATGAAACTTGACCAGATTCAGGCCACGGTGTCCTGGCAGGGACAGCGTCTCACCGTCTCACCATCTCATCGTCTCACCGTCTCACCATCTCACCGTCTCACCATCTCACCGTCTCACCGACCTCGAGTCTAACGCAGAGGAGGCTAGCCAACGTCTGGAGCAGCTAGAAGCTACTTCAGGGGGACAACGAGGGGCCGAAGGCTCAGCTCTACGAGGGGCCGAAGGCTCAGCTCTCTATGAGGGGCCGAAGGCTCAGCTCTCTGAGGGGCCGAAGGCTCAGCTCTACGAGGGGCTGAAGGCTCAGCTCTACCAGGGGCCGAAGGCTCAGCTCTACGTGGGGCTGAAGGCTCAGCTCTCTGAGGGGCCGAAGGCTCAGCTCTACGAGGGGCTGAAGGCTCAGCTCTCTGAGGGGCCGAAGGCTCAGCTCTACGAGGGGCCGAAGGCTCAGCTCTCTACGAGGGGCCGAAGGCTCAGCTCTACGAGGGGCCGAAGGCTCAGCTCTACGAGGGGCCGAAGGCTCAGCTCTCTACGAGGGGCCGAAGGCTCAGCTCTACGAGGGGCTGAAGGCTCAGCTCTCTGAGGGGCCGAAGGCTCAGCTCTACGTGGGGCCGAAGGCTCAGCTCTACGAGGGGCTGAAGGCTCAGCTCTACGTGGGGCTGAAGGCTCAGCTCTACGAGGGGCCGAAGGCTCAGCTCTACGAGGGGCCAAAGGCTCAGCTCTCTGAGGGGCCGAAGGCTCAGCTCTACGTGGGGCCGAAGGCTCAGCTCTACGAGGGGCTGAAGGCTCAGCTCTACGTGGGGCCGAAGGCTCAGCTCTACGAGGGGCCGAAGGCTCAGCTCTACGAGGGGCCAAAGGCTCAGCTCTACGTGGGGCCGAAGGCTCAGCTCTACGTGGGGCCGAAGGCTCAGCTCTACGAGGGGCTGAAGGCTCAGCTCTACGTGGGGCCGAAGGCTCAGCTCTACGAGGGGCCGAAGACTCAGCTCTCTGCCTTGGAGGAAGAAGCAGGAGACAGAATATTGTGGGCTTACCAGAGTCGGTGGACGGCCCCCGGCCCTCCATCTTTTTCTCACAGCTTCTCCTCCATATCTTTGGTGATAAGGTGCTCACTTCTGCTCTGGAGCTCGACAGAGCCCACCTCAGCCTCGCCCCTAAACCTGGACCTCAGGAGAGACCCCGCATTAGCATTCGCTTCCAGGTGAAAGACTTAGTAATGAGGAGACCACCAGGTATGAGGGCCACGAAGTCTGCTTGGACGAGGACAGCCGGCAGGTGTCTTGAAGAATATAAGGATGTTATGGACAAACTTTTTAAAAGAGGACTCCGACCATCTCTGCTCTTTCCAGTGAAGCTGTGCATCACTCTCTGGAATGGTGAGAAAAAGTTTTTCTCGTCTGTGTGTGAAGCTTCTGGCTCTATCCAGAGTTTGGAACAGAGCTCCTCCACCCCGCCATGATTGACACGTCAGAGACTTGAGACAGATACTAAATCTGTTAGGACATAATTGGACATCTGAGCTGTCCACTTTTCTTCTTCTGTGATCTACTCTGGTTGATATTCCAATAATATATCTGGCTGCACATGTTCCGTTTCGTGCTTCACATTTTGTCTTGATCAACATTTGTCAAAGTAATAAAGGTGCAAGAGTAACTAATTAATACAGAAGATGCTAATTTAATTCTGGTGTTCTAATCGAAGTAACCAGGTAATGTTCAGGTTCAAATTCAGGTTAACCTGGGCTTTATTGATGTTGCTGACTTAGCTTCTACAGGCGTTTCTCTTCTGGTATTCTGCTCTTTTAGGGTCAACTGGACTGCAGACTGGACCTAAACCAGCTCAGAGCTGGGGTCCTGTTTCTCCAGGAAACTCACTTACGTGACTGTGACCAGTGGCGATTGGGGAGGGGCCGGACCGGGAAGTTTCTCCCCTCAGACTTTAGGGGGTGCAGCTATTCTCTTTGATAGAAATATTCCTTTTGAGCCCATAAATAGAGAAGAAGAGAATATTCTTTCAATAAAAAGTCCTTTGAAAGAGACGGAGTCCCAGCGTTGCCAGAAAATGTCACCTGTTTCCATGGCGATGGAGCTGGAGCATTTTCAAAAAGTTCCACCTTGAGAGCCGTTTCTTTATCCAATGTGTTGAAAGTGCTTAAACGAGGCCTTCAAAACACGGTGGAGGCGATAGGATGCTGGACCACAACCTGAGAACCGCTGATCAATCTGATTTATTTACTGTGGTCATTTGATTTCACTGTGAGGATATTTCAGTGTTCCTGTAGAACATTCTGATAGAGACACGCAACATAAACATAAAGAATGAACAGTAAGTCAGTGAATCATGAAGAAAAAAAAAAAGGTTTATTCAGACTTTCCCTGAGAAGTTATAGTCTGCATCATCCACAAGATGTAGACTGGCCACAATTAAAATCTCTGCTCTCCACTCAAACAAGATCTGTCAATGTGGCGAGGAACATCAGCGTTTGTGTTTAATCTGGAATAATGAGGAAATAAAGGCTTGTCCCACTTCTTTTTCTTGATATTTCCTCCCGCTGCCTTTACAGCACAGTTTGCGTTCTAACAGCTCAGGCCTTAGGAAGGATCCATTGTGCCAGACTCTGTCTCACCTCCTTTTCATTTCTATAACTTCAATCTCTCCTCCACACCGTGAGCAGCTTGGCTCCAGCTCGGCTCCGGCTCGCCAGTCTTCAGCGGCGCTGAACATTTCTGCTGCTCAAAGCAAAACCTGATCGTTTAGACGTTTGCTGACAGAAGCAGAGAGAAGACGAGTGTTTCTCCATCACTTCTTCAGTTACCTCCTCATTTAATCTCACCTCAGACTGTGATGCTCACAACGTGGCTACTGCTACTAGTTACTTTTATAAAGTCGTCAGAGTTACAAGCTAGTTACTGAAAATAGAAAGTAACTAGTTACTCAGAAAAGTGGCTTGTGCATTACTTTTATTAGTTTCTCTAAATTAGTTTCAATAATCTGCACGTTTTATTGTAGCCCTGCTGCATAATCTAGACGTTAGCTGGACGATTGCATCAGTTAATCGGAGGAAGATGCTCTATAATCTAAAGTTAGAGGAGGAAGATGCTCTATAATCTGGATGTTAGTGGAGGAAGATGCTCTGTAATCTAAAGTTAGAGGAGGAAGATGCTCTATAATCTGGATGTTAGTGGAGGAAAATGCTCTATAATGTAAAATTATAGGAGGAAGATGCTCTATAATCTGGATGTCAGGACGGCTTTGATTTATGAACTAATGACAAAAAGCACCATCCAATCATCTGAGATAAACTAAGAAGATAAAGGCAGAGACTAATGCCTCTGTTAATGCTCACCACAAAAACTGTTGCTAAATGCTAATGCTAATGTTGCGTACAGTTCTTTCATGTTGCTGTCAGGAGGGCTGGTGATGTTTTCCATCAAACGGGATTTTAGTGACATTAGTAGCTTTGGCTAATGCTAACAGTTGGCTCAGTTAAGCAGGACGGAGCGAGACAGCAGCTCGAGAACAGCATCACGTAACAATCAACAAAACAGCGTCAAACTGCAAGCTTACTGAGACTTTGTTAGTTACTTCATTACTTTAATCAGTTACTGCAGCATTGCTGCCAAACAGGGATGTTTAATTTTTGACGTTCCCGTCAGGAGGCGGAGCTCGTTCAGGATTAATGAGGCACTCGTCCTCCAGGAAACAGGAGGTTTTAAAAAGTAACAGTTGAGACAGGAGCTTCAGCTAACGTTAACGTTACCAGCACACGGAGCAGTATCATGAGAGGCAGACGGAATCTGCCCTCAAAAACTTTTGCATTTGCAACGACAACACTAGTTTTGTAACCGTAAATAGTTCCTATCCTGTGACTGTTAAAGGTTGTGGTGCTACGATACTTCATACGTAACGCGTTAATCCCAACATTGCTTTGGCGCCGGCTCACATCTTGGTGACGTCCACAGAGTCGTGAATGTCGATCACTTGGAATCCCAGATTGTCGATGCCCTTCTTCTGCCGGCTGCTGTGATGGTCTTGGTTGTGGTTGTTGTGGTTTTTCTGGTCCGAGTCCGTCTCGAAGCAGTGGGCGCAGTGCGGCGTGCTCACGTGCACGCTCTTGGAGAAGTTTGAGAAGTCCACGTGGTACTTTCCCGTCTTGGTGCGGGATATGATGGGCAGAAAGCTGAAGCCCCACTGGATCTCCTGGGGGACGTAGGAGGTGCGGACCTGGCAGGAGGAGCTGGTGGACTCGGCCGTCCCGTCCAGAAACACCACCAGCTCAAAGTCCTGATGGGGCATCGTGTCGGCGGACAGCTCGTAGAACGGACTGGACTTGTTGATCACGTGGTAGAGCGTCAGTGGACAAACAAAAAACAGGTTGTCCTTGCCGGCATCAACCATGAAGTCAATGTCTACCTGGTCCAGGATGACGGTCTCTCCGTCAGCAGTGGTTGTTGTCCTCAGCAGCTTGCCGTAGATCTGGCTCCCGATCAATAAGGTCTTCCGCAGGTTGGCGACTCTGATCAGGAGGCACAGGCTTCCTTTCTGGAGGCAGATGACCGCGGTGTCGCTGAAAGTGACAGTTTTGGCTCTGTTCTTGGGTAGGGAGATTTTGGCCAGGATTACTCCGCACATGAAACAGTTGATGAAGACTCCGACTAGCGACTGGATGATGATGAGAGCCAGCGTGCCGGCACAGTGTCCGGTCAGCGCCCTGCCGCCGTACCCAATGGTGGTCTGCGTCTCTAAGGAGTACAGGAACGCCGTGGTGAGCCCGTTGACATTGTCTATACACTGAACGTGTCCGTCTGTGCGGTTCTGTCCGCTCAGGTCCCCGTTGCTCTGAGCGATCCAGTACCACAGCAGGCTGAAAACGAACCAGCTGCCCGTGAAGGAAGCCACGAACAGGAGCAGAACGAAGCGCCAGCGTATCTCCACAAAGGTGGTCCAGAAGTCCAGCAGGTACGCAAAGTGACTGCCGTATTTGACGTTGCCGAATTCGATGTTGCAGTGTCCGTCCTTGGTGACCAAGCGGGTTTTGCGACTTCGTTGTCCAGCTGGCTGGATGTGACCCTGGAAGAGCTGGAACATCCTGGAGCTGAGGACATAAACACAGCACTGCGTTACAAGGAACTTCTTAATCCGAGGAGGAACTTCTGAAAACATATAGTTTCCTGTCCAGCAACGGTGAAGTACAGGAGCTCTAACAGTGAAACACTTGGCCGGACCGCTGAGAGTCGCTCTGCAGCAGAACAAAACCTTTTGACTGGATTCAACTTGTGACCAATCACAGCACAGCTGACGGCATCTCAGGAGTACCAGTGATTGGCGGGTGAACGTTACAGTTGTGGCATCTGTTTAATCTGAGGCCCCGTTTCCATGGCAACGACTTCAAGTGAAAACACAAAACTTCCATTGTGGTTTGGGTCCATTTAGGTGGAGATTTTCCAAAACAATCCGACTCCGTCGTCGTGCAGACGGGTGAGAACTGGACTTTGCTCGTCTCCTTGTAGACGGCGGAAACGCTGCTCTTGGCCACGTGCCCCATGTAGCCTAATATGCTAACGACATTGCCTTCAATGTTTCTGCTGTTTCCAAGGAAACGGACATCGTTTTCAAAACGTTGCTGTGTAAACGCAACACTTTTCTGAAAGGAAAATGCCAAAACGGTGCGTTTTCACTTCACACAACGGTGTCGTGTTACCGAGCCTCAGCCAAGTAGCATTAGCATCGGGATTCCTAACCCCCCTTTAGAAATACCAACTCTTCCAAGGTCCTTGGACTCACCGTCACACACACAATTTTTTACTAAATGTTTAATTCACACTGCAGATTTGATCATCCATCCATCTTCTCCCTCTTATCCGTTTCCGGGTGGTGGGGGTGTCAGTCTGAGCACCGTCACCCAGATCACATTGCACCATTAAGAACCTTCCTGCAGGTGGAGAGCCCACAGGAAGGTGGAGAGCCCACAGGAAGGTGGAGAGCCCACAGGAAGGTGGAGAGCCCACAGGAAGGTGGAGAGCCCACAGGAAGGTGGCGCTCGGCGTGGGACATGAACCCTCTACCTTGAGATTGAGAGTCTCATGCTCTACCTACTGAGCTGGACGGGGGAAGATGTGATGATAAACAGGTCAAATAAAGTAAAAATAAAAAGTCAACAGATGCTGGTTTTATTTCTCTGTGATTTAAGGCATCGAGGATGGAGCTGCTACAGTTGTGGAAATGAGTCCTGCAAGTTTATCCAACACAGGCTCTTCTCTCACATTGAGAAGTAATCTGGAGTTCAATAACACCCAAACAGAGATTATATTAAAATACATAAACAGCAGTAATCAAATCTAATTCTACTAATTCGTACATGAGAGAAAACATTCACAGCGTGGGTGTTATGAATACCCCTCTGCTTCGACGCTCTCATTGTATAAAGCAGTTTATTATTAGGCTTTGTTTGCTATTACATGTGGACCTGCAGTCCCTCGGTCCAACACCTCCCTCCAGATTAAACTATTTAAATCAACACAAACTGAACTGTTTCCTTTCCTAAAATACTGATTATGCACAGTACAGGATAAATCCAAAATAATCCCACAAATCTACCTCAACCAGCAGCCATCTGTATAATCACAATTTGCCACAATATTATCCTGAATCTATTCCCACTCTTATCAATGTGAACGACTCAGCAGGAGCTAAAGCATCATGATGTTTTAATCCGAACACGACACTATTAGCTTTTCCTGACTCAGCCCCTCAAACATTGTGCCACTGCTGTAAATACTCTGTAATCTGGATAGAAGATCATATTTGACTTGAAAATCCCCCCAAAAGTGCACCATTTCCTATCTTGTGTCAGAGAATAGTTGTCCTCGTTGTTCTTGAGCAATAAAGTAGATTTACTTGCTCATTACAAACCAAAGATCTGAACAGCCTGAAAATCTAATTCTCTCAGTTCAAAAGGATCAGCTGACTGAAGCACTCTTCAGTGTGACACTACGCTGTGGGAAGTGCAGTGAATTAATGAAGAAATGAGACGAACATGGAGAATTAGCAGTTTGTTCTGATGAAGTTGGAGTTTCTCTGCTGAGCAGCTGCACCACGTGGTCCTCTGTCTTACATAACAGCCACTTATTAGACTCAACAAGTCTCTTTGTTTGGACCAAAGTGGCCCCGTAACATGTAAAGTGGAAGTTATTGAAATAAAGTTAACCAAACCTTAGAGTGAAGTTTAGTTTCTGGTCTATTTAATATTTGGACAAACTTTATAAACTAACTGTGCGGTTGCTGGATTTACAGTTATGAAGACTTTTCTCGATTCCTTTCTAGTAGATCAAGTTGATTTTATTCATTTTTTTTACATTGTAAACAAACAAACAGTTGAGGTTTGCTGCCAAACACTGAGCTAAAGTTTAACTTTGTGCCTTGAAGCAACCGTAATCTCAGTGGAAACACTGTGAGCCGTACACACACTCGTCTGCACTGTGGCTCTAATAATGCAACGTTGACGCTGATAAAACAGAAAAGTTGAACGTGAACGTACCTGCTCAGCGAGACCATGGGCCCGGAGTGCTCACTGGATCTCACTGGATCTCCGCAGGAGGAAACCTCACACTCGCCCGTGGCCATGGAGGCGTTGGAAAGATTTTAATCCACAGTGAAATTTCCTAATCCCAGCCACATGCCACCGTGTACACTGGCTTCATACAGCCAGCGCCCCCGGCGGGCGAGGGGCCACTGACCTCATCAGTCCCATACAGCCAGAGGCTTTGGGGGGGGGGGGGGGGGACCAGGTCCGGGCGGGGTGAAGGCCCAGACACAAGGAGCATCTATTGAAGCTGATGGAGCCCTCATACTGTTTGAGCTTCCAGCACTCAGAACTTTTGGAGTTTATGTCGGACCTCACAAAGAATCCCCACCCCCCCACCCCACCCCCCCCACCCCCACCCCCACCCCCATGTCTCCCAACCTGCAAAGCTGCCTCACATTTGCATGAAAATGAAGAGCTGTGGGGACCGAGTGCCTCCGCCTCACTCTGCTGGCTGCTCCACTCTTCTGGTGTCGGTGGAGCAGATTCCCATCAGGAATCAGGATCTGGAGTGAAGAGAGGTGGAGGAGACGGTGGAGGAGGAGACGGTGGAGGAGAGGGTGGAGGAGGAGAGGGTGGAGGAGGAGACGGTGGAGGAGGAGACGGTGGAGGAGAGGGTGGAGGAGGAGAGGGTGGAGGAGGAGACGGTGGAGGAGGAGTCGGTGGAGGATGCAGACGGTGGAGGATGCAGACGGTGGAGGATGCAGACGGTGGAGGATGCAGACGGTGGAGGATGCAGACGGTGTTCCTGCTGCATCCATTCAGCTGCAGAGACCCTGCAAACATCTTTACGGCCTGCTGCGACCGGCTCGCACGCTTTCCGCTCCAGCTGAAGGGGATTCAGTACACATCTGCACGGATCTGCAAAGAACAACAAATGGAACGTTTATCCAAGAAAAACTTACATAGAACATTTTTCCAAATGATTTTTGTTGTTTATGCTTGAGACATTCTCAGACTCCTGCTCAACGACCAGATAAAACCACAGAGAATCTTTTCAGACCAGCAGAAACTTTTCAGCTCAGGAAATAAACAAATCTTAATTTGAGCCAAAGAGAAGAAACGTGAAGGGTCTGGACGTTTTTAATGTTTTACAGTTATCATACTTTTACTTTTTTGTATCTAATAGTCCGAGGGGTGTGTCTTCCACTATGTTGAAACAGCGGAAATACAACTTCTCTGAAGCGCTGCTCCAGGTCCAGGTCCAGGTCCAGGTCCAGGTCCAGGTCCAGGTCCAGGTCCAGGTCCAGGTCCAGGTCCAGGTCCAGGTCCAGGTCCAGGTCCAATAGGGAGCAGTGGGGCGGTGCCTGGGGTGGGGGGTCCAGGCTACTTAATGTCTGGACCCTCCCCCGACTTTGCACCACCCACAATTTTTTTTTTATTGGGTTTCCAGCATTTTAAACATTCTCCTCAAGGTACATCAAACCCGGGTTTCTTTTGCTTAACACAACAACATATAACCCCCCCCCCCCCCCCCCCCCCCACACACACACACACACACACACACACACACACACACACTCACCAACACACACACACAAACACACACACACACACACACACACACACACACACACACACACACACACACACACACACACACACACACACTCACCAACACACACACACTCACCAACACACACACACACACACACAAATAAAGAAATCCATGAAAGCAACAAAAATTTTAAAACTGAAAATAGAAAGAAACTGAAACTAAACTATATCAGACAAATCAGTAAACTAAATGATGTGAAAAATAATGGAAATGAAAATACATAAATTATCTTAATAATATGTAAAAATAAGTATAAAAAAATACTACAGTGTTATTTTATACATGATGGTCTATATGATGATTCTGTTTCATTTTGTTGTCGGGGTTTTTCTTTTGCTGTTCTTCCTTTTTTCTCCTCCCCTCTCTGCTCCCCTCTCTGCTCTCCTCTCTGCTCTCCTCTCTGCTCTCCTCTCTGCTCTCCTCTCTGCTCTCCTCTCTGCTCTCTTCTCTGCTCTCCTCTCTGCTCCCCTCTCTGCTCTCCTCTCTGCTCCTCTCTCTGCTCCCCTCTCTGCTCTCTCTCTGCTCCCCTCTCTGCTCTCCTCTCTGCTCCTCTCTCTGCTCCCCTCTCTGCTCCTCTCTCTGCTCCCCTCTCTGCTCTCTCTCTGCTCCCCTCTCTGCTCTCCTCTCTCCTGTCCTCTCTGCTCTCCTCTCCTCTGCTCTCTCTCTGCTCTCCTCTCTGCTCCTCTCTCTGCTCCCCTCTCTGCTCTCTCTCTGCTCCCCTCTCTGCTCTCCTCTCTCCTGTCCTCTCTGCTCTCCTCTCCTCTGCTCTCTCTCTGCTCTCCTCTCTGCTCCTCTCTCTGCTCCCCTCTCTGCTCTCTCTCTGCTCCCCTCTCTGCTCTCCTCTCTGCTCTCCTCTCTGCTCTCTTCTCTGCTCTCCTCTCTGCTCTCTCTCTGCTCTCCTCTCCAGCAGGGAGGTGTGGTTGGGGGTGTGGTTGGTTTCTCCAGCAGCAGACGAGGCACTCCTGCCTCCACCCAGCTCATCTTCCTCTCTATAAAGGTCTTCACTCCACTGCTCTGCCAGATAATCCCACTGTGCCGTGGTCGTTGGGATTCCTCGCTGCCTCGCTGAGTTAATCTTGTGGATTCCTGTTTTTGGCCGACCTGCTCCCTGTTTACCTTTTTGTGGGAACATTAAACTCTCATTTTTGCATTTTAATTTGCTTCAGTCTCTGATTTGGTGTCTCCTTGAACAAACTCCTAACATAACCTAGTAACATCCTGCTCTATCAACCTGCCAACTATAGAATCACTCTTCCTCAGATGGCCGAGCATTGACTCAGGACAGAAATTAAAATTGTCGAGACAACCTCTCATACTGAACTTAATTTCTTCTAAGTAAATGAAGGACGTCAGGTCTTTCAACCAAGAAATGGAAGCTGGAGGTTTCTGATCTTCCAGGTCAGGAGGATCCGTCTGGAGCCACAAGCGAGGAACAAGTAATCACATTTCTCTCCCTTACAGAGAAACAGGTCAAGTTTACAGCTCCACCAAAAACAGAGATTACAGGGTGGGGAACCACGGACAGACCGAGGGCTCTGGATGATGGGTCATAGAACCAGGCCCGGAATGGGCCCGGCTCTGGACCGGAGAACGTGTGAGCGAGAGCACCTGTCCCACGAACCACTGCTGTAAAATACTTTATTTAGTCTAATGTCAGTAAAGTGTGTCCTGTGTAGAACTTTAAACTGTATTAGTGTCAGACTAGAGCAGGAGAGGTTGTGTGGACTCTCTCCAGGTCCTCCTGCCACCAGTCGGCTGACAAAGGAACGCTGAGTTCTGATTCACAAGTATTTCTAACTGCTAGAGGAGATGGTGGTTCGGTCCTCCAGACCCCTGCTGAGAGGATCCTGCAGGGTGAGAGAGGATCGTATCTGGGAGGGAGTCTGGTGGTTCGTGGGGAAAGTGGGGAAAATTATGGTGAGCAGAACTGGGAACCTGAAAATATCTAAATCAGTGAGATTGTGGAAGATCAAATTTGGCTTTAAGAAATAAATGTGATCAAGAAAGAGTTTAAAATCAACCAAGCCTTTATCCCTCCACTAAGAGAAAACTGAGTCAAGAGTTGACGGCGGAAATAAATGGTTCTCACAGATTAGTAGGGAAGCAGAAACAATATTAAAATGGTGTCTGAACATCTCCAGATCTTTACTGTGGACATTACAGTGGGATTGGAGGTGGAGTTGGTAGGATGTGAGTTTAAAGGATCCTAGTTGTTAGAGAAACAGCCTCATGAACGAGCCTCCATCTGACACCCGTCTATTTTAGGGGAGTTATACCACATGTGGACTTTTTAGATATTAGCTGTCCAATAATATAGCGACAACTTTGGTAGTGCAAGGCCTCCATCTTTTTTAGCTCTGTGGAGGACAGAGTACTTTGCCCGTGGAGTCTTACCTGAACAAATAAAGGCTGAAATGTTCCGATCAAGTTTTTTGAAAAATGATTTCGGGAGAAATATCAGCAAACATTGAAAAAGGAATAGAATTCTGGGAACAACATTCATTTTAACTGAGTTGGTTCTTCCCAAGAGGGACAGGGGGGACAGGACAGTCCCGGTTGGGAGCGTAGACTGAGGTCAGAATGGCTGGAGTCTGGAGCAGCTTGCCTACCACAATAATATAACGTCCATTTGGGCCAGATCAAATTTGTTCAGGTGAGAACTGGAGTCTTATGTATTAAAATTGCTGTGCCTCTTGAGCGACTGTTAAAGCTTGAATGAAACTCCTGTCCAACCCAAGGCTTCTGCAGCCTGCTGGGGTCACATACACACATGTGGGTTTCCTGAAGGAACGCTAGTTCTGATTTTTGGTGTTTAAGGTGTGAAAAAACTCTTGCTCTTTTAATAGATCCGCCAAGTCCTCTCACATTCCAGTTTGTAAACCTAATGGAACCCAGCCCTTCCATCTGATTACAATCTCTCATTTCTCTTATGATTGTTTGTCTTTGACAGGATGAAGTAAAGCATCATCCCAATGAAATGTGCAATATAGAGCAAGGATAGAATACCATCAACACTGTGATAGAGTAGATAGGTTGTTACATCATAGAAAAAAACAGAAACAACAAAAAGTAAACAAAAAAAAGACAAGAAAAACAAATCCCCACATATATGAACTAGAACTGATGTCCGAACTTCACATCAGAGAAACATGAACTTACACACTTGTCCTGAACTCATCTAAAAAGAGAGAATGAGAGAGAGAGAGAGAGAGAGAGAGAGAGAGAGAGAGAGAGAGAGAGAGGGAGAAAAAAAAAGATGAGCTGGCAGGACAAAATACCAAGCTGGAGCTTCCCTGAAATAATTAACAGTTCTTACACACCAAGAAACAAAATCGGCCGTGCGCCTTGTAAAAGACAAAGAAAGAGCAACTGAATGCTCCGCAGAGCGACCAGAACGATGTATAGTGTCCATTCAGTTATCGCAGAGAAAGACATCTGAAGAAGAGAAAACAGAAAACCACACACACACTGGTCTGAGGAGGACTTGAACCTGAATCCACATTGTTCACTGATGGCTGTGGTCCCGATTGACCTGCTCTGCCTCTTCAGCAGAGTCCAATCTGTGTGTCTGTCCATCCATGGTGACCCGCAAGCAGGCCGGATAAATCACAACGAAGCGTACTCCATCCTTAAACAGCAAGGAGTTCACCTTGTTGAAGCTTCTTTGCAATTGCGTGGCTGAAATCCTCAAAGATTCTGATGGTATGGTCCTGGTACGAGACGTCTCCATTCAACACCCGCTCCTCGTGGATGTACTTGTGAAAACGGACGATGAAGGGTCGGGATGCTTGGGGCGGCTTTGGGGCCAGACTGCGGTGTGCGGGTTCCAGCTCCAGGTCCAAGTCCTGCAGAGCCTCCCCGGCCACTTGTTTAAACATGGTGGCCATGAAGAGCCGGGCGTCGCTCCCCTCCGCTCCCTCCAGGACACCGATCACCCGGAGGTTCTTTCTTTGGAGCGTGAGCTCAGGTCCTCCACAGCCAGCTGAAGTTTCTCCTTCACCTGGGTGGCGGTCTCCAGCTGCGACTTCAGCGCGGCTACGTCCTTCTCCAAAGTGGTGATTCCCTCCGAGTGAGTAGCGAGAGCCGTCTCCAGGGTGGAGGTGGGGACAGTGGGTGGAGTTACTGTCTCGGTAATCGTTTGGAGTGAGGCTTGGATTGGAGCCAGGGCGTGTTCAGGGAAGCGGTGAGCTCACTTGTTACGTCTTTGCACAGTTTCTCCAGCTCGATGAGCATATCCAGTGTTAGCGGCTCCGCGCTAGCTGCAGCCGCAGCGGCACATGGAGTAGCCTTCTTGCTAGCGTCCGTCTCTTGAGGGCTAAAGTGCTGCGTTAGCTGAAGCTGACTTTTTCTACGACTGCTGGGAGACTTATTCATTCTGGTGCTCGTTGAGGTGCTGTAGAGCTTCTTGTGGCCTAAAAAGTCAAAGTTGGAACAGAACTCGGTATGTAATTGACAAAAAAAGGCTCGGCCCGGCCCGGCCCGGCCCGGCCCTGCTCCGGCCAGTCTCTGCTTGGCGGCTTGGGTCGGGGCCTGGGGCTGCCGGCCGCCGGGGTACGGTGTCGCTACATAAAAGTGTTTGTACTGAATTCAAAATGACCATTTTCTGCCTAAAACCTGTAAATGTGGATTAGAGCAAACGGATTAACGGCTCCATCTGCTGCACAACTCCTATAAAACACCCACAAATCAGTGTGATCGTACAAAGAGCAGATTGTTTCTGATTCTTCAAACAATTCAATGAACCTCCCGACACATTAATGCTCAGGTGCTCCTCAGCATTATTGATATTAGTTTATGACGATGATTCTTTTAATCATGGGAAAAGAAAAAAAAGTAACCAAACTGCAGTTTTGCACATCAAATTGTATGAATTCATGTTTTACATCATGTGAGCCAGAAGAGGTGCAGGCTGGAAGGGACCTCGGTTTGAGTCCCCGGCTTTAGGAAGTGGTTCCGTCACACTTTGGTTCAGTGGATCAGGTCGGTCGGTTCGTTCCTCATTTGATCCTTCAGTAGCAGTTTGTTAAAACGTGTGAACAAAAACCATAAAAAACGAGAGTCGAGTCAAAGTTGTGGTTTATTTTGACGTGTTTCCTCTTTTCACAGTATTTTGTGACGTGACTGAAATAATCCCTGAGGTTTAAGTTGCTTTGGCTCGGCGGTTGGAGCGGCTCGTCTTTTACAACACTGAACTTCCTCCTAACGGACGTAGAGCGCCTTCAGTTCCACAAAACATGACAAAACGTAACTCAAGTATTTTCTACAGTTTTACTCCCTCGATTGAACCTTGAAGTGATTCTGAATTCCACTAATCTGTTAAAAAAAATGCTAAAACATTTTTTTCTTCACCACTTTGATTTGAACCATTTCTTCTTTTCAAGGGAGGAAAGCGACTCGGTCCCTTCCTGCTGATTTGGTCGCTTTGCTCCATTTCCTCGTAGTGATGACGAACATTTCCACCGCCGCCGCCAGTGTCACTGAGAACGATCATGATGACGATTCCAAACTATCCTGTGTTGTGACGAGTTTGACCCCCGGTGGGTGACACGACTGCTGCGGACCTGCTCCGGTCTGTCTGAGAGTCTAGAACCTGCTTCTCCTCACGCGGTCACCGTCCAGACCGGACCGCCACGCCGACCCTGTGGCGGCGTCCAGACGCTCTACACGATGTTCTTCTCTATCATGGGCTTCTGCTGCTCGATGCGTTTGAAGCCGAACCCGTTCAGGTTGAGCGTCTGGAAGCCGCCGTCCAAGATGAGCTCGGCCACGCCGCGGCCCACCGCCGGCGAGTGCTGCAGCCCGTGGCCGCTGAAGCCGGTGGCGAAGTACATGTTGGCGATCAGCGGGTGCAGACCCACGATGCCATTCTGGTCGAAGGTGTTGTAGTCGTAGAAACCGGCCCAGGCGCTGGTCACCTGAACACGACAAGGAGAACATGTAAGAACCGGAGATCTTTAATGGAGGACCGTTACAGGAAGATTTCTGTAATGCCGTTTATGCCCAGTGGGAGGCAGCACTGAGTAACCAAAGCACCCCATCTGTGTTCAATCCAGAACTTCGTTTGATTTGGTCTGAGGCTGAAATGTAAAAGGTTCCCAAAGAAGTAGATGTGATGAAGAACAGGCTCACTGAACCCGGGGATCCTTTTTAATTCCCTAAAATGTTTCTCTGGTTTCTTTTAACTGACATCATGACTGCTTTTTCTTCACACTGTGACTATTATTTTAAACCCTTTAAATAAAAAAACATAAACAACAAACAACAACATTCAGAATGTGTTTCGATCCTAAACGTGTCCATTCATTTTTGGAAACGTTTGAAGTCTTTTTTTCCCTTTAGGTGCTTTAATCTTAGTCACAAATATTTAGATTTTCATTGAAAAAAATACTCCAGCAGGCACTTTTGCAGAATAATTCTCAATCAAAAATGAAATGACGTAGTGACTCTCTTGAGAAATGATCACGATGCTACACTCAGTTTTAAAATATCACAACGTCACACACTTCTGCCTCCTCACCTACAATGTTTTCATGGCCACACACGCCTTTACCTGTAGGAACTACTGACTCCTCCCACTACAACTCGCTCCCTCCTCACACGGCTCCGCTGCCCCCGCCGGGGGGGGGGGGGGGGGGGGGGGGGGGGGGGGGGGTTTCACCTGTTTTGCAGCTCACTGATTTTCATGGCTGTTCTTTAAGTGTTCTTATTGATTTTACTGCTGTTTTCTGAAATGTTTTAAATGGCTGCTTTTAGCCTTTATTATTGTTTTTAGCACTTTGAGATTCACAAATGTCAAGTGCAATACCAATAAAATGCATTATTACCATTATTATTATCATTATTGTCCAGTGCAGGTTGCAGTATACAAACGTTCATTCACGCTTTCAATTTATTTAATAACTGGGTTTTGGCTTGCTTGTTGTAAACAGCTCATTACTTCTTTAAAAAGTAACACTCAGTTATGTGGAGACAATCTTTTATATCAGGCCAGTCAGTGACCCGCCCATTTAAAAGCTATAATTCAGTCCCGTTTACACAAGAATGTTTCAAGTAAAAATGCTTCGTATTTACATTTTTGTTTGGCTCTTATCTGGAGACTGACTCCGAGTATCTCAACGTTACCTTCAGTTTCTCGAAGGCCGGAACTCGAGCAGCTAAGCTGGGCCAGATCTTGTCCTCAAAGAACTGGTGATCCACCTCCAGGTTACTGACGTCTGGCTCCCCCGCCTGAGGACCAAGAAGAAGAAGGTTCAGCGCGGGCTCGGTTTGGGAAACGAATCGAGACGCAGTCGGAAACCTCGTCAGGCGAAGCTCCTGCGATGTAGTTTCCTCCCAATCCTTCTCTCCGGAAGTAAACTCCCGAGTAATCGATCACGAACGGCGTGTCGAGACCCGGACCGTCGGGACAGCGGACCACATACACAAACCTGGAAAACAGTTTAAAAACAAGCTGACAAACCAAAGCAAAGCAAACCTGTGTTGTCCTGGAGGACGTCATGTCCATGAGATGACGCAACTCTTCCACTGACGGCTGTTTTAATGAGCGAACTGGGACTTCATGGCCTGAATGAAACTCAGGATCCAGAATGAGGCTGCAGGAGGCCCGGCGCCCCACCTTGTGGGGAGTCTCACCTTTTCCGAGGCTCCACCGGGAGGGGAACTCCCTCCATGCCGAAGCCAACACCCAGCATCTCTGGGAGCTTAGCAGAAAAGGCTCCGGCTGCATTGACCACCAGGGTGCATTCCACGGGCTGGTACTCCAGGCTGCTCGGCATCTGGACCTGCACAAATCAGAAAACCACTGCTGCTGTCAGCAGCTAAAGCACAGTGCTGCTGCTGCTTCATGTTGCTGCTGCTGCATGTTGCTGCTGCTGCTGCTGCATGTTGCTGCTGCTGCATGTTGCTGCTGCTGCTGCTGCATGTTGCTGCTGCTGCATGTTGCTGAATGCTGCTGCTGCATGCTGCAGCTGCATGTTGCTGCTGCATGTTGCTGCTGCTGCATGTTGCTGAATGCTGCTGCTGCATGCTGCAGCTGCATGTTGCTGCTGCTGCATGTTGTTGAATGCTGCTGCTGCTGCATGTTGCTGCTGCTGCTTCATGTTGCTGCACGCTGCTGCTGCTGCATGTTGCTGAATGCTGCTTCATGTTGCTGCTGCTGCTTTATGTTGCTGCTGCATGTTGCTGAATGCTGCTGCATGTTCTTATTCGTCAACACGTCAACAAGAAATGGTTTCCAGAAATGACTCCAGTCAGCCTCCACCTGCAACACGTTCACTTTTAACGCTTTCTGGATTTTCATCCAAAACTTTTTAAATGCAGATTAGATGTTCTTCTTCTGCAAAAATGTTCAGAATGTGAAGAAATATTCAGTTTTATTAGACTGAATCAGACTTTAAAAACCCAAAACTCATCAGTTTGATAAATCCTGAATTGTTAAGCGACATTTTCTTGGTTCTATGATTTTAAATATTAATTATATTTGCACATTTGATCCAACACAAACATTGACAATACAAAGACATCATATTACATCCTGTGTGATCAATAAGGTTTTGTCTCTATGTTCGGGATTATTATAAGACACATAATCCACAAATTAACATAGAAAGGAAATATGAACTTGTTAGTAAATTATAGGGCTGAACGGTTTTGGAAAATAATCTAATTGCGATTTTTCCCCTCAATTTTGTGATTTAATATGCGATTATTTTTTCAAGCTTCTCTTCTCATGTATTTTTCAACAAACAAGCAATAAATCAATGTATATTATAATAAACAGTATCTTCAACAGATTTATTATACATAGATTGTTCTTTCTTATAGGCGAGGCTTATGTTAAGATAAAGTCAAATGAAGCATGTATTAATATGAAAGACAGTTTATTTATCTTCTACTTCAATTACAGTAGTAAACTTACTAAGTACTGTGACTTGCAGTATTGTAAGCGTTCACCACAACAAGCCAGCCGCTGGTCCATTGTGCTGATCAAAGCCCTAAACCAGGCTGGGTCACTATACTAATGCTGCGCTGGACATGAAGGATTTAGAGCAGTTTGCTCATCTGCACTGCAGTAGGGAAGCACCGATACACGTTTTTTCACTTCCCATCTGATCCCGATACTTAAATTTGTATATCTGCCGATACTATTCTGATAGCAGAGCTGTTTGCTTTAATATTATTATTATTATCATGATGACTTTATATGAGGCTGTAATAAACTCCTCTCTACAGTAAAGTATGAAATGTACTAATGTATACATGTATTCTCTCTAAAGACAACTTGAGGTTAGTATCAGGTCAGAAAAGGAAGCAGTACAAAGTATTTTAGTTCCATGTGGACAATGTGGGGGTCTGCGTGACGTCATCATCTCATAATAAACTAGTTCTATCTTTAGAACCTCAGAATGACTTTATTAATCCCTGGAGAAACTCTTGAGCAAGGCAGCAGCAACACATTGTTTCCAGCTCTAACGCAGCTCCAACCATTGAGACTATTTTCAGAGAGTTTAGCGTGGAGGAGGACGCAGCTTCACGGAGGTGTGAATCGCCTGCTGACAGCCTGGAGGAGCTGCTGCTCATTGTTCTGATGCCGCGGTCAGTGCTGTTCTCCTCTGAGAGCTGGAGTTTGAAAACGCTGACGTCTGTTGACAAAGCGACCGCCTCGCTGTACAACTGCTTTGCTACTATCCACGTTGCTGCGTTGCTTTGCTAACACCCACGTTGCTGCGTTGCTTTGCTAACATCCACGTTGCTGCGTTGCTTTGCTAACATCTACGTTGCTGCGTTGCTTTGCTAACACCCACGTTGCTGTGTTGCTTTGAGTGTAAAATCCCTCCAAACAGCAACATGTTGCCATGAAAAGTTGGATAGCACAGTGCTACTTCCCTAGCCTGCTCGCTGGCTGCAAACTGTGGACTGGATTTCCTGCCTCATTCCTCCTGGTCTCATTGAGACCCGCCTCCCTTCAGGAAATCCAGTCCACAGTTTGCAGCCAGCGAGCAGAGCAGCAGCAGGGAAACACTGGGGATCATTTCAGCACCATGAAGCAGACCAGGATCATGGATCAGACCAGGATCATGGATCAGGAACCTCTGCAGGTTGGATCAGAAATTTCCGATCCGTGAATTACGTTGATATCAGAACCCGATCCCGGCCAAGGTGGGCAGATGACACACGCTGTACGTGCAAGTCGTCGTGTGACCAGATCACGTGAGACGTCAAATCGCAGCCCTTGCGATTAGAAAATCTTGTTTTATCATATCGCGATATTATCACAAATGCAATTAATCGTTCAGTCTTAGTAAATTAGATGTAATTAAATTTAATTTGTCCACCTTTTCTACAAATCTTATAATACATCTACAATCTCAGCTTTTTCTAACAAGACTTCCATGGAGGTCATTTCTTTTAGAAGCTGGCTGTTGATTATCGTCACGCCGGTTCGTCTTTGTGAACTTGGTTGATGATTATGTGATTTCTTGTGTTCTGACTCTCCGTCCACTTTAAACTGGAGGAATAGTCTTTTGTCGGGTTTCGTTGCCTCCTGATTCCAAGATGTGCAGAAAAAAATATCTAAGATGAAAAGTTGTATTTAGAATCTGTAAACAATCGGTTGTTGTATTTCAGTCTGAGGAAACCTGCAGTGTTTCACCTCTGAGCTCCTCTGGGAGCGAGATGTTTACCTGGTGACGCTACAAACCGACCACGTTGTCTCTCAGAAGAGGTCAAAGGTCAAGGAAAACTGGAGTCAGCGGCTCCGACCACTGCTGACGTGTAAATGGACACAGGAAACAGGACAGGCAGCGGGGAAGTGGACCTCGCTGACCCGGGTTGACTCACCTTAACGGACCTGATCCTCCTCACACTGTGCTGCTCTCCCAGGTCAGTCATAAACACGTTGGTGGAATAATTAAAGTCTGTTGAAGAGAATCACATTTTTATCTAATGTCATGTTTTAGGGACAATTTAAAGACTTGAGAATTTTAAAAATAACCCAGGACTGATAGAAAATACACATTTTAAATTATGAGTTCAGGAATTTATCAAAGATTAGTCGATAAGAAAATTTTCCTCAAAAAACAGCAGGAAAAGAAAAATATTTTCTTTCCTGGTTTAGATTGAATGTTGTCTCCAGATCTGTCTCTTCATGAAATCTCTCTGTCTTCACGATGAAGATGTGTTAGATTGGCTGAACTTGTCACATTCGGAGCTTCCAGGAAGGATTCAGCACTCAGAAACTTAAATGTGAAGTGTATGTGAGGACCTGTGTGAAGCCAACCTGTGACTTCGCCGAAGCACTGCACCACCCCCATGGAGAGCGCCTTCCTCCTGAAGGCGTTGAGCAGCGTCCAGGGGTCGAACCAGCCCTCGTTCTCCAGGCCTGCACACACAGGGCATTTAACCTGACACACACTGACCTCCAGTGGTCACACTCTGTTACTGCGGGAATATTCCTCTACTTAGATCAATGGACTGATGGATGAGCGGTTGTTCTCACCATACGACGCCAGAGCTACGCCGTCGGTGTTGATCCAGGGGAATCGCTCCTTCAGCCGCGTCACAGAAAGAAGAGAAACTTTGGCTCCAGCTTCTCTGAATCACAAGAAACACAAACAGATGGAGACGGTGAGGTTTCCTTCAAGCTTCTGCCTCTGAATGATGGAGGGATGATCTCGGAGTGATGGAGGGATGATGGAGGAGGGATGATCTAGGAGGGATGATGGAGGGATGATCTAGGATGGATGATGCAGGAGTGATGGAGGGATGATCTAGGGGGGATGGAAGAGTGATGGAGGTATGATCTAGGAGGGGTGATGGAGGGATGATTTAGGAGGGATGATCTAGGGGGGATGGAAGAGTGATGGAGGGATGATCTAGGAGGGGTGATGGAGGAGTGATGATGCAGGAGTGATGGAGGGATGATTTAGGGGGGATGATGGAGGGATGATCTAGGAGGGATGATCTAGGAGGGATGATCTAGGAGGGATGATCTAGGAGTGATGATGGAGGAGTGATGGAGGGATGATTTAGGAGGGATGATGGAGGGATGATTTAGGAGGGATGGAAGAGTGATGAAGGGATGATCTAGGTTGGATGATGGAGGAGTGAAGGAGGGATGATCTAGGAGTGATGGAGGGATGAAACCAGACCTCTGGGTCCTGTAGTTCTCCTCCATGATGTGAGCCACCGCCTCGCTGGCCAGGAACAGATACCCGGCCTGGTTGAACTGCAGATCCACCGGGTCCTGGTCCAGCACTCCCAGGTGGTCCTGAAGGGGGACAGACCAGATCCAGATACTGATGATTTAAAGTTCTGCTGTGCAGACGGAGGAGAAGAACTCAGGTGGAGAAACGAGAACCGTCACCTACATTAATGTTCCTCATGAAGTCTGCAGAGGCCAGAGAGAGGTGGATGTTCTCAGGGAGGGAGAACTGCTGGCGGATGCCCCCTGCTGAGAGCACGGTGGAGGCCTGGGAGTACTGGGGGGGGACAGACACACTGGGGGTAAACAGTACAGGACTACAAGTCCTAATTCCTGTCAAACTGAGGCCCCGTTTCCATGGCAACGATTTCTACAACGGAGCTCCAAGTCCCTGAAAAAGTTCTTTTCGAAAACGCTCCAACTCTGGCGCCATGTGGAGGCAGAGTCTCTGCTCCTGGTTCCACCTTAGCAGTTCTTATTTTATTCATTTAGCCAGGAGAACCACATTGAGATCAATAATCTCTTTTTCAAGTCTGTCCTGGAGAGCTGGGGGGGGGGGGCTGAGGGTCTTGCTAGGGGAAACCAGAGCCCCCAGAGGAAAACCACACACCTGGGGAGAACGTGCAAACTCCACACAGAAAGGCCCTGTGTTTGAACCCACAACCTTCTGGCTGTGAGGCGAGTGTGCTAATCACTGTGCATGTTCTGCACATGCTCAGTAGAGACCATCAGAACAGTTTCCTCTATGGTGTCATGAGTCTCAGTCCATTTTCTACTGGACAGTTTTATTTTGACAGTCACCGCAATAACGATCCGACTTGGTGGTTTTATTTTGACAGTCACCGCAATAACGATCCGACTTGGTGGTTTTATTTTGACAGTCACCGTAATAACAACCCACCTTGGTGTTCTGTCCACTAGAATGTCCACGTTCTCCCAGTGTTCATGTTTAGAGCTGATTGTTCTCCGCTCTGTGTGTGTGTGTGTGTGTGTGTGTGTGTGTGTGTGTGTGGTTTCATTACAAACACAAACAACAGCACCTACTAGTGGCCCAACATGAAAACTACATGGTTTTTCTGCTGTTGCTGTGTAAACGGACATCCATTTCAAAACTTTGCCGTGTAAAGGCAAAACATTTCTGAAACGAAAATACAAAAATGATGCGTTGTCACTTGAAACGTTGTCGTGGTAACGGGACCTGAATCTTTAAACTGAGGAGTGAAGTGACGACAGAAACATCATCATAAGAGTTCTTGTTCCAAATGGTTCGTTCTATTAATACAAACTACCGTTTGACTGGTTTATAAACCACCGTGTTACAGGCTTATTGGGAGTTTTTTCTTCACATATAAAAACATTTTCAGACATAAGACGATGTGATATGATGTTTTTGATGTTTAACAAATACCAGATGAACTGGAAATAACACAAATTCCTACATTTTTATTCAAAGTACATGATACTTGAGACACAGAAACGACCTTTCTACCACTGGACAGTTTGTTTGGTCGTCTCTGTAAAGATCAAATATTGGGCTTCATGGAGAAGTTTGAATTCAGGTCCTGTAATCCCAGATTACCACCCGTTGGTGCACATTTCACTCTCCTCCATCACATCAGATTAATAGAGCAGGAGCTGTTCTCTCTCTCACCGTCTGGTCCCGCTCCACCACCAGGACTCGGACCTTGCTCTTCTGCTTCAGCCAGTAGGCGATGGACCAGCCCAACACGCCGCCCCCCACCACCATGACGTCCGTGTTCTCCGGGGGCAGCGTGGCGTTGACGGGCAGCGGGTTCCAGTCGCTGCCCGGCAGAGCGTCCAGGGCCTTCCTCCTCATGGCCTCCAGCTGGAGCTCCAGGTCTGGAACAACAGGGAGGACAGAAGACAAGACCGTGTCAAAACACTTCACACACAGGACGAGACGGGAATCGAACCAGCAACCCAAACACTAACCAGAGTCAGTGACGCTTCACAGCCTCGCCACACATTCAAACCAAGAAGTTTTAAACGTCTGTCAGACCTGCACTCACTACTAACAGGTACATTTCACACATTTCCACTGGATTAATAAACAGAACTGTTTCCATAACAACACAGAAAATCACTTTTTATAACGTCCATCATTGAAAAGGAACAATAATGTTAAAAAGAACATCAAACATGAAATGGTTTCGAGCCCTGTCTCCATTTCAAAACTGACTTTTTTTCAAACCTTGTTGTGAATTTGATGTTTTCCATCTCTAGCAGTTTGACCTCTGACCTTTCTCTTCCAGTTGCTGGTTCTTTTTGTTGTTTCACCACTTTTAAAAAGCTTTTTTGTTCTGTCTCCTGTCAAAACAAACTAACTAAACTAAACCTGTGAACATTAATGAATTTAAACTGGTTTTATGTAGGTTCCATCATCTACCACATAATAACTTACTAATGTTGGTGTAATACCAGTTTGAGCTTTTGGACTCTTTTCTCATGTAATCCCAGCGGGTTTATTTCCTCCCACCTTTGAAGAAGTCGTTCCGGAGGGGGGTCCCGGTGCTCAGCCCCCGGCAGCTCCCCGGTGCGGGTGGAGGTCTCCTGGCTGCAGAGCTCAGCGCTCCCCCCGGTGCGGGTGGAGGTCTCCCGGCTGCAGAGCTCAGTGGCCTCCGGGCCGTGCGGAACCTCCGCCACATGTCAGCGGGAGCAGCCGGTGGAGAAAAGAGGCGGATGTTGAGAGAAGCTCCGCAGGAGGAACATGAAGACACTCAGCACGAGCTGACATTGAAACATGGAGAACTGTCAAGGTGGCGGGAAACACCAGAAACCCAGAGTTACCGCGAAGACCTTCAGAATAAAGGCACACGGTCAAACAGGGAGACTGGTCTAGATGGACGGATGGATAGATGATAAATGGATGGATGGGTGGATGAGGCAGTGGTGTAATCTGCGTGATACGCAGGTATACGCCGTATACCCACGAGAAAAGTTCCAGAATGTCCGTATACCCACTGAATAATGCGCAAAGGTACAGCATGGTTTCTAACAAAACTTTCACTCTCCCCTTCATAAATTCTCCTTTTCTGTGTTACGAAGCGGAACTTTTGGACCATAGGGTCTTCTGTTAACCGTGACGTCCACGATGTACACCAGAATAAACTAGATTACACCACTGGGATGAGAGATGCATGAATGTATGGATGAGGGAAAGATAGATAGATAGATGGATAGATAGATAGATAGATAGATAGATAGATAGATAGATAGATAGATAGATAGATAGATAGATAGATAGATAGATAGATAGATAGATAGATAGATGGATAGATGTAAAGGTTTGAGCTTTTGGCCCCGTTTACACGACAACGAATTCTAATGTATCCGCAAAACTTTTTTCACTTTTGGGGGGTCCGTTTACACGACACCAGTGTTCTGATGCTCTGTATCCACAAAGTCTTTAATCCGACTCTCATCCAGTTGTAAACAAAGATGGCGGCCGCGTAGTGGTACGACCCGTAGCGGTACGACCCGTGGTGGTACGACCCGTGGTGGTACGACCCGTGGCGGTACGACCCGTGGCGGTACGACCCATAGCGGCACGACCCGTAGTGGTACGACCCGCGGTCCATATTCTAGTTTTATCCTCCAGATCAGTAGTTTAATAGTTGAGACTCTCCCTGATATCATCCGATGTGTCATCAGTTCATACGGATTTCAGGTTCTCTATATTTTCTTCATGTTTATAGTGTTTTGTTCTCTGCACACGTCTGTGTAGTTTCATTACAAAATCAAGCCACAGCGCCCTCCTGTGGCCCGGCAGACTAACTACATCGTTGTCTCTGTGTCTGCTGCTGCAGTGTGAACACTCTCCTTTTATTTAGCGGGTTAGGTTTTGTCACGTGAAACGTTGTTGTGTAAATAAGGGCCTAACACACACATGTCGGACTCCGGTCCTGGAGGGCCGCAGCCCTGCATGTTCTCCATGTCTCCTTGCGTCCACAGGAGGATTGCAGTGAGCAGCTCGTAATCAGGCTTTGTGTTGAGTTCAGGGATGAAGCATCACGAGAATCAGGTCTGTTAAAGGAGGGAGACATGGAGATGTCAGATTAGTTTAACTAGAATTCTTCTATGGAGTCTGCCACTTCAGCTTCACTGTTAGAGACAATAGGATGCAACCTCCCATGTGTTTTTCCCTCCAATCTCTCTCTTCCCATCCTTAAATTGGGGGGGCACTGCCGTCCTGTGCAGCTGACCATGTGGTGAGAATGTCTTTCTTTAATAAATTATTCTGTTCATTCTTAACTCTCTCAGATCTGTTGCTTCCATAAGCAGGTTGTGCAACATGCAAAATCTGTAGAAGTTAGATAGATAAAGTGAATCTAACAGAGAACATGCAGGGCTGCGGCCCTCCAGGACCTGAGTTTGACACCCCTGATTTAAAAGATCTAATCTGACCGATGTGACTGGGTGAATGTGAGTCATGATGTAATGTGCACTGGGACTGTTCAAGCAGTTGAAAAGCGCTAAGTCAGTGAAAATCATTGATCAAATTTACAGTCCAAGTAATAATAGTTGTCTTTATAAAAAAAGAGAAGAAAGATAAAACCTAATATGAATTAAAATGAGTATGAATGTTTTATTCTGAAAAGGCCTGTGCTTCCTGCAGCTGCACTTCCTGTGAGGATGTGGCCGGTCACGTGACGGAGAAGGCCCAATCAGAGAGACGAAACATTGTGGGAGTTTTAATGGTTAAAAAAACAAACAAACAAAAAACACTACGTGAATCAGTGCGATTAAAATAATCTGCAGCAGATTAAACCAGACAGAAAAAAATCACAAAAGTTAAAAAAGATCAAATCATCACTCGAATTATTTCATTTTATCATTCAGCACTTTTAAGAAGAATTACATGTTACTGAGCATGTAAGTGTGTGTGTGTGTGTGTGTGTGTGTGTGTGTGTGTGTGAGTGTGTGTGAGTGTGAGTGTGTGTGTGTGTATGTGTGAGTGTGTGTCTGTGTGTGAGTGTGTGTGTGTGAGTGTGTGTGTGTGTGAGAGAGATTTATTTTGAAACTAAAGACGAGTTTGTAATATGAGTTTACGTGCGTCTTATTTTTAATAATTCAAGTAGCAAATGTAAAAACAAGTTATTTAAATTCAGGGAAAACATAAAACTTCATGTAAAAGACCCCCCCCTCCCCGCACACACACACACACACACACACACACACACACACACACACACACACACACACACACACACACACACACACACACACACACACACACACACACACACACACCCCGCCCCCCGGCCGCTGTCCTCGCTCTCTCCGGGACTCGCGTCACTCTGAGCGGACTCGCCATGGCCGCCTGAGCCGGGCTGCTGTTTTCTCGTCGGTACTGGAACATTTGTCCGAACTTTCCTCCAGAACTTGGTCGTTCGGATCGAGTCGGTGTCCTGGGAGAAGATGCAGCCTCCGCCGAGGAAGGTGAGACTCATTTCAACCTTTTTCCAGCGGAACGTTACTTCGACGCTCTGCTGCATATTTAATGGAAATGTTGGCTTTGTTGCTGCTCGAGCGAGGCTTCCTCTGGCTCACACACACACACACACACACACACACACACACACACACACACACACACACACACACACACACACACACACACACACACACACACACACACACACACACACACACACACACACACACACACACACACACACACACTTCTTACTTCTTGTTCTACTTTCTCACTTTGCCTCAGTTTCTTTAACTCAACAACAAACTGAAAACTTTTCTCAACGAGTCTCGCGCCGCAGTTTAGTAGAGGAAGAGCCCGTTAAGGTAACGGAGACGCGGCGCAGCGGAAGACGTGCAAACCTCAGGATAAAAACACTTTTCTACGTGAGAAGTACTCACGGAGTCGATGGATGGCAGATGACTTGAAGGAACGGCGTTACATGAGATTTGCGTTACATCGGTTCACAAGTAATCCAGGAAGCGGCTCGTAAATTGAAGTAAATGTGAGTTTTTGGTCCGGTTCGCAGAGCAGGCGGAGAGGAGCACAACTGCGTTAGAAACACGCCGGAAAGTGGAGAAATACTCTAAATAAGGTGCAGGATCGCGTTTTGGTGGAGGACGATTTTAAGAGTATCCTCATATTGATACAGAGAAATACTACATTTTCCCACAGTAACTTGTTTTGACAGTTTTCCTGCGCTGACAGTGAATTGACAGATTTGAACATGGAGTTTGGTTCACTTTTTTTTTTTCCTCCAAAGTTTGTGGGGGATGAGCAAAAACAGACGTTCGTCCATAAAGCAGCATTCAGAGCTTTAAAATGAGCCCCAGAGTAAAATACACGTTACTCCAAAGAGTTGCTTCGACAAATATGAAACTAAAACATCCAAAAAAAAAAACAGTCTCACATTTTTGGTTTGTGTGCGAAAAACCGTTGGTGGGTTTCATGTTTCACTAACAAGGTTCAGACGCTTCAGTCCCTGGATTCCTCTCATGTAACGTTACTTTACACAGACGAGTACAAGCTACTCATTACTAACGGAGTACTTTCATCACGTAGTGTGCTCATGCTTCACCCGACTACCTCAAACGCATTACTGTTAGTTACATATAAACTTTTATGATCACAATAAGTTTATCTGTGTGGACACTGTCCAAAAATCTGAGTGATCTAAAGCAGATTAAAGAGAACAAGACGACTTCATAAGTTCTAATCTATGATTTCTGCAGAATATCTGTCAAAGCTGCTCTTTACTTCTAATTACACTTCATTTTGTTGGATATATGTAAGTGAGAGTTGCAGCGTTCAGCCACAATCCTCCCGAGCTGAATGAGCTTCATCTTTCCATGTGGGATTACTTTATTCTAGATTTCATCAAAATGTTTCACACTCTCATATAAACAGACAAATATCTACTGAAGTGCTCCAAACATTGTTCTCAATGGCATCATCTCTATTTATAAGACACAGGTAATGTTCGTATTAGTATTAGTATTAATAATAATTATAATAATAATAATAATTGAACTTGCCTGTGGAATGTCACTTGAAATGTCTAAAAATTAGGGAAAAAATATATGATTATTTCTGTACTCATGACATAAACTAAAAAAAAGTATTTTCTCTTAGTTCCAAAATAGGAAAAACTAATATTTTGGGATTTTAATGAGGAGTAAACTAAAATGATAAAGAACAAATGATAAAAATGCCCTTTACGTAAATTCTATATAAATTATATGAAAGTATTTCTGTTTTAATTCTAAATAAAATAAGTTTCCCAGTTAGATGAGATGCGTCTGGCGTACATTTACATACAGCATAAATCTTTGCATACATACATTTAAAGAATTTCCTCCTGGAGTTAATCAAGTGTTTCCATCCTGTTTTATCCTTCGAAAAATAGAAATTTAGTCAAATTCAATCTGCTCAACACATTGTCCATGAAGCTGAGGGCGTCATGTTTCTACAATAATAGTCTAAAACATCAGTCTGATAATAAAACTTTAACATTAAAGGAATGGCAGTAAAGTCATAAAAATTCATGTAAAACACCAGAACACTTTTATTTGCATCTTAGAAATTAAGACTATATTTTAAAAGTTTATAGTTGAGTCAGTTCTTTCTACACTTGTGACATAAAACATTTTAGAGTTTAATAGTTGGATACCATAGACAAATCATCTGATGTTATGAAATATTTTAGTATTTTAAGATATTGTAGTTTTGCTTTACACAACTTAAAATCTACAATTATGCACAATGGAGGAAATAAAATACTTATGTTATAATTTATGTGTAATACTTCTAAAATAATTCACAGTTTGGATTAAATTATCTGGAAAAATTAACTTTGCTGACAAAGAAACAGACATTTAAATTACAATATTTAATAAACAGAGTATTGATATAAATATTGATAGAAGTAATACAAATGGCCCACCTGCTTTATAACATCTTCAATAGTTTCATTCGTCAGTGTCGTTTGCCACTTCCTTGTTAAAGTTAATTATTCAGATCGGCCAATAATATTCTACTGATAAATATTGATCTGTAACTCTGCTGATCAACGCATGAAGCAAGGACTCAGTTTTCCTGTATTTTCACATTTATTTCCTGGATTATTAGAGAACAAAGAGGACTGACTGCTGTTGTTTTAGAACCGGCTGCT
Source organism: Lipophrys pholis (assembly GCF_963383615.2). Classification (NCBI taxonomy): domain Eukaryota; kingdom Metazoa; phylum Chordata; class Actinopteri; order Blenniiformes; family Blenniidae; genus Lipophrys; species Lipophrys pholis. Next base: position 26,780,196 of record NC_137634.1, on the reverse strand, counting down.
GCCGGAGAACCTCCGTGGTGTTCAGCTCCTTTGTAGCTCCCGTCAAGCAGAATAGTTCCCCTGGTGACCTGTGGGGGCAGTGTGGAGAAGAGTAACATAGATCTGTTGATCTTCTATATTAACGATCATAAACTGCACTGCCCTCTACTGGATGTACTGACGAACGGCATCGTGAGAGAAATGAGGGAGTATGAGGGCAGTGATGTACGACAACGTTAGAAGTACACGTACAAGTTTCTGTGAGTAAAGTTAATATAAAGTTGACCTTCGGGGTCCAGAAGTTCTGATCTGATACCAGCTGACGACGAGTGAAGGCAGAGTATCTCGGCCATCGCAGGACAAACATTTGAAGTCCCGTTTCCACGACGACCTTTAAAATGAAAACGCATCATTTTGGGGTTTTCGTTTCAGAAAAGTTTCTCGTTTATATGTCGACGATCAGAAAACCAAGTTTGTTTCCACGTAAATGGAAACGTTTCAAACAATATAGCTAACATGTTGACCACTAGTGGCGGCTGTTATTTGTTTTCTTTGTAATGAAACCTCACACACAAACCAGGGTTCCTCTCCCAGTGAGGTTACCCACTGCTCCACTGGGCTCAAGTGATGTCGGTGTTGGTGTTGGTGTCTGGTTCCTGAGCTGAAGTCGGGTTGGTGTTGGTGTCTGGGTCCTGAGCTGAAGTCGGGTTGGTGTCTGTGCTCTGGGTCCCGAGCTGAAGTCGGGTTGGTGTCTGTACTCTGGGTCCTGAGCTGAAGTCGGGTTGGTGTTGGTGTTGGTGTTGGTGTCTGGTTCCTGAGCTGAAGTCGGGTTGGTGTTGGGGTCTGGGTCCTGAGCTGAAGTCGGGTTGGTGTCTGTTCTCTGGTTCCTGAGCTGAAGTCGGGTTGGTGTCGGTGTCTGGTTCCCTTGCTGAAGTCGGGTTGGTGTCTGTTCTCTGGTTCCTGAGCTGAAGTGGTGTTGGTGTTGGTTTCTAGTCCTGACCCGTCTTGTTCTGGTCGTCCTGCAGGTCCGGGTCACCCAGGAGCTGAAGCACACGCACGGCGAGCAGCTGAGCCGGTTACACATCAAACACCAGACGGAGTGCGAGCTGCTGGAGGACCTGAGGTGAGCAGACAGAGCTGCAGACCACTCTGTGTTTACACTGACCTCCTGTCACTGGACACACGGTTCGATTCCTCCTCATGCACACACAGGCTTCTGAGCAACTCCTTGTGTCCTGTTGGTGAGTGGGACTAACTGAACACACTCGGTGTGTGTGTGTGTGTGTTTAGCAGAGTCCACCAGGAGTGTGTAACAGGACGCTGGATCAGCTGATCTCTGTCCACTCACAACTCCTCTGGTACTTGATGGTGTCAAACAGTTCCATGCCTACGTCAGGCACAGTTTGGAGCTTCAGGCGCCTCAACAACAGAGAGACTTGGTCTTATTTCTAATAAGTGTTATAAGATAAACTGATCCACTCTTTCAGTCCATCGTTTCCTGGTGAATCCAGACAATAAGGAGCTCTGCCGGGGGTGACGGAGGCGGCTGTATCTACAGTCGTCTCACATTTCAGTCTAAAGCGCTCAGATCAGCGTGTGTTTCCTCCCGTCTGACAATACATTCAGCATTTAATATTTAGTAGTATTATTAGTGGGAAAGCATAACTAGTCTAACTTGTATTTCCTCCTCCATCAAACTCATATCAGTGATCCACACGTCTCTGATGTTCAACCTAATGAATTAGTGGAATGTCAAAGCGTGCGTCGATTCATCACAGTTCAGATATTGTGATAAAGATTCATTTGCTAAACAGTACGCAGCCCCACCTGTGAACGTTTTACACATAAAACTTCATGAAGCTACGATTGACCAGTCGGGGTTCTTCCTGTGGTCCTACGACCACGACGACGTCCGTCAGCTCCTCGTATCGGACAGCAGACCAGAGTTCGTCCCACAGTGGAAATATTGTTTCATATATTTCTGAAATGAAAACTCAAAATCAGTGTTTCACTTGAGACGTCGTCGTGGAAACGTGGCCTTGAATACCAACACACACGTCTGAAGAACCCTCAAGCACCCAGGAACCACATGCAGACTTCACACGGGAATCGAACCGTTGACCTGAAGCATCAGGATTGATGTGATATTTGCCTTTAATTCCATCGTCATGAACATTCGTTGTATTTATGAAACACCAGCGTCTTTGAGGCTTCAGAGTGAACTCCTGCTGCTGGTGATGCGTCACTACCAGAGTGTTTCAGGCGTCTCCTGCTGCTGGTGATGCTTCACTACCAGAGTGTTTCAGGCGTCTCCTGCTGCTGGTGATGCTTCACTACCAGAGTGAACGTGTCTCCTGCTGCTGGTGATGCGTCACTACCAGAGTGAACGTGTCTCCTGCTGCTGGTGATGCTTCACTACCAGAGTGAACGTGTCTCCTGCTGCTGGTGATGCGTCACTACCAGAGTGAACGTGTCTCCTGCTGCTGGTGATGCTTCACTACCAGAGTGAACGTGTCTCCTGCTGCTGGTGATGCTTCACTACCAGAGTGAACGTGTCTCCTGCTGCTGGTGATGCTTCACTACCAGAGTGTTTCAGGTGTTTCAGGCGTCTCCTGCTGATGGTGATGCTTCACTACCAGAGTGAACGCGTTTCCTGCTGCTGGTGATGCGTCACTACCAGAGTGAACGCGTCTCCAGCTGATGGTGATGCTTCACTACCAGAGTGTTTCAGGCGTCTCCTGCTGCTGGTGATGCATCACTACCAGAGTGAATGCGTTTCCTGCTGATGGTGATGCTTCACTACCAGAGTGAACGTGTCTCCTGCTGCTGGTGATGCGTCACTACCAGAGTGAATGCGTTTCCTGCTGATGGTGATGCTTCACTACCAGAGTGAACGTGTCTCCTGCTGATGGTGATGCGTCACTACCAGAGTGAACGTGTCTCCTGCTGCTGGTGATGCTTCACTACCAGAGTGAACGTGTCTCCTGCTGCTGGTGATGCTTCACTACCAGAGTGAACGTGTCTCCTGCTGCTGGTGATGCTTCACTACCAGAGTGTTTCAGGTGTTTCAGGCGTCTCCTGCTGATGGTGATGCTTCACTACCAGAGTGAACGCGTCTCCTGCTGATGGTGATGCTTCACTACCAGAGTGAACGCGTCTCCTGCTGATGGTGATGCGTCACTACCAGAGTGTTTCAGGCGTCTCCTGCTGCTGGTGATGCATCACTACCAGAGTGAATGCGTTTCCTGCTGATGGTGATGCGTCACTACCAGAGTGTTTCAGGCGTCTCCTGCGTCAACGATGATCATTTTGAAGCTTCTGAAACGGTTAGTTTTAGTGGTGTAGTTGAAAACACGTGCCGTAGTGCCCCTGTAGTGCCCCTGTAGTGCCCCTGTAGTGATGACTCAGCACCTTGTTCGTGTTATTTTGGTGCTTTAGTGTCAGACCGGTTCATCTCCACTTGAGGTGTTTCTGGAGCGTTTCAGTGAGGGGAGGTGGAGCACGGCGCTCCGTGTTCAGATGTGGCGACGCTTCATAGGTTCAACTGGTGTTTGGAGCGGCGGCGGCGGCGGCGTGAGTCCAGGCCGGCTCCCCACTTCCTGTCTGGTCGGCGGTGGAGCGGCGGACCTTCAAACAGCTGGAAGTTCAGGTCACACAGAGCTGCCAGATGTTCTGACTGAACCGGATTGTTCTCGGTGGGAGGCTCAGTTACTTCACCCTCCTCCTCCTCTTCCTCCTCCTCCTCCTCCTCCTCTTCCTCCTCCTCCTCCTCTTCCTCCTCCTCCTCCTCCGATCGTGGACTAGAAATGATTCAGCAAACTGGAAACGGAGCAGAAAGCCGTTTGAGGGGGAAGCGACAGGAAGTGAGAGCAGAGCAGGAGAGGAAAGCTCCCGGGAAGAGTCGAGTCACGACATGTTCAACCGCTCAATGATTCCTCCTCTTCAGGGCGCTGACCTGGCTTCTCTTCTGAGGAGGACTCGCCTCACGTTTTCAACACGTTACCAGAGGTTCTGATGTTTATAGAAACCAGACGCTCGTCTGCTCGCCGTCTGCAGATTCACATGAAGCGTCATCAGACAGGAAGTTAAACGGAAACACCTCTAACTCTGGGTTTTAATGCTTAATTTCATTATTTTTCTTTTCAATTGATCCAAATGCGTTAAGATCCCCTCCCCCCTCTGTCAGGTTCTGAACTGTGGGAGGAAATTAATCTGTGAAGATTAGAAACACTTCTAATAAACTCCAGCTGAGCTTGTTGAGTTCAAGTATCAGAACAACCGGCTCAGCACTTCACATGTACTCTGATTACATGTTGGATTGTCTAAAAGCTTTCATGGTTGGAATCTTTTCATACGATTGGAGATGTACAATGAAATAAAGTATTTCAAGTACTGCACTGAAAGAAACCAAGCATGAAAACTTCTGCATTCACACTCAAGGTTACTTTTTAATAACTAAAATATAAAACTGAAACTATTCAATTAATTCTTTCTAATAGTTTATGTCCAATTAAAAGTGACTTTAAATCCTGTTAAAACAATATGAGAAACAGTTTCTACAGCTGGAAATGAACCCCGCCAACATAAAAGTGAACAGAATTAGTTTGATTTCTAATGAGGTTGGTAGATTTAATGTACTGATGATGATATTTAATATACTGATGATGATATTTAATATACTGATGATGATATTTAATATACTGATGAGAGTTAATGTGGTGATGATGAGAGATAATGTGGTGATGATGAGATTTAATGTGGTGATGATGAGAGTTGATGTGGTGATGATGAGATTTAATGTGGTGATGAGATTTAATATACTGATGATGATGAGATTTAATGTGGTGATGATGAGATTTAATGTGGTGATGATGAGATTTAATGTGGTGATGATGAGATTTAATGTACTGATGATGATATTTAATATACTGATGAGAGATAATGTGGTGATGATGAGAGTTAATGTGGTGATGATGAGAGTTAATGTACTGATGATGAGAGTTAATGTGGTGATGATGGAGACTAAAACATGAAAACAAAACAAGAAGAAAAAAGGTTTATGAAAACTTCCTGTAACAGTTTCTCCATTGTGACTTTATTTCTCTTAAAGTAGAAAACATTACTTTTACAACGATAGAATCTGTTACCGGGTATAAAAGTCAGATTTACAGTAAAGCCCCACTCTGGCCTCCCGCAGTGAGTTTGATCGACTTCTCCACATCCAGTTTTCCTCACAGTGAAGTAGATTCATGACACTGAAAAGTGATCAGATGAAGAATTTTCCAGTTTTCTGAGAAAGTATCATCTTCTTCTCTCAGTGGGGAAAAGCTGCTGCCATTCTGCTGAATGACTGTTTATTGACGACGAGATCAGCCGTGAAGAAAAGACGTGTCTTCTGCTTTCTGTTGAGCGTCTGCAGCCGTCGGCTCATCTCCTCTCAGGGTTTTAGTCGCCAGACTTTCTGCCTCACATTCCCTCTTTGTATGATTCTGGGACTTTTCTTGATAAACGGGTCTTTTGTTTTTCAGGAGCTTCAGTCAGAAACGAGCTGCAGTGGAGAGAGACTACGCTCAGGTAGGTCAACGTCTTCGTCCGTCTTCGTCTCTGCCAGCGTCTTCTTTAGGTTTTAAAAGTGGAGGATGCGGTCCGACAGCGGCGTTTGTTGTCTTGTGGTTAGAAGAGAAACAACACCCCACACCACGGGGGGGGGGGGGGGGGGGGGGGGGGGGGGGGGGTCGACCAGCAGACCTCTGGCTGGTTTCCTCTGTTGTTTGACGTACGTCAGCGTGGAAAAGCCGCTCTCTGCTTGGCTCCGCCTCCTGTCCAGGTCTCTGCAGCGCGGTGAGGAATCTCCATCAGGACTGTGAGGGGCCGACGCTCACGCCTCACATGGATGTGCTGCCATGAGGCTTCTGATGGAAAGAGAAGGAGAACATGTTCAGGGACGTCTCGCTGTTTCAAACGGCTGTAAATCAACACTGAGCATTTTGAATGATCAATATTAAGATCACAGTCATTACTGTTTGTTAGCAGCTGGAGCTCGTAGCCTCCGGCTCAGGGTGCACTCAGACGATGACGTCAGGCCGTCGGGTCACGGTTCTTCTATTGATGTAACGCACTTGGTGGTCTTTATCTGTGAAAGGTGCTATATGAATAGGTTTTATTGACCTACTTAAGATACCACCATACAACAGCTCACACTGGACGACTAGACCAACAGTTTTATGCTGCAAACACCCGTTTACACAACAACCATTTCAAGTGAGAACGCCAAACCTTCCAGGTGTTCTGGGTTTGTTCACACAACATCTCACCAGCATAACTTTTTGAAAGCACAGCGACTTGGTTGCCGTGTAGATGGAGGAAACTCTGGCCCTGGTCCTGGTCCTGGTCCTGGCCCTGGTCCTGGTCCTGGTCCTGGTCCTGGTCCTGGTCCTGGTCCTGGTCCTGGTCACCATGGCCGGAGTAAATAGTTCCTCTGCACATGCTCAGTAGAGACAATCAGAACAAAGTTTCATCTGTGGTGTCACGACTCCCAGTCCATATTCTTCTGGACTTGGCAGCCCAAAAAAAAAAGAATTGCACCAGGGGTCCCTGAGCGAGACCCTGGGCCCCCACCAGCTCCCTCTGAGCGCTGTGCTGTGTGGCTTCCTGCCGATGAGTCAATTCAGGAAAGAAATCTCCCCCAGGGGGATTTATAAAGTACGATTCTTCTTCTAGTTTTATTTTGACAGTCCCCATAATCCAACTTGGTGGTCCATTAGAATGTCCATGTTTAGAGCCCATTGTTCTCTGCTGCATGTGTGTGTGCGGCTTCATTACAAAAACAAACAACAGCACCAACTAGTGGCCCAACATGAAAACTACATGCTTTTTACTGTGTCTGATATTTCTGTTGGAACGCAAAACTTTTCTGAAAAGAAAATCCAACAACCGTGCTTTCTCACTGGAACTGTTGTCGTGTTAATGGAGCCTCAGTCTACTGAAGAGTAATGAATGAATAGTTTGAACAATCAATGTGTCTTAAGAGCTTTGAGTTAAAACACTGGAAATGTTTTATCATCGCTCTGCAACTGGGTCAAGGACCTGTGTATTGACTATTAGAATCAATCCTTTGTGTCTCATGCTCTACCTACTGAGCTGGACGGGGGGCATGAACCCTCTACCTTGAGACGGAGAGTCTCATGCTCTACCTACTGAGCTGGACGGGGGGCATGGACCCTCTACCTTGAGATGGAGAGTCTCATGCTCTACCTACTGAGCTGGATGGGGGACATGGACCCTCTACCTTGAGACTGAGAGTCTCATGCTCTACCTACTGAGCTGGACGGGGGACATGAACCCTCTACCTTGAGACTGAGAGTCTCATGCTCTACCTACTGAGCTGGACGGGGGACATGAACCCTCTACCTTGAGACGGAGAGTCTCATGCTCTACCTACTGAGCTGGACGGGGGCATAATTGAAACACATTGAATAATATGCTGCCGTTGAATATAGGTGACATTTTGTCCATTTTAGAAGATATAAGAAGTAAAATTTGTCATCTTTTTTGTAAATAACGCAGTATCTCACAAGAGAATACAAGTTGTCTTTTAGCATTTAACAGACGATCAGAAGAAACATTTTGAAGCTATAGAATTTGGAATCTCTTTGTTCAGTTTCACGCATGACATCCAGTCACAGTATTTAAAACTTAAACTATTTAAATGAAGAAGGTTTGAAGAAGGTGGACTGAAGTCTTTGTCCACGGGAGACGGTGTGTCTGTACGTGGTTCATTTAGCTGTGATCATGAAACATTGAGAGAAAAGCAGCGGAGCAGCTCAGAGACGTTCCTCCTGGACTGATCATCACCAGATCCGTGGCAGAAGCATTATTTTGGTGGCATGTGAGAGAAGAAGCACGGAGGTGGAGGATTGGAGGAATCCAGCAGAGGGTGGAGATCCGCCTGCGGGCCTCCTGCATGTGTGTTTTATTGGATACGCGTGCCCCGAGTTCTCACAGGAGGATTTCTGTCATCACGCGTTGAAGGAACATGCCGAGGCGTCTTTCTCAGTCTGAGGATGTCGGTGTCGGAGGGACTGTAAGATCCGTCAGTCTGACAACGAGCTGTGATTGGTTAAGGAGTGGTTGATGGATGTGATTGATTAAAACCTGTGTCATTGTGGTTTGACCAGGAAATAAAGTCATTGACCAGTTTTAAGGATTTATTGATGGTTGATCATTTTTATCTTAATAACACAACGTTGTTTGAGATTTCTGAGAAATGTTTTGTGTGTAAAAGATTCAAAAAAGCTTTCATGTCTTAATGGTGACGAGCAAAACAAACCGTGTTCCACTCTTTATTACTGGAGCTTCAGAAAATGACTCTAGAATTCTGTTTGTAACACAGTGATGAGTCGCTCGATTTCCTCCAGTTGTTGGCGTTGTTACGGCCAACTTTATTTACTCAACGATTCTAATGTGTAAAGTGATTTACATGGAACCTTAAAGGGACAGTTTTAAAAAAAATGTTTTCCTGTAAATATTGTTATAACCTAAACTTATCAGCAAAATGAGACAAAACAGTGGTCATGAAATCATTTCAGAGATAATTTGGTCTACGAATCTCCGGCCCGTTTAGCACTGCAGTAGCTGTCTGAGCCACATGGGGGCGTATTGAGTCTGAGAAGCAGCAGCAATCATAATGGATCAACAAATAAAGAAACATGGCTGAAGGTAGTGGCTTCCACAGTGCTGAGGTCTACAGAAAGCCGATATATAACGGTTAACCACTCAACCCAGTCAGCAATGCCTTGAGAGGACGTAACAGCACCACCCAGTGTCCAACACAGACATGACACACAAAGCTAAACAGCTGGAGCAGTTTGGTGTTTTGATAGGAAAAGTGTGTGTCTCCACCAACACACCTCAACCTGCTGAGTAGCTTAACCCTGTTTTCTGAAGAACTTCATGAGGACACAGGTTAGAGTTAAATTTTGATTTTGGGGTTAAATGTTGAGTTTGGGGTTAAACGGTGAGTTTGAGGTTAAACGGTGAGTTTGGGGTTAAACGGTGAGTTTGGGGTTAACTGGTGAGTTTGAGGTTGAATGTTGAGTTTGGGGTTAACCAGTGAGTTTGGGGTTAAACGGTTTAGAGTTAAATGTTGAGTTTGGGGTTAACCGGTGAGTTTGGGGTTGGAGTTAAACAGCTTGGGGTTAAACAGTGAGTTTGGAGTTAACCGGTGAATTTGGAGTTAAACGTTGAGTTTGGAGTTAAACCGTGTTAACTGGTGAGTTTGGGGTTAAACGTTGAGTTTGGGGTTAACCGGTGAGTTTGGGGTTAACCGGTGAGTTTGGGGTTAAACGTTGAGTTTGGGGTTAACCGGTGAGTTTGGGGTTAAACGTTGGGGTTGGAGTTAAACAGTGTTAACCAGTGAGTTTGGAGTTAAACGTTGAGTTTAGTGTTAAACCGTGTTAACCGGTGAGTTTGGGGTTAACCGGTGAGTTTGAGGTTAAACGTTGGGGTTGGAGTTAAACAGTGTTAACCGGTGAGTTTGGAGTTAAACGTTGAGTTTAGTGTTAAACAGTGTTAACCGGTGAGTTTGGAGTTAAACGTTGAGTTTAGTGTTAAACAGTGTTAACCGGTGAGTTTGGATGATGAAGTGAAGAGGACTGTGCCGTGGCTCTGTGTGGTTCTGAAAGGTGTTCTGTCTGGGGCGAGCTGCCTGTTATGTGATCAATTGGACACCCGCTGCCAGTGGTTGAATCAAAGTGGGTCAGAGCGTCTCTGGAACACTTCGTTCCCTCTGGGTCGTCCCCCGTTCTTCCCCTTTCCCCCCCAAGTCTCTCCTCTTTGCGGCCTTTTTCTCACTTTCTTACACCTGCGAGCTGCTTCAGCAATCAGCCGTTTGCTATTCACATCACACGAGGCGGGAAAATGTCCTCCTCTGTGTGTCTCTTCCTCCGCCGTCCTCTCATCCCTCCCCCTCCTCCCCTCCATCCGTCGCACCATTCAGGCGTGTCTGCCGGGCTGATTCTCCATCTGAAGGCCACAATAGGCGGGTTTGTGGCAGCTTTGAAGCTTTGGCAGCGAGTTGACGGGACCGTTGGGTTCAGAGTCCTCCGCTTCAGAGCCGACGCTTCATGCCTCACAGGACGGACACATGAGCTTGTTTCCTTCATGGACACTCGTCTGGGCATCAACTCGCCAAATTAAGTTAAAACAGCGCTTAGTTACAGTTACGGTTGCTGGTGATCTTATTCCAGGTCAAACAGAAAAATACTGGACTGACAGTAAGAAGGACTGCTGCTGCCTTCGTGGTTCTATTTCACCACCTTCATGTTTAGTTGAGAATTATAACCCAATTAATCCAGAACTAACTTGGTTCTGTTGAGCTGTTCTTGGTAGCATTAGCATTAGCCTGTATCCATCATAGCTTTGATTAGCATTAGCATGCTTGAATAGCAGTTATCTTTTTTCTCCATGTTGGGAGTTGATCTCAACCTTTACGTTGCTTTTTGTTGTAATCGTTGTTAGTTTATAAAAACTTTCATTGAAAAAAAGTGCTAACATCCAGATTATAGAGCACCTTCCTCCTCTATCATCCAGATTATAGAGCATCTTCCTCATCCAACATCCAGATTATAGAGCATCTTCCATGTGAACTTGATTCCCTCTCTGAAGTTCAGTCTGGTTACATTCTGAGGAGTTTGCGCTCTGTGCTTCTATTCTGTTGTTCACCCTCACTGCTGACTGACAGGCAAGAACTCAATCTGGGTCCAGCTGAATGTGGTCTGAATACTAACATTTCCTTCTATGAAGGAGTCCACGTCGGCATGAGCACCAGTGATGGAGCGAAAGAACCAGTGTGGATGATTCGGGGAGCATCTTGGTTGTGAACCAGACTGGACAGGCTCAGCTTTTTCTCTCTAAAGGCTTCAGTGGTCACCTCCTCACTCCACAGCAGGTGCAGTTGTTGTGGTGACTGGATGGAGCCTGTTAGACTTTTACAGCGCTGAGGATCAGAGTCCGAGCTGATATCAACCTGGTGGCTTAAGATTTCTCAACTACGCGGTTACCAAACTGATCTCGTCCGCCCGAGGTCAAAGACCCCAGCAGTGAGGTGGAGACCTCCACTGCCTTCAAGGACAAACTGTCTCTTCTTCTTCTTATCTGCTTTAAAGGTCTGAGTGTGATAGATGGGAACCTGAGTGAGCTGCACCAGTGTCAAAGGTCAAAGTTCATCCCCTCATCTGTCTCCTGTCTTCTCCTTCAGGCCCTCAACAAGCTGGCGAGTCAGTATCTGAAGAGGGATTGGCCCGAGAGCGCGACGGAACAACAAGCAGATGACAACAGGTATGGTGAAGTCCGTCGTGGCATCAAACACCGGAGACCGTGTGACGGGTCACGTACGTGCACAGCTTCATACTGCTGGTCTTCTAACCTGTAACATCCATCCATGAGTTTATCTGTGCACCTCGCTCTAATCAGTTCAAACCCTGAATCACATGATGAGTCTAACCTCATGACCTCATGGTGAAGCAGAGAAAATATATATGAAACAGATATTTGAATGATAAATCCAGAGCGTCTGTATCCTCATGATGTCAGAGTGGATCATTAACGATGACACAGCATGATTCAATTAGCATTGTTTTGGGTCTGAAGCCCCAGTCACACCACGTTTCACGTGAAAATGTTTTCACGTTTTTATTTCAGAAGAATTTCATGTTTACAACTAGGGAGGCACATATCCTCATTTTTTCACTTACGATCCGATCCCAGTACCTGAATGTGGATATCTGTCGATACCGATACTATTCTGATAGCAGAGCTGTTTGCTTTAATATTATTATTATCATTATTGTTGACTTTATATGAGGCTGTAATAAACTCCTCTCTACAGTAAAGTATGAAATGTACTAATGTATACATGTATTCTCTCTAAAGACAACTTGAGGTTAGTATCAGGTCAGTAAAGGAAGCAGTACAAAGTATTTTAGTTCCATGTGGACAATGTGGGGGTCTGCGTGACGTCATCATCTCATAATAAACTAGTTCTATCTTTAAAACCTCAGAATGACTTTATTAATCCCTGGAGAAACTCTTGAGCAAGGCAGCAGCTACAGCAGTGCTTCCAGCTCGAACAACACAAATGATTGGGACTATTTTCAGGGAGTTTAGCGTGGAGTAGGACGCAGCTTCACAGAGGTGTGAATCTCCTGCTGACAGCCTGGAGGAGCTGCTGCTCATTGTTCTGATGACAGAGCTGTTCTCCTCCCAGAGCTGGAGGCTGAAAACACTGAGGTCTGGCTGCAGAGCGCCGCCCTGCTGGACTACGGCTTTGCTAACATCCACGTTGCTGCGTTGCTTTGCTAACATCCACGTTGCTTTGCTAACATCCACGTTGCTGCGTTGCTTTGCTAACATCCACGTTGCTGCGTTGCTTTGCTAACATCCACGTTGCTGCGTTGCTTTGCTAACATTCATGTTGCTGCGTTGCTTTGCTAACATCCATGTTGCTGTGTTGCTTTGCTAACATCCACGTTGCTTTGCTAACATCCATGCTGCGTTGCTTTGCTAACATCCATGTTGCTGTGTTGCTTTGCTAACATCCACGTTGCTTTGCTAACATCCATGCTGCGTTGCTTTGCTAACATCCATGTTGCTGTGTTGCTTTGCTAACATCCATGTTGCTGTGTTGCTTTGCTAACATCCACGTTGCTGCGTTGCTTTGCTAACATCCACGTTGCTGTGTTGCTTTGCTAACATCCACGTTGCTGCATTGCTTTGCTAACATCCACGTTGCTGTGTTGCTTTGTGGTGTTGTGAGACTAAAATGCGTCCAAACAGCAACATGTTGCCATGAAAAGTTGGATAGCACAGTGCTACTTCCCTAGCCTGCTCGCTGGCTGCAAACTGTGGACTGGATTTCCTGCCTCATTCCTCCTGGTCTCATTGAGACCCGCCTCCCTTCAGGAAATCCAGTCCACAGTTTGCAGCCAGCGAGCAGAGCAGCAGCAGGGAAACACTGGGGATCATTTCAGCACCATGAAGCAGACCAGGATCATGGATCAGACCAGGATCATGGATCAGACCAGGATCATGGAGCAGAAACCTCTGCAGGTTGATACGTGAATTCCGTTGATATCAGAACCTGATCCCGGATCGGATTGGATCGGGCCCCGTCCCTATTTACTAGGCAGCATTCTGAAAACTATTTTGGTTTTCAAGGAAACAGTAGAAATACTGAAAACAGTGTATTTTCCATGTTGGCCCACTAGTTGGTGCTGTTAGTTGTTTTGTGATGAAGCCACACACACATGCAGCAGAGAACAATCCGCTTTAAACACTAACAATGGGAGAACACCGACATTCTAGTGGACAGAACACCGAGGTGTTAAGGGTCGACTATAAAACTATCAAGTCCAGGAGAATCTAGACTGGGAGTCATGACACCACGCAGGAAACTTCGTTCTGATTGTCCAGCTGAAACACAAACGTTTTCATTCTCATTAGAAATCTTTGCAATGTAATCACCCCTTCAACTAAGACAAACTACTAAGAATGTACATTTTAATAAAACACTGAATTCCATTAAAACCATCTATTTGGGAATTACTTTGATTCTAGAAAGAGCTTGTCATTCATCCATAATTGATGTAATCTGATTACTTCAGCAGCTCCAGCGTTCCTTCCACTGAAACTCGATAGAGGTTAAAACCAGGACGGAGACATTGTGAACACTAAAACACAAATGTGGGGTCAAATTGTAAAAAGTCCCTTTTAAAACCATCAAAGTATAAACAATTAATGTGTAATTCCTATTTTCAGTGTTTCTCTCCATTTTAATTCATTTAATCAAGGTTGTGTGAAACCAGTTGTGTAAAGATGAAGTGTGTGTTTCAGGAACATGTACTGTGTGTGGCGGTCGTACCTGGAGGCCACCGTCCAGACCACCCAGTCCCGGATCAGCTCCTGTGACAACTACAAGGCCCAGGTGGCCGACCCGGCCAAGACGGCCCGGGTACAGAAGGAGCAGCAGCTCAGGAAGGTACACACACACACACACACACACACACACACACACACACACACACACACACACACACACACACACACACACACACACACACACACACACACACACACACACACACTGAAATGATCAAAACTTTACAATCCTCTGAAATACTTAATTAACTTGAACCCATGTAATTTGTCTCATTTTGACTTTTGACTGAAGTTTTGTTGATCCTGATTTTAGGAATAATCCACTTTTCTTTTCAATCTTGAATTGAGATGAAATAAGATGGAAATGGACAAAGGTTCACACAGCAGCTTTCTGTGTGATCAGCTGATAAGTGATCAAGCTGTGTGATACCAGGTCTACATAGTGACCAACACTCTTGCCTCACAGTGCAGCTCAGGTCCCCATGTTCTCATTGACGAGAATTCTCCAGTTTAAAAACGTGTCTTTTTCACAAAACCAGTGAAATCTGAGTGGATAAGTATTCTCAGGGTCTGCTGTCAGATCGTCAGTGCATCCTGAGCACAAACAGCAGAATCATCCCAGAAACATGTCTGCTTCATATTCTGTTCAGACTCACAGTGACCAGCTGAATAAAAAGGATTTGTGACCTTTAGCTACAGGTGAAGTTCAGGCGGAAGCATTCAGTGGTGTCAACACACAAGCTGCACAACAATTCCTGTTTCACACACCGACAGGAACAAAGTGCCTTTTCTGTTTTAACTGGCCGGAGGACGTTTAAACTCTGCTTACAGAGTAAATAAATGTTTGTTTGAGTCCGTGAGATGAGAGTTGTGTGTGTGCGCGGATGTTTTATGACATGTCATTTTTCCCATTGTTAATGTTTAGAGTGTATTGTTGTGTGTGTGGTTTCAGTACAGAAACAAACAACTCGTGGCCCAACATAAAAATCACATTGTTTTTAGAACGTTGTGATGTAAACCGGGTCTTGGACTTGAAGGGCACATGTCTGAGCCTGCCAGTCCAAACTGAGGGCACGGGAGGAAACATGCTCATCATTTTTAACATTTATGATAACTGGAGGTAAAATAATGAAAGTTATGAGGAACAGCCACAGAGGAGTTTGTTCTCTTTATGTCAATGAGGAAACCAACAAGCGTGTTTCTTATAAATAAAGCAATAAAGCAATCTGACCATTCCAGGAATCATAAATCCCTGTTATCAGCTGAGTTCGTCTGCAGTCTGTTTCCTCCTCAGCTCCCCATGCTCTGCTTTCTACCGGCCACGTTTCACCTCCTGCAGCCCACAATGCTGCTCCTGTCTCAGCTGCTCGCTCAGGAGCCGCCCGGACAGCTTCTGTACACAACCGACGTCATGGCACAGCCAGGAGCTCCATGCAGAGTGAGGCCACTTGTGTGAGCTCCACCACTAACACTTTGCATGTTGTGTTGTGTGTCCAGTGCATCGAGCAGCTGACGGTGGTCCAGGCGGAGCTGCAGGAGTCTGTGAAGGAGCTGACCAAGAGCAGAAAGAAGTACCAGGAGGCCGAAACCATGGCGCAGGCTGTCCGGGAGAAAGCAGAGCTGGATGCAAAGTACGAGCTCACACGTTCAGCCCAGCTTCATCCTGAGTGGGCGACACCAGTAAAGGATGGCCGTTCACCATTATCACCTTTGAATTGACACTTTTTCTTTGTTGTTGTGCAGAGATGAAAATGTTTATTTTCACAAAACCAAACAGTTATTACAGGAAGTGACTCCAATCTCAACATGAAGCCAATTTAAATGAAACGTGTTGTGAGAGTGAGCTTTCATGGCAGCATCACAACATCTCAGCTCGGGTCCAAAACTCTCAAGAGATTTGTGTAAAGGGAAAATCTGTGCTTTCTTTGAAATGTTTACAATTTGCTTGGTGGTTTGTTGGGAAGGATTGAAGCCTCCTGCGGTCGGGTTTCAGCCCACGAACCTTATGTTTGACACCCCTGCTCTCCACCCAGATCACTGACTGGACCTACCGAATCATCACGTCCGTCTATCAGGAAGTCCCTCTGAGGTCATTTCCTTTAATTAGAGACACCCTCACTAAGACAGCAGGCATAAAACCACAAGACAGTGTCAGACGTTTCTATTCAGCTGCTCCCCTTTACATCGCTCTCTACAGGAAGTCGAACGTTGCAGCTGGGCCTCCAATCCAATGTGTAATCACTGATACTGAGATAAAACACCGTCACAGATATTTAAAGACATGAACCGCGTGCCTCATTAAGCACGCTCCTGGCAATAACTGAATTTATCATAAATAGTAGTGACTTTACTTTTCACACTTGTTTTGAACCCATATTCAAAAGTATTGACCGATCGATCCTCCTACATCCTTCATGTGCGAGCTGCCTTCTTCTGGCGGAAAAGTTCTAACATCACATAAAGTAACAACAAATCAAAAGATGTCTTAGTGGAGATGAATTAATAAAGTTTACTTCAGTTTGGCTGCATCATGAGACGATTCCTCTATCCAATTACAGCAGTAGTACAAATACTATGTTTTTCTGATCCACTGTATACGCAAATAATAGTTTCATCAGTGAACACCTTCCATTGCAACAAACCGACAGACCAGACAGCCATTAGTCTTCAGGGTGAAGAGCAGTTTGCACAGGGCGTGAGGAGCAGGTTTGAACAAGGAACCGTCTCAGTGAGGCGACAGAGCTAACCACTGCTCCACCTGTCTGTCAGCTGACAGTTGATTCTGTGTGTGCAGGTCCAAGCTGAGCCTCTTCCAGTCCCGGTCCAGCCTCCAGAGGGCCAGTGTGAAGGTATGACCTCATTCTTCCCAACATCAGCTGACGTCTTCCTGCCCTCGTCACTCAGCGTGTTTTTAATTTCCAGCTGAAAGCAAAGAGGAGCGAGTGCAACTCTAAAGCGACCCACGCCCGGAACGACTACCTTCTCATGCTGGCGGCCGCCAACGCCCACCAGCAGCGTTACTATGACAATGACCTCATGGACTGTATCAAGGTGAAGAAGTCCGTCACATCCATTTCACCAGTACCATCCACCCAACCATCCACCCAACCCTCCACCCAACCATCCACCCAACCATTCCATCCACCCAACAATCCGTCCAACCATCCCATCCATCCAACCATCCCATCCCCAAACCATCCACCCAACCATCCCATTCCATCCCATCCACCCAACAATCCATCCAACCATCCCATCCATCCAACCATCCCATCCACCCAACCATCCATCCAACCATCCACCCAACCATCCCATTCCATCCCATCCACCCAACCATCCATCCCATCCCCAAACATCCACCCAACCATCCATCCCATCCCCAAACATCCACCCAACCATCCATCCCATCCCCAAACATCCACCCAACCATCCATCCCATGCCCAAACCATCCATCCCATGCCCAAACCATCCATCCCATCCCCAAACCATCCATCCCATCCCCAAACCATCCACCCAACCATCCCATCCATCCCATCCCCAAACCATCCATCCCATGCCCAAACCATCCATCCCATCCCCAAACCATCCATCCCATCCCCAAACCATCCACCCAACCATCCCATCCATCCCATCCCCAAACCATCCATCCCATCCCCAAACCATCCATCCCATCCCCAAACCATCCACCCAACCATCCCATCCATCCACCCAACCATCCATCCCATCCCCAAACCATCCACCCAACATCCCATCCACCCTACCATCCATCCAACCATCCATCCCATCCACCCAACCATCCCATCCACCCTACCATCCACCCAACCATCCATCCAAATCCACCCAACCCTACCATCCATCCAACCATCCATCCCAGCCCCAAACCATCCATCCAACCATTCCATCCCCAAACCATCCATCCCTGGCCGACCATCTCAGAACTCCTCTACCCATAAAACCTTCCCCTCCCAGATCCACTCCTGCACCAGCTGATAGACCAGAGAAGAAGTTGTGTGTCTTTGAGGAAACAAACAGTTGTGTGTCCCTGTGTGCAGGTGTTGGATGGTCAAATCTACGAGCAGGTGAAAGACTACCTGGTGTCTCTGTGTCAGACTGAGCTGGACTCGTACCAGGCCGTCCACAACACCTTCAACCAGCTCCTGGTCAACTCCACCGGGGTGAGTCTCAACACCTGAAGGAGACGGTCTTATAGTGTGAGTCTGACACAATATCAGAAACAGTATTGATGAGCTTCAGTTCAGGACCTGCAGTGAGGTTCATCATAGAACTTTCATGCGTCCTACTGGAATACTTGCTCGGAGTGGGTTCAGTGTTGCTGCCTGCCAATCAGCTGGTCACTCACGGAGCTGGTTTGAGTTACCTCCTCGGTTTCACTCCGCCTCGCTCAGCTCGCCTCCTCCGGACCTGCCGAGGCGTTCTGTTTCTGCCCCGGCTGGAATATGGACAAATTATTAGAGAGGGAAGCGGCGCAGCGGTTTCCAGCCGGGCTCACGTTTCCGGCCGTGAGCTTCCTGAGTCAACACAGAAAGAGAAACTGTTTGTGCTTTGAGGACGGAGAGAAGACGGCGATGTCCTCATCCACCACAAGAAGCTTCATCTTCTGGTCTAATGTAACACAGATCATGTTGCTCCAACGTTCCACTTATTTTGAAGTGTTTTACTCTCATTTAAGGAGGGTTATGATATCTGTTTTTAGTACAGCGACTGACATTTGGATGTTTTTTTTTACTTCATTATTTACTTATTATTAATTTATTGGACTTTCCATTGGAGTTAAACTTGTTTCAGTGTGACGTTTTCCTCAGTGATGCTGAAACCTGCTCGTCTTCATCTGAGCTGCTCTCGTTCTTTTGAACTACGAAAACTGGGTTCAGTCATCTTTCACTGGTCATTTCTTAAAGCACTGATCAGAGAAGCCACACCTGCACAGGGAGGAGGCGTACACCCCCACTAAGTTTCTTCTTTTGTGTCTCGTTTGCAGGTGTCACAGGATTTCCACCAGCAGCTGTTTGTGCAGAAGAACCCGATGTTTCAGCAGGCGCCCAACCTCTTGTACCAGCCCAACGAATCCGACACGGTAAATCACTTTGTTTTCTTCTTTTGTCGTTGCTGAGAACACAAACATGGCTGCAGTCTGGGACAAGGGAAGCCTGCGACTGCAACGATAAACGATGAAATGTGCAGCATTCCTGTTTCTTTCACATCTGGAGTGTGACTGCCGATTTAAAACGGCACGGTGGGAAGCTGGAGAGACCAGCAGTCTTCATCCTGGATCTTTAGTCGGTAGCATGTTATTATGTTAGTCACTCCACTGCAGCCCGAGCTTGTGGATTTGAACCCGCTCTGAATAATTCTGCTGTTCACCACGATCATGTTAATTTGACATAATTTAACCAGAGACACTCCGATCAGCTCGTCACCACAAGAACCTCACAGGATCTGCCTCCACTTCGTTTACATTGAAGATGTTCTGATCCTCAGATGTGCCGATTATTTAAGGCCGAATGGAAAAATGATGAAGTGAAAATTAGATATTAATGAAAAACAACTGTCCTGACAAAAGGCTTCAGGAAAGCAAAGACGTCACACAAGCGGCTAAACTTTCTGAACGTTGTCAGGTAGAAACCTACTGTTTGGCAGGAACATCCAACATGTATGTCAGGACGTTATTTAACTGAGAAGAAAGACTTTCATGTCCAAATATTAACTTGTCCACTTCAAAAACAGTCTTTTCCTTTGAATACGTGCCAGTATAAACTGTGATGATCCAGGTCCCGACAGGTCGTCGGCTGGAGAGGTGTAGTTGAACATGTGGTGCCATCAGTCCCAGCTGGTTGGAGGCTCGTCGTGCTCTGCACCTTCACACACCTGTTCACGAGTCCCTCAGTGCCTCGCCTCTGCTTCTGATGCTCTTCCAGCCTCACTGCCCTTTAATTAGAGTTTACACTGTAAAACAAGCATAAACGTCAAATTCTGTCCAAAAATACTTCACTGTGGCGCCGATGACCCGCTGTGCCGGAGATTCATGCACATCCATGTATTGGGGAGGTCCTCCTCCTCCTCCTCTTCCTCCTCCTGCCTCTCCAAACTACACTGGACAATTTGTTCAAACTGCAAATGCTGGCGTTGTTTTTATTGGAAGTCAAACAAGCTGCAGCCTGTTCCTAAAGAAAACATCAGTGTAGAGAGCCCCCCTCCTCTCTCTCTCTCTCTCTCTCCCTCCCCCCCCCCCCCCCCCCCCCCCCCCCCTCCTCCCCATGCCATTTGCACCAGACATTGGGATCCGGTAGGGCACTGAGCCGCGATGGCAGGGGGGGGTGGCAGGAGGTGGGCCCGACCCTGTGAACGGCCCAGCTGTGAAAAGGAGGCATTGTGAGTGGGCCTCATCAGAGACCACCACCCTACACACACACACACACACACACACACACAAACACACACACACACACACACACACACACACACACACAGAAATGTCAAATCTGAAGATTGTGGCACTTTAACATAAAGAGAAGTTGAAAAACCAGAACGATCTGCGTCGACCTTTGAACCCACTGTTGGAAAGACGACGGATCAGAAAGCATCAATTCCATCGTTTCATCATTTCAACTCAACTTTTATTTTTTTGGCGCCATTAGGAGGAGTCACTTTTACTGAGAAAAAACAACAATTACACCTAAACAAGTTTATGAGGTTGTGGAAATGAGAATCTACCTTTTAACAGGGAAAAACCTGCAGAACCAGCTTCAGAGGAGGAGAACCAGACTCAGAGGAGGAGACTTTTTACAGAACCAGACTCAGAGGAGACTTTTTACAGAACCAGACTCAGAGGAGGAGAACCAGACTCAGAGGAGGAGACTTTTTACAGAACCAGACTCAGAGGAGGAGAACCAGACTCAGAGGAGGAGACTTTTTACAGAACCAGACTCAGAGGAGGAGAACCAGACTCAGAGGAGGAGACCTTTTACAGAACCAGACTCAGAGGAGGAGAACCAGACTCAGAGGAGGAGACCTTTTACAGAACCAGACTCCGAGGAGGAGAACCAGACTCAGAGGATTAGACCTTTTACAGAACCAGACTCAGAGGAGGAGAACCAGACTCAGAGGAGGAGACCTTTTACAGAACCAGACTCAGAGGAGGAGAACCAGACTCAGAGGAGGAGAACCAGACTCAGAGGAGGAGAACCAGACTCCGAGGAGGCTGTCAGCTGTTCTGGTTGGAGGTTGGAGAGAGAAAACGAGGACATGAAGCTGTAATATGACCGTTATTTTCTGGCTCAGCTGTTGGTGAGGATACCTGACGGAGCATCTTCCTCCTAACTGATGTAACTTCAGATGAACTTCATGAATCAGTCAGTGAACCTGGCTGTTGTGTTAAATGTGCTATATAAATAAAGTTGGATTGGATTGGGATGAGGAGCTCAGCTAATGCTAATGCTTGTTGTAGCATTAGCCTGAAACACACTATCAGCAGTTATTATAAGGAAGTGAATATGGTTAAAAAATCAATTTGAAATGTTTTAACAGAAATACTTTTTCATTTTCAGATTAAACTGCATTTTTTGACTCATAAATAAAAATTAATAATCATCCAAACTGCATTTTAATTTTATTTGACAATACTGCTTTTTCTGTAACTTAATTAAAATGAAAAAGAAAATGATGATTAAGATTTAATTCTAAAAAGAAACTCCAGCAAATCGAGACCGGAATCCATTTGAATTGTCAAATTTGAAGATTAAAATTAATTTGCAAAAATGCTTTTTCATTTCAAGGATATAGCTGCATTATGTGACTCATAAATTAAATTAATAATAGTTCATCCAAACTGTGTTTTCATCTCCTTATTCAAGTTGCACATTTTATGGCAGAAAACCTAAAGAGGGAATTACTTTTTCCTTTTCACATCCGACCGGCAACAAAAGGATCAAAATTCAATCTGACTCAGCATTTCCAAGCGGCGCAGGAGAGCGACGTCAGAGGCTCCACTGCTTCTAATACACCAGGGGGCGCTGTGCATATTTGAGCTTGAGAAGAGAAGAGACATGAGGGGCAAAGCAGCTCTTTAGAGTGACTGAATGACCAGAATCAGTTTAAGAAAAAGACGTGTTCACTGAATCCTTCAATGTCTGGAGGATCTCCGACTGTGTACCACCGCACGTTCATCCGCCACCGCACGTTCAGACGCCACGGTGCGTTCAATGACCACAGTACGTTCAGCCGGCGCAGTGCGTTTAGTTGCCGCGGTGCGCTCAACGACCACCGTATGTTCAACGACCACCGTATGTTCAACGACCACCGTATGTTCAACGACCACCGTATGTTCAACGACCACCGTATGTTCAATGACCACCGTATGTTCAACGGCCGCGGTACGTTTAGTGGCCGCGGTGCGTTTAGTGACCACCGGATGTTCAACGGCCGCGGTGTGTTCAACGACCACCATATGTTCAACAACCACCGTATGTTCAACGACCACCATATGTTCAACGACCACCATATGTTCAACAACCACCGTATGTTCAACGACCACCGTACGTTCAACGACCACCGTATGTTCAACGACCACCGTATGTTCAACGACCACCGTATGTTCAACGACCACCGTACGTTCAACGACCACCGTACGTTCAACGACCACCGTATGTTCAACGACCACCGTATGTTCAGTGTAAAACCTCACAGAACGTGAGCAGAACACTGAACAAGCACGGTTCCCTCGCTATGAGAGAACCTGACAATACGCCTCTGCCACGCTGTTTTCTCACTTTCCTGGTTCCACCGTTGAGCCTTTTTTTGCGCGACGGACATGAAGGTGAAAAAGCGATTCCCTCTTTAGGTTTTCTTTTGACTTCTGTTACTAAATGTTCATCCTGAATAAAGAAATGAAAACGCAGTTTGGATGATGCATTAATAATTTTATTATGAGTCAAACTATGCAGCTAGAACCTTGAAATGGAAAAAGCATTTCTGCTAATGCATTTTAATTTTCAAATTTGACATTTCAAAATAAATTTTGGTCTCTATTTGCTGGGGCATCTTTTAAAAAATAAAACTTAAGCATAATTTTCTTTTTCATTTTAATTAAGTCACAGAATAAGCAACCTTGTATAAGAAAATTAAAATGCAGTTTGGATGATTGATTATTAATTTTTATTTATGAGTCAAAAAATGCACTTTAATCTGAAAATGAAAAAGCATTTCTGTTAAAACATTTCAAATTGATTTTTGAGCCACATTGGCTTCCGTAGTTCCGATATCTATAAACTGCCAAAGCGTCTGTTAGCATTAGCCAAAGCTGCTATCCTAACAGTTACATCTCACTTCACTCCTTTAGCATTAGCATGTGTCCACAGTTGCTGAGACCAGATGGACATAAAAAAAAAGGTTATTTCACCGACAGCGATAAACCACAGATTGTTTGTTTCCTTGGTAACGCTGTTATTTACCCTCGCGTGCCTCCGTCTGCTCGGTTGGTTTATTTACACCACTGCACCGCCCCTCAGTGTCAAACGTGATGATGTGTTTGCTGCTTATATTTTAAGACAAAAGCTCTATTCACTGACGTCGCTCCCACAATGCACTTCTTCAGCGTGCAGGATGTCAACAGGAGGTCACGTCTGGGAAGGGACGCCAGCCTCTTCCAGCTCGTCGTGTCCATCCAGAGCAAATATTGAAGCTGTTGTGTGTCGTCTCGCCCCGTCCTCAGGTGATGCAGCTGCAGAGAGAGAGCGGCACCGCCGAGGAGCACAGCCTGGACAAGGAGGCCAGGAAGTGGGCCAGCCGAGTGGCCAGAGAATACAAGAGCATCGTTCACACACAGAGGGTGAGACCCCGAGTCCAGGACCGTCTGTCCTCAACTGGGTTCATCGGGACTGAAAAGACAGCGGGTTGTGGTGGGACGTTTACAGGACGCCAGAACAAACGTCTTTGGTTCTGGAGCATTTTACAGCTCAGATAAGAGATAAGCGGGTTGCCATTTTGGATCACTTGACCAACAGAAGCACCGGGAAAAGTTCTGTTGTAGAAATAGACTAACAGATAAATGTGTGACAGAAAATGTCCCAGACAAAAGTCAAATGGAGAAGCAGTGGACTGCAGGTGTTAAACAATGCAAACTGTTATCAGACCATAAACCGGCGAGAAGCAGCGGGTCGGCGTCCAGCTGGGGAACATTAACGAAGAGAGTTCTAGAAAGCAGCAGAACAAGAGGAAGGTCTCTGTTCTCCTGCGCAGCGTCCAGGTACCACACCAGTGGCTTCAGGAACCAAACGGGAACGGAAGCTCTTGATCTGGAAGGAAATGCAGAATGAAGTTTAGGCCTTCGTTACGCCACAATGTGAAAACGCTTCCTTCTTCGGTTTTAATTTTCACGTTTACGTGGCAACATTTTGAAAATGATGTCGATACCATATTGGTCCACTAGTTGGTGCTGTTGTTTGTTTTTGTTGTTTGTGACAATGAGCTCTAAACATTAACACTTGGGGAACATGAACATTCTAGTGGACAGAACACCAAGTTGGATCGTTATTATGGTGACTGTCAAAATAAAACCACCAAGTTGGATTGTTATTACAGTGACTGTCAAAATAAAACCACCAAGTTGGATCGTTATTATGGTGACTGTCAAAATAAAACCACCAAGTTGGATTGTTATTACAGTGACTGTCAAAATAAAACCACCAAGTTGGATTGTTATTATGGTGACTGTCAAAATAAAACCACCAAGTTGGATTGTTATTACAGTGACTGTCAAAATAAAACCACCAAGTTGGATTGTTATTACGGTGACTGTCAAAATAAAACCACCAAGTTGGATTAATATTATGTGACTGTCAAAATAAAACCACCAAGTTGGATTGTTATTACAGTGACTGTCAAAATAAAACCACCAAGTTGGATTGTTATTATGGTGACTGTCAAAATAAAACCACCAAGTTGGATTAATATTATGTGACTGTCAAAATAAAACCACCAAGTTGGATTGTTATTACGGTGACTGTCAAAATAAAACCACCAAGTTGGATCGTTATTATGGTGACTGTCAAAATAAAAGTACCAAGTCCAGGAGAAAATGGACTGAGAGTCATGACATCACGGAGGAAACTTTGTTCTGAAGGTCTCTACTGAGCATGTGCAGAAGGACTAGTTTCTGCCAACGTGGTGCAGCAGCAGCGTCTCTGAGGAGACGAAGCCCGAGTGTTTTCAAAAAGTTTTGAAGCACCCAAAACACAACGAACGTTTAGCGTCTTCACCTTAAAACGTTGTCAATTAAAGAATGGCTGAAACAGAGAATTGGTTTCATACTTTCAGAATAAAATAAAAAAGAAGCAGTGTTGGTGTATATATCGTATTAGATTATAAAGATGAAGGTTTTATCTTTAAACATGAAGTGTTTAAACTTCTGGTGAAACGCGGTTTTGTCTATGTTTTCACTTTCAACCTTCATTTCCAACTGGATTAGTTTCCAGAGAGGTTTGGGTTAACGAAGTCGACTGACTTCAGATTAAGTTTGTTGTTTCCTTGAAGCTGATGAAGATATTTTCTCTCTCTGGACGTAAACAGCTTCATTCAATACAAAAGGATCAGGATCAGGTCTGAAAACCAAAACAAGCACTCACAGGAATAACAGACAAAGTCCAGCATGAGAGTGGAAGCATGTGTCCATGGCGCCGCCCTGGTGAGTGAACATGATGGGTGGATGTGATCCAGTGGTTCCTGTCACTGTGACGTAGGAGCTGTGACGGAGCTCAGCAGGTCGGAGGGAGAAGCAACAGGAAGTAGAACGATTCCTCTAAACCTCGTCCTGTTGCTTCTTCTTCCTGGTTACAGTGGAGGAGACGAGGAAATGAATCAGCTTCCTCCTCCTCTTCCTCCTCCTCTTCCTCCTCCCGGTAAACCTGAGCTGTGGTTGTGTTTTCAGGCTCTGGAGGAGTTGGGTTCTCAGGACCTGTCGGAGCAGAGCAGCAGCGAGCTGGAGATCAAGATGGAGGTGGCCCAGCAGAGCCTCCGGAGGGCTGAGGTAAATGACCCTTCTGGTTTCTCCATCAGCAGCGAGAACTTGCTCCACAGCTCCGCCTGCTGGTCAGAGAGCTCTTCTGTCGACTGCATAGTCAGGGGCCTCTGTTATAAAGGCTGCTGAAGCACAAAAGGTCCTGAAAGATGCCTACGCCACTTCCCACTCAAAGTTTGTGATCTAGAAAAATAAACTTGTCTGGAGAATGTTGGTACCGGTACGACAACGTAGAACCTTGAGCAGCACATTCTGGAGACGGAGAACCTGGTGGTGCTGATGGTGAGGTGGAGAACTGAACCAGATTCATCTCATACATTTAATGTCTTCTAATATCAGACTTATTGATCCACGTGATCATAAACAGCCGAGCTGCAGAGTTCTAGATGGTTCTTTAGTGGAACGTTACTGCTGAATCAGCAGAACCATGTTCATATGTCATAGTTTTATCTTCTAGTGATCCAGAGGATAGAACTGATTGATTATTAATGATCCAGAGCGGTGGATCACACTGATTGATCATCAGTTGTGACAAGGTGTGTAACAATCAGCCTAATTTGTGAGTGAGCCTATAAATGGCGTGGTGACAGTCGTGTATCATGCTGCACTATGGACGCTCTGGCATCACCATGTGCTCTGGACGCATCAGTGCTGGAGACAGACGACCTCCTCCACCCATCGCTTCCAACTCTAGAGTGACTGAGGACACAAGACAAAGTCCACTGAGTCTTTTCACCGTCCCTGTTCAAATATTTAA
This sequence comes from Lipophrys pholis, assembly GCF_963383615.2. NCBI lineage: Eukaryota > Metazoa > Chordata > Actinopteri > Blenniiformes > Blenniidae > Lipophrys > Lipophrys pholis. The sequence goes on along the minus strand of NC_137634.1, from coordinate 26,753,496 downwards.
TTTACACTTTTAATAAACAGATAAAACTGGACGTCATCAATCTCCACCAAACCTGCCTTCTTCCCTCTCCGACACCGACACACACTGACCACCACAACCATGGAGGCTGTTTGTGTCCAGTGATGTGCTCTGGCCCCCATGATGTCACTCACCCCCATGTCACTCTCCTCTGGCCCCATGATGTCACTCACCCCCATGTCACTCTCCTCTGGCCCCCATGATGTCACTCTCCTCTGGCCCCATGATGTCACTCACCCCCATGTCACTCTCCTCTGGCCTCCATGATGTCACTCTCCTAGGCCTGTCGCGATAATCAATAAATCAATTAATTGCACGATAATTAAAAATGAGCTGGATCAGTTTTCCAGGCTGGAGAATGTTTCCTTTACCAAAGTCGTCACTGTGAGCGGCGCTCACTCTGGTGTTAGTGAGCGGCGCTCACTCTGGTGTTAGTGAGCGGCTCTCACTCTGGTGTTAGTGAGCTGCGCTCACTCTGGTGTTAGTGAGCGGCGCTCACTCTGGTGTTAGTGAGCGGCGCTCACTCTGGTGTTAGTGAGCGGCTCTCACAGTTTAATGTTGTTTTAGAGAGTTGCCAGATTTCTGATCCTTCCAGTGAAAACCCAGTAAGGCTCACTGTAAACAGGTCTTATCATTTAGGGGGAAAACAGCCGATCTGGCAACAGCAGCCCCCAGAGTGGCTCCACCGCCTACGTCATTAAAATGTGAAGAAGCATCACGACAAAAACAAGTAGAAGACAGCAGCTCCACCTCAGACTCTGTCTCCACCATTAATACTTCATCTTCGTATGGTTACAGTACTTTCTGGACGACAAGCTGCTCCTTTTTTTTTTTTTTTTACTCGCTTGGAGGACGACTCAGCTTTTTAAGGGTTAACAAGCTTCATGCCGCTGATATGTAACTCCAAAGCTCACAGCAACATATTGAAAAACAATTATTATGAACTAGATCATTTTTGGAACTCTGAATTTAGGTCTAAAAATAATATTTTTTGTTGTACATTTTGTTCTGTTTTGATGTCGTGTTTTCAGAGGATTTATTTATATTGACTTTCCTCTTTGTGCCACTAGAGGGAGCTCACACCGCACACAGTTTTAGTGTTGATGTATTGAGAGAAAAGTAAAGGTGTTTTAGTTATTTTTAGTGTGTTTAATATAAGTGAGTGTTTGTCGTTGTGTCCAGACGGTGAAGGTGAAAGCAGAAGCTCGTCTGGACCTGCTGAGACAGGCCGGCGTTGCCGTGGAAACGTGGCTGAAGAGCGCTATGAACCAAGTGATGGAGGAGCTGGAGAACGAACGCTGGAACAACATGAGCACCCACGATCCTTCACTCTCTGTAAGACCTCAGAAATACACAAACACCATACAGCCACCGAACAAACAGCAGTGATCCTCCCTTTACCCACCAGGGGGCAGTGTGGGGATCTTAAGCACCTGAAACCTGAGAACTTTTAACTGTGGAGATAAAATCAATAAGAGCCGAAACTCATTATCACATGAATCACAGAGAATTCTGAAAAATTCAACATAATAAAGAAAGTGATGACAAATAAACACATTTAAAGAATTAAAATAACAACAAAGAAGTTTAACAATTGACAAATACTATTAATGGTACGCATGCCTTCCTTCTAGTATTTACAGTTGTTTTGGACTTTAATTGACATTTTCTGGGGTTTCCTCTTTTAGAAGCTCTTTTATATCGTCGCTCCTTATAAAATCATCCAGTTGTTTCCAAATGATCTCATAGACGTCCAGTTTGTCTTTTAATGTATATGTAATTCTTTCTATGGATTTACAGTGTGCCATATTTTATATCCAAGCACTAATTGTAAGTTTTCTTCCAGTTAAAAGCTCTTAATCGCTTTGCCTGCAGCATTGAAAAGTCAATAAGTTTATATGGTTTGGATCTCAAATTGAGATTTGTTGGGTATAAATGTAGAAATATCATTTTAGAGTCTAGTGGAATATTTACAGATAGAATTTCTACCTTCTGGCTGATCATCTTCCAGAATTTCTTAATTTTGTCATATTCTCATATGCAGTGTATGAATGAGCCTCATTACATCTATGTATCAGGGCCATTATATTTCTTTATCTTTACGTTTGCATTAACCAGTAGTACTGTAGTAGTTGTACATTAGAATGAGCTGTTTGTGTCTTACAGGCTGAGTTCCAGTTGTCATTTGAAAAGTTCTCATTTAAATCTGTCCTCCATGCTTCCAACTTGGATGTTGAGGTTTCTCCAGAACCCGATTGAAGCCAATTGTACATTAATGAGTCGGCCCATTTTTATTACAGTTATTTGTCACTATTTCTTCTGGAGAAGCGAGAACAGGAATGGCTCGGGACGGATTCTGCATAGAGGATATAGAACGCCTCCGCTGGAGATATTTAAAGAAGTGTTTCTTTGGAATGATATAAATTAGAGAGAGCTGCTCAAAGGTCATTAAAACCTGTTTGGAATAGACGTCAGATATTTTATTTAGGCCTTCCTTTGCCCACAGCTGGAATCCAGCTTGCCTGTGAAAGGAAGCAGATCTATTCAGATATTTCTTTGTCTCCTACCATTCCTTGTTCATATGGAGTACTATAGGGCTCGCTGTTGGTTCTCTTAATGTTTTAAGATTCAGCATGTATTTAAATGTACTTTAATTTTGTGCACAACACTGCAGTGTTTAGTAAACGTAACGTCTGACACTGTTGGCTCTGAATGTGACTCAGATTTACTCAAAAGGGTCTTAAGAGATGTTCTTTGGTTCCAGATGTCTACTTACTGTGCCGATGTTTTGTGGCTGGTGTTGCTTTATCCCGGTTCCCCTGATTGTTTTCTCACCTGCAGGATGTTCAGCAGATGTTTGTGGTTCTGTGGGAACCCAGCATGACTAGTTTACAGAGCTATCCCTGACACGCTGGTCGCCGCTCACGGCTGTTCTGGCCACGTCTTGGTTTAATCTTCAGGCCTTTCACTCTGCGTGCGTGCGTGCGTGCGTGCGTGCGTGCGTGCGTGCGTGCGTGCGTGCGTGCGTGCGTGCGTGCGTGCGTGCGTGCGTGTGTGGCGTGACTGTCGGTGACTCGTGTGTTTCTGAAGGGAACGGCCGATCTGGAGCGGGAGGACGAGGAGGAGATGGAGGACAGCGGGGAGGTTCTGGACGACAGCAGCTCCAGCCCCTCCAGCACCCTGAAGAACTACCCGCTCACCTGCAAAGTGCTCTACTCCTACAAGGTACCAGCAGGGAACACACACACACACACACACACACACACACACACACACACACACACACACACTCTGATGTGGCTTGTTGTGTCCAGGCGTCTCAGCCCGACGAGCTGACCATCGAGGAGCAGGAGATCTTGGAGGTGATCGATGACGGAGACATGGAGGACTGGGTCAAGGTATTGAGCATCATGTGGCTCTGCGAGGCAGGTGCAGCTCTCTGCTTCTGCTCGGTCGGCATTTCACGTCCAAACACAATGAAGATAACGGTCCTAAATTTAATTCCATTCTTCATTCCTCAAAGAAGGAGGAAGAGCTGTAGCGTACTGTCTGTTCAGGAAGTCGCTGAGTTTATCCAAAGAGAAATAAACCTGTAGATTCAGCCGAGAGTCGGAGTCTCCGGAGCTGCAGCTGTTTGACGGCTGGATCCAGTCTGCAGATCCTGGTTCTTGTCAGAACGTCCAATCAGAGGGTCCAGGTCCTAGTGAGGCTCTGACTCCAGGCGTCCAGGACTTGAAGGACCTGCTGTCAACATGTTGGTGTAGAAATCTCCCCACGAGTGTGAATAGAGTGACCTTGAGCTTGAAGACCGACTGCAGACTGTCGGAGGTTTAGAGTCCCTGACTGTCATGGAGCTGCTGCTCTGTGAGGGGGTTGCTGTGATCGGGGTGCCCCCTGGTGGCCTCCAGGTAGAAGTGTCAGGACAGGGTGATATGGATTTCTTTGCTTTCTGCTTCACCGTCGTTCGTCTTGCAGGCGAGGAACCGCGGCGGTCAGGTGGGCTACGTCCCTGAGAAGTACCTGCAGCTGCCGTCCTCCAACAGCCTGCTGAGCATGCTGCAGTCGCTGGCGGCGCTGGACGCTCGCTCGCACTCCTCCAGCAACTCCACCGAGCCCGAGAGCGAGCTGCAGACCGGCTCCGTCAACGGAGACTCCAGCGGTGAGCGAACCAACCCCCGCCCCCCGCCCCCCCCCGAGAAACTGTCTGCTGTGGCTGTCCACGTGGTAACGTCCCTCTCTGCGCTGCAGTGTCCTTCGCCAAAGCGCTGTATGACTACGCCGGGCAGACGGACGACGAGCTTTCGTTTCCCGAAGGCGCCATCATCCGCATCCTTAGCCGGGAGACTCACGAGGACGACGGCTTCTGGGAGGGCGAGTTCAACGGCGTGGTGGGCGTCTTCCCCGCGGTCCTGGTGGAGGACCTGGCGTCCGCCGGAGAGGACGGAGATGGACAGCGAGACGGCAGCGCTCAGGTACGACGACTCCCACGTCAACGTCTTCTTACAGTAACTGTGCTCTTTCTCTTGCCTCGTCTCGGTCTGACGCCCTGATGTCCTGTGCGCCCCCTGCAGGCCTCCCCTTCCCCCCGCAGCCCCTTCCAGCCCCTCCCCCTTCACAGCAGCCCCCTCCAGACCCCCACCCTGTCCTCGCCGGGCTCCAGCCCCTGCAGCGCCACCGCCTCTCCCATTGGACGGCCGCCGTCGTACCACAACGGGCACCACAGAGCCCCGCCCACCCCGCACAAGAGCCCCTTTCACAGTAAGAGCCCCCTTCACAGTAAGAGTCTCTATTTCCTGTGAGGAGTCTGGTGTTGCTCATGTCCTCTGTCCTGCAGGTCCAGTTCAGGGACCCCCCCAGCCCCCCAAGTACCCCGACGGAGGCTCGTCCACCATCCGGCCGGTGAGTTCCATGGTGGGGTAAAGAGATGGGCGGGGCCTGGTCCCATCCTGCTGACACTTGTTAATAATCCTGTGTGGATGTTCCAGGTCCGCGCTGCCCCTCCCCCCCCGAAGCAGCACCCCCGAGGGCAGGTGAAGCGGAGGGAGGAGGTCGAGATCACGCTGGTGTGAGGGCGGAGCTCCGGTTCTCTCAGCCAGGACTCCGAACAAACAAGATCCCCAACAAGCACCAGGAGGAACCCCGGAGGAGGGAGGGGCCATACTGGGGGGGGGGGGGGGGGGCGTCTCAGAACTTCTCTCCTTTCATTTCCACTGAGTTTCTCACGTTTGGCGAGTTTCCACCATGAAGCTTCTCTGAAGGGAAACGGTGACGGAGAAGTTAAACTTTTCTTTTTCTTCTTCCAGTCAGAAGTTTCAGGCCTTTGGACTGCAGCGAGGCGATGAGCTTCATAACGACTCAGAGCAAAAGGAAACGGCTCGCCGGTTTCATCTGAATCTTTACATCTCAAATTCACAGCAAAAACTTTTCTCTTTCAGTTTGTGAGAATAAGCGTGAACGTTCGATCGGCGCCTCATGAGAACAACTTCGTTTCATCACATCAACACGTTTACGTTTACTACACTTTCAAAAAGACAACAGTCGTCAATGCCATCGGTACCGACCCGAGCGTTTCTATTGGCTCAGGAGTTAGAACACGCCCACCAGTGTTTACAGTATTTTCTAACTTTATCTGAGCAACAGAAAGATTGAAAAAAATCTCCCAGGTAGAAGAAACGACGTGACTCTTCAGAGAAACTTAAAGTGTTTCTGTTAATTTTACTAAACATTTTCAATGTTTACTTGGAAAAAAGCTAAATGAATATTGATTTTGTAATAATTCTGCGGTAGATGAAGCAGTTTGTTCTCTTCTGGCTCTGCTTGGGAAACATTCACAGACTTTAAAACACAAAGTGTTTCCGTTAGATTACCGAGCTGTTTCAGCTTCTCGCCTTCCTGCTAACGTTGTTCATGAAATGTTGGATTATTCCTTTAAATGTTTTTACCTTTTAAAGTTACAGTATGTGATAGTTTATGTTGTGGCTGAGATTTGATCCCAAACTCCACAGACGTGCTCCATTTTGACTTCTTACACAGAAACGTCTTGAGAGAAGCAGGTTAAACATATTTCACATTTATTACACAAAAACTGAAACTCTTCAGGACTTTTTTTTTTTTGCTGCATTCTTCATAATTTTAATGAGGAAATCATAAAAATCAAAAGTACAATTTATAAAAGATATCTAAATATTTCTTAGAAAAAGAAACAACAGAATTATCTTAAAGAAGTTTTAGAAATTGCAGGAACTTTTATGATTTGGTGTTTTGAGTGCGACTCAGTGCTGCCACCTACAGGAGAGAAGGGACATACTGCACCTTTAAAGCCTGTAAGAACTCTTCCTCTCTGTGAAGGTGGATTTGTGACCCTCTGGTCATTCGGTCGCCCCCCCCCCCCCCCCCCCCCCCCCCCCCGATCATAAACAAGGGACACGTGGCAATTCTACATGTGACTGAGAAATGATGGAAAACTGTCTCGTAAACACGTAGTGTGACTTTTCAGTGCGTACAGAACGAAGTGTTGGAGGTTTACAGTTGAAACTCGTCTTTATTTTCCCGGAGGAAACATCCTGAGCTGCTAGCTGAAGCCTAAACTGTTAGAGTGAAGCACTTTTCCATGTTTTCTTTCCTTTTCAGTATTGTTTGTTGTTTACCAGCTGTATTGGTATGAACACCTTATTTAGCCTTGAATTAGCCTCGTTAGTGTAACTCTGGTTTGTGATAGTTTACAGAGCGTGGAGAAGAGTTCTGTACAGATTCTAGCCGGTTTATGTGGGGGCGTTAGGATTTAAAGACGAAGTGTGATGTGATGAGAGAGAAATCTGTCAGCCATGTCGCTGTGTTCTCGTTGATCTCCTTGAGATCTGAATGACACCAAACTTATTTTTGAAGTTTGCATTTACCTTGTTGTATTAATAAAAAAGAAATGAGGAGGAGTCAGACTGAAGTCTCTTTTCCAGCAAACGTGGAGGACGGAATCCGACGTGGAGACGACGGCGTCCTCTCCGGCGTGACGTGGCGTCGACCTGACCACCACAAACGCATGTTAACTAGTCTGAACTGGTCCATTAGAAAAAGAGCTCATTTAAACCTTTCAGGGAAGTCACTCAGAAATAGAATGGACCTCTTTACTTTTCTAAATACGTTTGTTCTGTTTTTCTTTATTGAGTTAAATTGAGTAATCAAGACAAATTCTTCTAAAACTTCTTTTCCTTCTTTAATAGAAAGGTTTCTCATTATTTCAACAGACAAATAAATCCTTGTTTTAATTGTGTTGGACTAGATTATATTATTGGCATCCAGGTGGTCCTGAAGCAGGCTGCAGTTTGACGTCTCTGGATTACATAATCTGGATTATTCACATTGGTTTTTGGCGCCTTTTTTCTAGTGTTGTGACCCACGGCCCCCTGGTGGTCTTTGTCGGTACTGCACATGGACAGGACAGTTACAAAGACAGAAAAGTTATAAAATTATACAAACTAAAAACCTTTTACATTTTCCACTTTTTCTAGTCCAGTATCTTCCTTTTCAGTCTCTTTCCTCCACTTTAGTGTTTCTTGTTTTCTGGTTCACAGCGTGTTCGATGTTAGAGGTGTTTACTCACTTTAAAAGCTTTAGTTTGGATTCTTTTGATGTCTTAATGAGCTCAAGTTTATTTGGTTTAATTTGAATTCTTCAAGATCACCACCTCTTAATCTCACATACTTTGTGAACCTAGTACTCTCACACTTTTCTATATCATTTGTTGCATTGTTGGGTTTTGTTTTGTTTGGCGCCAGGGTCATTGCAATGTGATGGGTAAATGAGGCCTTAATGTGCCCCCTGTGGCTCCAGCTGCCCCCCAGAAACGACTCACATTTGTTCCATATCATTGACACAATCTGACACTGCAGCGACACACCGGAGTCTCCTTGACGGGGCCCTTCAAGCTTCTAACCCTCTATTTTAGAGGTTTGTGGTAGGTCCGTGTTCTTCTCTGCAGCCTCCCAGGTTTGGTTCTGACCCGGTTGGTTCCGGCCTGCGACCCTTCGGACTCGGATGTCTCGCTGTAGTTGACCTGCTTCTTCAGGCTGCCAGTGTGCAAACCAATGGCACATTGTGCCACCCGGTACTTAAACCATCTTTGACTGTTTTATTTCTGGTATAAAACCACAAATGTAGTTTTATTTGTTTGATCAAACATTTATCTCAACGTAGCTTATCGGTGAGATTAAAATTTGTATTCAAATAAAGAATGGAGGACATTAAAGATGAGATAAAGGTGTTATTATAGGTGACATTAAAGTAGATAAAGTTCAGATTATAAATGAGATTAAACCTGAGTTTAAAGCGTTTCGACTGTGTGATTTTCTTTCCACCCCGTGACTTTTATTTTGGCGCAGCCGGAAGTGCGGTGTGTCCCTGTGTTAAAGATGTCTGCTCCGGCGGCAGCGCCGAGCTCTCCTCCCGGTCTGGGTCCGAACTTCGCGGTGATCTGCTCGTTCCTGGAGCGGTACGGAGCCCTGCTGGACCTGCCGGACCTCACCTTCCCGCAGCTGGAGCGCTTTCTGCGGGACTCGTGCTCAGGTGGGCCGGACGGGGCTGTTAGCATTTAGCGGCTAACGTTAGCCAGTTGTGTGTTATTGTGTCTTTTTTTAACCTTTATGTTTCATTAAATTTCACTTCGCCGCGTCCTGCAGCTGCGGGGCGGAGCGGTGAAGCTTTCCCCGCATGTCTCACTCATCCTGAGGACACGGAGCTGCGGATTTATCGAGCTTTTCTCTCACTTTTGTAGCTTTTGATTGGGTTATTTTTCCCAGCAGCCTTTTATCTAAACCCGCACAGTCCCGCATATTGTGCGGTGCTGACGGAGTCTGCGGGGTGGCGGTGCGGGTAGCCCCCGCCACGCACGGCGGGATTCAGTCTGTGGAGGTGTCACCGCGTGAAACGGACGCGCAAATGTGCACTTTATTCCCAGTTGAAACATTTTGTCATGTTGTGTTTCAATCCGTCAACCAACCCGCCGTCGTACCATTTCCGGTGTAACCTGTCGGAGTAAAAATACGATGCCGCAATTTAGAAGTTTTTAATCCCAAATTGAATCCTGGATTTTTAACCAAATCTCTTTTTTATAGATTTTATAGAATGGTCCTACATATTTACATCCATACAAACGGATAAATCGTGTCTTTCTTTATTCGTAGAGGAGTTTAAAACCCAGCCCCGACGCGTGTTTCCGGTGTTTTCGGTGAACTTAACAGATTTCACGCAGATTTGCGCATGTGCCGCCTCGACCCGTCTGGTCCTGATTGACTTTTAATTTTACCTCGTGTTCACAACCATCCTCAGAATCTCAGCGAAATGATCTGATTCCCTCTTGTGTTCACCTTTTAATCTGTAATCTCGTTTCCTCTTCATACGGAGATCAACAGACACGTAAATTGAGATTAAAATGTGGAATGATCAAAGTTAAATTGGCTCCGGGATTGTGTATGTGCATAAATATCAGGCTTCATGATAAGTGTGCTGCTTTTTCTTTGATCTATATTAAATCGACGTGAGGCACTTTGAGCTCGTGGGCCGATTCATTAGGACCACAGACAATCAGGTGATGGAGGAAGCAGCTCTGCCTTTAGTTAATGTGGTTTATTTCTCATTTCTGGACGACTCGTCACCATAAAACTAAATCCCACTCAAAGTTCAGGCTCCTTTAAATAATTGAAAGTGCTGACGATTTTTCAGTGCTCGTTGTGTTTTAATGAGTCTAAAGTGTTTCTGTGCTTCTCGTAAAGATTCTCTCACTGATGCTTTTAGCCTTCGTCGTGAATCAGCCTTCATCAGGAGTCAGACTGGAGCAAAACCCTTCAGTCAGCTGGGTTTCAGGCCCCGTTTCCACGGCAACGATTTCATGTGAAAACGCGAAACTTTCAAAGTGTTTTGGACGTCTTTACACGACAGTGGGGCTCGGTGTCACTGAAATGCAAATTTTATAAAACGCTCCATCTCCGTGTAGATGGAGAAGGTCCCGGTACTGGTCCCAGTCCGGGTCCCAGTCACCACGTTGGTAGTAACCAGTAGTCATACACATGCTCAGTAGAGCCAATCAGAACAACATTTCCTCCGTGGTGTCATGACTCCCAGTCCATATTCTCCTGGGACTTGGTACTTTTATTTTGACAGTCACTGTAATAACAATCCAACCTGGTACTCTGTCCACTAGAATGTATTTTGGATAATCGAGTCAATGAAATCAAATATTCCATCAATTATTTGAATAAAAACGATTTTTGCTTAATTAAAGCCCAAGGATAAAAATATAAAAGAAGCCATCTTATTTTCTATTGTAACAACCAATTTGTTTTCTTTTTCATAAAAATGTACATTTCTTGCATTCATGCAAAGTTGTAAAGAGTTTCAGCCACAATATCCAATGCAAGTAAATACAATTGCTTCTCATCTATTTTTCTCTTAAGTATCCAAAAAGACATCCTGATCGTTAAGCACTTTCTTCAATTTGCAACTTGACATTCAGAATCAGAACCAATAGGTTTCAACCGAAATGCTCGGCTGTGGACCAGAGTCAATCCGGCTTTGCTGCTTTTGTTCATTTTCACTCCTTTCAGTCTGACCGTCTGTTCGCTCGCAGCAAAACGACACACCCCTTCCTAAAAGACGCTTCTGTCTTCTTCCGCTTTGCAAGGAGACGCACAGCCGGTGACGCCAGCACATTGTGTCACACTAAAAAGAGTCCGTGCGAAACGTGAGCTTTAAATGTAATAACGTGAGGAAGAAGGAATGTCCTCCATCATTCTTTGTACTCAAGGAATCGCTGCGGCCCCGAACGGCACCAACATGCTAATTCCATCATTTTCAGCGTTTTCTGCTGTTGCCGTGGAAACTGACATCGTTTTCAAAATGGCTGTAAATGCGGTCTTTGACTCTTCAGGCTATCGCTGTCCGTCGCCCCCCTGCACCAATTTATTGATCTCAGGTTTGTGACTCGCTTCCTTTTCTCACCACTTGGTTTTCTTTGGTCTTCAGTTCCGAAGCTGCTGGTCGATCTTCACGTGAAGCTGCTGAGGAAGATCGGGAAGTCGGTGACTGCAGACCGATGGGAAAAGTATCTCATGAGGGTAACGTGTCTTCTTCACTCCCTGCTCAGATACACGGCCACAGGTTGGAGCTGCAGAGTGTCCATAAAGTGGCTCAGTGCTCCAGTTATTGGAAGATGTTGAGTCTGAATGTGAACAGGGACAGAAGATAAGTTCACCTCCAGGAACCTCCACACAGGTTCATCACGTTTTCACAGCCTTTCAAGGGTTTGATGACAAACAATTCCCATATAAAAGAGGAAATATAGCCGCGGCAGATACGACCTTGTGCTTGGAGCGCGGTGGAGGTCTGACACTCATGTTTGTACAGGAAGTTGCCATTGAGCTGGTCTGACCTGCAGTTTCCTCTCAGGTATGTCAGGAGTTCAACAGCACTTGGGCGTGGGAGCTGGAGGAGAAGGGATACCAGGTGATGACCGTCGAGAGCAAGACGGGGATCCTCAAGGTGAGAGCCGGCGTGTTTTGAGTGTTACTTCCCCTAAAAGACATTTTATTGAGTCAGAACCTGGACACGCTGCCGTGCAAACATGGATCCACGTGTGTCTGGCCATGTGCTGTCCCTTTAAGAAATCCTGGCTATTTGTATTGATTTCCTGTTTGTCTTTTTGTTATTCGTCTTGACCTGCTGAGTTTTATATGTAACCTCTGAGCGTCTGCCTCGTCTGCAGTACCTGTGTGAGTGCCAGTTCGACGAGAACGTGAAGTTCAAGACCGCCATCAACGATGAGGACCCCGAAAAGATGCGCGTGCAGCCGATCGGCCGGGACAAGGATGGCCTGATGTACTGGTTCCAGCTGGACCAGGACAACAACGTGCGCATGTATGTGGAGGAGCAGGACGACCTGGAGGGCTCCTCGTGGAAGTGCATCGTCAGGTAGGACGCGTGAACGCCGAGTACAAACAGGAAATCTGTGGGTGACTCTGCGTTTCTCACCTGCAGAGACAGAAACGAGTTGGCCGAGGTCGTGGCGCTGCTGAAGACACAGATCGACCCGGAGCTGCTGAAGAAATCCCTGGAAGATAAAGCTGATGGCGACAAAGAAGGAGCAGAAGGTGGGGAGACTCCTCATGACTTTATTTGTTACCTTCGCCAACAAAAGTTGCGACAAGGTTGTTTTCGGCTTCATGTATTCATTTATTGGTTTTTATGTATGTTTGCAAAAACTACTTGCCTGAACTGCATGAAATCTTCATGGATGTTTTGTCATCATCCATGGACCAATCAATTAGATTTTGGGACGTTAACGGCTGTAATATTGTGGTTGTGTGAGTTTGTTTGTCAGTCCAATTCGTATGATGTGGCTCCTTGTAGTACGATCATCATTTTTGTGGCTCTTGGTCTCTGACTGGTTGGCCACCCCTGTTCTATAGTCTGGATGTTAGTGGAGGAGCAACTGAAAAACAGACAAACCTTTATAGATATTACTTATAGAAATAAAAAAACAGTTCCCGTTGAGCTCTTTTTTTTTGAACGGTCTGTCGTGAAAACAGGATGTCAGTTACCTGATGTTTTGGTCTTTATTTATGTCACAGGTGAAGCTAAAAAGATGGCCGATACCTCGGATGACGACAACAAGGCCGTCGCTCCAGTCTCTCCAAAGACTGAGAACAAAGAGGAAACAACGGCGAGCGACGACCTGAAGCCAGAGGCCTCCGAGGATAAATCCTCCACAGTAAACGGAGCCGTCGAAGCCAAAGCCGAGGCTGAAAACGTTGGCGCTGAAGCACAGAGCATCAAGGAGGAGCCCTTGGAGGCGTCGGACTGTAAGACGAGAACGAGCGAAGCAACGCAATCCTCCGAGTCGTCGTGTTTACCTGTGAAGACAGAAAAAGAAGAGGAGGCGAAGAAGACGGAGGAGATCCAGCAGAGTATGAAGAACGACCATCAGGCCAAAATCCCCCTGAAAAAGAGAGGGATGAAGTTCACCAAGGACTTTGACAAAAGCAGTGCCATCACCACGCAGAACTCTTCAACGTGTGGCCTCAAGGAGGCGCCCAAAGCTCCTGATCAGAGCAGGAGCAGGAACGATCATGTCAACGGAGAAGTCGAGGCCACGGCGGAGAAGGACGTCGAGCAGCCAGCAGAGTTGGAGAAGGCTAAAGGTGTGGCCGCAGGCGAGGACAGAAACGACAAGGTCTGTGCAGAGGAGACAAAAACTCCCAATGTGGAGGAGAAAGAGACGCTAAAGGACGGAGAGCAGACGACCGAGTCGGATAAAACTAAAGAAGGCAGCAAACAGGAAGTTGTGGCCACAGACGAGGGCAAAAAGGTCCAGGTCCGTTCAGGGGAGACGAAAACTCTGCTTGTGGACGAGAAAGAGACGATTAAAGATGGAGAGCACACACCAGAGTCCCATAAATCTAAACATGTGGCCACAGACGACGAGGTCTGCACAGAGAAGAAGAAAGTTCTGGATGTGGAGATGAAAACTGCTGACGTGGAAACAAAAGAGATGCTAAAAGACAGAGAGCGGACAGCAGCGTCAGATAAATGTAAAGAAGGCCAAGAGAAGAACGTCTCCGCAGTGAAGAGAACCTCCAACCTGGAGACCAACACTCCAGACCTGAAGGAGAACGCTGTGGTCACGGAGGAGGAAAAAGAAACCTCAGAGATTGAAGCACACAAGTCTCCACTAACCGAAGCAACACCTCCACCTAAAGACGTCACGAATACAGTCGAGGAAACCTTTAATCACGACGAGATGAAACCGTCTAAACCAGCTCCACAGCAGCTGCAGGAGACTGCCATAAAAGACAGAACATCAACGTCTGCTGAGTCCGAGACACTAAACACAAATCATGAAAGCGCATCCAAAGAATCAAAAGATTCAGGAGAATCTGAAGAAACCCGTGAACGTTCCCACGTGGACACGTCAGAGTCCAGTCAGAAATCAGAGAGCGTCGCAGACAAACACACAGAAAGCAGCGACCCGAAGGACAAGAAGACATCTGAGGCTGTGACGGAGAAACCTGCAGTGAAAAAGGAGTTGGAACAAGCAGCAGAGACACGTCCTGCAGGAGAAGACGCTCCACAGAAATCCGTCTGCGCTGAGGAAACTGCGTCGCTAACTGCTGCTAAGAGAGCAGACGAGCCTTCGGTCGGTGAGAAGTCGGAGGAGAAAGACGACACTCCGGCTGTTAAAGAGCTGGACCAGTCAGAGCCGAGTAAAACTGCAAAGACGAACATCAAGGAGACAAAGACACAGAAAACAGAAGATGAGAGGACAGCTGTGGATTGTGACAACAGCACGTCGCTCGATGCCGACGCAATAAAAGACCCCACGTCTGATCCGATAGAAGAAGAAGCAGCGGTAGATAAAACTGACCGGACTGATCCACAGGAGGACGAGCAGTCGAAGTCTGTCGAGCAGTCGAAGTCTGTCGAGCAGTCGAAGTCTGTCGAGCAGTCGAAGTCTGTCGAGCAGTCGAAGTCTGTCGCGCAGTCGAAGTCTGTCGCGCAGTCGAAGTCTGTCGCGCAGTCGAAGTCTGTCGCGCAGTCGAAGTCTGTCGCGCAGTCGAAGTCTGTCGCGCAGTCGAAGTCTGTCGAGCAGTCGAAGTCTGTCGAGCAGTCGAAGTCTGTCGAGCAGTCGAAGTCTGTCGAGCAGTCGATGTCTGTCGCGCAGTCGAAGTCTGTCGCGCAGTCGATGTCTGTCGCGCAGACGACGTGCGAAGATGCGACTGAACGGAGTAGTGAAGTGTCCAGTCCTGCGAAGGAGATGAACGTCTCTGAAGAAACCAAAAGCAAACCTGAAAAACCAGAGCCGAAGGTGTCTGAAGACGAGTCCAAAGAAGGCGAGGTCAAGGAGAGTAAGAAAGACCGAGGAGGAGAAAAGCCTTCGGACGACGAAGAGAAGAAAAACGAGGTCGTCTCAAAAACTGACGAGACGAAGGAGGACGATTCTCAGAAAGAGAGGAAAACCTCCAGCAAACCTAAAGACTCCAAATCCTCCAGTGAAACTGAAAAACAACAAAGCAAAGAAGCAGATTTGCCGTCTGAACGAGGTGAGAAGGATTGTCTGCCCGGCCAGGACGTGGCCAACGGCGTCGAAGCTCTGATGGACGTCCAGGTGGCAGACATCCGCCGGAAGAACAAATCTCTGGCTCATCGCAGGAAAGCCGAGCTGCAGCGAGAGGAGCGACGGGGAGACTCTGAGTCGGACTCCAACACGGGGATGTCGCTCCGCAGGTCGCCCAGGATCTCCAGGCCCACGCCCAAGGCTGTGGAGATCCAGGACAAGAAGGTGGAGAAGGCTGCTGCCACGCCCCCAAAGAGCAAAGAGAAGGACAAAGACGAGGAGGAGGACGAGGAGGAGGTGAAGGCCGTCCAGGAGAAGCCCAGAGAGAAGAAGGTGGATCAGGAGGCTCAGAACAAACCGAAGGTGAGACTGAACCTCAGAACCTGCAGCCGTGTTCCCTCGCCAACATTTAACTGATGCTTTTTCCTCCCTGTGATTCTTCAGGGGAGAAGAAGACGGAAGCTGCGATGGTCCAACATGAGAACGCGCCGCAGGAAGAAAGGCTCGGCGGATGAAGACGACAGTGAGGAGGAGGAGAGCGATGAGGAGGAGAGCGAGGAGGAGGATGACGACAGCGACGAAGACTACAAGGTGGAGCGCTCCCGCAAGAGATGTCGCCTGAACCGAGAGCGACGCGCCTCGGACTCGTCCACGTCCAGCGACGACGACCTTCCTCCCAACGACGACCCCTGCAAGCAGTGCGGGCTCCCCAATCACCCCGAGCTGGTGAGTCCATCTGAGTCCAGGAAGGTTGAAGGTTTAGATCCCGGGGCTCCCCCTAGTGGTCCAACAACAAAGCTACAACAGCAAGATATTAAAAACAACCTTCAACAGAAACAAAAATAGTTCTCTGCTGCGTGCGTGCGTGCGTGCGTGCGTGCGTGCGTGCGTGCGTGCGTGCGTGCGTGCGTGCGTGCGTGCGTGCGTGCGTGCGTGCGTGCGTGTGGTTTCACTGCAAAAACAAACAGCACCCACTAGTGGCCCAACATGAAAACTACATCGTTCTCAGTACTTGTGCTGTGTAAACCGACATGGTTTTCATAACGTCGCCCTGTCAATCTCCAGTAACGTCTTTGTTCCTCTACGTCTGTCTCCAGATCTTGCTGTGCGACTCGTGCGACAGCGGCTACCACACGGCGTGCCTGCGGCCCCCCCTCATGGTCATTCCTCTCGGAGAGTGGTTCTGCCCCCCCTGTCAGCACGTATGTACCCTCAAACCGTTCTGACGTAGCGGGCATAGCGACCGCGCTCACTGCCGTCTCTGGTTCCTCTGCAGAAGCAGCTCTGCGACAAGCTGGATGAGGAGCTGGTGAACCTGGACGCCGCTCTGAAGAAGAAGGAGCGGGCCGAGCGGAGGTGAGGCCTTGTCCAATCAGTCTGGTTTACATCCAGTCTGGTGTTTGAGACGCTGTTGTGACTCTGTTCACCACCTGCTGGTTCAGAGTGGAACTGCAGGACGGGGCTGGTTGGTTTGATGTCTTGATGTTTCTGTTCTCTCCTGCTCGGTTTCTGAGCTGTGAATATTCCCCCGGCTTGATTGGACTCTAAACTTCTGGACTTGTCTTGGTCCTGCAGGAAAGAACGTCTGATCTACGTGGGGATCAGCCTGGAAAACATCATCACGCCGTCTGTAAGTGATGCTGAGAGCGCTCCTCTTCCGGAGCTCGCCGCCGGGTCAGTAAATGCCTCTCGCTCCTCCTCACAGGTGGAGGAGGAGGAGGAGGAGGAGGAGGAGGAGGAGGAGAAGCCTGAGGTCAAGGTCAAGGAGAAGAAGGAGGGAAAGAGGAACAAGAGCTGGGGCCGGAGGTCCACCAGGGCCAAGAAGAACATCAGCTACAGGTCAGAGGGCGCGCTCACTCCGAGGCGGGAAGAAAACTGCTCCTTCAGCCAATTTCAGCTTCAGAGTGGCGTTATGCTTCAGAGTGGCGTTATGCTTCAGAGTGGCGTTATTCTTCAGAGTGGCGTTATTCTTCCAGGTTTGACGAGTTTGACGAGGCCATCGAGGAGGCCATCGAGGAAGACATCAAAGAAGCGGAAGGAGGAGGTGAGACGAGACTTTACGTGTCTGTAGAAACAGAGAAGATCAACCTTTCTAATATTTTATTATTCACAGGCTTTTAACCATCAACCTCATCTTTATTATGAAGTTCTCATTTTACTTTCTGCAGTTATTCTGCAGAATTCAAACAAAATCTCACTTTGACCAGTTGAGGAAAACTTCTGCTCCTCAGATTTTCCCAACTTGTTCATGTTTTGGTGTAAATGTGTGAATCTTCTGAGCTCATTGAACGAGCTGCACTTTGTTCTTTAATGAAACGTCCTTCATCTTTATTCTCACTGATGTTTCCACAGACGAGTCAGCTGATGTTTGTTTGTTTGTTGTGGCAGGAGCCGGCCGCGGTAAAGACATGGCCAACATCACCGGCCACCGAGGGAAGGACATGTCCGCCATCCTGCAGGCGGAGGAGGGCAAAGAGAACGGCCAGCCGCCGCGAGCCAGCGCCGCGCAGCCCAGGAGGAAGCGGCGGCGGCTCAACGACCTGGACAGCGACAGCACGGTGGACGAGGAGGAGAGCGAGGACGAGTTCCGGCTCAGCGAGAGGTGTGCTCGCCTTCCGTCTTCACTGGAGGGAGAGTTAACAGAGCTGCAGACTGACCTGTGTGTGTGTGTGTGTGTGTGTGTGTGTGTGTGTGTGTGTGTGTGTGTGTGTGTGTGTGTGTGTGTGTGTGTGTGTGTGTGTGTGTGTGTGTGTGTGTGTGTGTGTGTGTGTGTGTGTGTGTGTGTGTGTGTGTGTGTGTGTGTGTGTGTGTGTGTGTGTGTGTGTGTGTGTGTGTGTGTGTGTGTGTGTGTGTGTGTGTGTGTGTGTGTGTGTGTGTGTGTGTGTGTGTGTGTGTGTGTGTGTGTGTGTGTGTGTGTGTGTGTGTGTGTGTGTGTGTGTGTGTGTGTGTGTGTGTGTGTGTGTGTGTGTGTGTGTGTGTGTGTGTGTGTGTGTGTGTGTGTTGCAGCTCGGAGGAAGAGTTTGTGGCCTCAGAAAACGCCACGGAGCTTGAAACGGACGGAGACAACAGCGACTTTGGCAGCAGCGGGAAGCGACGCAAGTCTGCTCGGTCCAGGAGGGCGGTGAAGTGCAGGAGGAGCTCCAGGAAGAGGAAGAGACCCCGAGGGTACTCCGACGAGGAGGAGGAGGAGACGGACGAAGAGGAAGATGAAATTGGTAGGAAACATAGAACTTTATCATGTTTTCCATCATTAAACTCGGTTTGTTCAGATGGAAGCAGAATAGCAGTCGATCAAAGTAACTGGAGGTCAGACTGAAAAGTCTCTGAG
Organism: Lipophrys pholis; assembly: GCF_963383615.2. Lineage (NCBI taxonomy): Eukaryota > Metazoa > Chordata > Actinopteri > Blenniiformes > Blenniidae > Lipophrys > Lipophrys pholis. The sequence continues at coordinate 26,735,050 of NC_137634.1, read as the reverse complement.
TCAACATTTATAGTGAGACAGACTTTTCTGCTCCTGCAGCTTCTAGAACAGCTGCGAACACTCACATCCCCGGTCAGGTAGTCAGTAATCCCTGATCCTGTCTGTCTGTCTGTCTGTCTGTCTGTCTGTCTGTCTGTCTGTCTGTCTGTCAGCCACCGAAGGCTCCAGCGAGTTCAGCGACAGTGACCTGGATATGAGCCGCCGCCGGTCCCGACGCAGCCTGAAGAAGCAGGTGAACTACTGCGAGACGTCCGAGTCCGAAGGGTCGCAGGCCGGAACCAACCGGGTCAGAACCAAACCTGGGAGGCTGCAGAGCAGCTCAGAGAGCGACGGTAACACACACACACACACACACACACACACTTCAGCCTCATTCTTCTTATTTGTTTCCAATTTTTTTCTACATTTCAACTTTGAATTGTTCAGAAGAAAATCTGATCTAATAAACAAATGTTAGTTTTCACACCCGTTGCATCCTCATCAACAATTTGACCTCATTTAGAACTTTGTTCTTCACATTTGGACTGACTTTACCTGGAGATGTTGACGTCTCGCCTTCTTTTGGCAGCGAGTTTCTCCAAAGCCTCGTCGGAGGAGCCGCGGGATCAGCGGCGGAAGAGGAGGGCCGACTCCTCGGAGGACGACTCCCGGCAGCGCCGCAGACGCCTCGCTCTCAAACGGCGGCGAGCGTCCGAAGACGACGACTCGGACGACTCCTCGGACGATTCTTCAGAGGAGGACCGGCCCATCCGCAAGAGGGTGTACCGCATCGATTCGGACGATGACGAGGAGGAGGCGGCGCCCAGGAAGGAGGAGGAGGAGGAGGAGGAGACGGAGGAGGAAGAGACGGAGACGGAGAAGGAGACAGCGAAGGAGAAGGAGAAGAAGGAGACAGCGAAGGAGAAGGAGACGGAGAAGGAGAAGGAGGAGTCAAAGGGAACAAACCAATCGGACTGCGGCGCAGCGGAGCCGCCGCCCACCAACGGACAGACGCCCATCAAAGGCCCGGAGGGCCCCGCCGCCACCCCGCCTCTCGACCCACCCAAAAACATCAGTGCCCCTCCAGGTGGCGCCGTGGCGCCCAACGGGCTGGCGGGGTCGGACATGGCGGCGCAGGAGGAGGACGAGGACGACCTGTTAGGAGTCACAGACCTGGTGGACTACGTCTGCAATAACGAGGATTTGTAAAAACGCTGTACTGTCCCTTTTTTTGTGGTATTGTATTTTTATATTGCTTAACTTTATTATTCCCCGTCTCCTCCTCCGTTCTGGTCTCACTTGTCCTCGTCTCGCTCCCTGGCCCAAGAGAACTGGACTCCCGTCGCCAGTCTGCGCGCCGTCACGTTAGCCATTAGCGCTCACCGGGTCATCATCAGACCACCCAGCTTCACTGCCAGACCCCCCCCACCCAACCCCACCCCCCACCTACCCCACCACCTCCTCATCGTCCAGTTTTATGTCCTGTGTGAAGATGTTCAACTGAGACAGTCATTCCACGTCCCACTCAAGTTTCCAGGAGTCTCTTCATCTTCTATCGTGTTGGGAACAAAGAAAACCCACGTTTGACCGTCTGACAGCCTGTTAGTGCCACGTTAAGAGAATAAAAGATCCTTGTAGCTGTTAGAGGAAAAAACAAACAACCTAATTATCACTAGCGAAGCAGCGAGCCACAGCACGATCATTCTTACAGTCCCAGTTCCTGCCACCAGACGGTGTACTGAGTCGTTTTAAAGAAAAGTAAATTTTGCCGCTGCCCCCGGAGCGCTGAAGTGGTACTACGCAAATCTGACGCACAAAATCACAATGTTCTTCACATTTTAGTTTTTTGTTTTCTTTCTAAATTTAACATCATCTCATTTTTACAAAAAAAAAAACACTCATTCTTCACATTTTGTTGCGAAGCCAAAACTCAGTTTCTTGTTTTAAACTGTTTTCAACCTTCAGTGAAAAACAACGATGGTCACGTGATCAGCGTCTCGTATTCCAGCCGTTTCTCCAAGGATATTCAAAGAAAGGTTTGAAGTTCCACGTTGCAGATGAGCTTTAAATGGGCTGAGAAGTGGAATTTAATGGCTGTTCAGCAGCTTCTGACTGGAGTTTTCATTTGTTCCGTTTTCAGTTTCTCTTTAAAAACACATTAGATAAGCTAACTTTTCACAGCTCCGCTTTCAGAGCTGCAAGTTCTCACATTTCGTTTGGTCCTTAAAGTGTTGACCATGTAGCCGTCAACACTTCTCAACCAAGGAAAGTCACGTTTTAATCACTGAATTTAAGGAAATCCATTTTAGCACAAAGGAAAAACGGCTCACGTACTCAGTCATTTTCTTAAGTTAAAGCAGGGAAATTTATAGGCTAAAGTTTGAATTTTCAAAGAGAGAAGGTGATGAAACGATAAAATATTCATTTAAGAAGTTCTCAGCTGGAAAGAAAACCTCATGGGAAATAAGGTTTTTGTCCCAAACGACTGAATAAAGCAAAAGAAAAGCCTCTTTATGCAACAATTGGAACTTTAAGCTTCAGAACAAGCACGATTACGCAGTCGTCAAATATCTGATAGAAAATGACCCTGAAAGTCGACATCCAGACGACAGCCCGACGACAGCCCGACGACAGCCCGACGACAGCCCGACGACATCCCGACGACAGCCAGACGACAGCCTGACGACATCCCGACGACAGCCAGACGACAGCCAGACGACATCCTGACGAGAGCCCGACGACATCCTGACGACATCCCGACGACATCCCAACGAGAGCCTGACGACATCCCAACGAGAGCCTGACGACATCCCAACGAGAGCCTGACGACATCCCGACGACATCCCGACGAGAGCCTGACGACATCCCGACGACATCCCGACGACAGCCCGACGACATCCCGACGACATCCCGACGAGAGCCAGACGACAGCCAGACGACAGCCAGACGACATCCTGACGACAGCCCGACGACATCCTGACGACATCCTGACGACATCCCAACGAGAGCCAGACGAGAGCCTGACGACATCCCGACGACAGCCCGACGACATCCCGACGACAGCCCGACGACATCCCGACGACATCCCGACGACATCCCGACGACATCCCGACGAGAGCCCGACGACATCCCGACGAGAGCCCGACGACATCCCGACGACATCCCGACGAGAGCCCGACGACATCCCAACGAGAGCCAGACGAGAGCCCGACGACAGCCCGACGACGTCCAGACGACGTCCCGACGACAGCCAGACGAGAGCCTGACGACATCCCGACGACAGCCAGACGAGAGCCCGACGACATCCCAACGAGAGCCAGACGAGAGCCCGACGACAGCCCGACGACGTCCCGACGAGAGCCCGACGACATCCCAACGAGAGCCAGACGAGAGCCCGACGACGTCCCGACGAGAGCCAGACGAGAGCCCGACGACGTCCCGACGACAGCCAGACGAGAGCCTGACGACATCCCGACGACAGCCAGACGAGAGCCCGACGACAGCCAGACGACGTCCCGACGACAGCCAGACGACGTCCCGACGACATCCCGACGAGAGCCCGACGACATCCCAACGAGAGCCAGACGAGAGCCCGACGACGTCCCGACGACAGCCAGACGAGAGCCTGACGACATCCCGACGACAGCCAGACGAGAGCCTGACGACATCCCGACGACAGCCAGACGACACCCCGACGACGTCCAGACGTACCCGTTTTTACCCTGAATGACTGAAATGAGTCGTTTTTATCATGTAAATCGATTTAAGATTCATTTTGCAGCTCAAAGTAAAAGTTTTTCAATCATTTCAAAGTGGAGCGCTCCTGTTTGGTCGTCTGGAGGTGTGAATGTAAATATGCGACCAGCCTTCATCCGTCGGCCTCTGTCACGTGGAAGCGGCTTATATCAGCTTATTTTAATTCATCATCATCATCGTCACAGAGGAAGCAGCTTTTCCCTCCTGGTGTTCACGTCTAGTTTAGCGTTGTGTTACTACATTTACATTTTGTTATTAATATTAATGTATTTTCTGTATCTAAACCTTCTGTCTCACGGAGCTAAAATGTAAAGTGTCTTATTTCCTTTGTACATTTGATTTTTATGAACTGAAACAGCGAAAGTCCAGCGCCGCGTCTCCTCGTTTGTCCCCCTCGGTTCCGCGCCTGGTCGGGGTCCAACCTGTGGGAACGAAGCGTAATGTTTAGTTTTTTTTAAAAGAATAAATATATATATATGAACTCTGAGCAGGAAAAGACAAACATGAGAAACAAACCAATGACTTCACTGACCTCTGCTGGAACCAGTCTGTGTACATGTGTAGGTTTTTTTGCTGTAATATATTTAGAGGCATTTTAAAAGAAAAAAATCATGGGGAGAAAATTCTATGGGGCAATTCTTTGGGATTGCATGAGTTTCTAAGGTTTTCTTTTTTGCAGGGGCGAAGTGACGTGGCCACAGCACTTTGTTCTAATCTCCTCGTCACATTGCGCATGCGCAGGACGAACCGCTCGCTCACCAAACCAGCTCCTTCCAGGCGTCAGTATTCAGCTGAGATGTAAAGCAGATTGTAGTGTCCACACACCGAGGAGGAGGGGTTGATGTTCAACCAGTAGCAGAGAGGAGGAGGAGGAGGGGAGAGGAGGAAGATGAGAATCGGTGCCAATTACTGAAGTGTTACCAGAGTTTCCTATTTACCTCATGACGTTGAAGTGGGAGGAACGACGCCGTGTGTAGACCCTCGTAGACTGGTTGTTGGTGTTTTGTCTGCTCCTTATGTTTTTGTTAACTTTACCGTTATTTCTTATGGATCTGATCTTGTACATTTGTCATAATAAAATGGGTTTGAAGCCAGATGTTTTCCAGTCGCTTCCATTTCCTCAGTTCCTGGTGGAACGTGTCACGTTCACACGGGACACGTGACTAAACGTAAATGTTCTCAGGAATAAGAAACATCTGTACTCTGGACTGGACTTTACTGAGTTATGAAGTTCGGACACTCCCTTTACACTATAGATTACTATAAGATGTGTTTCCGCCCGGTTTCGAACCGGGGACCTTTCGCGTGTGAGGCGAACGTGATAACCACTACACTACGGAAACCTTGTTATGCTGTCAACATGTCACAGTAATAAATCCCTCATTCACGTCTCCATGCCCGTGCAGCAGCTGCCCGCTCTAATATGGCGGCTGCTTTGACGTAGGAACCAGATATATGCCTGTTTGATCGCATCTGTTTTTTCCACGGACGGATTCAGTCACAGACGATTAACAGACTGTAAAGTGATTCCGTAGCGCCACCGTGTGGCAAAAATGCTAAGAGCGATTGGAACAAGTTCACTTTCCAACTCAAATGGAAAAAAAAGGTTGTTTCCGCCCGGTCTCGAACCGGGGACCTTTCGCGTGTTAGGCGAACGTGATAACCACTACACTACGGAAACTCTTAAAGAGAAATGGGTGCAAAGAAAATAAAACACCATCACTGGTACTGTGTTTGGCTATCAAAAGTTCATATATCCAGTTGATTTAAAAAACTAAAACCGTTTATTTTTTCAAAAGAGTTTGTTTGATTTATCTTTGGAATAGGAAACTAAGCTAAGCTTAATTTTAGCTCATTATAAACAAACATAGCACTTTTTTTTCATTTGAGAATGGAATAATTCAAATACCTTCAAACATTCTAGAATAGAAAGACTTGATCAGTCCCAGGGGGAAATTAATTTACAGTGTTAAGCCACACAGAAAAGGTCAGGCAGAATAAATAGAACAGAAAGTTGAAATATCAATAAAACAGAATAAAAAATAGGTAATTAAATAAAATGGCTCTCACAGCCTGCGAGGGGGGTTCCTGTGTTCAGGATGTAATTATAAATGTTTCTTCAGTATTAATTGAACTAAAGTATTTTCAAATGATCAAATGAATATTACAACTACTGTACTACTGCCACCAATAATAATAATAATAATAATAATAATAATAATAATAATAATGATGATGAGACGATGATGAGCGTTACATACTCCAGCTCAGCAGGTGGCGCTGCTCAAAGACATCACTCCTTATTTCGTCTATTTGTCCCGGAAGAACCTCGTTTTACTTTTAGTGAAGCTAAAATAAATAAACGCGCGATAATGACATTGAAATACATTATTATAACTACACAGATTTCTTGTAAATTGATGTTTTTCTTTTTGTGAAGCTGATTGATTAAACCTCGAGGTGAAGGTGAGTCATTCCTCGCTGCTTTACAACACATCGTGAAACTCCGGTGATGTTTCACAACATTTAAAGCTTATTGAGTCACAGCTCATCTTACTTAATCTGTATGTAGTGTTGAAATATTTTGTACAGCCAGAATTCTTAATACTTCAAAACGGCTTTAATCTAAAACCCACATTTTCTTGATTAAGTGTAAATTTCAGTGGGAACTGGCCGTGATGCTTCACTTGTGTGCGATTTCCGAGACGCGTGAGCTTCCTTCACAAAAGCTGAAATATGTTAATAAACTAAATGGAATAAAGGCTTTTGTTACTCAGTTTCATGCCGAATTTACTGCCAAGATGTGGTTGTTTGTTGTTATCTTTGAGGTTTCCCTATAATGCACGTGTATTTTATTAAAATTAAGAAATGTTAATGCTACGCGTAAAGTGAATGCAGTTCGGTGTTGTAGCGATTATCTTTGGTTTATTCATACTCTTATCAGATGTTTGTGTTTAACTCACAACCATGCATTCACTAGATATATAGGATCTTTCTTACATATTCATTCACAGCATTATATTTTTAATTACATTATTTGTTGCTTCTGTAAAGGCAATTAGAAATAGTTGTGAACATCATTTGAGTCTGAATCAAATGATAATGTCTGAGGGAACAGTTTCAATAATCCAATAAATTCAGTAGTTATGATGTTTGGTTGTCTTTGTTTTTTTAAATAAACACTGTCACACCCCTATTTGACTGTTCTGATGTTGGTCTGTTTCAGTCTCGTGGTTTGTCTCTCTGCAGGATGGCTCTCCGATGTGTTCGTCTCTGCAGCCGACATACAAACATAGGATTGGCAGTCTGCGGTTATTCGACCCTCAGCAGGACGTCTGGAACGCAGGAGAAGAGCAGCCCCGTCTTCCAGTATGTGGGCCAGCACAGAAAGCCCACCCACAGGGTGTTCGTGTGGGGCTTCAGCCTCACCGGGGCGCTGGGCATCCCCAGCTTCGTGGTACCAGACAGCGGCAGGAAGAAGCCCCGCAAGTCCCAGCTGACTCCTTACAGGCTGGAGACGGAAGCAGAGCAGGTCAGGTCATGTCCGTCCTCTTCATCTGATCTTAAAGTGATTCTACTCTTATTTTATTTTATTGTTCTTTTCTATGATGGGGAAGGTCGGTAGGTCAAAATAGTCTTAACATGTCCCCGTTAGTGAAAACACATTAGTTTTTCTTTCTCGTTTCAGAAATGTTTTGTGTTTACACGGCAACAGCAGAAACACTGAAAATGATGTAGTCAGCATGTCGGGCCACTAGTTGGTGCTGTTGTTTGTTTTTGTATTGAAAACACACACACACATGCAGCAGAGAACAATGAGCTCTAAACATGAACACTGGGAGAACATGAACATTCTAGTGGACAGAACAAGAAGTTGGATTGTTATTATGGTGACTGTCAAAATAAAAGCACCAAGTTGGATCGTTATTACAGTGACTGTCAAAATAAAACCACCAAGTTGGATCGTTATTACAGTGACTGTCAAAATAAAACCACCAAGTTGGATTGTTATTATGGTGACTGTCAAAATAAAACTACCAAGTTGGATTGTTATTAAGGTGACTGTCAAAATAAAACCACCAATTTGGATTGTTATTAAGGTGACTGTCAAAATAAAACCACCAATTTGGATTGTTATTACAGTGACTGTCAAAATAAAACCACCAATTTGGATTGTTATTAAGGTGACTGTCAAAATAAAACCACCAAGTTGGATTGTTATTAAGGTGACTGTCAAAATAATCGGCTTGTTTCTGACATGCGCAGTGAGTAATTCGAGTGTGACGTCATCGAGTGCAATCCAACATGGCGGCACCCTGCCTGTAGTACAAACTTTTCCGTCTGACGGAAGGAAAAAACAAAACAAAACAAAATAACAAAAGGGAAATTAAGATCACAAACAACGCTGGAAGAAGAAACGATCGAAGAACTTCAAGCTTACTTGGACGAGTGCTACGACCGTCTCGTCATGCCTAAAACACCTCAAGCCGCGGCATCTAAAAGAAGCCGGCCGGAGAGCTCTTCACCCATGAGTTCCCCGCCGTCCAAACAATTCGAGGACATCCTGGACAGCATTAACACCAAGCTGTCCAGCTTCGATGCCCGGCTCGCCCTGGTCGAGGTGCTCCACCGCGAGTTTCAGGCTCTCCGGGACTCGCTGGAATTCAGCCAGCGGCAGGTGGTGGAACTGACCACTGAGAACCAGGGACTTCGGGACGAGGTGAAGTCACTCAATAAAGGACTGACCGGGCTGACGCAGGACAACAAGAAGATGAAGGAGTCCATTCTCGATCTTCAGAGTCGGAGCATGCGGGACAACCTCGTCTTCGCGGGTCTGCCGGAGCGGGCGGAAGAAGACACCGAGGCGTCGCTGCGGGACTTCATGCAGGTAAGTCTGAAGCTTCCAGCCGACACCGTGAGCAAGATCACCTTCGCCCGCGTCCACCGCCTGGGAGGAAGACGACAGGACAACCAGCGCCCGCGGCCCATCGTCGCCAAGTTTGACCATTTCAAACAGAAAGAGCAGGTGAAGAGTCGCGGCAGGGAGCTACGAGGGACGGACTTCAGTGTCAACGACCAGTTCCCGAAGGAGATCCTGGACCGCCGCCGCCTGCTTTTTCCGGTAAGAAGGAAGTTAATCGCTGAGGGATCCCGGGCCGTCATCACCGTGGACAGGCTCTATGTCAACGGCCAGCTGTTCCGAGACCCCGCTGTCACTCCCTGGCTCTACTGATGGTCCTCACAAGCTGAGTATGACCACTCTAACACACACACATCACAGGTTTACTCAGGTCCAGGTAAGAGTTTAACTGTAACATCAGTAAACATCATGAACAACGTATATTAAAGCGAAGCTAATTAGTATTACATCATTAATGTACACGATGTTTGCTATATTGCGGTAGTAATAATTATTATGGACTTGCACTGTCAGCACTGGGATATTAAAAAAAAAAAAAAAAAAAAAAAAAAAAAGCACGGATATAATTAAAAAAAAAAAAAAAAAAAAAAGCACTCGTTACGTCACCGCTAAATGTCACCTATGGGTTTGAATTGGTTCTTTTTCTGTTTTTGGTTTCTCACTTTTCTTTTCTATTTCCACCCCCCCTCCCTTGTTTTGATAACAATACACTTCCACTGTTTTCACCACATTAAAACCTCAACATCACAATCCAACTGTCACCATATCACACACTCATATACTGACAGACACACACTACTACGTTTGAATAGCCAGTCAGACTTAGGGATCCTAAGTACACACGCACAGATATATGCATCCACACACACTCACACACACACACACATGCAGACAGACACATACAAAGATGCACGCATGCACACACGCACACAAACGCATGCACCTAGTCAAACACACATGCGGACACATATACACGCACACACTCATGCATGCACACACACACACACAAACACACCCATACACGCACGCGGACACACATACACACACACACCCACACATACAGCATTAGAGAACCCACCTAGAAGATGAGTGTAGCTAGAAACACGCTCAGGTTTGTCACCTGGAATGTACGAGGAATGGGCACGCAAATAAAAAGACAAAAAGTTTTTGAACACTTAAACAAACTACAGGCAGACATTGTCTTGTTACAAGAGACGCACACACCTACAACAGGACATCACAAATTGATATCACCACAATTCCCTCACACATACTCAGCTTGTTTTAACTCCAAGCAGAGAGGCGTAGCTATATTAATCAACAATAAAATACAATTCTCGTGTAAAGACACAATCACAGATCCAGAGGGAAGATTTATAATTATTCACATCTCTCTGCAGAACATAGAGATGTGTATCGCAAACATCTACGGCCCAAATGTTGATGACCCCTCCTTCTATCATAATTTCTTCACCACCCTCTCAACACACTCTGATAAAACACTGATAGTGGGAGGAGACCTCAACATTGCCTTCAATCAACAAGTAGACAGAGCTAGTAAAGCAGCAAACACCCGACACTGGGAATCTACAGACATAGTCCAGCAGTACATGAGTGACTATGGTCTTTGCGACGCCTGGCGCACCTCTCATCCCACTCTTAAAGAGTACACCTTCTACTCAGCAGTGCACCAATCTTATTCGCGCTTAGATTACTTTCTGGTGAGTAAATCAGTGATTAAAGACATCTTGGACACACAGATTCACCCCATTACTATCAGTGACCATGCACCTGTCACTATGACAGTTACTAATAGAACAATCACCCCTCCTATTAGACAGTGGAGATTTAACACGTCACTGCTTAAGGATCCAGATTTCCTCACATTCTTTAAAAAACAATGGACAATCTTTTTAGAAACAAATGACCTGCCTGGTGTCTCTCCCTGCGTCCTCTGGGAGACAGCTAAAGTTGTCATGAGAGGTAAAATCATTTCTTACTCCTCATACAAGACCAAAAGAGAAAAAAAAAAGGAGAAAGAACTGGAAGATAAAATCAAAACCATGGAAACAGCTCATGCTGCCTGCAAAGACGACAGCCTATTAATGGAACTAAGAAAATTTAAAATAGAGTTGAACAAAATAATTGAACATAAAACACAATTTCAACTGCAGAGACTACGCTGGGAGAACTTTGAACATGGTAATAAATCCAGCAAACTTTTAGCCAATCAGTTAAAACGAAATAAAGAAAAATGTACAATCCCCTCAGTCCAAACTCAAAATGGTAAAATCACTTTTAACCCACAAGAAATAAACAATACTTTCAGAGAATTCTACAAAAAACTTTACTCTTCACAAATTGATCCTTCACAATCTGAAATAGAGAGCTTTCTGAGCACAGTCAACCTCCCAAAATTAAAAGAAGAACAGATCCAAGGTCTAGAAGCTTCCATCTCAGTAGAAGAACTGCAGGAAGCTCTCCAGCACATGCCTGATGGTAAAGCTCCAGGACCTGATGGATACCCCACTGAATTTTACAAAGAATTATGGTCTTTACTCTCACCTATTTTTTTCAGAATAATTGAGGAAATTAAAGAATCTTCAACTCTCCCCCAACATATGAACTGTGCAAATATCAGTCTTCTTCTAAAACCGGATAAAGATCCCACACTACCATCTAGCTATCGGCCGATATCACTAATCAATGTAGATCTTAAAATAATTAGTAAAACATTAGCAAGCAGACTGGAAAAAATCACACCCCACATCATACACCCAGATCAAACTGGGTTTATTAAAGGACGACACTCCACTAATAATACACGTAGATTAATTAATCTTATAGACCACTGCCACCACAATAAACAAAAAGCCATTATCACCTCCTTAGATGCAGAAAAAGCCTTTGATAGGGTAAATTGGAAATTTCTACTTGCTACACTACGGAAATTTGGATTTAGAGAATATTACCTTTCCTGGATAAAAATACTGTATACCTCACCCAGTGCCTGTGTTAAAACCAATGACCAAATGTCCTCAAGGTTCAATCTTGAGAGAGGCACCCGACAGGGGTGTCCACTCTCACCATCTCTCTTTGCAATTTTCATCGAACCACTAGCAGCAGCCATCAGACAGAATAATAACATAAAAGGAATACGAACAGCAAATATAACACATAAAATATGTCTCTATGCGGATGATGTGCTAATTTTCCTGCAAAACGCACAGACCTCTCTTCCAGAAACAATAGGGTTGATAGACAGATTCTCCTCAATCTCAGAATATTCTATAAATTGGAACAAATCAGTAGTCTTGCCTATCAACTCTACATTTCAGCAGACACCTAACACCCTACTAAAACCAGGGAACATCAAATATCTCGGCATTAACGTCTCAGCCAAACTCTCAGACTTGGTACACTTAAACTACACCCCCCTTATTAAAGCAATAGAGGAGGACCTCACTCGATGGAGGACACTCCCAATTTCACTTATGGGGAGAGTAGCAACAATCAAAATGATGATCTTGCCTAAAATTAACTACATCTTCTCAATGATCCCAGCAAAACCACCAAAAACCTGGTTTAACACTCTTGATTCTCATGTCTCAAAATTCTTATGGAAAAATAAACCATCACGTATAAGTTTAAAAACACTCCAGAACACCAAGGACCAAGGTGGTTTAGAACTCCCAAATTTTTATAATTATTATCTGGCCAATAAACTACTTTATGTTGTAAAATGGATCAATCAGAAACCCCTAGATGAAGGCTGGCTAGACGTTGAAAAAACATTCTGTGAAGATCTCCAAGTCAGAGATCTTCCCTTCTTCAGTCCTGACATCAAAAAGCACAGCTGCTTCAAAAGCATCAATATAAACACGTCGCTGACAGCTTGGTGGGAATTTCTTAAAATAAATGGATCTACACTCATTCCCTGCAAACTCACACCCATCTGGAACAATCCCGACATCCTGCAAAGAAAAAAACCAATAAACTTCCCAAGATGGCAAAATAAAGGAATAAGACACTTAGAACAACTTATCTCCAATAACTCTTTTATTCCATTTAATGAACTAATAGAAACATATGGTATCAGTCAAAACAACTATCTGGAATATCTTCAGCTTAAGTCAATAATACAAACTAAGTTCAAACTAGAACAGATTAACTTGAACTTACCTCAGACAGTGACAAACCTCCTGAAGATCTCAGCACCTAAACCTCTTTCTAAAATTATCTCAATCCTGTCAGGTTCAAATATCTCAATATCCCTTCCCACATTCAAATGGGAAGAAGATCTCAACATCAACAGAGACCCAACGTTTTGGTCAGAAATCTGTACAAATACATTCAAAATGAGCAAAAACCCCAATATACAGCTCATACAATACAAGATCCTTCACAGAGTTCATTACACAGGACAAAGGATGTTCAAGATGGGGCTCACTCCCACTAACATATGTTCAAACTGCACAGGTGATCTCCCAGATACTTATCTACACGCACTTTGGCTGTGTACGCCAGTCCAAACGTTCTGGCAAAAGATTTGTGAAGACTTATCGTTATGCCTGGGCCACCCTATTCCAGTCTCACCTTCACTTTGCTTGTTAGGAGATCTCACAGAAATTAAAAGAGAAAAAAATGAGTCCTGCATGCTCCTGGTTTCCCTAAGCGTCGCAAAAAAGGCGATCCTCATGAACTGGAAATCCAAAAGTAATTTGAATATAAAGTTATTTAAAAACTTACTTCTAGACCACATCACATTGGAGAGAATGTCTGCTTGTAGGAAAAATCATTTGACAGAATTTGAGTCCACATGGTCCCCAATAATTAAATACACCATGTAGCCCTGTGGGGGGGGGGGTAGTGGCTCCACCCCGGGGCTCTGGGGACCGTCCGTGGCTGGGGCGTCGTGGCTTTGGTGGTTGGTGGCTCTGTGGGCTCGGGGGTGTCCTGGCATCTATGCTGGAGGGTTACGGCCTGGCCTGGGGAGTCCTGGGCGGGGATGTGGGGGGGGCTCTGCTCTGGGCCGGGGTCGGGCCCGCTGGGGCGGGATGGGGGGGCTGGGCGTCGGGCCCCGGCTGGGCTGTCGACTGGGGGGAGGTTGGGGGCGGGTTGTCCGGGCCCTGGGGGTGCGGGGCCTCCCCCTTCCCGGTGGGGGTGCCCGCTGCGGCGCTGGGGGTGGGTCCTCCCTCTGGCCCCCTCCCCCGGTGGGGCGGGTTGGCCCCTGCTGCCGCGCTCCGGGTCTGCCTCATTCCCGGATTGGGGGGAGCGGGGTACGGGGGGGGCTCCGGGTTCTGGATGGACGGTTAACTGAGAGTGACCTCCAGGGCCTGATAGGGGTGTGCGTGTGCGTGTGAGTTGGGGTGTGTGAGTTGGGGTGTGTGGGTTGGGGTGTGTGGGTTGGGGTGTGGGGCTGTGTGGAGTGGGCGAATGAGGGGGGGTGCCCTGGCCACTGGCCTCCGGCTGGGCTCGCACTGGGCCCTGCGGGTCTCGGACTCTGCTGTCTGGCCGTTGGGTGGGGTGGGGGCTCCCTGCCCGGGTCCCCTTGCGGCGCCTTGTTTGGGGGGGTGTGGCCCCCCTGGTCCTAGGCCGGCCGCTCGGGGGGTGGGGTGGGGCAGCGCGGGGGGTCCAGCTGGGCCAAGGTCCTAGCGACGGGGGGACCCCCTCCCTCAGAACCCTCCCTGCCTTACCTCACCTTATATTACCCCACAATAGGGAAGAGTGGGGCGGTGCCTAGGTGGGGGGTCCAGGCTACTTAATTGCGGTCTGGGTCCTCCCCCGACTTTGCACCACCCACAATTTTAACCACACTTAGTCATGCAGGGTCTTGAGGGGGTAAGCCGCTTTCGGGGTTCTGCCGCTTGTCAGCGGTAGAACGCCCGGGCCCCGCTACCCCCCAATTTTAAACCGCACCATAGACACACACATCGCATCCACCTTTTCAAAACACAAAAACACACCCTTACATACATCCAACACACATATAGGGCAGGGGAAGGGCGGGAGACGTGGCTCCCCCCAGCACCTCCCGCTGGGGTCCCGCCCCGGCCCGGGGTGAGTGCGGCTGGAGTACGGGGGGCGCGCTCCCTCGGGCGCGGCGCTTGTGGGGGGGCTGGGGTGCGGTGCTCCTTCTCCACTTGCTGTTGGATTGGTGGAGGTTGGGATACCGCGGTGGCCGGGAGGGGGCCCGGCCGGCGGCCTGAGGGTGCGAGAGTCATCACTCCCCCCCCGTTCCGTGTGTGTGTGTGTGTGTGTGTGTGTGTGTGTGTGTGTGTGTGTGTGTGTGTGTGTGTGTGTGTGTGTGTGTGTGTGTGTGTGTGTGTGTGTGTGTGTGTGTGTGTGTGTGTGTGTGTGTGTGTGTGTGTGTGTGTGTGTGTGTGTGTGTGTGTGTGTGTGTGTGTGTGTGGGGGTGTGCGGGTGTGCGGGGTGGGTCATGGGTTGGGTTTCCCAATCAAGACCCGGGGGGAGGGGTTATGGGGCGGGTGGATTATGAGGCTCCTGGGGGTGTAGAGTTGACTGTTCTCCGACCGGGGCCTGCGCCGGGCTTCGCTTTCCTGGGTCTGGGGGCGGGGCTGGTCCGGGGCGCGGCGGCTGGGGCCGTCTCTGCCTTACCGGGTTGGGGGGGGCGGTGGGTGGGCCTGTTCCCGGGGGTGCGGTGGGACTCGCCGCCGGGGTTGGGGGGGCTCTCGGCCCGCTCGGCCCGGGGGCCCTGCTCCGGCCTTTTCTCGGCTTGGCGGCTTGGGTCGGGGCCTGGGGCCCTGTGCCCTTTGTCCTTCTCTTGTGGGCCCCTCTTGCCTGGGGGGGATTCCTCTCTGCATTCTCCGTCGGGTGCTTTTTGGGCGGGGGCGGGGCTCTCTGGGGTGGTTCGCTGGGGTCTCCCCGGGCCTGGGGGGCTTCTGTCTGCCGGGGTGGCGGTGTCCGGGCGCGGTGGCCTCGGACCCCGGGGTGTCACCACGGGTCCCCCCACAACAGTTCCGGCCACACCCAGTGGACAAGCCACACACACTCACATACACGCACACACACACACACACACTTTCACTCCTCACGAAAGGTGCTTCTGAAGTTGCTTGTTGTCTGTCATCATTTGCTCAAACTTTAAAAATCATGTTCCTCTTTTGTTGTTGCCTCTTTGTTATTTCATGTTCCTGCTTCACGTTACTGTCTAGATAGAGCTGCTCAGGCTGGTTAAATCTAGGAAATCATCTTACTGTCTAGATAGAGCTGCTCAGGCTGGTTCAATCTAATAACAGTTGGAAAGTATTTGGATGAGTGTGATTATTGCAAATAATATATGTAGCACAACAAGGACATTGTATGTTATCCCCTTCCCCCCACCCCCCTCCCCCCTCCCCCCTCGACTTTCTTCTCTCTCTTCTCTTCTCTCTCTCTTTGTGCGTTCCCCCCCGGTCGTGTACGGCAGCCATGCCAGCTTCTGACGGAGAAGGCAACAGGAGGAGACTCCAGGTCTCTCCCTGTTGCAAGACCAAAAACTGTTCTGACTCAGAAGGCTCTCAATCACATCATATTGTTGGCCCAAGCTGCCGAACAGGACAAGGGCGAAAGAAAAAAGAAAAAAAAAAAAAAAAAAAAAAAAAAAAAAAAAAAAAAAAAAAAAAAAAAAAAAAAAAAAGGTGACTGTCAAAATAAAACTACCAAGTTCAGGAGAATATGGACTGGAAGTCATGACACCATGGAGGAAACATTTCAGATTTTCCAGCTACTGAGCATGTGCACAACTACTGGTTACCATGGCTACCGTGACCAGGCGCAGCATTTCTGCCGTCTTCCAGGAGACGCAGTTTTCAGAAAGTTGCCTTTTCAGTCAAGTAAACAAGGCCTAACATAAAAATCTCAATTAACGCAGTTATTAATCTGAGTGCAAAATATTCTTTAAAATCATGGATGTTTTGTAATGAAATAATGTTTCCTTCTTTTTCATTGTTTTTGTTGTATAAATCAAACGCTTTATTGTTAAATCCTGAGGTATTATCACACAACGTCTTTCTTCAAGTTGCTATAAATCATGACTTGAATCTCATTCTGGACGCTGTGGCTCTGTTTCTTCCTCCTGATGGAGCTGTGGCTCTGTTTCTTCCTCCTGATGGAGCTGTGGCTCTGTTTCTTCCTCCTGATGGAGCTGTGGCTCTGTTTCTTCCTCCTGACGGAGCTGTGGCTCTGTTTCTTCCTCCTGATGGAGCTGTGGCTCTGTTTCTTCCTCCTGACGGAGCTGTGGCTCTGTTTCTTCCTCCTGATGGAGCTGTGGCTCTGTTTCTTCCTCCTGATGGAGCTGTGGCTCTGTTTCTTCCTCCTGATGGAGCTGTGGCGTGTTGCAGATCTCCTCGGCCGCCTGCGGTTACGGCTTCACGCTCATCGCCTCCTCCACCAAAGACGTGTCCAAGCTGTGGGGCATGGGCCTGAACCGGGACTCCCAGCTGGGCTTCCAGCGGACGCAGCACAGCCGGCGTGAGAGACACACACTCACACACACATACACACATACACACACACACACACACACACACACACACACACACACACACACACACACACACACACACACACACACACACACACACACACACACACACACACACACACACACACACACAGAGGGACTGGCCTGTACTGACGGCTGTGCTGTGTGATCAGATCAGAGCTATGCCTACGTGCTGGAGCCGTCGCTGGTGGCTCTGCCGCTGAAGGAGCCTCAGCTGACCCGGGTTCTGCAGGTCTCCTGTGGCCGCGCTCACTCCCTGATCCTCACCGACCGAGAAGGAGGTGAGAGCTCCTCCGCCTCGTCCACATCCTCGTCCACATCCTCGTCCACATCCTCCTCCACATCCTCCTCCACAGACTGCAGGAGGAAGAACGTCTGACTTAAACTGACAATAACAATTTCAGATTTTAAATGTTTGAAAAGTTAATTTAGAACAAATTTGTCATCGTCTGCACTCTGATCTCCTTTTTCCTTCTCTGTTTCTCCCTCCTGTCCTTCCTCCTCCTCCTCCTCCTCAGTCTTCAGTATGGGGAACAATGCATATGGTCAGTGCGGTCGTCCGATAGTTGCAGATGAAGTTTACAGGTTTGTTTTTCCTTCCGTTTCTTCTACACGTTCACAGTCGGGAGGAAGATGCTCTCTTCTCACTTCCTGGTTGGGTTGATTCCAGTTTTGTCCTGAGAGGTTTAAATCCTGCAGACGGAAACATGTGAAGCGTGCCTCAGAAGCTCAGATGTAAACAGAAGCCACAGTGAAGAGAATGGCGTTATGATGTCGTTTGTCCACCAGGGGGCGCTGACAGGTTGCTTCTCATGTAAATAACTCGACTACAGAAGTGGGTTTCACTCACACGGGGAAAAGAGTTTATATTTCATTGTATGTAATTGTAATCGAAGCTATTCTATTCTTTTTTTTCCTCCTCTTATTTTGGAGGATTTCTGAACAGATTTAAATGATGATGTTTACACAAAGAAAACTGGACCGCTCAGCGTTTTCCCTTCATTTCTCTTCCATCCAAACCGATTAATCATTTCACAAGAGTTTATTCAGTTTTAAAAAACGTCAAATTTATTGTGATATTTTAGCAAAACAAATAACTTTTTTTTTTATAAATCTGAACTTTTTAAATAATTCTACAGGTAAACGTGTTTAATTATATAAAAGAATTAACCTAATCACATTTTAATTGTGTAAAATGTGTCAGTATTTTTTGAATTTACTCTTCACTTGTAAATTTTAAAGAAAAGCTAAAAATAGATTTTCCACTTCCTGTGTGTGTTTGTAAATGTAAAGAGTGAATTTATCAATTTAAGCCCCAACAGATTTCAATACATCCATATGGAATGTAACCTATTTCTCGTCTCTTCCCCTTCTTCCTCCTCCTTTTTCTCCTCCTCTTCATCCCACTCTGTTCCTCCTCCTCCTCCTCCTCCTCCTCCTCCTCCTCAGTGGCAGTCACATCATCCATAATCTGGATGGATTCGGGAGCAGTGGGATTAAACAGGTGAACAAGTGGTAGAAGATCTTTTCCCTGGTTTTCACCGTCAGACTGAAACTCTTTCCTTTGGGTTTTTCACTCTTATTTTATTGATGATGACAGAGCGACAAATGAAAAGGAAGGGAGGAAGATACCATTCATGTCTGAACAGTTTTCTGTGTTTTATAATCGCAGAGAGAAGGAGGACAACATTTTATCCTGGACTAAAAAAAGAAGTTTGGAGAACAAATTAGTTTTTCATATTTGTTGGAAAAAGTTTGGAAGGAAAGAAAGAAATATTTTCTGTCTCGGAGCAAAAGAAAGGAGGAAGGTGAAGGTGTTTTATATCGAGGAAAAAGTTGTTGGAAGAAAGAAAGTGAGGTTGTTTTTAAGAGGAAGACGAAGAGTGTGTTAACGTCCAGGAAGTGAAGGATGAAAACAGGAAAGAAGGAACATAGAACGGCGAGCCAGGAAGTAAAGCGATAAATGAAGTATGTGAGTAGAAATGTGAGCGGATGTTTGGAACCAGGAAGAGTCCAACACTTAAATCTCTGTTGTTCCTGGTTTGTTCCTGTAGGTGGCGTGTGGGCAGGACCACAGCCTCTTCCTCACTGACACCGGAAAAGTCTTCGCCTGCGGGTGGGGAGCAGACGGACAGACTGGTCAGTCCAACACACACACACGGACACACACACACACACACACACACACACACACACAAACTCTAAAATACTTACTTTCTTCTTCCATATAGTCAATCCGTCTCACGCTGCTATAATAACTAGGGATGTCCCGATCTCACTTTTTGCCCCCGATACCGATCCGATTTTTCAGAATTGAGTATCGGCCGGTACCGATACTTTCCCGATCCGATACTCACATTACTATTGCAAAGATACTCAACAGTGTATTTTTGGAGCGACTAAGATGTCTGAAGCTAAAAGTACTATTGGCAGAAGCTTTGTTAACCTAGAACTTATTGTAAAACTCATTTATTGAATCAAGATTCTTCTCAGAACGACTTAAGAACTTATTTAAACTTTATTCAGTCAGAAGAACAAAAACCCAGTTACACTCTGCAGTCTGGTTTCTCTTATTTATCTTAACTTAAACTACTTCACCTGCATTTTGTGGCAAAAAAAAAAAATAAAAAATGAAACCCAGTGAATCAGTTTAACATATAAAGTATAAAGAACTACAACATAAACAGTATTCAGTAAAACCAATCAGAAGAACCCAATTCTACTTCAAAGTGGTAAAACCTGTTTGACAAAGGTACTCTGAACATAGTACTCTCAAAAACGTATTCAGAATATCCCAGTCTCCCTTCAAACTAGAAGAACCTTCTGGGTTCTTTTCTTCACCATATCGCTCCCCTGTGGGGACTGATCCTTTATTTTAAAATCCTTTATTTTGAAGTGGAGAGTTTGCTGCTTCGCTGCAGCTTTTCCTATAGTTGTTGTTGTAAACTGAGCGTACTCCGCCGCATGTTTACTTTGTAGATGTTTTATCAGATTAGTTGTGTTAAACGAAGCTCTGGTGCTCCACCTCTCGGGACTGTGGTGAAGCTCTGGTGCTCCACCTCTCGGGACTGTGGTGAAGCTCTGGTGCTCCACCTCTCGGGACTGTGGTGAAGCTCTGGTGCTCCACCTCTCGGGACTGTGGTGAAGCTCTGGTGCTCCACCTCTCGGGACTGTGGTGAAGCTCTGGTGCTCCACCTCTCAGGACTGTGGTGAAGCTCTGGTGCTCCACCTCTCAGGACTGGTTTAGTTATCCACCTTAAACTCCCTCCAGACTGCTGGTTGATCCTCTCAGTGGCTTCAGGCTGCTCACCTCAGTTTACGGCAGGCGGCACACGGGGCTGCTTTACGGCAGCTGACGGGAAAATTTATTTTTTATTTTTTTTTGATCTGCGGGGTGATCGGCTGGATTTGCTGATCCCCGATCAGTCACAAATCACCAATATCGGCCCTGATCTGATATCTACCGATCGGATCGGGACATCCCGGCCTCATCACAGATGGTGGTGCAGTGGCACACGAAGGAAAAACTGAACTGAAACGCACTGGGTTGTTTTTTGTTTCTTTCAACTTTCTTGTCATTTGTACATCAGGAAGGTGTTTCCCTGCACAATGAGATTCCTTCTCTGCTGTTCACAGAACGCCACAAAGAAGAAGGCAATAATAATCTCATTTAGAAATGTTCAATCTCACAGCAGACCTTCACACCAACAGATTAGTAAGAATTTAATTTAAAATCTAAATAAGACCTATCCAGCTCTTTAAATCATCCATAAACTAGAATCTTAGAAGGTGTAATTTGACACCAGCCTCATGATATCTGGAGTAGAAACAAACGGTTGAAAAAGCAGAAGTGAAGATGCCGTAACAACAGAACATAATGGAAAACCTTAATAATTAAAAGGAAACATAATAAAATCTAACAATTGTTAGAGGTTTTAGCCGTTTTTAGATTCTTATTTTCATTTGTCTTATTGTGAAGTACCTCAAGTTGGCTTCCTGTGAACCATTGCATTATTACCCCCCCACCGCAGGTCTGGGACACCACAAGGCCAGCAGCATCCCGGTGGAGGTGGGGGGGGAGCTGGCCGGGGTGGAGGTGCAGCAGGTCAGCAGCTACGGAGACTGCAGCCTGGCTGTGAGCAGCGAGGGGCAACTGTACGGCTGGGGCAACTCTGAGTACCGGCAACTGGCCTCCGTCACCGAGGACACACAGGTGTGTGTGTGTGTGTGTGTAGGAGTGGTAGAAGAATTGTTTGTTCTTAACAATTTGCGTTTATTTTAATTTATTTGACATGTACTTGTATTAATATTATTTGTTGCTGCCCTTGGCATCAAGAAGAAAGCGTGGAGCTCGACGGGTGCAAACGTTTATTTTTCTTTTCTTTCATTGTTCTTCAGAACAGGCACCGTGTACCGTGCACCAGCACCGTGCACCGTGTACCGTGCACCAGCACCGTGTACCGTGTACCGTGCACCAGCACCGTGCACCGTGCACCGTGCACCAGCACCGTGTACCGTGCACCAGCACTGTGTACCGTGTACCGTGCACCAGCACCGTGCACCAGCACCAGCACCGTGAAACTGCAGGATATTATGAACAAAAAATACATCAGTTCACTTATTTCATTACATTTCAATGTAATTCATTACAATTCATTCTAACAATAATACACAGCGCCCGACTCATAATAACAAACAAAAAGACGCGCTGTCATTGTACACACCTCGCTTCGCCTACCAAGGGCTCAAAACACCGGTCCTCATTTCCTCAGTGATCCCAACACTCCAACAGAGTTTGCCTTAAGCAAAAACACAGGGCAACACATGTATGTCACAGTTTAATTTAACGCGTTTCTGTGACATCTTTTGGGATTACATACCGATTATGTTATTATAGCAGCGCTCCTTGCGCGCTGCTGTCAAGGCCCGTCAACTGTCAAAACCCGCATGTGATGTCACAATTTGTAGGCAAGTTACAACCCGGAAACATGAATTGTCGGCGGGGTGAACCCCAGAACATGAATGAGAACAAAACAAAAACAATTCTGTTAAGGCCTCTTCATACTCCATAAGAACAAGACGAAAGTTGGGCAGTGCAGGTCCTGCCAAACAAAATGACGTCATTTCCTTCTTCCAGCTCCTTCTGGCCGAAGACATTTGTTTCGGCTGTTCCAACCGCCCTGCTGAACTATGTTGGAGCTGCTCTGCCGAAACTTCTGCTCTGCTGTGCTGCGCATGCGTGTTCCAGTTCGCTCATGACTATCAGTCATATTTTAATCATATTTAGCTCGTAACATCTCTACTGTACGAGCGCCGCAGCTCTTCAAAATGTCCAGGCTTTTACATGATGCACCTGAACGCATCAAGAATAGCTGTCATCTCCTGTAGTTAATACCAGACCAACAACTCTCTCTTTTATTACTGAATCAGTTCAGAGAAATGTATTTCTGAAAGTACTGGAGGCGAGAAATAAACTGTTCAGTTGAAATTTTTTTTTTTTTTTTTTTTTTTTTTTTTTTAAGATTTCTTTTTTCGCCCTTGTCCTGTTCGGCAGCTTGGGCCAACAATATGATGTGATTGAGAGCCTTCGGAGTCAAAACAGATTTTGGTCTTGCAACAGGGAGAGACCTGGAGTCTCCTCCTGTTGCCTTCTCAGTTGAAAAGTTTAAACACCGCATCACAGACGGGTGGCTGCTGTGAGGGGGCGTGGCCTGCGAGTTCGGCAGCTTCTAAAGGCCCCTGCATCCTCCCTTTTGAACCCATAAGAACAAGAAGAAAATTCGTCAGTGACGTCAGCCAGCAGCAGAAAAAAAAAGCTTTTTCGGCAGGACAGTTCATACTCCGATAAGAAGCTGCCGAACTCGCAGGCCACGCCCCCTCACAGCAGGCACAAGTCTGTGAAGCGGCGTTTAAACTTTTCAACAGCACAGTTTATTTCTGGCCTCCAGTGCTTTCAGAAATCCATTTCTCTGAACTTTTTCAGTAATAAGAAAGTTTTTGTCCGAGCAGTTTTATCTACAGGAGCTGATAGCAGTTCGTGATGCGTTCAGGTGCATCACGTCAGCCTACACTCCGACATTTTAACGAGCTGCGGCGCTCCTACAGTAGAGATGTTACGAGCTAAATATGATTAAAATATTATCGATAGTCATGAGCGAACTAGAACACGCATGCGCAGCACACGGCAGTGCAGAAGTTTTGGCAGTGCGGCTCCCACATAGTTCGGCCAGGGTGGTTGGTACAGCCGAAACAAATGTCTTCGGCCAGAAGGAGCTGGAAGAAGGAAATGACGTCATTTTGTTCGACAGGACCTGAACTGCCCAACTTTCGTCTTGTTCTTATGGAGGATGAAGAGGCCTTTATGGAGTATGAACAGTCCTGCCGAAAAAGCTTTTTTTTTCGGCAGCTGGCTGACGTCACTGCCGAATTTTCTTCTTGTTCCTATGGGTTCAAAAAGAGAGTATGCAGGGGCCTTAAGTGGCCACTTACATTATTAAAACACAAAAACTCCTGGTTTCAACCTTTTAGCTTTATTTGAATTTTGTCTCACATTTATGGTTACATTTTTTCATCAACCTATTTTGTGTGTCAGATTTGATGTAAAAACAAAGTTAATCTAAATCTTATGAGCTGAAACATGAAGATTTCTCTTTTTATCAGATCAACTCTCCTCGACGTCTCCCTCTGATGGGCTGCGGGAAGCTGCTGCAGGCGGCGTGTGGAGGGACGCAGGTGGCTGTTCTCAACGGTACACACACACACACACACACACACTTTGTTTTTTCTTTCTTTTAATTGAAAACAGACTAGTTCTTGTGCCAGTTGTACATTTTAAGGACAGTGAATCTCCTCATGGAGCACTCACTGAAAACATTTAAGGTATTTTAATTGGATATTCCAGTACATACGGACCTAAACACAGACTGCCAGAAGCGGTGCTTTAAGCACTGGATGATCATCCTTGTGCGTACGCAGGTCGAGAATATTCTAACAACAAAGGTACTTGTGACTCTCGGTGGCTCCCGTCAGTCTATAGAGTCACATGACACCGGAAGCTCAGTCCCTGTTCACCTTCTCGCTCGCAGGTTTGTATGTGTGGTTTGTCGGCACGATATTGCTGATTTCCACTATGGTCAAGTTGTTTGCTGCTTGTTGCCTGTCGCCCGGCGAGTCATCTCGCCCTCCAAGGGCTGCACAAGCAGCGTTTCTACAGACTTTTCATCAGAGCCGAGTGGTCGGCATTCTACACCTGGTGAGTCCATTCATTGTGTTTTTTCGCCGATGCGTTACGCTCGGTAGATTTCAGTTGTAGTCTCCGGGCTCGTACTTTATTTGAAGCCGTGATCCGGCTTGCTGAGTGATTACACGCGGTGTTGGTGGTAGTTATCGCATGTTTTTGTTTTACTGCATCTTCAGTCCGAAGAGTTTCTCTACGGCTGCGCGCTTGTTTTCATAACAGTGACGGCAGTCTACTTGTATTGGATTGTTACAGAGCCGGTTGCGAACTGCTAGTGGCGTCTCTGCTCGACCCGGTTCGTGACACAGCGTTCAGCTTCGTAAAAAAAAATGAGTGGGAGTCACTAGTGGCGTCTCTGCTCGACCTGACTCCGTAGCGCGGGGCCGTAATAGGACGACCAGTACTGTTTAATACATTTTGTTACCGTTAAAATCTCTGGTGTGCAGAGACTGTTTGGCCCCACTCCAGGCGGAGGACGGCCATGACCTGTGTCCTTCCTGCCTCGGTGTGGATCACCTTCAGGAGGCTCTCACAGAGAACACCTGTACCAACTGCATGATTCTGCCCCGGTCCGTGAGGGTCAATCCTCCTGTACATGGTCGGGTCAGGATGACTGTGATCCAGGACCCGGTCAGAGAACAGGCACTGTCACAGGAGACTCACACTTTGCTGTCCAAACGTGCCATCGTGCCTGTGGACCCCCTGCGGGGCTGGGGGGGGGGGGGGGGGGGGGTTTATTCAAGGTACTTCCTAGTACCAAAGAAAACGGGTATTCTGCGCCCCGTTCTGGAAGTGAGAGGCCTGAACAGGTTTTTAAAAGTAATTCCGTTCAGGATGTTGTGTGTCAACAAGGTCCTCTAGGCAATATCTGAAGGCGACTGGTTCATGTCAATTGACAGACGCATATTTTCATGTCCCAATTGCGCCTCAACATTGGCTTTTCCTTCGGTTTGCATTCCAAGGGGAGTTCAGGGTGCTCCCTTTCGGGCTTTCCCTGTCCCCCAGGGTATTCTCCAGATGCAAGGCTGCAGCTCTGTCTCCACTGCAGGCTCGGGGGTTGCAGATCCTGCCATATCTAGACGACTGGCTGGAAGATGTCATTCAGGACATGCAGACTGTACCAGATCACGTGGCCTCTCTAGGCTTGCACGTCAGCCTAGAGAATAGCAATCTGGTCCCTGCGCAGGTGACCACCTTTCGTGAGATGGTATAGGATTCGCGGACCATGACCTCGTGCCCTTCACCTCAGCGGGTCCAGGATAATTTGGAGATGCTCCCATAGTTCCAGCGTGGGCAGGCACTTTCGTATGTGCTATACCTTTGCTTTCTTGGCAAGTTAGTGGCAGCGTCGACAGCGGTCCCGCTGGGACCGCTGTCCCTTCGCCCATTTCAGATGTGGCTCAGCGGGTTGCATCTGGATCCCGGGTGTCACGATCACGACGCAGGAGGCTGTGTCTGTCTCCTCTGTGCCTGCGGTCCCTGTCTCAGTGGAGACAGAGAGCATACCTCAAGCAAGGGGTTCCCCTGGGTGCCTTTCCTTCTTGTTGGGAGGTCGTCCATGTCGATGCGTCTCTCCGAGGCTGGGGAGCAGCGTGGCGAGGGCAGATGGTGCAGGGAACATGTTCACCCTGTCAACAGACACAACACATCAATATGCGAGAATTGATGGCTGTGCAGTTGGTGCTGCAACAATTCCTCACACACCTTCGGGGAAGACATGTTTTGGTGAGATCCGACAACACCAGTGTGGTTTATCACATCAATCACCAGGGGGGAATCAGGTCTGTGAGCCTATTCAGGTTGGCCGCTCAGATCCTGATGTGGGCAGCACCACGTCTGGCCAGTCTGAGAGCCATGCACATACCAGGAGGCCAGAATGTGGCTGCAGACTTTCTGTCCCGCCAGTCACCGTTGTCGGGCGAGTGGAGGCTTCACCCGACAGTGGTAGACCAGGTAGACTTTTGGCAGAGCAGAAGTCGACCTTTTTGCTTCCACGGAGTCCACGCATTGCCTTCCCACCGTTCCCACTGATATTCCCAACGCTGCTGAGGGTCTCTCAAGAAGCGCACACATTGATCCTGGTGGCCACGTTTTGGCCGGCCCGGACATGGTTTCCACTGCTGGGCAGACTCTGCTGCAGTGCGCCCAGACGTCTACCAGACAGGAAGGATCTTTTATCTCAGTTTGGAGGGAGGATTCTCCACCACGATCCCATTCGCCTCCAGCTGTGGGTGTGGCTGCTGCGGGGCCAGGGGCTACTTCCTCAGTCTACAGTGAGGACGTAGCAGTTACCATCTCAAATGCTCGTGCCCCATCAACTTGGAGATTGTACGCAAACGGGTAGAAACTGTTCGGCCACTGGTGCCTGGAACGTGGGTTGGACACGGTACGTTGCCCTGTCGCCTCCATACTGCAGTTCCTACAGGAGCTTCTTAACCAAGGACGAGCTCCATCTACACTAAAGGTGTATGTTGCTGCCATTTCATGCTCTCATGCTGGCATTAATGGTGCTTCAATTGGCCGTGACAAAAATCTAACGCTCCAGCGGCTCCAAGATGGGACCTGTCCATGGTTCTGGAGGGCCATCGGGCTTCTCCATTTGAGCCATTGGACCAGGTGGACCTGAAATGCCTCTCCCTTAAGACATCATTTCTTTTGGCTATGGCCTCGGGTAGACGTGTTGGTGAACTGCAAGCCCTATCTGTCCATGAGTCCTGCCTTAAGGTGCAGCAGCAGGGTACCTAAGGCAGCAGATGACTCTGGAGTGACCTTGTGGACCGAGGCATCTTTTGTCCCCAAGGTGTTTTCTGCTGCGCGCAGTACTCAACCACTCCAGTAGGCTCAGTCTGGTACGCAGGCCTCTGCTGATCCCCTGTGTCCTATCTGTACACATCGACCACAGCGGGTATGCGAAAGTCCAATCACCTGTTTGTCTGCTATGTCGGGCCGCGGCGGGGTCTGGCCCTGCTACACAACGCCTTTCCCACTGGGTGGTGGAAGTTATTTAGCATGCCCATAGCTCACAAGGAGGTACACTGCCTGCTGGTGTACACTGTCATTCGACAAGGAGCTTGTTGTTATACGTCATCCAATGCTTAAAGCACCGCCTCTGGCGGTCATCCAGGATTCATAGAGCCGCAGTAACATATGTAACTTTCATTTCCAATTATGCAAACAGATCTCTCGTGAAGTAGTGCAACTATGAGTAAAATCACACATTTTTAATCATTTCTAACAAAAGAACCAGATGATCTTCGTCCCTACTCTTACAGATTACTTGCTCTGTAGATTTAATCCTGGATTATTTCACTTTTCAAGTGTAAAGTCCAGTGTGTACATCTGAATGCTTCCAGATAAAGGGGAGGTGTTCGTTTGGGGCTATGGCATTCTGGGAAAAGGTCCGAATCTGTCGGAGTCATCCATCCCGGAGATGATCCCCCCGTCTCTGTTCGGACGCTCCGAGTTTAGTCCGTCAGTGACGGTGACGAAGATCAGCTGTGGACTGAACCAGTTTGCCGCAATCACCGGTCAGAGGCTCTCTCTAGCTCTTGTTTTGTCTCTCGCTCTCTCTCTCTCTCTCTCTCTCTCTCTCACTTTAACTTTCCCTGTCAGAATCACATTTACATGTTTCATCTTGCAGACAGAGGCGAACTCTTTGTTTGGGGGAAGAATGTGAGAGGCTGTTTGGGCATCGGGAAGAAAGATGACCAGTACTTTCCCTGGAGAGTAAGTAATCGATTACTCTTCAGCTGCTTCTCTCTATCGGAGAAAGAAAACTTGTATTTTACATCAGTGTTCCTCTATAGTACTCATACAGAAGTACAACTTACTTATTGTAACCCACTACTTTTATAAGGAGCAAATTAAAAAGTACATAAACATAGGAACACTAACTAACTAACACACATAAACAATGCACTGCTGATTTCAGGTCACTGTGCCGGGTCAGGTGGTGGACGTGGCATGCGGAGTCGACCACATGGTGGCGCTGGCAAAGTCTCTCCTGTGATACTCCTGTCCTGCTCCTCCTTGGGGGAGGGGTTGTGGGTTGAGGGGGTGAGTGAGCAGCTGCTCTCGGCAGGTGACGGATCCTCCACTGTCCTCTGGCTGCTTGTGGACGTCCCACCCAGAAGACGTCTCACCCAGAAGACGTCTCACCTCAAGCCTGCCCATCACTTTCAGTTTGTGTCTCTTTCAAAGATCTGGGACTCACTTTGTGGTGACAGTTTCACTCATGTGATTCACGGAAGGATAGAAAGTGACTGAGCCGATCCTTTCTACCACATTTATTCACTTCTTCTGTCACTGACTGATAATAAAAACAATATTTATATCGTTCTGAACGTGGATGTGGATCATTTGTCATTTGTGATGTTGAACCCATCAAACTTCAACCCTTTCTGCTCTGAATAACACATTTTGTGGCGTCACTGCTTTTTGCTGTAATTAGTGATGAAATAACAATTTAAGCTTTTTAAATTTAAGTTTCAGTACATAAAAGCTCTATTAGAGCTGCTGCCTGTCTCAATTTATCATATTCAACCCTTAGATTGTGAGTAATTTAGGTAGTAATTGACTGGATAAAAGTATGAGTAAAATTGCATCCTTGGAAAAAATGGAATAATTAAAAAAATTATAAAAAATATTATATTTCCGTAGTATGGGTATATGTTGTTTGTTAATTGCACTATTTTAAAACCGTTGATGTTGCTACTGGTTTCTCTTTTCGTGGAAATAATTATAAATGAAGTTAAAGAAACGAAAGAAATAGGAACCAAATATAAGTCGTTATCTTTCAACTTTCCCCGAACGCACCACGGGCCTTTAACAGTTGTAAACACGCCGAATGCGCTCCACTCTACGTAAATTACGTCCACTCTCACGTCAGCTTTGCACATACGCGTGATTTCGTTGCGCGCCTCGTACGGGAATCTCGGGAAGGCGGCGTTACGCAGTGCGGGTACGCGGAGGGGATGTCGGCAGGGAGGAGGACCGACACTAACAACTGACCTTATTCCGGGCTCATTTCATTAAACTGTGGATAGATGAGCAGGGAGAAGGATGGGCAGGAGCACACGCGGCGTGTCGAACCATGAAAGCCTGGCTGTCTCCACCGAACACCGACTTTTTAACGCTTTATTCCGGGGGGACTAGCTCCGCTCCGATGCTAACCTGCTAGCTCAGCCTGTGGCCCGTCGATCCTCCAGCGAACATCCGTCTCAGCACACAGAGGAAAAATGGTGAGAACTCCCAAAGCACTGCTCCGTCTCTTTCATCACACATCTACTCGGTTTAATTCCTGAATAATAAATGTATCCCGCTGTTGTCACGCCAGTAAACAGTTTGTGCTAGCAGCTAGCTCGTCATGCTAATGAGGATGACAGCTTAATGTCACACACCTGCTGTCAACTCACTCAGAAAGCTTCTTTCTCTCACCAAAACTCTTTTTTAATCAATGAAACACATATTGGTAAACGTTTCATTTTAACGTTAAAACTAATTTTTCGTCACAAAACATCTTTTTATGTTTTTTTTTTTATCATTGAAACTTCCTTTTTTTCTTTTTGTCACTAAAACCTGTTGATAACATAAAATCTCTTTTTTTTTTACTAACCTTTAATACCGTTATTCTACTCCCAAAGATACATTAATTGAATTAAATCATAAAAACAAAAGATTCAAACAGCAGCCTGTGGAAAAATGAGAAGCCATCATTTTCCATTATTATGGTTATTAAACAAGGGGCACGTTATGTAAAACGATGAAAGAGATCAATTACGGAATAACTGTTAACATTTGTTGAGATTTGTAGAGAGAGAGAGAGAGAGAGAGACCTTTGATTCAAGCTTTATAAACCTGAAAGTCACGTGGCTCCAGCTATTCTCTATTTTCCAGTATGTAAAATCAGAGGTGTAAATGACTCCTCCTCCTCTCCTTTGTTTGGAATGTCCCTCAGGTTGTAGAAACGGTAGTATGTAATGCTAATTAGCTGCTTGTCACTTCTGCTGCTTCATACCAGAACCATGTAGTTATGCCTCATTATGCTCTAGACTAGTTTCTGACCTCCCCCTTGTTTTCTGAGCAGATGTAGTGTCATTTACAGAGCTGTGCTGGTTCAGAAGTTGCAGGAGAAGTTCTTCTGGTGGATTAACCCAAAGGGAGTGAGCTTGTAAATATTCTGTAGCACTGTTTCCTGCTGTGAAAGCATCCGGTTGAACCAGTTGATGTGTTTCAGAACAGGACAGAGCACAGTGTACAGAGAATCAACAACATGACTGCTCGTGTATTCTGAATTCAATACTCAGATTAGGTGGAATTTATACCTTTTCTGAACATTAGAAATGTGGATTATTTGGTATAATGTAGTATATTAGGTGTGTTGAGTTTAAGAGCATGAATTTTACATGATCAACTCCAATCTGTCAATCATGTGGTAATGATCAGGCCACGATGGAGAACAGGTACTCAAATCACACCTCAAAGAGTAACTTATCAACACCACGGTCATAGTAACTAGTAGCTGTGCACATGCTCAGTAGAGACAATCAGGACAATGTTTCCTCCGTCATGTCATGACTCCCAGACCATATTCTGCTGGACTTTGTAGTTTTATTTTGACAGTCACCGTATAAACAATCCAACTTCATGGTCTGTCCACTACAAAGTCCATGTTCTCCTTCCTGTTGTTAATGTTTAGAGCTCATTGTTTTCTTCTGTGTGTCTGTGTGTCTGTGTGCCTGTGTGTGTGTGTGTGTGGCTTCAGTACAAAAACAACCAAGAGTGGCACAACATCCTAACTACATAATTTTCATTATTTCAGTCATCACCATGGAAACAGACATTGTTTTCAGAACGTTGACATGTAAACATGAGACTTTTCTAAAACAAAAAATATAAACAATGTGTTTTAACTTGAAACGTTGTTGTGTAAATGAGGCCTAAATCTGCAGAGGGAACTTCAGCAAAATATGTAAAACTGACCAAAAAATATATTCAGTCATTCTGCTTGATGGAGACTCTTCTCACACTCCATAAAATTAACAGGTTGCGAATTTTCAGAATTATTAAAATGAAGAAACCACTAAAGTTCGAACTTCGAACAACTGATAAAATGGCTGCAATTGTATTTAATTCTCTGATTTGTTTTTGGGCCGCCAGTTAGAAGCTTTTTTCTCACTGGTTCCTTCACAATTACCGATTTTACTTTGTTCTATTATTACTGTGGTCTTTGAATAAATGTAGCTGTACTGTCCTAATTAAATGCCTTGATATATGTAGCACATTTAATAATCACAGTTTTTAAAGAGAATGTGATTATGAAAATATGTAAAGTAAGAAAAAACTATGATTAGCAGTAGTGAATGAGTCCAGTGATTTGATTAAAAGAATCATACTAAAGGCACTGATTACTTTCTTCGCTCCCTCTGAAGTCCAATTACTTTGGTTTCCCTGTCGGTGACTCTTGTATTCCACGTGTTGTGTTCCGTCTGTCTGCAGGTGTTCTTGTTGAATCCTATAGAGAACCTGAGGAGCTACATCAACAACCGTCCACCGCTGGTCATCTTCATGATCAGTGTCAGTGCCATTGCCATCGCCTTCCTCACCATCGGATATTTCTTCAAGATTAAAGAGATCAGGTCTCCAGAGTTGACTGAGGTGAGGGTCATGATGAGAATCTCATTACCGTCTCTCAAATATTCAGGATCATCTGTTAAGTGTCTTGAGCTTTCTTTAGGAGACTTGGGTGGCTGCTGAGTGGTAGAAGCTGTTTTTATTCTGTTTGTGGAGGTTTAGGGGCCACATACAAATAATAATACAAATAAAGTTATTATTATTATTATACACATCAGTTACAGTAGAAATAAAGAATAAATAACCTGGTATTAGTTACCAGTTAAAATGTTTGCATGCGCAAAAACCATTTTGCTTGTTTTTCTCCAAAACCAAATGGAAAAGTATTTACCTGTAGTAGATGTTTGAACTTCTCCAGTCAGAGCCCCGGCTGCTTCCATTGTCTGTAATTTGGTCTCTGCTTCACTGAAGGTTGGTATGAATCCTGTGGAAGTGGCGTCATCACCAAATGACAGGTTTGGTTTAGATGGCGAGCAGTCAGAGGTGAAGAGACGGGGGCCCAGTACACGCCCCTGTAGTGTGCCTGTGTTCTGGATGAGTGTGAATGATGTGCCTGATCTCTAGATCAGTGGGTCTGATAAATCTGGTCTGGTTCTAGTCTTGGTCTGGTTTTGGTTTTGGTTCTTGTCTGGTTTTGGTCTCGACTCAGGTCTCGGGTTAGATGGTCTTGACTACAACACTATTGAGTTAAGATGTGAGTGATGGGAAACGACTACATGTTGAAATGTGTTGAGGAACGAGGAGTTTTAAATGTTTTTAGGTTCTAAACTGTCCTAACTGTGTTTCAGGACTGGAACACGTTCCTGCTGCGCTTCAATGAGCTGGACTTCTGCGTGTCGGAGAACGAGACAATAAAGCACGGCCTGAATGAGTCGACCACGCCGGAGAGCATGGTGGTGACCAGCGGCCAGGCCCGCTCCAGCACCCAGGCCCCCCTCCTTTTGGAGGACTCCGGTCCCATCAACATCTCGGTCCCCATCACACTCACACTGGACCCTCAGAGACCTTTTGGAGGCTACTCCCGCAATATCACGCACCTGTACGCCACGGTGCTGGGGCAGCAGGTCGGCCTGTCCGGTAGGTTCTCTCAGTATCCGACTCGGCTCGCTGAGGAGGAGGATTAGATGTGTCTGGAGCCAGTCTTCAGGCACGTTCGTAATCCACCTCTGTCAAGGTTTAGAATTGTCAGAAACCTGATTTCCCCCATGTTAGAACCCCCCCTCACCAGGTATAATGCAATACAACACACCAAACAGAAAGTGCTCTAGAGAAGAAACTGCATGTTGGACTAATGTCTTTCTGATTAATTCACTTCAAAACTGTGATGAACTTCAGATTCTCTCTGACCTTTAACATTTGGCTGCGTTGCGTGTGTCATGTTGGTGTGAACTAATCTGTCCATCAGCTAAACAACGATATTAACCAAGACTTTTTGACTCATGTATTCAGGCTTGAACTATTCCTTTAATGTCCTTGAAACCTTCAGTTAAGAGGAAGCAGATGTTGTGAGGAGGTTGTCTCGATTATCTTTTCCGCCTGGGCAGGATCCCAGCGTCTCGGGGTAAACGATGGTTACTTAGCGCCACTAGCTGCAGAAGCTCTCTTTCTGAGGACGTTATTGTCCAAATGTTGAGTCCAGTTGTGCTCTGATGGAGCATACATGCCGGCTTGTTTGTACTTTCCCGAAGAAAGTACTGACGACCTGCGCTGGTTTGTTTACAATACACCTCTCCATTTCCTCACAGCGCTGGTTTTCACACTTCAGACACAACGATGATACCTGTATCCGATCGGTCTAGGCCTGGGTTAACAATGACTACCACTGGAGCCGTTGGCCTGCTGCACCTCAGTGGAAGCTTGAAGCTGACAAAAATATTTGACCCCGTTTCTGAAACGGTACTCTATTGGTATCGCGGTACTGACGCCTTTAAAACGATACTATACTGGGCCCGGCTGGTACCGGTAGGCCTGTCACGATAACAAATGTTGCTGGATGATAAATTGTCCCAGAAATTATTGCGATAAACGATAATATTGCCGTTTTGATGCCATTTTTCTACTAATATATTAACAATGGTATGATAATGCAAGTATACCCTTTTAAAGATAAATAAACTTTTATTTCTTAAGAATATTTAAAATAGGAATTGTATTATGAAAAAAGAGATTGTAAATATCCAAAATAAAGAATCAAAACCACCTCATGTCTCCTTCTCCTCCTCACGGGGGGGTCTCATGCTGCTCTCAGGTGTACCAGGTGCCCCCCCCCCCCCCCCCCCCCCCACACAAGAGTGATTGACAGGCAGAGTTGGGAAAGTTCAGTTTCTACATGAACCAGTTCAAAGTTCAGTTCACAAATTTTAATATGAACCAGTTCAGTTCATAGTTAGGGTTAAAAATGAACTAGTTCATAATAAAACAAATTTCAATATGTTGCTTCGAGCTTTGGAGTTACGTGATGCACCTGAACGCATCACCCAGTATCAGCACCATGAAGCTTGTTAACCCTTAAAAGCTGAGTCGTCCTCCGCAGGGTTCAAAGCATGTAAAAAAAAAAAAAGTACCAGCTTGTCGTCCAGAAAGTACTGTAACCACACGAAGATGAAGTATTAATGGTGGAGACAGAGTCTGAGGTAGAGCTGCTGTCTTCTACTTGTTTTTGTCGTGATGCTTCACATTTTAATGACGTAGGCGGCGGAGCCACTCTGGTGGCTGATGTTGCCAGATAGGCTGTTTTCCCCCTACATGATAAGACCTGTTTACAGTGAGCCTTACTGGGTTTTCACTGGAAGGATCAGAAATCTGGCAACTCTCTAAAACAACATTAAACTGTGAGCGCCGCTCACTAACACCAGAGTGAGCGCCGCTCACTAACACCAGAGTGAGCGCCGCTCACTAACACCAGAGTGAGCGCCGCTCACTAACACCAGAGTGAGAGACGCTCACTAACACCAGAGTGAACGCCGCTCACAGTGACGACTTTGGTAAATGAAACATTCTCCAGCCTGGAAAACTGATCCAGCTCATTTTTAATTATCGTGCAATTAATTGATTTATTGATTATCGCGACAGGCCTAGGTACCGGTATCTTATTTATTTAATTTTTTTTTCTGTCGCCGCGGAACGTCACTGTGTTGTGATTTGCACCGAGGAGAGTCGTCAGTCTCTCTGTGGGGGAAGCGTCGGCGGGCTGCTCCGCTTTCTGACTTGTT
Source organism: Lipophrys pholis (assembly GCF_963383615.2). Taxonomy (NCBI): domain Eukaryota; kingdom Metazoa; phylum Chordata; class Actinopteri; order Blenniiformes; family Blenniidae; genus Lipophrys; species Lipophrys pholis. The sequence continues at coordinate 26,699,807 of NC_137634.1, read as the reverse complement.
TTGGACAATCGAAAGTGCGGAAAACAGCACTCCGCTTTCTTTTCTTCTTCTTTTTTTTGCACTCCGCGCTTCATACTCGACCTACACAACTTTAAAATAAAAGTCAAAACAGCATATTTTCAGAACAATCTTCTCCCAACCGACCTTGTACTTTGAAAAGAATACCGGGTGTGTGTGAGAGTGAGAGAGAGAGAGAGAGAGAGAGAGAGAGAGAGAGAGAATTTAATTTTAGCCATTTAATGTTACAAAGATTACTGCATAGTAATATACCATTTAAAGATATTGGTCCTACTTAAGACAGGCTGGATCCAGTGTTGTTATTGTCCATCTACTGAGCACGTGCAGAAGTTAACTGTTTACTTTGGCCATGGTGGGCCTGAGCAGTCGCAGCATTTCTGCCGTCTACACAGAGACGGAGCCCGAGCTTTTTCAGAGTGGCGTTCTCACCGTTTACACGGCAACTGGTCGGTCCGTTTTCAAAAGTTCCACCTTGGAGTTGTGGTTTCAGTGGCTCTGAGCACCGTGGTCATATAAACAGACCCATATTGTGTAAACGGGCCCTAAGCGTTCGGCTGAAGGCTAACGGTTATAACGCAGATTCCATGTAAAGACTGAGGAGAACCGTTATATTTAAATTGTGACTTTGATAAATTAGATTGTGGCCTGTAAAAATTGTGACCCAGAAGTGAAAGTGGATCTCCTGATGTGCTTTCTGTGTGTAGGCCGGGAAGCCCATGAAGAAATAAACATCACTTTCACCCTGCCCGTGTCCTGGAACTCCGACGACTGCGTGCTGCACGGACACTGTGAGCAGGTGGTGTTCAGCACGTGCATGACCATCACGGCGGCCAGCAACATCTTCCCCGTCACAGTGTGAGTTGGAGATTCTGCAGCGCGCACACAGCGATTCTCCAGGATTCATGTAGAACTACAGCAGGAATCAGCAGGAGATGGGTTCATTTTGTACTGAACTGCAAGAAAACTAGAGCAAGTTGTGTTGTTAATATTGTTAATACTCAATTAAATATGGAAATGACAGATTTACAATAAAAAATGATTGCACATGTGTACACACACACACACACACACACACACACACACACACACACACACACACCCCCCGAGTCGGTAATTAAACTTATTTAGCCTCTTTCTTTTCCATTTGTTGTTTCTTTTAATATAATAATGATAGTAAAGAATTAATTTCTATGTAAAAATATCAGAGTAATATATATTTTTTCTATGTTTTTCAAATGTTTTAACCTCAGGTCACCATAATGACAAAATTACTTCAAACTTTATAAAAACTGAGTTGACGAGTCAGTGAGATTTTAGCTGTGAGATAAATGAATGAAACACTCCACCTTCAGAGGTATTCTGTCATTGCTTGTGAAAAGTGAATTAAAATGATCGTACATGTTTGGAGGAAATGTTGTAACATGTTACAGATAAACGGCGACAGAAGCAAGTCTGGAAGTTCTCTGTTCAAACCAATGAAATGTGAGCAGATCCTGGACAGACGTCCTCTGAAAGTGTGTGTTTGTCCAGCAGGCAGCCGCCACACTGTGTGCCGGAGACGTACACCAACGCCACGTCCTGGTACAAGGTGTTCACCACAGTGCGAGATTCAGACACCAAGTACAATCAGGACTACAACCCCTTCTTTTGTTACAAAGGAGCCATCGGCAAAGTGTACCACGCACTCAACCCAAAGCTCACCGTCATCGTCCCCGATGTGAGTCCACACCTCCACATTCTCTTCTCTTAAGACCGACACACTGTGCCGCTTTCCGCCGTCGCCAATGAAAGATGGCAGTCGTTGGAGCATCGTGGCAATATCTTTGGTGTTTGCGTGAAGTTGGTGGTCCTACGTCACACTGAGACTGGTTCAAGGATAAAATTCAGGTGGTGTGAGAAACATGTGGTGATGGTGACCCGTTTGTTATGTTTACATGCGTGTTTTGTTGGAAAATGAAGCACTATATCGGTAAAGTGCTAACAAGTACATACTTCAGAAATTGTCATCCTACGTTGGCCTCTCTTTCCTACGAAAGAATATTAGTGCCACGAAAGAAGAAAAACAAATGTGGAGGTTAAAAAAACAAATAAAAACAAAAAAAACACACATCCGCTTCAGAAAAAGTCAAAAATCAAAGTGGAGATTTTTTTTTCTCATGAAGGAAAAAAAGTGTTTTTGTTTTGTTTATACAAACGGAAGACGTCTGTCCATCCCTCATGTCCAATCACTTCATTCTGACTATATCGGGTTGCTTCCTGCTGATGAACAAGTGATTCTACACAGGATTTCCTTCATTAATAATAACCGTGCCTTTGTCTGTGACTGAACAACGCTGCAAAGTCTAATACTGATTATATAATACTGGTTATACTGCACCCTGGTAATGAGCCAAATCCTCTTCTGAAGCATCTTTTCACCACTTCATTAAACCGCCTGTGATGCATTTAGTAGAAGCAGTGGCATGCGCTGGCACGTGGACGGACGTTTCCACTTTGTAAAAGAAAAATATATATATATTTTTTATTCCTCCTTTGGGAAAAAAAAATATCCAGACTTTCTTTCTGAAGTGCATGAGGTTGATTTTTTTTTTTAATTCTTTGTTTCTTAACCTCCGAATTTTTTTTCTTCAGTGGCCCTGATCCGATAACGTACTTTCCGAGCCACGACAGCGTCCATATTCTCCTCCTCTTTGCTTTTTGTGGATTCCTCTCCAAACACATAAATACTATGACGACAAGATTCATGTTTATCTTTAGGAGGGGATATTGCTGCTCAATCATGTAGGATTGCCCAACAATAATCATATAATATTGTGCAATCGTGTCGAGTCACATTGTCCTGGGCTGCAGTTCCGTGTTTCCATCATGCAGTCTTCACACAGCAAACCAAAGGTTATTGGTTTTTGTTGGACAGTGCAGCGAGCCGTGACCCTGTGATTGTTAGTCTCACAGTCTGTAGGAGCCTTTAGACTCGGGGCCCATTTATACGGCAATGACTTCAAGTGAAAACGCAAAACTTTTGTTACGTTTAGGGAGTTTGTTTATAACTCATCGATGGTCGGAGCCAGTGAAAATGGCTCCCTGGGTGGAACACGCCACTGCCGTGGAATGGGACGTTGTTTTCTAAAGGTTCCCAGTTAAATGCAAAACTTTTCTGGAAAAAATGCAAGAACTATGGGTTTTCTTGAGAAAGGTCATTTAAATGGGGCCTCAGTCAGCCAAGATTATTACCACCTGCAGGTATCCAGCTCATCAACCAGGAAGACAAACTACTGCATATATAATCAACACGGTATCTGAGTGTACATGTAAAGAAAATACTTAAATTTTCTTCCTTTTCTTTTGCAACACAAGTCTGTAAATGCATTAATTCTATTATCGCTTTAATAGTTTAACCCTCAGGTAGTAAAATGCTCTCGCTGGCTGTAAAGTATGAGTTTGCTTATGAGACTGCAGTGAGGGGGGGGCGGCCATTTAAGTAAAAGGAAGAAAACAAAGCGAGTGTGGGCAGTGGAGTTAAGACTCCTACTCCTGTAATGACCTGTCAATATTGGTAAAGGAAGGGCAGCACAGACTGCTTAGCTGCAGAAACGGAGGTAAATGAAGCCACAGAAAAGCCACGGTGGCACAGAGCAGTGAATAAAGAGGAGGACGAGGCCCTCAGGGTCCATGTGAATCTAAAAACACATTCTGCTGCAGGGGATATCCACAGGGAAATGTCCCAGGGAGAGGACCGGCAGAGATGGAGGCAAGTGAAAACAAATAAGACCATTTCAAAGGTGCAGGATAGAACATGGAAGTAATACCACAGTTTGACATCTTGTGGCAGTAACATCCAGAATCAGGCCCGATTCACACGACAACGTTTGAGGTATAAACACATTGTCTTGGTGGTTTTATTTCAGAAAAGTTTCACCTTTTCAAGGCAACTTTCTGAAAATAATGTGTGTTTCCACGGCAATGGCAGAAACACTGTAAACCATGTAGTTTTCATGTTGGGCCACTAGTAGGTGCTGTTTGTTTTTGTAATGAAACCACACACACATGAAGCAGAGAACAGTGAGCTCTAAACAGGAACACTGGGAGAACATTCTAGTGGACAGAACACCAAGTTAGATTGTCATTACGGTGACTGTCAAAATAAAACCACCAAGTTGGATTGTCATTACGGTGACTGTCAAAATAAAACTACCAAGTTGGATTGTCATTACGGTGACTGTCAAAATAAAACCACCAAGTTGGATTGTCATTACGGTGACTGTCAAAATAAAACTACCAAGTTGGATTGTCATTACGGTGACTGTCAAAATAAAACCACCAAGTTAGATTGTCATTACGGTGACTGTCAAAATAAAACTACCAAGTTGGATTGTCATTACGGTGACTGTCAAAATAAAACTACCAAGTTGGATTGTCATTACGGTGACTGTCAAAATAAAACCACCAAGTTAGATTGTCATTACGGTGACTGTCAAAATAAAACTACCAAGTTGGATTGTCATTACGGTGACTGTCAAAATAAAACCACCAAGTTGGATTGTCATTACGGTGACTGTCAAAATAAAACCACCAAGTTGGATTGTCATTACGGTGACTGTCAAAATAAAACTACCAAGTCCGAGGAGAATGTGGACTGGGAGTCATGACACCATGGAGGAAACATTGTTCTGATTGTCTCTACTGAGCATGTGCACAACTACTGAGGAAGGGCTGGACTTTCTCTTATCTAGATAACTTCAGGATTAACTCAGGTTTTCTGTACTACGACGCTCACTCACTTCTCACCAGGATAAATCACCATGGTAACTGACGCTGAAAGTCTAACCTGCTCCGGAGCGGGTTATGTTATGGATAAGAGGTCAGAGCTCCGCCTCCTGACCAATCAGATCTCTTAGAAAACGCCCCGCCCATTCCTAAATGATGGTGATTGGTGGGTTCAGCTCTGAGCAGCAGCAGAGAGGAGAGGAGAAATTAATCTAGAACAATCTTTTGACATAATAAAATAAATCCTGGTCTCTGAGGCTCTGAAGGAGGTTCTGGTTCTGGACTTGTTCCAGGTTGTTTATCTCCACGATAAACAGCAGCAGTGTTGCTTCTAGCTGCTGGATGTGTTTGAATTCTTCATAATCTCAGAGATTAATTGATCCTTCAGTAATCTGTAAACTGCTCTGCAGGATTTCTCTGTGTGTGATTGGTCAGACGCTGCAAGCTCCGCCCCTTCCATGTGAACACGCAGGTCTGGATTGAACTAGTGAGTTGATAACCTGGATATGTTCACCAGGGTTCCTAGTACAGGCCTCTGGTTACTACTAACCTGGTGAGCAGGACCAGCAGCAGCATTTTGCCTGTTTATACGGTGACACCAGACCAATTGCTTTGTAAAACTTCGACTTTGGGAGCCGTTTTCAAAAAGCTGTTTTCTCAGTGACTGAGCACCAAACAGAAAAAGTTTTGTACAACAGAGCACGTGTGTGTGTGTGTGTGTGTGTGTGTGTGTGTGTGTGTGTGTGTGTGTGTGTGTGTGTGTGTGTGTTCATCCCCCACCCCCCTCCCTGCAGGACGACCGCTCCCTCATCAACCTGCACCTGATGCACACGAGCTACTTCCTGTTCGTCATGGTCATCACGATGTTCTGCTATGCAGTCATAAAGGGCCGGCCGGGCAAAGTGCGACAGAGCAGCCCCGACTTCTGTCCTGAGAAGGTAGAGCAGAGCCCGGCAGGGCTTTCTGAGCTCCACAGGTAGATTCAGACCAGCATGGATGGACCAGTGATCGGTCTCAGACTGCAGCCAATCACAACGCTCTGCTTCTCTTTCCTTTCCTTTCACAATACACTTCACAGGAAATGGGAGAAACAGCCAGCAGAAGCTATGAGTCGTCGTATTCCCTTTAACAGTGTGTTTCACTTTAAATGTTTCCACGACGACATTCCAAGTGACAGCGCCTTGTTGTTTTTTTGGAAAAGATTCGCTTTTACACTGCAATGGCTGAGACAGTAACGATGATGTAGTTAGTATGTCACGCCACGAGGAGGCGCTGTTGTTTGCTGTCGTAATGAAACCACACACACACATGCAGCAGAGAACAATCCGCTATAAACATTAACACCGACATCTGTTGTTGGATTGTTGTTACGGGGCCAACTGGGGCTGCGACTAACGATTATTTTGTTAAACCATTAATCTGCCCAATATTTTGACGAGTATTCAATGAACTGTTTTATTGTTTTTTACGTGTAACACAGTTCAATATGGAGCTGAATGGTTCATGTCTTTTTCACGCTTCCATTCAGGGCTTTTTCATCATTTCTGCAGTTAACCCTTTAAAACGAGACGTTTCATCATCACAACACAGCTGACACACAAGTCTCAACGTGTCCTTGTTTCTGGTCTTCTGTCTTTCTGTCATCATTTGAAACATATAGGATATTTTTCTGAATTCATACATGAACAATTTATTTTCTTTTTTTTTTTTATTTATTCAGTCATACTTTTCAGATTCCAACATTTCTTTTTCTGGAGCCCTCTAGTGGTGGCAGCAGGAATAGCAGCTCCCCATTACTCCACGTTTCCTTCTCTGCTCGGTGAATTCTGCTGAAAATCAAGCGCTTCTCTCTTCTTGTGCCGCTCTGATGATTCCTGTGATTTCATAATAACCCATCCGTGTTTTTGTGTTGCAGGTGGCATTGTCAGAGGGTTAAAAAGACGTCGGGGAGCTTCACCAGAACTTATCCCTAACATGGACAAACTCAAATGAAAAAAAATAAATAAATAAACAAACATACCAGTTGCCTAGTGAACCCTGGAAATACAATAAGGGACACAAAAGCTCTGTGAATGCATTACTCTTGCAATGTTGGGTTTCTCCAACCAAAGATATACAAGTGCCTGTATCTGTGGTGTAAATATTTGTAGGAACTCTGATTTCTGTGCAAAACCTTGTTTATTTTCTTTAGAATTCTGTTTTGTTTTTGTTTTGTTTGCCTGAGTCCCCCTCCGTGCCATGTAAGAACATGCAGTACATAAACCAAGCAGAAGGCTCCGCCCGCAGCGTCTGATCTTAGTGGAGTAAATCAGCTGGAAGTGTTGATCCTCTCATGTGATGATGAGGATGATGAGGGTTGGGTGGAGATGAAACCCTCGGCTGGCTGGTTGAGGCTGTCAGAATGAAGTTGATGATTTCTGTTAATGTTCCTCAGCAGCACAGCAGGAATTGGTTTTTGGGACTTTATCTTTGCTTTAAGACTTTTTGACCAGGACTCCTCCACTGTTGGACACTTCCACGTTCTGTAACGGTAAAAAACTCATTTCACGTTCAAGACGCGTCGTTGGGAGTAAAACTCGCCAACATTTAGTGCTTAGTTTAACCATTCTCATTATAGACCCCTCTCAGAACCACTCTGTTACCAGGGTTCACTTACAAGTGGAAATATAGAAACAATAAAATTTAATCGTTAAAAAGGAGAAAAGACCAAACTTTTTCTTCGTGGTTCGGCGGGTTTGTTTCAACTCGCAGTGCTGCACTTTTCTGCTCATCCAACAAATGCATGCGCCTCTGAAACCAGCAGGCTTTTAACCGGTTACACATTTCCCAGGAAGATAAAAGTTTTGGAGCAAAGAAATGAGCCCGCCAACGGATTCCCTGCGTCTGGGAGGAACGGGAGCTTTAGTCCAGAACCAGTCTGTCCTCGTGGACTTTGGTCAATAACGGCGATCAGCGACTCATTAGATCAGGGTTGTGAGCCGTGAAGGAGGACGCCATCCAGTCTGCCTGGTTGGTTCCCTCCCTCCCCCCTGCTCGCCTGCCTCCGTCTGGGTGGAGCAGGTGGTCATCTTGCCTTACCTGCTCTCTAAGCTTCGGGGTTCTCTTCTCTCTGGCCGCCGGTTCCTTCCTCTGCTGTCCTGTTGGATGAGGCTGCGCTTTGAAAGCCTCCTGAGACCTTTGTCCCCTTAATGTACATGTATGCAGTTATTTATCGTAGGATGCTTTTGAGTTCTGAGTGGATCCATATCAGCTGCACATCTTCACGTGTTGGCGTAGTTGGTGCACCGTCAGATTTCTTGCACATTTTGTGATGATTTTGTTTGGTGTGGAAGATCTCATGATCTCTGAATGAATGAGTTTGTTGGCCTCCATGTCAAATATAATTATACATGAATAATTATATTTATGTAATATATTTATGAATTATGCTTCTTTTTTTTTTAATGTAGTTCAACAAAATGTGCAAAAATCTCACCATTGGGAATGTGCACGAGTGACTTCGGGACACGTTTGCATCCTGAAAAGCGGCCGTGGACTGTGAGACATGTTTGGACAGATTATCTTGAGAACTTCACGTTGTCTCTCCACAATATAGCAATCCTTCTTTTCTCGTCTCCCCCGGTCTGGTTTTAAAGAACATCCCCTGATTCTCCTTTCCCACACTCACTTATTACAGTTAGAACTCTTCTGAGTCCTACTAACAGAACATCGCTGTCCCCGGTGGTGTCGGAGGATATTTCAAGACAATGTCTAATCCTCACAGATTCTAGAACTCTTGACATTCAAAAACACATCGGAGACATTCTAGAACATCAAACACATTCTAGAGCTCATCGTCTGCAACTCGGACCCGTCGAAGAACTGACCAGTTCAATAACTCGTGACAGATTCTAGAACTTCGACACAGAAGCTTCCTGCAGCGTTTAACCCGCCAACATCTTCCAAACTCGCCCTGCTGAGGAATCCAGAGGAAATGTTGGAGTTGCCAAATATGGTCGTTTGTCCGACGAAGGGTTGAGGAGAAAATTGAGTGAAATCAGAATATTAAAAGCCGTCTACGTCCGCTTTTCATCTTTGTGATTTCTTTTCCGTTCAGGAGCCTTTGTGATCCGTTTGACTGACCTGGGCTCCAGGCTGGTTCCATCTTCCATGTACCTGTTGAATGTACTTTTTTTCTTTATGAGCAGTAGAATCTAAATCTGAGATGCTAGAATTCCACACGACGTTAAACTGGCGGAGGCTTGTTTTTCAGTCGGAGAGGCTCTGCTCGAAAGGTTTGTGTTGGGCTGGTATGAGAGGGTTTATCGTGTGGAACACCACGTCCATCTTTGGATCGGGTGTGGACGGAAGCTTGTGGAGGTTTTTGCTCTCCTCCCTCCATGTTGAGCCCCGCTGGGGAAAGTCTTCCTGATTCTGACCATGTGTATCATAATCCAGCTCCTCTCGGCTTCATCTCCTGAGCTCCAACATCTGGATTTATGCGTTCATCTGTGGAAGATCTGGCTGCTTTCTGATTGGACTGTTTGAAGGGGGGGGGGGGGGGGGGGGGGTGCATCAAAGGGACTTGAAGCAATTTTTGCCAAAAGGTTGTTATGATTATTGGTAACCTGCATTTACCTGCTGTTTCCTTCTGACTTGGTTTGAGTTGCACCTCTTTAATTGCAAAATGCCTTAATGTTGCTCATCCAGCTTCACCTCTTCACATATCTACGGTGGCCAGGAAGGACCTCTGGAATGCAAAAGCCACATCACCAGTGCATTCATGCTGCAGCTTTAGCATCTGTTGCCGATTCCTCGTCGGAGTTGCAGCTTATACATCTATTTTATAGTTAATCAAATCACGCTGCAATGTCTTTGTTTTGCAACTCCAGCGTTTGTGTTGCTGCTTTTCATTGCGTTGTATGCAGTATTCATTTGTGATGCATCTTTTGCATTAGTTTTGCATTTGTACTGTAACTGTTGCATTAGTTTCAAAGCTTCTTGTGCTGCGATGACCTTTCTGAACCGCTGTACCAATCAAATATTGTAAAACACACCAGTTTAACACAGGCACATCTCCACACAGCAGTCATTTTCTAACGTTTCGCTTAAGTGTACATTTAGTGAAAGAAGGTTTTTTAGAGAGCAGCTACTTCGCTGTTGTAGTTTTCAAGCTACTCCGCCATATCACCAAGAAGTGTAGGACCACAAGCAGTGGAGCCACAACCTCCCCAGTTCCACCACACGCCGTTTGCTTTAGGTCCACATCCTCTTGGTCACGTTAGCAGCGCTTACAGGCGAGTATTAAAGCCAACTCTGTGCCTTCTGCACTGTCGAGCTGCATCCTCCTCCTTGTACATAGTTAGATAGGACTCTAGGTTTAAGTGTGGCTAGGACGTCATTCCAACCCTTCCCCCTCTCCAGTGGAACTGCTGTAAATGAAATCGTTTAAATAAACTGTCTCTCAAGTTCAACGTCGAGTCGTCTTCTGTCCCTGCGCCGCAGCCGAGTCCGATCACAGAGCGATTGATTAGAGGGCAAAATGGAATTAGGTTCTGTTTACATCATTTCAAGTTGTTTTTCTGTTTGCGTTTCAGAAAAGTTTCATACTTGGACATTTCCAAAACTAGCTTGGGATGCATTTTAAATACTGTTTTAATGCCCCCCCCCCCCCCCCCCCCCCCCTCGCCTCGCCTCTCTCCACCTTTCTACCCCCCTCCTTTCTCTACCTCTCTCTCTCCTCCTGCTCTCTTTGCCCCCCTCCCTTTCTCTCTCACCCGCTGCCTCTCTCAGGCCCTGTTTACACGACGTTTCATGTGACCACACCTTTTCCCTCAGAACAGGGTTGTGTTTCCAATGCAGCAGTGGACACGCCGACAACAATGTAGTTGCCGGGCCACGGGAAGACGCTGAGGATTTTATAATGAAACCACAGATGTGTAGAGAACAATACGCTATAAACATGAACAAAATGGAGAGAACCTGACATTCGTATGGACTGAATACGAATCGGATGCTGTCAGGGGAGATTCTCAACTATTAAACTACCGATATGGATGTTAAAACTATTCTACGTACTGGGAGTCACACCACTGCGGTCCGCCATGTTTGTTTACTACTATTTACAATGGGGGGGGGGTCGAGATGCGCAGTGAGAGGCTCCATCAGTCTGCAGGAGCGAATCGCGACCGTGAAAGAATCAGCTTGGGAACCGGGATAAGACTTTGCAGATACAGTGGGTTGCATAACTTTTACTGGTTGCTCTGTGAAGTAGTTTACATTTGTACGATATATTTTACAAATTTAACCACGGCTGACATTTTTTTTTTCCTGAGAGACGGATATTTCTTGTTTCCTCAATGAGAACTTTCTTGGCCGACTGCATTGTTTCCCTGCCTCCTCCTCCTCTTGACTTCTTCTAGTCCAGGAGTCGGCAGCCCGCGGCTCTGTGGTCCCTCTGCAGCGGCTCCATGAGCCTCGGTCCCACTGCAGTACACCACTGGGGTGGGGCGGTACGGTAAGGCGGAAGGCAAGGCAAAGTGCACCCAGACCCAACTGTTGCGCCGTCCCACTACAGAGAGTACGGTAAAATGTAGGCGGGTTGTGAACGAGGCAGAGATGTAACCTCATTAGGCAGTAATAGTGGTACTAAGGCCGTTCTCCAGTACCCAGTGGCTGTTCTCCAGTACCCAGTGGCCATTCTCCAGTACCCAGTGGCCGTTCTCCAGTACCCAGTGGCTGTTCTCCAGTACCCAGTGGCTGTTCTCCAGTACCCAGTGGCCGTTCTCCAGTACCCAGTGGCTGTTCTCCAGTACCCAGTGGCCGTTCTCCAGTACCCAGTGGCCGTTCTCCAGTACCCAGTGGCTGTTCTCCAGTACCCAGTGGCTGTTCTCCAGTACCCATACTGTCCATACTTCGTCCATACTTCATACTACTTGCTCTCGTGTACCTGTGAAACGTCATCAGTGGGAGACCATGTACTGATCCAATTCTTAGGCCGTTTCTCACAGAGTACACATGGAATACCCAGATGTGTCCTAGCTCCGCCCACTTTATCAAGGATGCATCGAAACGGACCTGTGCAGACTTGGGAAGCCAATTTACCCATAATGCATTTGGCAGGAGAAGCCGGAGGAGGAAACACACAACAGTGCATAAATAAATCTGAAATATGAGCTTCATAGTTTAACAGAGTGTAGTTTTAAGAGTGTTTAGGCCAGAATATAGTAGTTTAACATGTTGATATGAGGTTGATATTTCAAGATCATGCTGACCAGAACATTTGTTCTGAGGTTTTCTGAGATTGTGGCTCCAGACTGAGACGAGGCTGGCTGTGGTTCTCTACTGTGGTTAAACATGAGATCTAAATGTTCTAGTGTAAATCTAACAGTGTTCATGTACATTTAAATTTGCTGCTGAGGGGAAAGATCCTGTTTAAAACTATTTAACTTGACTGAGAGGTGAAGGTTCTACTGGCCATAGTGTTTTGTCTCAGTTGCACGAAAGTGTTCTACCCATTATACTAGAGGTTCTACTGGAGCTTCTACTGGTTCTATTGGAGGTTCTACTGGTTCTACTGGAGGATGCTGTGGATTCAAACTAACACCATGCACTATTGTAATCCAGGACTCCTGAGGAACCTGAAGCCTGGTCCAGTGGAGAAGAGGAACTCCTCCAGATGAGGAGTGAGGATTGTTTTTGATGCTTGAATTATTACATGTATATATTTTATTCATACATGAGTTAATAACTTACTGAACTGGTAGTGTGTCATTTTTTTTGTTCTATGTTCTCCTCATAGACCTCATAATTGTTGAAATTCACCCGAGACAATTTCTTCTTTAAAGCAACATTACATTGTTTATCAAATAAAACAGAGAAACGTTCAGTTCTATGTTTTACAGTCATAAACAATCATTTACAGTCTGTTGATCTCGCTGTCTTTATCCATCTATCTGCATATATTTACACATGAGTAGAGAACATGACTAGAGAACATGACTAGAGGACGTGACTAGAAGACATGACTAGAGAACATGACTAGAGAACATGACTCCATGAGGAGAGCTTCCTGTCTAGATGTGGTTCTGCTCTCTGAGGCCTGCAGGTCGTTCTTCAGGAGCAGGGAGCTGGACAGTGAGTCTCGCTCACACATCACTTCCTGCCAAGTCCCTCTGGACGTCCTCACTGTCACCTGGTCATCTCCATCATCATCCCTGCACCTTCCTCCTCCTCCCTTCCTGGGCCTTGCTCCTCGTCCTCCTCTTCCTTCCTGGACCTTCCTCCCCCACCTCCATGATGTCTCCCGCTGCCACACAGACAGGCAGTAACAACAGGACGTCTCTCCAGGCTCTCAGAAAGACGGAGCACCAGCAGGTTTGACCTGGAGTCTGTTGGGTTTCATCCTGCCTGTCAGTTAAAATTCACATGAAAACATTTGATATATTTTGATGTAATCATGAATCAGAATTTATTGTTTCCTTAGTGTTCATGATTGTGATTATTGAGATAAAGCAGGTTGCCAGTACAGTGATATAATAACTGTGTACTGCAGGAAAGGGTACAGTACTTCCTCCATCACCCAGCAGAAAGTACCTGGTGGATACAGTACTAGCTGGTACCAGTACTTTCTGGTACATGGAGGATCTGTGCAGGACAAGAGCATCCTGCACAGACCCCCAGTTGCCAATGTACACATCAATAAACCTCATATATTATAGACTCTTTTTTAACGACAGGTAGATGCAGGGAAGATTCTACCTTGCTGACATGTTTCAGCAGCATCTGTAGTCTGCAGCTGAAACATGTCAGCAAGGTAGAATCTTCCCTGCATATACCTGTCGTTAAAAACGAGTCTGTAATATACATGTTTAGAATGACAAAATGAACAATTCAACTATAAATAAACCTCCTTTGGTATCACAAATAACTCCACTATGATAGAGGGGGAAAGTTTTCTGTTTAGGTAACATGTGTTGGGCTCTGCAGGAGGAAGAATTACAACGTGACACCATCAACGGCCCCAGCAGGAGGAAGAATTAGAAGGTGACACCATCAAAGGCCCCAGCAGGAGGAAGAATTAGAAGGTGACACCATCAACCAGCAGTACAGCAGAATGCCTGATGGCCAGCAGGAGCGTCAGTATCAACATAACGATGCTCCTGGAAACCCTGAAGCTGGAGTCACGACACCTCCAGGAGAGAAAGGTTCCAGGGTAGGAACATTATTGACCTGTGTATCACTGCAGGAGGTTCTGGGAAATAAAAGAAAGAACTTTAGAATTTTTAAAAACTATGTAATTTCTCTATGTACATAATGTTTCTAACTTGTGTTTTTACTGTTGTAGGTTCTGCTGAAGTTTATTAAATAAAGTTTCCTTTATCTTCTGCTTGATATCTTTCTTTACTCGACAGTATAAGCCATGTGTGTATTTATGTATTTACTCTCACACAATATAAGCCATTTATGTATTTATTCTAAATAGAAATGATTAGAGCTATTGATTGGAGTTCTTAAACTATAGGATGTATATTAGACAAATATACAGTACATATTAATGACAGAGCAGAAGGAATGTGAAAAGCTGGTTAATTATTTAATAAACATCAGGGATCTTCAGTAAAACAGTAAAATAATTGTTTGTATTAGTAGAACATTTCTGATCAGCTGCTTTTATTGTTACTGAACTCCAAGGAGAGGAAGAGTAAAATAAAGGTTTATTGGAGGTAGAAGTAATAGTAACACTGTACTATACATTGTACTTTATACAGTACTGTACATGGTACTAAACACAGTACTGTACATTGTACTATACACGATACAATACACTGTGATATACACAACATGTACGTATGTGACAGAAAAAGTACTGTTTTACAATAATGTTCTAAAGTTTAGATCTTCATATAAAATATCAGGTGCAAATCACTTCCTGCTGATCCAGAGAGGAAACAGGTTCTTCTTCCTCCTCCTGCTCCTCGCTCGGTTCTGCCTCCTCCTCCTCCTCCTCCTCCTCCTCAGCTTCAGGGTCCATCATCCAGCCATGACAGCCACTGCGTCATCAAGTACTCGTGTTCTAATTCTCCATTAACGCCGATGCGTCCTCGTAAATTTGCATTTCCGCACTTCCGAGGACGCTGCAAGTACTTTTTTGTGACGTAGGCGAGTACACACTGGTGTTCTAAGAATTGGAAAACAGCCAAAGAATGTGGAAGTTGTGGCCGCAGCTCCGCAGCCGCCCAAAGCCGTGAGCTTTCTTTATCTGTGACACAGTGAAATCCTTCTCAATCTGAACTGCAGCGTTCATCTCCTGCTGGATCTCCTGTTACTGAGAGGAGCGTCTGAACCTCGTCAGAAGGCCGCGGTGCTGTGGATCAACGACGTTTCAATAAACCCAGTCAACTAAACCACCAGTGTGTGCAAAGAGACCTATGTGAAGAATAAGAGGAGTGTATATGACAGATGAGATATTTTAATATTGCCGACTTGTTGAGAGCAACGATCGTCACTACCAGTCAGCAGAGGTGTGGAGGAACGACGCTTCATGTTCACAGTCTTAGAGAGCGGCAGTTATTAACTTAATGATAACTAATCCTGAATGACATTGAAAGCCACACCACTCACACTCGTGGTTCTAAAAACCCAGATATCCCGATTTAATAATATTATAGCGCCATTTCTCAAATGTGTATTTTTTAACCCTAGAACAGTAATGTAACACCTTCACTATAGTTAGGAATATTTTTCCCCAAAAATCATACTTCTCATTAAAATATATTAAAGTACATGGCAAATGAATTCGCGAGCTCGAAGTTATGTTGATCAATAAGTCTGATATTTGAAGACATTAAATGTGTGAGATGAATCTGGCTTCAATTCTCCACTTCACCTTCTCTTCCGCCAGGTTCCCCGTCTCCAAAATGAAAGCGCAAGATCCACAGTTGACGTACCAGTACGCACGCTCCCCCGCAAAGTTTATTTTTTAGATCACAAACTCTGCGTAGGAAGTGGCGTACGCATCTTTCAGGACCTGTTTTGTGCTTCAGCACCTTTATAAATGAGGCCCCAGAGCATGTACAGGTTATGTAGACCCCACTTCCTGTTTTCAGCAGGTGGCGCTATGGTGGAGTCTCTCTCTCTCTCTCTCTCTCTCTCTCTCTCTCTCTCTCTCTCTCTCTCTCTCTCTCTCTCTCTCTCTCTCTCTCTCTCTCTCTCTCTTTCTCTCTCTCTCTCTCTCCATGCTGGGGGTGTGTGAGTGTGTGTGGAGCGCTTGGTAAAGTTTGAGTGTGTAAATTGTGTTTCTGCACTTTAAACTTCGGTGGTTCTCTTCCTCTGGTTCTCCATTCACTGGTGGAACAGGGACTAGTGTTAGAGGATCAGTATGTACCAGTGTCACCACTGTTCGTACCCTCCACCCGGGTCACTGTGTCCAGGGTTCCATTGTTTATCCCCAACCAGCTGCTGGAGAACCAACTAGCCAGTTTCAGGAAGTTCTCCGGCGGCCTCAGGGAAGTTCATCTGAACTGTAGAAATGATAAAGTGCAGCAGGTCCAGTCCCTCCACAGACAGGCCTTCATGTACCTGAGGTACCCGGAACCCTGGAGGTGTCATTTAAAGTGAAATATGGTGACGGGTTCTACACGCTGTACGCCAGTGCGGGGAGCATGAGGTGCTTCCTGTGCGGGGTTGTTGGACACAAACATCTGGGGTGTCCTCACAGAGAACAGCCTGCGGACGGCGCCATGGGGCACGCCATGCCACGGGCCAGAGGCCGGGGGCGACACGGCCGGCCCACAATGCTCCCAGTGGGTCGCGGACGGAGTCCCCGACCCCGGGCGCTGATGAGGCTTCTGAGCCGCAGGTAGAAGGGCAGGAGGTGGAGGAGGCTGCAAGCAGCAGGAGGTGGAGGAGGCTATAAGCAGCAGGAGGTGGAGGAGGTGGAGGAGGCTGTAAGCAACAGGAGGTGGGAAATATGTCAATCTCAGATAAGCACCGCCTTTTTCTCCAGTGACCAAACGCACAGGTCTTTTTCACCTGATATGTCAGTGGAGAGCCGCGATGTGTGATTAGTAGTTCACACAAAACAATTCTACAGGTACACAAAACAATTCTTCAGGTACACAAAACAATTCTACAGGTACACAAAACAATTCTACAGGTACACAAAACAATTCTTCAGGTACACGACTCACAGTACAAATTCACTTTTACAAGTGGTCAAACCTTTTTCAACAATAATACCGCCATACTTTTCTTCTGTTCTTCGACGGGGATGTCAGGGGCGAGGCAGGGAGGTCCGATAGGTCGACGAGCTGAACTGTGGATACGGTTTGATTTTATTTTCTGGGGTTTGCTTCATGTATACATATTCCTATGTATCACTTATGTTCCGCATGTACTTGGGCAGGGGTGCGTTTGGTGCGTTAGGTGCGTTAGGTGCATTAGGTGCGTTAGGTGGTCACCTGGGCAGAGGGGCTGCGGGGGTGCGTCTCCTGTAAACTGATTGATATACATTGTTGAATAGATTTGTGGTTTTTGGCTCCCATACTCCATACAATACTTTTGATGTATTGCAGCAGTTGTGCAGTGCAGAACAATGACAGATTCTATTGTTGTTATGTCATCGATTGTCTGTTGTTTTGTCTTTTGTTTTATCTGTTGTTTTGTCTGTCGTTGTATCTGTCGTTTTATCTGTTGTTCTATCTGTTGTTTTATCTGTTGTTTTGTCTGTTGTTTTGTCTGTTGTTTTATCTGTTGTTCTATCTGTTGTTTTATCTGTTGTTTTATCTGTTGTTTTATCTTTTGTTTTATCTGTTGTTTTATCTGTTGTTTTATCTGTTGTTTTGTCTGTTGTTTTGTCTGTCGTTGTATCTGTTGTTTTATCTGTTGTTTTATCTGTTGTTTTGTCTGTTGTTTTATCTGTTGTTTTATCTGTTGTTTTATCTGTTGTTTTATCTTTTGTTTTATCTGTTGTTTTATCTGTTGTTCTATCTGTTGTTTTATCTGTTGTTTTGTCTGTTGTTTTGTCTGTCGTTGTATCTGTTGTTTTATCTGTTGTTTTATCTGTTGTTTTGTCTGTTGTTCTATCTGTTGTTTTATCTGTTGTTTTATCTGTTGTTTTATCTTTTGTTTTATCTGTTGTTTTATCTGTTGTTTTATCTGTTGTTTTGTCTGTTGTTTTGTCTGTCGTTGTATCTGTTGTTTTATCTGTTGTTTTATCTGTTGTTTTGTCTGTTGTTCTATCTGTTGTTTTATCTGTTGTTTTGTCTGTTGTTTTATCTGTTGTTTTATCTGTTGTTTTATCTGTTGTTTTGTCTGTTGTTCTATCTGTTGTTTTGTCTGTTGTTTTGTCTGTTGTTCTATCTGTTGTTTTGTCTGTTGTTCTATCTGTTGTTTTGTCTGTTGTTTTGTCTGTTGTTCTATCTGTTGTTTTGTCTGTTGTTTTATCTGTTGTTTTGTCTGTTGTTTTGTCTGTTGTTTTATCTGTTGTTTTGTCTGTTGTTTTGTCTGTTGTTTTGTCTGTTGTTCTATCTGTTGTTTTGTCTGTTGTTTTGTCTGTTGTTCTATCTGTTGTTTTATCTGTTGTTTTATCTGTTGTTTTGTTTGTTGTTTTGTCTGTTGTTTTGTCTGTTGTTCTATCTGTTGTTATATCTGTTGTTTTGTCTGTTGTTTTATCTGTTGTTTTGTCTGTTGTTTTGTCTGTTGTTTTATCTGTTGTTTTGTCTGTTGTTTTGTCTGTTGTTTTATCTGTTGTTTTGTCTGTTGTTCTATCTGTTGTTTTGTCTGTTGTTTTGTCTGTTGTTTTATCTGTTGTTTTGTCTGTTGTTTTGTCTGTTGTTCTATCTGTTGTTTTATCTGTTGTTTTGTCTGTTGTTTTATCTGTTGTTTTGTCTGTTGTTCTATCTGTTGTTTTATCTGTTGTTTTGTCTGTTGTTTTGTCTGTTGTTTTATCTGTTGTTTTATCTGTTGTTTTGTCTGTTGTTTTATCTGTTGTTTTGTCTGTTGTTTTGTCTGTTGTTTTATCTGTTGTTTTGTCTGTTGTTTTGTCTGTTGTTCTATCTGTTGTTTTGTCTGTTGTTTTATCTGTTGTTTTGTCTGTTGTTTTGTCTGTTGTTCTATCTGTTGTTTTGTCTGTTGTTTTATCTGTTGTTTTATCTGTTGTTTTGTCTGTTGTTCTATCTGTTGTTTTATCTGTTGTTTTGTCTGTTGTTTTGTCTGTTGTTTTATCTGTTGTTTTATCTGTTGTTTTGTCTGTTGTTCTATCTGTTGTTTTGTCTGTTGTTTTGTCTGTTGTTTTATCTGTTGTTTTGTCTGTTGTTTTGTCTGTTGTTTTATCTTTTGTTTTATCTGTTGTTTTGTCTGTTGTTTTATCTGTTGTTTTATCTGTTGTTTTGTCTGTTGTTTTGTCTGTTGTTTTATCTGTTGTTTTATCTGTTGTTTTGTCTGTTGTTTTATCTGTTGTTTTGTCTTTTGTTTTATCTGTTGTTTTGTCTGTTGTTTTGTCTGTTGTTTTGTCTGTTGTTCTGTCTGTTGTTTTGTCTGTTGTTTTGTCTGTTGTTTTGTCTGTTGTTTTATCTGTTGTTTTGTCTGTTGTTTTATCTTTTGTTTTATCTGTTGTTTTATCTTTTGTTTTGTCTGTTGTTTTGTCTGTTGTTTTATCTTTTGTTTTGTCTGTTGTTTTATCTTTTGTTTTGTCTGTTGTTTTATCTTTTGTTTTATCTGTTGTTTTGTCTGTTGTTTTGTCTGTTGTTTTGTCTGTTGTTCTGTCTGTTGTTTTGTCTGTTGTTTTGTCTGTTGTTTTGTCTGTTGTTCTATCTGTTGTTTTATCTGTTGTTTTATCTGTTGTTTTGTCTGTTGTTTTGTCTGTTGTTTTGTCTGTTGTTTTGTCTGTTGTTTTGTCTGTTGTTTTATCTTTTGTTTTGTCTGTTGTTTTATCTTTTGTTTTATCTGTTGTTTTATCTTTTGTTTTATCTGTTGTTTTATCTGTTGTTTTGTCTGTTGTTTTGTCTGTTGTTCTATCTGTTGTTTTATCTGTTGTTTTGTCTGTTGTTTTGTCTGTTGTTTTGTCTGTTGTTCTGTCTGTTGTTTTGTCTGTTGTTTTGTCTGTTGTTTTATCTTTTGTTTTGTCTGTTGTTTTATCTTTTGTTTTATCTGTTGTTTTATCTGTTGTTTTGTCTGTTGTTTTGTCTGTTGTTTTGTCTGTTGTTTTATCTGTCGTGACTCTTCAGAGCCCTGAAGGGGGGATATGAAGTATATTTTCTTCTTGTTGGACATCTCGTCAGTGTGAGATCTGAAGAGACATCTTTTTCTTCTTGTTGGACATCTCGTCAGTGTGAGACCGCTATATGAAACCATACGTTCTGACATGTCGTTCTCTCGGGGTTCGCCCCGGTGATATAGGAAGCTGCATGCTTCTGTCCGGGGAGAAGCATATCGACCCGCTGTCTCCCGCAGGCTTGAAGCTTCGTCTGTGAGTGTGATGCCACCAATTTTATAATAAATACTTTTATGCAAGTAAGAAGGAATCAGCGAAGTCCTTTTCATCAATGTCAACCAGTTCTTTTGTCTGAGCAGCTGGATGGAAAAACAGTAACAGGAACATTAATGTGAATAAATGTTTTTTTGTTGACATGAACCGTTGATAAACACGTTTGGTGCAGATATTTTCCCTTCTTACTTGAGTCTGTTTGATCTTGCAAAATGAAACACAATTAGTTATGAATCAATAATTATTTAATCTTGATTAATGAGAATGCAAAGAATGGGTGATGTGCTGTATAGAGACAGAATATAGTAAAAGTCATTGATACTGCTCATAATGTTCTGGCTCCTCCCAAAGTATAAATCACAAAATTATAGCTATTCTGCCACAAAAATAAACTTTCAGAGGATTTGTTACACGGCTCAATATAAATGAACACCAGGACACTCTTGAAAGAAGACTTGGAAAGGAAAACATGACATAAATATAGAAATAATTAAAAAACAAAATTGAATGTTCTGTGTTCCTTGCAGTAATAATACAATAACCCCTTTGTCACTCCGAGAAAACAAAGCTGTTCTGCAAGAATAACACCACATTGAATATAACCACAAACCTCTTTGATTCCTTAGTTGACAGCTCTTCCTGATATTTTCATTATATGACTACCAGAGGCTCTGCAAAAAAAATAACCTGAATTATTAAGATTGTGCAAAGCCTGCAGAATGAATCACCCTGTAAAATAATCTGAGCGATGTCAGCGCTGTGTGGAGCCGGTCGGCTCACCTGTTAATCTGGATGTGTCCCCCACGCTGCTGCACACTCACATGTTACATAAAGGTTTAGTTTCTAATTGAGGATGACACTAAGCCGGTCAGCTTAGGAAGCAGGTTTGCACGTCTGTGTCAATGTCCAGTGTTGTGTGCGTCACCAAACAGGACATTGGGGAAAATGAAGGGAGGGGTGGAGAGACAGGGGGAGGATGGGCTGCTATGATGGAGGAAAAGATGCTAAAGCTGTGACAGAAGGACAGAAAGTGATTGAACAGTGACTGCCTTTCACGAGAAATACTCCATTCTGTTGTGGGTTTTGTTGGAATATCTTCTCAGTCTTCGGTGGAGATGAGCTGCATTCCTGCGTCACACAGGTGAGACATCTGCCAGGAGCTTTAAACTAGAGTAACCATCAATTACAATGAGTAGCTGTATTGTATCCTGTTCTTACTGACTGGTATGTACATAAATGTACATAAACAATGTGACTTTTGAAAAATGTTTTTCATTACATCAGAAAAAGCTAATATGTGAAAGGGAAAATACACACACACACACACACACACACACACACACACACACACACACACACACACACACACACACACACACACACACACACACACACACACACACACACACACACACACACACACACACACACACACACCAAGCATATTGTGTCATTAAGCGCTTAACCTCCAGATTACCACTCTTCCTCCCTTATCACTCCAGTTAGGTACTTTTCTGTTGTAGAAAATGTTTCTGTGAGAAATACTGCAGCACTCCCTCAATTCTGTGAAAACATGTTTCTGTGCTGTGTCAGACCCTTCAATCTCAGATATAGCTTCACAAATATGACTTCATATGAGGAACTATTAGTCAAGATCAAAACTCTTCTAAGTTCAAGAAGAAAGAAACCGTCTGTAAAACACTGGTGCTTCATTTTGGGCTGTGAACTTTAAAACAAATACCTTTTCAGTTTCTCCTGCTGCCTGTTATATACTCACAGCAAAGTCTGTGTGTGTGTGTGTGTGTGTGTGTGTGTGTGTGTGTGTGTGTGTGTGTGTGTGTGTGTGTGTGTGTGTGTGTGTGTGTGTGTGTGTGTGTGTGTGTGTGTGTGTGTGTGTGTGTGTGTGTGTGTGTGTGTGTGTGTGCAGTATGAATAGAGTTCTGAGTCCAGTCGAGTCCCAGATGGAGGAGAGTACTGCTCAGAGGCGAGGCAGCAGAGCCTATCAGGTACGTTTAGTTTGAATATACCCTATGTACTCTCTATACTTTGTTGAATATGCGCATTCTAAAATAGTTTTTGAATATAATATGAACAGAGAAACAAGTTTGAACTCATTGATCTATCTTTGGGTGAAAGCTTCTGGAGCTTAAACATGTTACGTGATATAAGATCTTTGAATTTTTAGAGGAAGGATTAAGAATCTCTGAGGACAAATGTTCCTCTTGCATCTTTTAATCCTAACTTGGGATAAAAATAGGAACTGATATCCCTTTGGCATTTAAACCCTGAAATTAAACTGTTCATCATGTCGTATTAATCTAAACACAAACCCGTTTTTTCCCTGAGAGGACTCATGGACACATCGTCTGCAGTGCTGCTGTGCTTATTCTGCATATTTCCACATTTGTGCCTCAGTTTTGTTTCAGTTTTGTTTGAGTGACTTTATAATCTTTAAGTTTTTGATCTCGTTGTGTGTCTTTGTGTGTGGATCAGTCCCTCGTAGCCTGGGATTGAAAGTGTGGAATTACAGTGGCAATATGACTTTATTAGAACATACATTTACATTAAAAACTGCATATCTGCATTAACTCATTGAGTCAGGTTGGCTCCTAAAACGTCTGCTGTTGAGACCATGAGATGGGAGAGTGATGCTGAAACTTTGGTCTGAAACACATCAAGATCAGAGGTGTGAAACATCTACAGCCTCACTGAAGTGGCTGAGCACTTTAATTTTATTTGTTTTAATTACACCGCATACAGGCTTTCAAAAGGACTCCTCCAGAGTGCCATTGAAAGTAGAGGGGGTTTTCATTTAAGCTGAACAATGTTGACTTTCCACAGTCTCCTCTTGGTAGGATAACCAGGATTAAATCTAAATAAAAAGTCTCAGAAGAAAATAGAGTTTCATCCAATTACTTTGTTCACTCATTTACTTTTATGACTAACCCTGACCATGACCCTGACCCTGACCCTGACCCTGACCCGTAACCCTAACCCTGACCCTGACCCTGACCCTGACCATGACCCTGACCCTGACCCTGACCCTAACCCGTAACCCTAACCCTGACCCTGACCCTGACCCTAACCCGTAACCCTAACCCTGACCCTGACCATGACCCTGACCCTGACCCTGACCCTGACCCTGACCCTAACCCGTAACCCTGACCCTGACCCTAACCCGTAACCCTAACCCTGACCCTGACCCTAACCCGTAACCCTAACCCTGACCCTGACCATGACCCTGACCCTGACCCTGACCATGACCCTGACCCTGACCCTAACCCGTAACCCGTAACCCGTAACCCTAACCCTGACCCTGACCCTAACCCGTAACCCTAACCCTGACCCTGACCATGACCCTGACCCTGACCCTAACCCGTAACCCTGACCCTGACCCTGACCCTGACCCTGACCCTGACCCTGACCCTGACCCTAACCCTAACCCGTAACCCTGACCCTGACCCTGACCCGTAACCCTGACCCTGACCCTAACACTAACCCTGACCCTGACCCTGACCCTGACCCTGACCCTGACCCTAACCCGTAACCCTGAGCCTGACCCTGACCCTGACCCTGACCCTGACCCTGAGCCTGACCCTAACCCTAACCCGTAACCCTGACCCTGACCCTGACCCTGACCCTAACCCTGACCCTGACCCTGACCCTGACCCTGACCCTGACCCTAACCCTAACCCGTAACCCTGACCCGTAACCCTGACCCTGACCCTGACCCTGACCCTGACCCTAACCCGTAACCCGTAACCCTAACCCTGACCCTGACCCTGACCCTGACCCTGACCCTGACCCTGACCCTGACCCTGACCCTAACCCGTAACCCGTAACCCTAACCCTGACCCTGACCCTGACCCTGACCCTGACCCTGACCCTGACCCTGACCCTGACCCTCAGCTCTGACTAGAGAGGAAGACACACCACAGAAAACCCCAGCCAGCTTTCTTTACTTTCATTTGTTGACATTTTGAATGCCATTTGTGCCTGAGGAAGACCTCAGCAGGTCGAAACGTTGCACAGAGGCATGTCTATTGATTTTTATTTTTAAAACCGAAAGGGTATATTATTTTTTTTTGTTTGTTTATTATTTTTAACCTAAAGTTAGGTAAACCTTTTTTAGTTGATTGCACACATATTATATACATATAATTCTTGTTTTATTTTATTTTTTTGAACCTAAAAACAGGTTGATAATTTTTTTTCAATTTTTTTTTTTTTATTGATATTCTTTATAACTCCCAAACAAAATGTATTGTACACATACATACAAATCAAAACAACAACAAAAAATGTCTTTTGACGATTGGGAGGCGTCGTGGTCGAATCCCTGAGGAAAACTTCCAGCGTGGGTTTTCGGGGTACTGGGGGAGGGACAGCGCACCTCCTGACTCCCGTAGATTCGGGGGTCAGGGACAATTTGTTTTCCCTAACCCTGACCCTGACCCTGACCCTGACCCTGACCCTGACCCTGACCCTGACCCTGACCGTAACCCTGACCTTGACCCTGACCCTGACCCTGACCCTGACCCTGACCCTGACCCTGACCGTAACCCTGACCTTGACCCTGACCCTGACCCTGACCCTGACCCTGACCGTAACCCTGACCTTGACCCTGACCCGTAACCCTGACCCTGACCCTGACCCTGACCCGTAACCCTGACCCTGACCTTAACCGTCTGGGCTGGTCACAGTATCTCACGGTTCCTGGGTCACCAGCAGGAAACACTGATGTACCAACACGACAATGCCACTTGCCACCTAAGACACAATTAAATCATCGGTGTCAGTCTGTCTGTATGACTGTTAGCAAGATTAAGTTAAAACTACCGCATAGATATTGTTGAAATTTTAACCACAGATAAATATTCGGCCATGGAAGATTCCATTACATTTTGGAGGTGATCCAGAAACTTTTTTTCTGAGTTTAGGTCAACCTTTGCTGGACATCAGAAATCTCTGATTGCTCTTGTTGGTATTATTATCATCGTCGTCGTCATCGTCGTCGTTATTTTCATTTTTATTATTCAGCGTCATTGATGTAGTCAAGGTAATCCATTTTCTCCAGGCCCTGTGAGGCCAACGGCCTTTAATCTAACGTTAAACCTGCCCCTGCTCAGGTATAATTTAAATCTTGACTTAGACCTGGATTAGCTCTAGTCTCCCTTCAAGAAAGGTAATTATTTAACTCAAGACAAGGACAAGTCTGAGACTATTTTAATCCTCGTCTGAGAACGCCATTTCACTAAGTCCTGGTTTACAGTGTGATTTTGTCTTGAACTCGGCTTTGTCCCTATAAAGTAAGCAAGGCCGCACTGTTAGCATGGATGGATTTGGTGCTGTGGCTGATGGCGCTACTGTTTAGTAACCTTAATAAGTATTGGTTAATCAATCACATCACAGCAACTATCTGAAGTAGTCTGCCTGCCTCCTGGTGCAGATCTTTCCTGAAGCCAACCTGAGCGAAGAATCAGACATTCCTGAAGACTTTCTCTATAAGAGGGAGCGTCTTCCCTCCATCGTGGTGGAGCCCACAGAGCTCAGCGAGCAGCAGAGCGGCGAGCTGGGCTGGCCTTCACGCTGCCCCATGGGCCACAGTGTGGAAGAGGAGGAGGAAGACAGCAACTCCTTCCACACAGAGGCCTCTGTGGACAGAGAGCAGCAGGAGGACATGGACGAAGGGTAAGACCCTCAGCCTCACAGCTTCAGACCCGTTTCAGCTGTGCACAAAATTCTCCTAATTTACTGTGAAGCACTTTGTGACTCCATGTCTGTGAAAAGCGCTATAGAAATACACTTTACTTACTTACTTAAATGTCAACACATGCTGTCCACTACAGTTGAAATGCTGTCATAACGATGATGTCACTGTGGAGATTGTCCTCCAGGTAGGAGTCCACCTAGACCAGATCCTGCCACATGCTGTGTTTAGTTTGTTTACATGTGTTTTTCTTTGGGCTCCTCGGGAGTATTTGACCAACGGTTGCTCCACTGCTTATCTAAACGACTGCATGTCTCTCCATCTTATTGCTGCAGATCTGCTGTGCGAAAGTCATCAATTGGACCTTCTCAGAGTCAGCTTTCCCTTTTCCGACTGACCCCGCCTGCCTCCCCCACTCCCCCTGAGGCTGCCCCGCCCTGCCTGAGGAGCTGAATCACCACGTCTCACCTGCACCTTCGTGATGTGTTAACCCAGGATAACTCACCAACTCAGTGGTTGCACAATTAAGTTGAATCTTGACTAAAGAGGAAGTCTCTCCAAATAAAAGCTTTACTGAATCAAACTTTGGCTTCAGTCAACCTCAGAAGGTGTGATCTGAGGTCTGGACATACTGTATTACTGCTAGTGAATGATATCAAAGCCATTGTTACGGCACTTGTCCTATAGGGAGTGTTGACGTTCAGCTTTGGGGCACAGCTATAGGTCCAGACACCCTGTAAATACTAAACTGAACTCCCACCAGCCCCAACCAGCAAGAACAGCCTCTCAACTCGGTTTAAACGCACCAACATTAGATTCCTTTTCACAGACAGTGACACAAGCATGAGAAGCAAACATTGTCGAGACCATTTCTTAATCTCAAGCTTAAATCCCTACAATGCTAAATCTTTACCAAAATGTGATTTATACTCCAACAGAAGGTGGATCACTGACACGCAGCTGAGGAAGGTGGGACCAGATGATAATCCTCAGTAGAACCACACCCAACCGTTCCTTTCAATAAGGAAAATAAATGTACTATTCTCAGTCACTCTTTTTTCCTTTTATGTGTATGTCCTGAAAGGTAGTGTTTAAAACAAACCTAATATTGGAAAGACATCATTTATCTTGGAGATATTGAAGATTTGACCCTGGAGTATTGGTTTTGAACCTGCAAGAGGAGAGATATGGAAAAGGTCCAGAGAAGTTATGAAATGTGTATAAAAGGCTTGTACAGATTTGAAAACAGCACAAAAGGAGTCTGGAGTCTGCAGAGCTGCTTTTCTGGGATCTGTGTAATAACATTTTTCCTTTCAACTGTGTGCTCCGGTGTGTATATTCCATCACCAAAGTTTAGATTTTTATTTTTAATAAACCTTTCAAATGTGTTGAATTCTGCCCTTTCTGCCCTGACTTCCCCATTGTGTCTGATATGTGTGGTTTTGATGGATTCCTGAATAAAAGAATTTGAAGAATAATTTGGGTGAATGAGGGAATAGTGAGATGAATGACTCAGCTTACACTGATTGAATTTATTGAAAGAACCTAAGTGAGATACATTCCTTGTTTCATTCAGTCCACGTGGTTTCAGCCTCCCCACTGAGAGGGTGAAGGAACATGCAGACTTCACACTGAACACTCCTGAATCAGAACCCGGGACATGCAACTTGGCAGAACAGAAAATAATTTCACAACAAAGCCATTGATTGTTTATCGGAGGCGGAATCCGAAGGCTCATAATCAGTCCTCCTTCAATCTCCAGCCATGAGCCGCTCTGGAAGAGGTGAAGAAGACGGGGCTGTTAACGGTGAAACCCAGTGAGCTTGCTACTCCAGCTGTGGTGCTCGAGACATCACAAGCTCACAGGACACACTGGCTGACAGTGCAGCCGCTATCGGCAAACTGGAGGAAGACCTGAAGATGAGATCTAACTCTCTGGATACAGAAATACATGTGGTCCAAACCTCAGTGACCGACCACATCACACATTGGTGACCTGGAGGGACGTGCAACCAACCACGAGTCCCGTATCACCGATCTCAAGAAGCCGTGTGAGGAGCTGCAGGGAATCAACAGAACTGCGAAATGTAAGCTGACCGACCGCGAACGTTCTTCAAGATGCTGAAACATCAAAATCATTCGTGTATCAGAAAAGCTAGAGAAAGGGAACATCGTCTGTGATGGAGTTTTTGACAACTTTTTGGGGCAAACAACATCCACAGTGGCCTCAAAGTGGACTGTGTGCTCAATCTTCACCTGCATGACCATGCTCCAGGATTGCTAGAAGCCAGGAGAAAGTCCTGAAATGGCGCCCCCTGCTGGCTCCCCTGTTTTTCAATGGAGTCCAGATCAGACTTTAGACTTTAGACTTTAGACTTTGCTTTATTAATCCCTTGGGACGACTCCGTCAGGGAAATTTGAGTTCCAGCAGCTTAATAGAAGAGAAGCAGCACACAGAGGACAACAGAGATGAGTTACAGAAAAAGGTAACTAACCTTAACTTAACTAAATATAGAAGTGGCACAAAGAATTAGACTCCTTGTAAAATATAGTACAAAAAATATAAAATAATATAAACTCTTAACCAACCTTAACTTAGCTACATATAGAAATGACAAAAAGAGTAAATAAAACTCCTACAAAAATTTAGTTCAGAAAATAATATAAACTCTTAACTAAACTTAACTTAACTAGATATAGAAATGATAAAAAGAATCAGCCTCTAACAGAATCTAGGAGTGAAAGTGACCGAAGGTTAAACTGCTCGGTGGTTACAGACACAATTATTAACCAGGAGGATCATTTGCAGTGAAGAGACACTTAGATATTGCAGAGTTTTGCATTATGGGATGTGAGATGTAGGATGGTGAGGTGGATGAGGTGAATGAGGTGGATGAGGTGAATGAGGTGGATGAGGTGGATGATCAGCGGATGATCAGCGGATGATTAGCGTATATCCAGAAATTCTACCTGAAGTGTCTGAGCAGTGCCGAGCCTTCAACGGTGTGAAGAAGAAGCCGAGAGATGGTGAAATTAAACACTACATCCTCTTCCCCGCACGACTGATATCATTTATTATATATTAGGCTACACTTTACTCTTGTGCAAAACTTATGCAAAACTTCACTCCTTTTATCCTTCGATCTCTCTGCTTTGCCCCAAATGTAAGTCAGTGGAGGGCAACTTGCCCCGAGCTGATTAAGTTCTGGTCAGATATTTGGAAGTGGTTTTCAGAAGTATACAACTGTGATATTCTACCAGACCTACCAGATGAGGCTTTGGAAACCTGAGAATGACCTGGTAGAAATCACCAACTTGCTGTACATGGAGAGTGTGAGATACAGTGTGTCTCTCAGCTCAACTTAACTTAACTTAACTTAACTCTTCATAAACTCCACTGGCTTCCTATCCAGTGCATCAATTTCACCATCTGAGTCCTGACAGAGTCCCCCTTGAACTGCCACCTTATCGCGGTGGGGGAGTTTGAGTACCCGAATGATCCTAGGAGCTATGTTGTCGGGGGGCTTGCCCCCCAGTAGGGTCTCCCAAGGCAAACTGGTCCTAGGTGACGAGTCAGACCAAAAGCAGTTCAACAAGCCCCCTATGAAAATACAACGAAAGAGGAAAGTGACGTCGCCCGGCGAGGCGCAGCCGGGGCCTCACCCTGGAGCCAGGCCTGGGGTTGGGGCTCGCATGCGAGCGCCTGGTGGCCGGGCCTTTGCCCGCGGGGCCCGGCCGGGCCCAGCCCGAAGGGATGACGCGGGTCCCTCCTCTTCCTCCTGTGAGCTCACCACCCACAGAGGCAACCGTAGGGGTTGGGTGCAATGTGGATTGGGTGGCAGTCGACGGCAGGGGCCTCGACGACCTGATCCCCGGACACGGAACCTAGCTTTTGGGACATGGAACGTCACCTCGCTGGGGGGGAAGGAGCCTGAGCTTGTGCGGGAGGTAGAGAGATACCGGCTAGATATAGTCGGGCTCACCTCCACCCACAGCTTGGACTCTGGAACCCAGCTCCTTGACAGGGGCTGGACACTCCACTTCTCTGGAGTTTCCCGCGGTGAGAGGCGGCGGGCTGGCGTGGGCTTGCTTATTGCCCCACAGCTCAGCCGCCATGTGTTGGAGTTCACCCCGGTGAGCGAGAGGGTTGCGTCCCTACGCCTTCGGGTAGGGGACAGGTCTCTGACTGTTGTCTCGGCCTACGGACCGAACAGCAGTACAGAGTACCCGACCTTCTTGGAGTCCCTGGGAGGGGTGCTGGATAGTGCTCCAACTGGGGACTCCATTGTTCTATTGGGGGACTTCAATGCCCACGTGGGCAACGACAGTGTGACCTGGAAAGGGGTGATTGGGAGGAACGGCCTCCCTCATCTGAACCCGAGCGGTGTTCTGTTATTGGACTTCTGTGCTAGTCACAGTTTGGCCATAACGAACACCATGTTTGAGCACAGGGGTGTCCATAAGTGCACTTGGCACCAGGACACCCTAGGCTGGAGGTCAATGATAGACTTTGTGGTCGTGTCATCTGACCTCCGGCCACGTGTCTTGGACACTCGGGTAAAGAGAGGGGCAGAGCTGTCAACTGATCACCACCTGGTGGTGAGTTGGATGCGCTGGACGGGGAGAAGGCCGGACAGACTCGGCAGGCCCAAACGTGTCACGAGGGTCTGTTGGGAACGCCTGGCCGAGCCCTCTGTCCGCGCAGTCTTCAACTCCCGCCTCCGGGAGAGCTTCTCACGGATTCCGGGGGAGGTTGGAGACATTGAGTCCGAGTGGACTATGTTCTCCACCTCCATTGTTGAAGCTGCTACTTGGAGCTGTGGTCGCAGGGTCTCTGGTGCCTGTCGTGGCGGCAACCCCCGAACCCGGTGGTGGACACCGGAAGTAAGGGATGTCGTCAAGCTGAAGAAGGAGTCCTATCGGGCGCTGTTAGCTCATAGGACCCCTGAGGCAGCTGACGGGTACCGGCAGGCCAGGCGGGCCGCAGCCCGGGCCGTGGTGGAGGCAAAAACTCGGGCCTGGGAGGAGTTCGGGGAGGCCATGGAGGAGGACTATCGGTCGGCCCCGAGGAAATTCTGGCAAACCGTCCGGCGCCTCAGGAGGGGGAAGCAGTTTTTCACCAACACCGTTTACAGTGGAGGTGGGGAGCTGTTGACCTCAACTGGAGATGTCGTCGGGCGGTGGAAGGAATACTTCGAGGACCTCCTCAATCCCACCATCACGTCTTCCGCTGAGGAAGCAGAGGCTGGGTTCTCAGAGGTAGACTCGTCCATTACCCGGGCTGAAGTCACCGAGGTAGTTGCTAAGCTCCTCGGTGGCAAGGCACCGGGAGTGGATGAGATTCGCCCTGAGTTCCTTAAGTCTCTGGATGTGCAGGGACTGTCGTGGCTGACACGTCTCTGCAACATTGCGTGGCGGTCGGGGACAGTGCCTCTGGAGTGGCAGACCGGGGTGGTGGTCCCTCTTTTTAAGAAGGGGGATCGGAGGGTGTGTTCCAACTACAGGGGGATCACACTCCTCAGCCTCCCTGGGAAAGTTTATTCCAGGGTACTGGAGAGGAGGATCCGGCCGTTAGTCGAACCTCGGATCCAAGAGGAACAATGCGGTTTTCGTCCAGGTCGTGGAACACTGGACCAGCTCTATACCCTCCACCGGCTACTCGAGGGTTCATGGGAGTTCGCCCAATCAGTCCACATGTGTTTTGTGGACCTGGAGAAGGCGTTCGACTGTGTCCCTCGGGACGTCCTGTGGGGGGTGCTCCGGGAGTATGGAGTCCGGGACCCTTTGCTAAGGGCTGTCCGGTCCCTGTACGCCCGGAGCAGGAGTTTGGTTCGCATTGCCGGCAGTAAGTCGGACCTGTTCCCAGTGCACGTTGGCCTCCGGCAGGGCTGTCCTTTGTCACCGGTTCTGTTCATAACTTTTATGGACAGAATTTCTAGGCACAGCCAGGGACCGGAGGGGGTCTGGTTTGGGGACCACAGGATCTCGTCTCTGCTTTTTGCAGACGATGTGGTCCTGGTGGCTTCATCAAACCTGGACCTTCAGCGTGCACTGGCGCGGTTCGCAGCCGAGTGTGACGCAACTGGGATGAGGATCAGCACCTCTAAATCCGAGGCCATGGTTCTCGACCGGAAAAAGGTGGCTTGCCCCCTTCAGGTCGGTGGAGAGCCCTTGTCCCAAGTGGAGGAGTTCAAGTATCTCGGGGTCTTGTTCACGAGTGGGGGGAAGATGGAGCGTGAGATCGACAGGCGGATCGGTGCAGCGTCTGCAGTTATGCGGTCGCTGTATCGGTCCGTCGTGGTGAAGAAGGAGCTAAGCCAAAAGGCGAGGCTCTCGATTTACCAGTCGATCTTCGTTCCTACCCTCACCTATGGTCATGAGCTTTGGGTCATGACCGAAAGAACGAGATCCCGGATACAAGCGGCTGAAATGAGTTTCCTCCGTAGGGTGGCTGGGCGCACCCTTAGAAATAGGGTGAGGAGCTCAGTCACCAGGGAGGAGCTCGGAGTAGAGCCGCTGCTCCTCCGCATCGAGAGGAGCCAGCTGAGGTGGCTCGGGCATCTGTTTCGGATGCCCCATGGACGCCTCCCTCGGGAGGTGTTCCGGGCATGTCCCTCCGGTAGGAGGCCTCGGGGCAGACCTAGGACACGCTGGAGAGACTATGTCTTTCGGCTGGCCTGGGAACGCCTCGGGGTCCCACCGGAAGAGCTGGAGGACGTGTCTGGGGCGAGGGAAGTCTGGGCTTCCTTGCTTAGACTGCTGCCCCCGCGACCCGGCCCCGGATAAGCGGAAGAAAATGGATGGATGGATGGATGGATGAGTCCTGACATTCAAGGCCCTCCATAAGGTCTCTCCTGATACCTCACTGACCTCCACACCCACACACCCTCTCTCAGCTTCACTGTCCCTCCGGCCCGCATGGTCACCATGGGGTCATGAGCCTTCAGCCGCTCAGACCCCCACCTATGGAACTCCCTCCAACTCAACATAAGAAACAATCACTCTTTTAAAACTCACCTAAAAACGTCTCTTTTTAGACAAGCCAATTCTTCTTACATCTATTTCAGTCAATGTTTTTGTTTTTGTTTTGGTCTGACTAATATGTTTTTACTTGCTTTTAACTGCAATATTAACATGTGATGTGAAGTGACCTTGGTGTATGAAAGGCGCTCACAAATGTATTATTATTTACTGAATTTAATTGAACTTAACTTAACTTAATCTTTTGCTGTTCCGAGTACCTTGAGAGCTGATCTGAGGATCAGCAGAACAAGAATGCAGAACCTGTTATGGGACATAAAGGTCAAAGCAAGCAATGTGTATAACTGTTGACCAGTGTTGCCACAGTTACCTTGTTTGATTACAAGTAATGTTTTTGGTTACTTTCAACAGCTGCCGATAACAGCCCCCACCGTCTCAACATAAAAATGACAACATAAACTTGACAACCCCAAGTTGAAGAGTTCTCCATCGAAGTCCAGCTATTTTGTTTTGGTTGTGGTGGCAGGGGGTGTAACATCTCTACAGTTGGGTTATTGTCGCAATGATTCAATGATGATATTTATTGGTTCTATTATTTTATAGTACTTGAACGCACCATTAGAGCGAGGTGCCCTGTGATTAGCTGAGAGCAGAGATGGGGGCGGGTCAGGTGGGCCAGCATGAGGAAACGGACATGCCTGTGTATGTCCACAATATATACCGACTGACATCAGAGGGATTTCATCCCATCACTTTTTTCACTGATTGGTCAGTGAATTCATTCATTTTGTTAATTTGGTATCGAACTGGTGTGTTCTAACGCAAATTACAAAAACAATAGTACTAATAAGTTCATTTATATGGCTGTTTTTATATTTCAAATACAACAGGCCACAATTAAAAGCAATAAATTAATGAAATGAGAACAGAAACAAAAGCAGCATCGAAGCAACAATTATGGAATTTAAAAAGTAACAAACTGTAAATCTCCCCCTGTATTTCGGTCTCTGTCTCTCTCAGTGTGTAAATAATTACATAGCTGCTTTTACACTTACTTTTTGGTTTTACACTGTTTTCAAGAGTACATTTTTATGTGACCCTCAACACAAGTTTTGAAAATCCCAGGCTTAAAATATTACTACAACCACCTTGACTACTATTACTCATAATAATAATAACAATAACAACAATAATAATAGTAATAATGGTAACATCAGCTGAAAAATTTGCAATTAAAACAACTTTTAATGACATAGTCTAAAAAACCTGCAGCTGCTCCGGCCCTTGGTTTGGCATGCTGGTCATATTGTGGACCCCTGCTTTAGACTATTCTATTCTATTTATTTATCTTTATTATTTTTACTATTATACTTTAATTGTTTACTCATTTGTAATGTTTAGTATACAGACCTTGGTTTACACTTTAGGTACAGGCACTGTGGGTTGGTTGGGCAGATAAAGTACACAGGCACTCTGCTGGGATCTTGCAGGGTCCTCAGGAAGCGTATTATTCTGTGGACCTCAGCAAAGCACATGTGCATTAACCTTCGGTGGGGTTCCGTGTTTCTGTGTTGCAGAATAACAAGCTGATTATTGAACTCATGCAGGCCTGGACGTCACGCGTCTATGTGATCGGTTGTGCAACACAAACGAACAGAAAGAACAGTTGTAACTAGACCGGGCTCTCAGTAGAGTCCAGACCTTCGCCAACGCCACGTTTGTTTGTGGAACTGAGTTAGCATCGCTAGTATGTTAGCCATTAGCTCATATAGATGCAACATCACTGAGCGAATTACTGCGGGGGAACACAGATGAACCACAATCCAAGTCAATGTGCTCACACCTGTGTTTCTAGATTCCTGCTGAACCCAGGTTCAGCTGATCTCCTTTGACCTCCTCCATGAGGTGCCTCTCCCAGCCACTTTGTCTGGGACAGTTTTTGCATTTGTTTTGTGATTTGTTCAGAAACAGTTGTTGCAAATTGTGAACAAAAGACATGACAACCTATGTCCTGAATGTTTCACATGTTTTAATTTACTGGTTGTGTCCGTGCTCCCAACGTGAGGGATTAGTTAATTAGATCCTTCTGGTAAGTTTATTATTCATTTACACCAATACTGCAAGTTGAATGATTAAAAAGTACAACATTTTGTGAACTTACACGACTCATAAATGGTAATGCGTCATAATTTTTAGATTTTCTGTTTGGAATTACTGTAAAAAATGTCGATTTCTATGTAATGTTGATTGTTTCATACTAAGATTTCCTTCTTGAGCAGGTTCGACCCCGAGATCCAACTGAATGCTGGAAGAGCATTCACACAAATATCATTGTGACATCACCGAGCAGAGTTCACATTCACCCGAGATTGCCATTTGACACTTCCATTATTTAGGATACTGTTAAACACAACCAAAGACAATTAATAAACCTACCCAAGTTTACTTTGTAAGAGTACCTTAATTAATGTCATTGTGGTCTTCGCAGTTATGGGGGAATTATTCAGAAACAGTTTAGCCGCTAACATCCCAAAATGTAATCGATTGGTCCTTGGAACTTGACAAATCATCCCTGAAGGTTAAATAGTTTTCACGAAAAGTTGGTAAAATACACACATACATACACACATACACACTTACATAACCCTAACTCCAACTTTCAGTGGCGAAGGCAGCAACAATTTCTCGTTACCAGAGGAAACGTTTTGTGTCTGCCTCTCTCGCTCTTTTGATCTCAGCAACTCCATGGCAACAGACGCTGATCTCCTTTATTTTCCTCCATAATGCTCCTGTCTTGTACTGTCTCGTGTCAGAGTCTCTCTTTACACTCCTATCCAAACCGAAAACCATGGAATTGATCACCTGGTCTCTCAACGCAATCGACCAAATTTTCACGACAAGACGATCGGGCAACGGAGAGCCCACATGTCCCTGTGGGACGTTTGCTGCCGGATACACGTTGGACTCCTGGGACAGCTGGAGGATCATGTGTCTGTCCATTCTTTCCATGGAGGACGTGGAAGACGTCTACATAATTGGATTCATGATAACATGTCTGCTGCTGATTGGAGCTGCTGGTTTCCTGATCTATCACAAAGTGGAGAAGACGCTGGCAGCTGCATTGGGAAGGCGGCCAATCGTCACTGAGGGACTGTGCAGGGCTTCGTCAGACTCATGTGATAAACCAACTGAAGACTACGCAGGATGTGACTCTTGAACTTTTACGACAAATGAAAACCAACTTGGAGAATTGCAGAGCTCTGCTGGAACGCTAAAAAATGGCCACTGATTTGGAGCAGCATGGAGACCAGAGACACTCAAGGACGAGAGAAAGCTGAAGTCGTCCTGACCAAGAACAAATCTTATCTACATTCAGATTCCCCCAGACGTCCAGACGCTGAAGGCTGGATTGTTTTTCTAGTTCTCCCCGGCGGTGGATGTTATAACGGAGACTCTGTCCTTCCCTGATGTCTCCTTACACCCGTCCCACTGGGAACTTGTCTCTGACCAGGACTATCAAGGTCGTCTCATGACACCAGACGCTGGACTGACACTGCAGAGAGAAGCAACAGCTCTGCTTCACCACCTCCGTTGGCTGTGCTGAAGAGCATTCACACAATTATCACTATGGCATCACCAAGCAGGGTTCACACTTCCATTATTATTGACACCTACACAAACAACACACATTCAACTTGTTCAAATATGCATGTGCTTTTCTGATATTCAGTGAAATGTTTGACGATATCCTATTTAACACAATAGCAACATATTATAGTGACAACACTCGGGAAGACCCAAAAGGCAGGAAGAATGGAAAACGTGATGTCAATACCACTGCTTCCGGAACTGGAAAATCCTTCATGAAATGGTACTCTTAAAAAGTAAAATTGGGTAGGTTTAATAATTGTCTTTGGGTGTGTTTTACAGTGTGGTATGGTTGCGCCTACACTAAGCCGACAAGAACGAGCAACAAAATTGTTGGGAGTTGCAGCAAAGTTTATGGACACTCCTAGCAACCAGAAACCAAAAATCCAGTCACTTGGAAAACAATTCACTGATGCCAATGAACAGCTGGAAAATGCCAAAGCAAGTGTATCGTCTAAACCTGATCCTGAAGGTATGTGATTGTTGACATCATGAGTTTACAGAAAGATTTCTTCTCACACATTGACGGACACTGATCAGCCACTTTCTCTCTCTTCACAGATACTGGGGGCCATTCTATGGAGGTAAATGAAGAAGCCACTGAGATTGTGAGATGAAAATAGGTAGTAGTCTCAATTACAGCAGAAGCAGTCATTACTAATATAAAGTCAAACTTTAGTGCAAACTTTCAGTTTTTCATGTAAACCATTTCCTTACTTCATATAGAAATATTGTTAAACATGGCTGAGCGGGAGCCTCGAGGTGACGGCTCCTCCACTAACTAATCGGCTATGATTAAAACCTGTGGTTTATGAGACTGTTGACGGCCAGCTTCTAGTTGAGGATGAGCTTTTAAACTTTCTCGTGGTTGAAGAGAGAACAATGAGCCAGGACCATCTTGTTCTCATAGCTTCTAACATGTTCAAATCAAAATGGATTGAAGCCTCAAGAAAGACGCTGTTTGAACTCTGTCCTGACACCAAACAAAGATGTGGGACTTTTAAAGGTGATCAGAAAAACATCAACAACATTAAAAGTTGCTTAAAGGTTTTGAATGAGCGCGTAGAAAACGTCCCTCGTTTTGTCTCCCACTATCTGGATGAGCTTCCGCCTGTCACCTTTAACAACATAGATGTGTCAAACCTGCTGAGTAACATGGAGCGGCTACAAAGGGAAATGTCTGTCCTCAGACATGCAGTGAAACTACAAGCTGGTGTCAGCGAGGGGCTGCATGAAATCACCTCGACCACTGAGCGCAGAGTCGCGGCTCTGGAGCACCATCTGAAACCAGGGCATGACGGAGTGCAACACAGGGTCACGCCCAGCATCATCGCACACGGCAGTGAGCCCACACTCCTTGGAGCCTCTCCTCCCAGCAGAAGGTGGGCTCGAACATTTGCTCCGACACCGGTGTGGGAGCTTCAACCGTGAACGCACGAGTGAGGCCCGCAGGAGTGAGGCCCGCAGGAGTGAGGCCCGCAGGAGTGAGCCCTGCTGCGGCACTGCAAAGCTTGCTGAAGTGGAGCAAAGTTGTCAAGCAAGGCCGGCGTCTGAGAAATCACGGCAGGGAACAGAGCACCCGGGACAGACAGTGCATGGAAAAGACGCCTACAGTGAGGCTCAAGCCTGTTGTAGGCAAGGGCGTGCATGGAAATATCAAAGTGATTTGGACGAAAGTGGTGAGTGTTTTTGCCACTAAATTCACTCCTGATCTGGATGCAGAGACATTATCAGCTCATCTAAAGCATGGACTTGGCTGTGATGCAACTTTTCAGCGTATTAACACTGCCAGAAACAGGGACAGCTCATTTAAAGTGTGAGCTGAATGCAATGATGTGATGGAGATGTATGACGCAGAGCTCCGGCCTGAAGGCTCTGTTATATGGAGATCTTATGAGGCACAAGACAGGAGCCCAGGGTAGTACAGCTTCTCCACCGGGACCTGTGTCCGTGGGAACCACAGCCGTGCTGATCTCCTGACTTTGGTATGCTTGTTGTTTCCTAACACCGTCATGGTCTGCGTCTGGGTGACAGCGCTGGAGATAGAGCCTGACGCATAGTAGTGGACAACTTACTCCAACAGTGGGACATATTGTGTCTCCAGGAAACATTTTTAAGCAAACAGGACCTGGGGAAACTGAACACTTTACATGATGATTTCCTTGGAGCTGGAGAATCAACGACTGATCTGACTATGAGTTTAATAAGAGGACGAATAGCAGGTGGAGTGGCCATTCTGAGGCAGAAAAAGCTGGACTGAAGGACAGAAGCAGACTGCTGTATTGCAGTGCAATTGAATATGGGAAAGGAAGACTTTATTCTTCTTAATGTACATACACCCTTTGAGAGTCAGCAAAATGAAGATATTTATTTAGATTGCCTTGCTTTTATTGAATCATTTATTCAGGAAAATAATTGTACAAATGTATTTATTGTTGGTGACATGAATGCTGACATCTCAGATGAACGTTTTCAGTTTGCATGATGATTTCTGTGAAGACAACAGGTTGTTGCTGTCTAGTCAGCTGCTGTTACCTCCATCTAGTTACTCCTACATAAGTGAGGCTTGGCTTGTCCACTGCACCAGCACTGCAGATGTCCATGCTATGTTACAGTCAGTGAGTCGGCTGTATGTCACGTCTCTAGCTGATCATGTACCATATGCTATGACTCTTAATGTTGATAATCTTCCTGAGCTGCTTCATGAGGCCAGTGTGGACAGCAGGGCTCAGCTCACCAATTAGGAGCTGCTGTTATACTATAAGAACTGAGGAGCTCCTGGGTGGCTTATTTCTACCTATAGATGCTCTAATGTGCTCTAATTTAAACTATAATGATGTTTCTCATGGTAAATCCCTTTGCTCCTTTTATAATGGGATTATAGGATCTCTTTGTGAGGCCAGTAGAGCACACTTGACTGTCCATAAGAATACAGGTAACATCAAACCAGGATGGAATAAACATCACCCAGCAGCTCAGGAAGCCTTCAAAGCTTGGATTGAGGCAGGCCGGCCCAGGCAGTGGTCTGTCCTGGAGCACAGGAAGCTTGCCAATGCTAGGTTGAACTATGCTGTAGGTTTTGTGTGCAGACATGAGAAGGTAATGAGAGCAGACTCAATGGCTGGAAAACTCCTCACTAAAACAAGGCCACAGATTTCTGGAAGTAAGTGAGAGCGTTCAATAAGGACCAGCAGCTGCATGAACAGTAGAGGTGGTTCCTGGTTCAGATCATACAGCAGAGTTATGGAGAAAACACTCCCAGGAACTATACAACAGTGTTAAAGGGGAACCCTCTGTAAGGGGGATCCTTGCAGTGATGTGGTGGGATTCACAGCAAATGAGGTCCATCAAGCAATAGTACAGCTTTCTGATAACAAAGCAGTGGTTCAGGTCGCATCACTGCAGAGCGTCTGAAGCTTGCTGGCCAAAGGGTTGCAGGACTTGTTGCTCTGTGCTTCACTGGGTTTCTGACTCATGGTCTGCTCCCACACTCTTTGAGTTCCTGTCATTAAGGACAAAGCTGGAAAGATTGAAAGCCTAGATACTACAGGCCGACTGCGCCTGCCAGTGTCGTATCAAAGGTACTGGAAAGGGTTCTTTGAGATCAAATCACTAAATATATTGGTACCAATGATAATCAGTTTGGATCTCCCCTGTTCTCTTTAACCTGTACATGGATGAGTTTCCTCAACAACTGAATAGATGTAAAACTGGATGTGTGCTGCGTAACAAGATAATTAATCATCTCATGTCTGCTGCTGATCTGGTCGTTCTCTCTACCAGCAGTGCAGGGTTTCATCAGCGTTTAAATATCTGTTCTGAGTATGGC
Source organism: Lipophrys pholis (assembly GCF_963383615.2). NCBI lineage: Eukaryota > Metazoa > Chordata > Actinopteri > Blenniiformes > Blenniidae > Lipophrys > Lipophrys pholis. Next base: position 26,659,391 of record NC_137634.1, on the reverse strand, counting down.
TTAAAATGTGATATTGAATATAATGCCAAAAAGAAAACAGTTCTGATATGTAGAACTAACGAGGAGAAGGATCTCAACTTCCCTCATTTTTACCTGTCAGTAGCAAAAGAAAATATCTGAGACATCTCATCACTGATAAAATGTGTGATGATGATGATGATGATGATGATGATGATGATGATGATGATGATGATGATGATGATGATCTATATAGACAATGCTGTATGCTCAAGCCTGCTGAGAAAACCTCACTGGGAAAGAGCAAGTGAGATGTTCTGTCAAGCAGGAGTTTCTACATTTCAGGCTCTCATGAGGAATCTGATGTATACATTTATACGCAGGCTAGAGTACTCTCAGAACACCATTATAATGCTTCTGACTAATCCCAGTCATAGTACTGTAAAATACCAGTCACCCTTGTGGAGGCATTGGTATGGGTGTCTTTTATAAATAGGGTGATATTTTACTTGCCTGTGATTGTTTTGTTATTTTTATACTGTTTTATTCTCAGTTTTATGTATTTGTATGTATTTGTTTTATGTATTTGTGAATGTTTTTTTTATGGACTCCTATGTCTGCAATAAAGATGATGATGATTGTCTTTGGTCTGATGTTTAAAGCCATAGATGATCAGATAAAGCCTGACATTACATGTCTCATTCTTTTGTGACGTCTCAGGTAGATGTACGACTGGAGGACTTCAAAAACTTCCCACAGACAATCAAGTCTTCCCCTTCAGAGTATGAAGTGGAGCAGATCCTGGGCTCTGGTTCCTTTGGAATCGTGCTCCAGGGTTTGAAAAAGCCCTTCAATGAAACGGTGGTGTTGAAAATCATCAAAGACAATGTGGAGAACGAAAAGGTAAAAGCAGAGGAGACACATTAAAACACTCATCACCACATTCATGTTTATACAGCAGTTGATTTCATGTGATATTGTGTGATTCTAGGTGGAGGTGCTGAACTCCTTGAAGGCTTTGGGCTCCAAAAAATTCAACATTGTGAGCTGCAACGATTCCTTCATGTTTGATGGATTGTTGTGCCTTGAGTTCAAAAGCTGGATATCAGTCTGGAGGACTACGTCACTGCTCAGCCGCCTCTTCAACTGAAAGAGATCCGTCCAGTTCTCCAACAGGTTTCACCTTCTTATGTTCTTTTGGCTGTTTAAATTTTTTTTATCTTGTTTTATATCTCTTGATTTCATGTTTTGATTTACTAAAAATTCCCAGCTGCAACTTTCATTATAACATAACTGCCATTAAAAAAAAAAGAGGAAATCCACAGTAAAGGATTAACACCGTGTTTTGGGGTTATAGATTCATGTGTATCTTCAGATTGATAGTAAAAATATAGAAGAAAGCATTTTATTTTCTGTTTCAGATCACTGTAGCTCTGAGTTTCCTGAAGGACGACGGAATGATTCACACAGACTTAAAGCAAGACAATATTATGCTGGTAGACCGTGTCCAACAGCCACTTAAAGTGCAATTAATTAACTTTGGTGAGGCAATGCGTGATCATCCAGCCATGACCGCATCATCAAGTACTCGTGTTCCAATTCTCCATTAACACCGATGCGTCCTCGTAAATTTGCATTTCCGCACTTCCGAGGACGCTGCAAGTAGTTATTTGTGACGTAGGCGAGTACACACTGGTGTTCTAAGAATTGGAAAATGGCCATACACAGGGTGCTTCCAAATAGTCCCTCCTATCCACTCTTTCTTAACCCTGTGACATCATCCAGTTTATTAGGCATTAGGAGACTTCCTAAAGGAGTTAGTGAAAGGAGTTAGGAGGCTTCCTAAAGGAGTTAGTGAAAGGTGTTAGGAGGCTTCCTAGAGGAGTTAAGGAAAGGTGTTAGGAGGCTTCCTAGAGGAGTTAGTGAAAGGTGTTAGGAGGCTTCCTAGAGGAGTTAGTGAAAGGTGTTAGGAGGCTTCCTAAAGGAGTTAAGGAAAGGTGTTAGGAGGCTTCCTAAAGGAGTTAAGGAAAGGTGTTAGGAGGCTTCCTAAAGGAGTTAGTGAAAGGTGTTAGGAGGCTTCCTAAAGGAGTTATTGAAAGGTGTTAGGAGGCTTCCTAAAGGAGTTAGGAAAGGCGTTAGGAGGCTTCCTAAAGGAGTTAAGGAAAGGTGTTAGGAGGCTTCCTAAAGGAGTTCGTGAAAGGTGTTAGGAGGCTTCCTAAAGGAGTTAGGAAAGGTGTTAGGAGGCTTCCTAGAGGAGTTAAGGAAAGGTGTTAGGAGGCTTCCTAAAGGAGTTAGTGAAAGGTGTTAGGAGGCTTCCTAAAGGAGTTAGGAAAGGTGTTAGGAGGCTTCCTAGAGGAGTTAAGGAAAGGTGTTAGGAGGCTTCCTAAAGGAGTTAGTGAAAGGTGTTAGGAGGCTTCCTAAAGGAGTTAGTGAAAGGTGTTAGGAGGCTTCCTAAAGGAGTTAGTGAAAGGTGTTAGGAGGCTTCCTAAAGGAGTTAGGAAAGGTGTTAGGAGGCTTCCTAGAGGAGTTAGTGAAAGGTGTTAGGAGGCTTCCTAGAGGAGTTAGTAAAGGAGATCACGGTGGTGAGGCAGTCAGACTTTCACTTAGTGACGTCATAATAATGCGACGGCGGCTCTAGTTAGTGACGTCTGCCATGGTGGGGAAAGAACTACATGTTTCTGAAAATGAACTACAAAAAGTTCATCTGGGTTCTAGATGATTTCAAGTTGTTCTAGGCAGATTATTGCTTTGGTAACTTACATGATCTGCTCCTTTTTCAGTCATCCTGAGTTTCCCTGAACGCTCCGATGAGCGGGTTCCTTTAAATGTTGTCGCCGCAAGGAATTGTGGGGGAACATGAGCTGGTCTCCTTTGGTAAAGGAACCATCAGTGGTTCCTAGGCTAAAGGAGGTTCTAAAGGAAGCATCAGTGTTTCCTAGGCTAAAGGATGTTCTAAAGGAAGCATCAGTGGTTCCTCGGCTAAAGGAGGATCTAAAGGAAGCATCAGTGTTTCCTAGGCTAAAGGATGTTCTAAAGGAAGCATCAGTGGTTCCTAGGCTAAAGGATGTTCTAAAGGAAGCATCAGTGGTTCCTAGGCTAAAGGAGGTTCTAAAGGAAGCATTGAGCCTTCTTTCCTTAGCTTAGTGAGAAATCTAACACTACTTATCAAGGCCGCCACGTAAACACTTCTGGGTTTAAGAAGAAGTGGATAGGAAAGGTGATAGAAGGGACTGTTAGGAGATAGGAGGGATTATTAGGAGATAGGAGGGACTGTTAGGAGATAGGAGTGTTGGGCTGAAGATTCCAGTGAACCGCTCCCCAAAGTTTCTCTGACTGAGGAGAATCACCAGGGACAATGAACAGGCCATTAAACAGCGGGGGAGCGAGCCAGTTTTACGACCCCCCAGGTCGACAGCCAATAAGGATGATCGAACCCGACCCAAACACCACAGGGGTCCGAAATTCAAGCCTTGGTGAAACTTTTCCAACCAACTCTCTCTGCTTCTCAATCTGACCATCAAGGGAGAGACATGTCTCTCCTACCTCAGGATGGTATAGAGAGCACTCCGTAGGTCCGCCTTGCTGTCCACCCCTGCAGCTGAAGCCGGGCCTCTGAATTCAGGATGCTGAATTCAGACCCGGTAACAACCAGTTACCTCAGCCTCAAAGAACCAACAGCACCACGGACGGCGAGAGCCTGGTGGACGTTCGAGGTCATTACACCCTCTCACCACTCCAGAACACACACACACACACACACACACACACACACACACACACACACACACACACACACACACACACACACACACACACACACACACACACACACACACACACACACACACACACACACACACACTCTTTGTACATAGTGTTTGCTGTTTAATAGATTAGATCTCCATGTTAGATGTCGTTTGCTATTTGAATGTGTTGATTTATGAGATGATTTATGAATTATTTATGAATTAAAACATTTAGTTAATAAACGCCTGTTAGCTGAATTGTACGCTTCTTGGTGATTATTGTGTATTTATTGTTGACAATTCACTGGTTTGTAACAGTCTGTGCTCGGATCTCACACCTTCCCTTTTATTTAAGATTGTTATATTTTCCACAGAAAAATTTACTTAAATAAACCTTTTTACAAACGAGACTGATATTTTGGTATTAGCTATTTCCAGTTTATCTGGTGGTGCCCCGATTTGTTATTAATACATAAATAACAAATTTATTACTCAATTACTTTAGGAGTTGTTATTGAGTAAATGACCGTTTACTTCCATGAATAATTTCAATTTTTCATAAATTACTTCCAGTGATTTATTACTTTTAGTAATCTATTACTTACAGTAATTATATGCTAATAACCAACCATAAATCCCAACTGGAGGGACTACTAGGACACACCCCACATCTGTTCACTGACAAGAGAACAGATTGGACATAGCGCCACCAGCTGGTAACAGGAAGTAAGGCGTACATGCTCCATTCTGGCTGAAACTTTACAAGTTGAGAGTCTACATCTGATCACAGCCATAAGACTGTTACATCGATTGGTCATAGCTGGTAATTGCTAACTGCTAACTGCTGGTAAAAGAAAGTAGGGTGACATGCACAAAACCTCGACATGAAACACATTCTGACGTGCGTGGGTGTGCGAGCACCCGGCTTTGATTTTTTTTTAAATGTTTGTAGTCCTCTTTACATTCCATTCTGGTAGTGTGCCTCTTGCATTACCTATTTACAATTAATGTGCCATTTCATGTGCTGAACTGTGATGTTTCTGCCACAAGGGGGCACTGCTGTAACAGTCAACAGCTTTGTGTGTAAAAACATGTCAATCTAAAAACTTATTTGTATCCAAATTGGTTCAAAACTTGTGTTTGTACAATATGCTACTTATATGTTGTATAAGGATGCCTCTAAATGTTGATATTACATAATTACTACTTCATACAGCAGTTTATGTTGGTTTGGGATTGTTATTGAAACTGACTTAACAGGCTTTATAAAGTTCATAAAGCACAGCTCCACCTAGAATACTTTTCACCAGTTACCACTGGATATGCTGCAAGACATTCCCTCTGGGATTAATACAGTATTCTATTCTATTCTATTCTATTTCTATTTCTATTCTATTCTATTCTGATTGATTTCTACTATTTCTCTTTGTTTGTACAGAGTAAGAATGAAAAGAACAGAAGGGGGAATAAATAGAAACTGTTATACAATGCTCAGAAATTAAGAGGATAGTATCTATTCACTTTCCATGACGGTTGTCTGAGAATGTTGTTTCCAGATTTGTTAATTGTGAAAAAAACTGTAAGTTGAGATAAGTCAAGATGAGAAAATCAAACAAACCAAATTACTTTATAATCCAAGCAGTGCTGTGTCTCAGCCTCTCTGTCTGCCTAATGAAAGCCAGATGTGAGTGCATGAGGCCTCCTTCTCCCTCCCACTCTCACTGTCTGTTTCTTTTTCTCAGTGTGGGTTTCCTCTGCCGCCTCTGAGCCTCTCTGTTCCCTCTGTTCTCCTCCTCCTCCTCCGTGGCCTCACTCCCTCTCGCGCTGAGGCAAAGCAGGAAATACAGGAGGTGCCTGGCCCTGAAGGGAGCATGTTTCCTCTAACCACTAACAGATGGAGAGATGGAGAGAGAATGAAGAATGTTACGATGAACTAATGGCAGCCTGGAAAATTACCAGGCTCACATAGATTGTGACATATTAAAGAGGTTAAAATTCATGAGACTGGTAAGAGTTGCTGCCTTCATAGGATCCTGAGATCTGCTCTTCCCTCGTTGCGTAATAGATTCATTTAGCTGAGATTGAATCCTCATGTCACGAAACTCCCTACAGAAATCCATCCTGGTCACAGGAACGAGAACAGCCATGCTGGACTTTACGTTTTTGTGAAATCACTATGTTGTGGGTGGAGCAGTGACGAGACATTTTCACACAAGATGGTGCCTGTGTGTGCGCGCCGCTGCTCCACTGCTGCTATGCTGAAGGCTATTTGTACTTTTTGGCATGAGTTCTGAGGTCATCCAGCCTTAATGCTCGGTGATGGTGCCCACGCTGTCCGAACCTACGACCGTGACTCTCTGTTCAACATAAAGGACTCAGTGGAGCGTCTGATTAAGGACTGGGGGAGCTACAAACACGCATGTCCACCACCGTCTGTGTGCCGTCCACCTCCCCAGAATACCTGCTGCTGGCACGTCTCCCAGGAAATCCTAAAAAGAGGACGAGGACAAGAGGCTGCAGGACCGATGTCCAGATGAAGACCAAGAGCACCGTGTGGACTGCTGGAGGCTTCTCTGGTCCAAACAGGAGCTACAGGTGGCTGCGTCCGGTCCCTCTCCAGCGGGACGTCTTTGGAAACATGTCCCTTCCACTGTCCTCTGACAGCCCAGAGCTACAGTCCTGTAGCCGAGCCGCCAGACCATCGGGATTATCCAGGAGCTCCATGTTTACATCGACGAACAAGCTGACATGCCGGTCCAGCTGGGAGTCACGTGACCGTGGAAGATGGTTGAGGCCAATCCCACTGCGCTCAGCTGGCACAAACGCAACGATGTTATCATCCTCGAGTCGGATTGGACTCCTGAACGCTCGTTCCATAGCGAATAAATCTTTCTCGCTAAGCGAGTTGTTCAACCGAGACAAAGTGGACTTTATGTTTCTTACTGAGATGGAGGGTTGATCCACCTGAAGGAGCTGCGCCCTGCAGGATGTGCAGCTCTCGGGTGGTCTTGCTGCTGTGTACCGGGACAGTTACACATGCAGAATGAGGAACATTGACAGCTTCTCCTCTTTTGAACTTCAAATGATCAAAGTGGGCTCCTTCCACATTTTATATTGCTGTCTGATCTACCGTCCTCCTGGTCCTGCTGGTCCTGCTGGTCCTGCTGGTCCTGCTGGTCCTGCTGGTCCTGCTGGTCCTGCTGGTCCTCCTGGTCCTGCTGGTCCTGCTGGTCCTGCTGGTCCTGCTGGTCCTGCTGGTCCTCCTGGTCCTGCTGGTCCTCCTGGTCCTCCTGGTCCTGCTGGTCCTCCTGGTCCTCCTGGTCCTGCTGGTCCTCCTGGTCCTCCTGGGGCTTTCTTAGAGGATTTTAATGACTTCTTGACGTCCACAATAAAACTTATAAAGTTTTAATTCTGGGAGATTTTAACCTGCACATCAATGATGACTTGTCCAGCCCAGCAGTAGAACTCTTATCCATGACGGACTCTTTGAACTTTAAACAACATGTATCAGGCCCCGCCCACAGCAAGGGTCACACCCTGGACCTGGTGTTTCAGTTGGCCTACATGTTGAAACTGTTAGAGTAGAGGATGTAGACCTTAGTGATCATAGCTGTGTGTTTCTGCTCTCACTGTCCCTCCAGAGCCCAGGCCTGCTCCTACAAGGACAGAAAGGAGGATCATTACAGAGTCTGCATCTGAGACATGTCCTGCTGTGTTTGATCCTCGTGCATTGAACCACTGTGTTGATGTTAATGACCTGATGCACTGTTTTAATTCACAATGTGGTTCTATTCTCCACCAGGTGGCACCGCTAAAACGCAATAATGTCTCTCGAAATCTGTCCTGCCCCTGGATTGATGACAATATCAGGAATCTGAAAAGATCCTGTGCAAAATTGAGTGCCTTTGGAAATCTACCAAGCGTGAAGTCCATAGAGGACCTCTCAGGGATCTAGTGTCTTCCCTAAAAAAACAATCAAGGAAGCAAGAACTAAGTATTTCTCACAACTGATTGCATCCAACAAAAGAAATCCTAAAGTGTTGTTTGACACTATAAACTCCATTGTGTCCCCTGCTACTATGGCTATTCCTGTGCTCTGTAAGGAAGACAGCAATGACTTTGAAATTTTTTATCAGTAAGTTCCGGGACATAAAGCATCAAACCCCACCACTTTCTTTAATTAGTCCATCTCCAACTGAACCTCCCCCCAGCTGTGGTCCTCTTTTAATCCTGTGTGTCTTGAAGACGTCTCTGCACTGGTGGCAAAATGAAACCGTCCTCCAGTTCTGAAGATGCACTGCCTTTTAAGCTCTTTGTGAATACCTTAGACACAACAGGACCATGGGTGACCAAGATTTTTAATCTGTCGCTCTCTTCAGGCAGGTTTCCTAATTTGTTCAAACTCGCTATTGTGGAATCGAAACTTTAAAAAAACAATCTGGACCAATCAGACCTCAGGAACTTTAGGCCCATTTCTAAACTTCCCTTTCTGTGCAAACTGCTGGAAAAAGTGGTTTCATTGCAACTCTCATCATTTTTGGAGTCACGTAACATCTCTGATGTGTTTCAATCAGGGTTTGGTAAACACCGCTCTACAGAGAGTTTGGTAAACACCGCTCTACAGAGGGTTTGGTAAACACTGCTCTACAGAGGGTTTGGTAAACACCGCTCTACAGAGGGTTTGGTAAACACCGCTCTACAGAGGGTTTGGTAAACACCGCTCTACAAAGGGTTTGGTAAACACAGCTCTACAGAGGGTTTGGTAAACACCGCTCTACAGAGAGTTTGGTAAACACCGCTCTACAGAGAGTTTGGTAAACACTACTCTACAGAGGGTTTGGTAAACACCGCTCTACAGAGACTGCTCTGTTGAAAGTGTCCAGTGACATCATGATGTCTGCAGAACTGCTTCTTTCAGTTGTGTAACCAAGCTCAGGTCCATGATGTCCAGAGAAGAGCTCCAAATGATCATCCATGCATTTGTGTCCTCACGCCTGGACGACTGCAACAGCCTCTTCACATGACTCAACAAAGAAGAGCTGCTCGTTACAGTTAGTCCAGAACTCAGCCTCCAGACTTTAGACCAGCACCACCAGGAGGAACCATCTTCCTCCTGTGTTAAGATCTCTTCACTGGCTCTCTGTTCAGCTCTCTGTTCAGCTCCATGTTCAGCTCCATGTTCAGCTCTCTGTTCAGCTCTTTGTTCAGCTCTCTGTTCAGCTCCATGTTCAGCTCTCTGTTCAGCTCCATGTTCAGCTCTCTGTTCAGCTCCATGTTCAGCTCCATGTTCAGCTCCATGTTCAGCTCTCTGTTCAGCTCCATGTTCAGCTCTCTGTTCAGCTCTCTGTTCAGCTTCATGTTCAGCTCCATGTTCAGCTCCATGTTCAGCTCCATGTTCAGCTCTCTGTTCAGCTCCATGTTCAGCTTCATGTTCAGCTCCATGTTCAGCTCCATGTTCAGCTCTCTGTTCAGCTCCATGTTCAGCTCTCTGTTCAGCTCCATGTTCAGCTCTCTGTTCAGCTTCATGTTCAGCTCTCTGTTCAGCTCCATGTTCAGCTTCATGTTCAGCTCCATGTTCAGCTCCATGTTCAGCTCTCTGTTCAGCTCTCTGTTCAGCTTCATGTTCAGCTCCATGTTCAGCTCCATGTTCAGCTCCATGTTCAGCTCCATGTTCAGCTCTCTGTTCAGCTCCATGTTCAGCTCCATGTTCAGCTCTCTGTTCAGCTCCATGTTCAGCTCTCTGTTCAGCTCCATGTTCAGCTCCTACAGCTCGACTAGGAGCTTGAGAACGTCTGGGCAGAACCTGTTAAAGGTTCCACGTACCTGTTTTAAAACTCGGGGAGACGATCAGTCAAAGCTGCTGCGCCCCGACTTTGGAATGAACTCCCACTGGACCTGCGCTCTCTGGACTCAGCGGACGTCTTTAAAAAGCCTAAAAACACATTTCTTTGCTAAAACATTCTAGTCCAGTCGACTGTGAAGCACTTTGTGACTCTGTCTGTTAAAAGTGCCATACAAATAAAATGTACTTACTTACTTACTTCTGCACTGTGGACCAATGCAGGTACTGCACAACTTGGAGTGAGACTGGGTTGTGATGAAAGGTCTGGACTGCACCAGCAGAGTTCTGGATCCAGTGTGCTGCGACAGTGTGGGAGATGTCCTGACCGAAATCTCCATTTACAGATGAAGAATCTTTTCTCCTCCATGTTGTAAACTGATGCAGTCCCATCAAAAACATGACGCAGCTTCTGAGCTTTGAGCTGATAACAGACCAGAAGGTTCCTCTGAAGTCTGCAGGTTTTTAAATGGATCCCACATCCAGAAACACACAGAACCTTCCAAGTTCGAGGAAATCCTAATGCCAATGTATTTTTATCTCAACACTGTTTTCTTTGGCATGTGTGTGTGTGTGTGTGTGTGTGTGTGTGTGTGTGTGTGTGTGTGTGTGTGTGTGTGTGTGTGTGTGTGTGTGTGTGTGTGTGTGTGTGTGTGTGTGTGTGTGTGTGTGTGTGTGTGTGTGTGGTCTGAGCAGTAATAGAACAACTATTTTGGTGTAGCAACACACTGACTTGGTTGGAAGAGCAGATCGTCAATTGGAAGGTTTATTTCCTGTCTGTCCACACTTCAAGGTGTCCTTGAGCAAGACACTGAACACCAAATTGCTCCCTCCTTATGGACTGAGTGCCTTGCAAAGCTTGCATTGGTGTGTGAATGTGATTAACATGATAGAGCGCCTTGGGGAAACATGTTATATAAGTCAAACCCATTTACTATTTACCATCAAACACATTGGACTTTGTAGGTTTCTATAGGGATTTTTGGCCATAATGAAATCGACTATCAGTTTGTTTCACTCTGCAACTAAAATACAGCATACATACAGCATGTATGCTAAGTTTAAGAGTGACCAGCTTACATGATGCTAATCACATGCAGATAGCATGACCTTTCACTGAGACAGGAAGTGCTGCCTTCACTGCACTGACACTACATGACATCTGTGTCATGTGAAAATACCACACAAATGAAAACTGTTGTTGTTTTAGAGGTTTGTGGAGAACATCTAAATAAAAATAAAGTTAAAGCAAAGGCTGAAGGTATGTAATGACACTTTGAAAAAAAGACAGACAAAGATCTAGAACTGTAACCTCCAACAGAAAGTTTCTTGTGCATGTTTTGCATAACTTCAAAATTATCTGATATCCGAGGTTATCGTTTGTTTGTCTACTTGTTTTAGATTCCCACAGACTGCATCAGCATTTCAGTCTAAATATATGTATATAATTTGTTGAAAGCTACAAGTTGCAGGCAGCCAGAGGGTTGGAGGCCTCCAATTGAATTGTCTTTATGTTATCATCAAGCTTTCTGGGACGTATTAGCAGGTCAGTAACTGCAGGTTTTTGTTTTTACATTTGGTTGTAAACAGTAAAATTACTGTAAGTAATAGATTACTAAAAGAAATGAATCACTGGAAGTAGTTTATAAATTATTGAAATGGTCATTTATTCATTAATAAAAAGAGTAATAGATTACTTAAGGCTAGTAAATCACTGAATGAAATTTCTTCAGTAATAAATTTGTCATTTATTAATAATTTTGGGGCATCATCAGAGTATTGACAAAACTACCAGTTTCAATTGACAGGATTCACCTAAGTTTGTTAATATTCTTTACAAAATACGACTCAAACTTAAGTAAAAGAGAAAGGTGTGAGATGCAATCACGGACTGTTAAAGCCAGCAAAAAGTCACAATAAATACAATAACCACCAGGAGTCGATCAATTTAGCAACCATAAATTTATTAACAAACGTATGTAGTCACAAATGATTAATTCACAAACCAACACGTTGAATTAGCAAACGTCATCTAACACAAAGATTGAGTCTAATAAAGCACAAACTATGAACAGAAGCCAGCAGGTGTGTGTGTGTGTGTGTGTGTGTGTGTGTGTGTGTGTGTGTGTGTGTGTGTGTGTGTGTGTGTGTGTGTGTGTGTGTGTGTGTGTGTGTGTGTGTGTGCATCACCGTCCAAGATGGCCGCCCTTGCGGAAGTTTGGAATGGCGGCCTCAGTTGCTCAGCAGCATGCCACGTGGTCAATGAGAACCAGTGTTCAGTCGGTTTGTGTTGTTAAAGGCGCAAAATGAGAGTCCAAGCAGGCACGCACACGGTTCTGGGTTCCTGGACGTGCACGGCCATACGTGTTTGCGTGTCGTGCGAAAGAGAAAGAATGGCTGGTGCAATTTTCCCACGACGTCACTGGGGGATCGTGAGTTTAAATCTGAGATGGGTTTTCACACTCAGGTGGGAAGTTGCTGGATTGGTTGACCACACGAAGGGCCCGACCTTTTCTGGAACGCATGTTTATTTGATTTATGGTCTTTTGTTTGTTACATTAATTGTATAAAAAAGTGCTTTTCAAATAAAGTTGATTGATTGATTGATTGATTGATTGATTGATTGATTTTGGTCTCAACATATGCTGCAGGCTTCATCCTGGGGACGTAAGCCGAACTCTTTGTCCTCAGAAACATGTGACCTGAGATTCCAACAAGGTTGTTAGAACTGTTTTATAACGGAGATCTGTCTTTACAAGTTTATTATAAAATATCCAGTATGTGACCTCTATGATGGATTTGTTTTCAGTGAGAATCAGAGAGAATTTCAGAGAGAATCACTTTTCTAGGGGCCTTGTATGTTGGCTAGGGTAGAGTAAGATTTCATTGTAAGTCAATCAGAGGAAGTGTTCAGTTGGGTTGGTGTGGTACACACAAAAACACATGTACGCATGTGTACACATGTACACACAATGCGCTGCACGGCAGCCCCACAAAAACTATCAGAGTTTGCCCCACAGCAATGGCGAGTTTGGAGAATTCAGAGGTAAAGTTGGTGTTTCCAAGGTGGAAGTATCGGCACCACTTTAACCTCGTTGAGGTAAAAAGCAAGAACGTACACATGGGGTGTACATAATGTCCCGGAACAAAGTGTTTGTCCACCATCTCTCAATGGGACATGTGTCTCCAAAACTAGTGGCCAAAACTACCATGGTTGGTTCAGTCAATGATGACAGCAGGCTCCGGTTGTTTCTACCGTGAGCTCCGCTAATAAAGGATACGGTGCTGAAGGCAGATATTTTGGCTCCAGGTCCACAAAAACGTCTGACGTAGAACCTGAACAGAATGATTCTAACGATGAAGAAAATACTTCAAGCCGAGTACGTCGGCCACTTGTAGTCTGTTGAGGTGCAATAAATATGATCCCTTGTGTGAAGGTGCTTGTGGAACCTGCTCAGAAAACAATTCAAGTTCTTTGACATATTTAAGTTTTTATAAACTAGTAATGCAATTGTCACTTTCCCTGGTAACATGTTACTTTTATAGTGGAGTAATTCAGTTACTACCTCAGCTACTTTTTGGGAGAAGTAACTAGTAACTATAACTAATTACTTTAGAAAGAGTGTTTGCTGGGAAAGCTCCACTCTGGCGAAGGTCATAGTATTTGCACTAGTGAACTGTGGCATCTTTTTATCATCATTTGTGTCTGATCAAACCTTTGGTTTGGCTTAAAACAGGCTACGATTACTCTCCACTCCTCTGTACTGACGGATGTCCCCATGTGTGACATGTTCAAATATACAGATATACAGTAATTAACCATCAGAAGCTCCAACATGCATCAGGTTTTTAACAACACTGATAATAATGATTAAATTAATACATAGAAATAGCCAATACGCATTGTGAAGTTAATACATTGTTGAGCATATCATTATGATCATGGGAAACTACTGTAAGATATGAAATCTTCTTGCTTTTATGAATTTATAACATGAGTAGACTATTTCTTTATGGGTTTCTCATTGAGCATCTTCCACCTCGCAGCTGCTTCACGTCATGTCCATGTTACAGTCAATGCACTCAGTTACCTCCCATTGAAATGTCTGTAATATATTATATTATATTGTAAAATAATCCATGCCAAAAAAGTAAGGCAGTTCCAACACAGGATTCTTTCGGTGTGATTGTCGCCTGCTGATTAATCAGAATCTGGCAGTGAATCAAAATAACAATATCAATAATAAAACCACACAGACAATAACTGCCGAGAAGAAAATAAGTACACTTGAAACCGTATTTGTAGCAAAATGATATATATATATATTTTTATCCATCCATCCATCCATCCATCCATCCATCCATCCATTCATCTTTATCCAGCTAAGGATCATGAGGACTCTAGCCAATCCCAGTCAACAAGAGGTGAAGTCCCTACGGCCTGGTTGCTGTTCTGCATTAACTTTCACAGTTTATTTGTGGAACCGAAGGACTAACATAATAATCAAAATGGAGCCTTGTTGTTTTCTTCACTGGAGTTTGCCCTCTTTCTACATCGAGTACATTTCAGCCGTTTAGTACTTCAGTTTGGTAGTACCTTCCACTTCATACGGTTGTCATAAGTTTCAGTGAACCACTGCGGAAACGTAAAATCTTTTTCTTGAGGGCATGTGAGGCCTTAATCTTGACAAAAGCCTTAGGATGTGAAGGTGCTCCAGGTAAGACTGGAGGCAAAAGGTTGGAAGGTTGGGAGGACAATTGTTGGGGCCAAACAAGACCACCACTTTCGTCTGAGTCACTCGACAATGTGCTGGAGTCTGGGGAGTCAGCCTCACTCAGGCTGGACTCCGAGTCAGCCTGGCTGGGGTGGGGGTAGTCCTCACTGGCCTGACACAGGTGCACTGGGTCCCTCGGATACTCTCCGTGCTGCTGCTGATTGGACTGGTGGTGCTGGTGGTGGTTGTCCTGCAGGTGGACATATGAGGCATTTGTAGTGCGTGACTTGCGTGTGCGTCTTGGACAGTTTTGGTTTGAAGCTGCAGAGATTTGCGAGGCATCTTGTGTGGGTGGCGGATCAGCCTCGTCCTGGCTGAGCTCCAGACTGGACTGCCAACGTCGGTAGCTACCACAGCCTTGTTGCTGTTTCTTACTCTTCGACTGACTACTGCGACTTCCCCTTCCACCACTTCCACTTCCTCCACCATCCCTCTCTACTGTGTTGTACTTTCTTTCTGGAGCCCTTGGCAGACTATATTCTGACTGAGACCTGCATGCTTTCTTTCCCGCCTTCCTGCTCGTGCCATTTCTGTCCTCATTTGATCGACATTTCTTTGGGCCTCCCCTCAATCGGGAGGGTTGGTTCTGGGGCGCCGTTGGCTGCAGGTCCTGATGATGGCCTCTTTCTGGAGAGTATGTGCTCCGGTTGGGTTTGGTCATTCCAGGACCCTTAGGGTTAGAGTGGCGATGTGTGTATGCCCGGGTAGAAGCCCGGCAGGGCTGAGCTGGAATATACTCTGCATTGACAAGCTGCTCATCTTGAGAAGCTGGCTGGTGGGGCATCATGAGAGCCGGGGGAGAAGAAGAGTTGTTGTGAAAATACTGGCTTGAGTCAGGGTCACTGGGGTCGGAGTCTTGGTGGGATTGGAGTACTCTACAGGATGAATAGTCAAATGAAGTAGCATAAATTTTGGAAGGCTGCTGAGGTCTGTTATACAGTCCCAGCTGGTACTGGACATTCTGCTCGAGACGGTGATGGTACAGATTTAATGCATCTTCTGCCGGGCCTTTCATTGTGTAATGCTCTGGTTCATGGTTCAGGGAAGCCTGTGGAGCATTTTCTTGGGCCTGAGAAGGAGGAGAGCTCTCTGACACAGACACCTTATTTAGATGTTGCTCATCCTGGCAGCATAAACTGCTCTGCCTGAACACACTGGGCAGGCTCGTACGGGGCTTTACAGGCCGTGTGGATAAAGCTCTGCGTTGGATCAATCCAAGTATATAAGTCTCAACTTTCTGGGCTGGTTGATAATCTTGCTGCCTGCCATCCCCTGTCTTTCCATCAGGTCTTATTGGGTCTGACAGCCATTTTCCATCAGTCTCTGGTTCTCTTGACTCCTTATGGACTGATGGAGAACGTGAGTTCACAGGCTGGTTCTTGGTTTCAATAGATCCACTTGGTATGAGATGCTTTCCTGAGAAACAGAGCAGAAACAATTTATCACTTAATGGAACATCAATACAATTATATTGATCATGATGAATACTTCTAAAACCTAACTGGTCTGATCTATGAAGGTTTTGTGTGTATACAAATGTGCAACTTCATACTGCATGTACACAAGAGTAAACACAAACTGATCAAACTAATGTGTAATGTCATTTACTTTTGAAAACGCTCAAGGTCGTTAATGATTGTTTTTGTTTTTAACATGGTTGAAATGGAGGAGAAATTCAGAATTTCTTGTGGGGAAACACATTTCCTCATATGGCTCCCACAGATCTTTATTTATTGATTTAATTATACCATATTTTATGTTGTAACTTATATCTTCACTTTGTGAGAGAACGTCTTCTGAACAGCAATTTTTCTTGAGACCAAATACTGATCTATTTGCTGTAATGTTTTAATATGTTTGATATTTTTTTACAATAACATGTTCAACTCCACAGTTATGGAGTAATAGCTACAACACTGACCAAACCCCCCCAAAAAATCGGAATATTTGTAATAGATCATCTAGTATGAGCTATAAGCTGAGTAAATATTCTTTAAACATGTATAGCAAGCTACAGATACAATGAAATGAAAAGCTTAATTGTCATATCAGTATTTTTCTTTTATTCTCCATTAGGTAAATTAGTAGAAACTTCACAAAAGTGTTGACATTTTTACACAATAGGTACTGTTTCAGCTTGTAGCCTGGACATTTTGAAGTAAATGAACCCACTCATTATTTTACCTTATTATTATTCAACCCTCTGTTGTCAGATCACTTCCTGATATTGAATTTACAGTACCTGGCTTTATCGCTCCTGTAAAAATCTTTTAATATAGGGGATATCAGACAATGCTGTAGCGAAATTCAGGGAAGTACTCCCAACAATATTGACCTCAAATTAGTCCGTGGATCCGGTGGAAACCAGCTGTCACCACATTAGCATTAGCATTAGCATTAGCATTAGCATTAGCCCCACTCTGGTTGATTATGTTGGAATTCAGCAGCAGCCTCACTTCGCTCCACACTTGATTCTATTGATCCCCTGCAGATTAAAGCAACAACTCCGAGCAGGATAGCTCCGCGGTATAACGAACATTAAGGTGCGTTTACACATCGGCACGATAAGTTACGATATCATTTTCCCATCATTCCGGGTACATTCCTGATATTCATGGAGCATGTCTTTGGCTGACAAAAAATCTTCCAAGAATAACGAGACTTGCCTCGATACGTCAAGTTAGCAACTGAGCGTGTTGATTAGCGGTGACGTGTAATAGAGCGTGACAGCATTCGCTCCGCTGAGGCATCCTCCTCTATGATCAACTCTATAGCATTTCTCTGACTGTGGCACAATCTGGAGTGTGTGAACTGTTCAGTAGCTGATGGTAGAATAACTGGGGTGTGAGTGGAGTCATATATATTTATACAGTATATATGTCCAGTCCTCTGGTGCGCTCCTTCACATGTTGAGCCCTGGGCGGCTGCCCACATCTCTCATAGCAAGACCTACTACTCTATGTACCAAATTCTCTTCATTCGCCATATTCCTGACAGATTGGTGAAAGGAAGTGCTGATGCGCAATGGCGCGCAGCAGTTCACATTAGCGCGCAACACCACGGAGCAATATTGGTGATGGTGTGTAACGACTCTTCCCCCAATCTGTCTGTCCATCCTATCCTATCCTGAGTCCTGTCAGAGGGAGTTTGTCCTTTCCACCGTTGCCTATGCTTCCTCATGTGGATTTGTTTGGTTCTTCTCTGTTAAAAGCACCTAGAAATGACTGTGTTGTATGTGATGCTATATAAATAAAGTTGAATTGAATTGCATTGCATTTAATTTAATTGCTTTTTTTCTGGTTTTATCACTCATCCAATCAATTCAACTTACAATAATTCATATAGATTTTGTAAGTTATTTAAAATTTTTTAAATGTGTTGCTGTTCATCTTGGGCACTTTGTAGAGATAGGATTGATAATCATAAAGCGAAACACTGTTTTCTTTGGTGTGTGTGTGTGTGTGTGTGTGTGTGTGTGTGTGTGTGTGTGTGTGTGTGTGTGTGTGTGTGTGTGTGTGTGTGTGTGTGTGTGTGTGTGTTGATTTCTCAGGATAGCAAAACACAGACTAAGTCACAACTTTGAGTCTGACAGCAGTTTAATAAGTTATCTGTTATCATTGTACACAGTGTTCACTGTGGAATTGAAATTGTGGTTGAAGCAGAGTTGATGATTTTACCTGAACTGTCTTCTACATCGATGGGATCTCCAGATGTGACCTGGGTGTTCACCTTCAGCTCTGCCACCTGCTGCTCCAGAGAAACGCTGATACAACAGGAAGTACTCTGCACGGCGCTCTGAATCCACAAAGACAGAGAGAGAAAGCAACAGAGCAGAGTCAAAAGACTGCACTCTGAACAGAAAACTCATGGCCCATTTACAACGGGTATTAACAAGTGTTAGGGCGATCAGATCACACGTGGCGAGCCTTGAAGTCAAGTGCAAACAGGCATTGAAGCGGTTTCACTCAAACCACATCCTCAGGTGGTCAGGGAACATCTGACCTCAGAGGCTTTGTATTGTGGACAGCCTGCATTGTGGACACACTGTGGGACAGTGGAGTAGCAGGTAAATATGTCATACGTGATACGTAAATGTCATTGGTACGCACTGCAGTGACGGCTGGCCAATAAGGGAACCAGGGTGCTTCATTTTCTATAGATAATCTAATATAAAAGAGAGGATTTCTTGATTTCTCTTTTAGGAATTTGGCTGACAAGCTTCAGGTCAGGTGGAACACTTTCCATTATAGTTATTTTTAAATGTACACAAACCGAACAGGTTTGTTAATGTTTATCAACATTTAGATTTGATCATATTTATTAATGACCGAATAGCTAAGAGCTTAAAAAAAACATAGTTTATGTTGCAAGTCTTTTATCCACATACCACAATACCAAAAAGAGTAGAAAGATGCTGTATGTGTTGGAGAGAATGGACCTGAGGTTGATTTAGTTTCACTAAACTCAGACTAACTGGCATTTCCAGTAAACCAGCAAAAAAACACTGGAACTTTCTAGAAGAGGTTAATGAAACTTCTGCTTACATTTGTTTACTGGTATGTTAATAAAAGAGTCTTAAAAAGTGTCTCTGTTCAGTGGTTGTTCAAAAGTACTATACAGGTACATCTCACAAAATTTGAATATCGTGAAAATGTTCACTATTTGTTGTCACTCATTTCAAGAACTCAAACCCAGATATGATCTAGGCTCATGACAGAGTGAAATATTTCAAGCCTTTATATCTTGAAATGTTGATGATGATGACTTACAGAGAGTGAAAACCCAAAATTCAGTTTCTCAGAAAATGAGAATCTTGTATATTCAGTTTTGTAAAGTCCTGGTGTCCTGGTGTCTCACCCTCATCAGCTGATGAAGTCCAAACCCCTGCAAAGGTTCCCTGAGCCTTTAAATGTCTCAGTCTGGGTCAGGAGGGGACACAATCATGGGGGAGACTGCTGACTGGACAGATGTCCAGAAGACAGTCATTGACACCGTCCACTAAGGTCCTTGCTAAAGAAGCTGTTTGTTCACAGAGTGCTGGATCCATCATGTCCAGAGAAGGTGGAGTGGAAGGAAAAGGTGCAGCAGCAAAAGGGAGGAGCGCAGCCTGGAGAGGACTGTCCAGCAACATGCAGTGAAGGATTTGGGGGAGCTTGACAAGGAGTGGACTGAGGAATCCACCTTGAAGTCCAGAGTGAAGTGTCCTCAGTCTGTGATGAGTTGTGCTGCCATGTCCTCTGCTGCTGTCCCTCCACTGGGTCTTCTGAAGTCCACAGTCAAGGCAGCGTCCAGCAGGACACTTTAGAGCTCTTCATGCTTCCTTCTGCTGACGAGCTTAATGGAGACGCTGAGTTCATGTTCCAGCAGGACTTGGTACCTGCCCACTGCCAAAGGTACCAAAGGTACCAGAAGCTGCTTCAGTGACCCTGGTGGTACTGAGCTGGACTGGCCTGAGCTGAACCCCAGAGACAATCTCTGGCTATGGTCCAGAGGACGGTGAGAGACACCAGATGTCCTGAAGGCTGCTATCAAAGCTCCCTGGGCTTCATTCCACCTGAGCAGTACCACAGGTTGATGGCCTCCAGGCCACGCCGCTAAGACACAGTACTTCATGGTAAAGGAGCAGCCAAGTATTGAGAGCAGAGAGATGAACACTTTTCAGAAGCCTTACATCTTTCTTTAAAATATCCTTCTTTTCTTCATCTTATGTAATATTCTAATTTTCTGAGACACAACATTTTGGGTTTTCACTCTCCTGTCAGCCATCATCATCAACATTTCAAGAAATAAAGACTTGAACTATTTCACTCTCTGTGTCATGAGCCGAGATCATATCTGGGTTTGACTTCCTGAAATGAGTCACAAAACAATGGAACATTTTCATGATATTCAAATTTTTTGCGACGTACCTGTAATTTTCATCACTGGGGGGCTCTCTCAATCTAACGAAGGCAAGATTTGTTTTATAAACACACTGGATTTAAATCAAGAATGAACAAATTAAGAATAATAGAGAACCTAAGAAATGTACCACAAGCCGCCACTGAAAGTATATCAACTTTAGTACATTTAGTATTTCTATAGATTAGGGGTGGGCGATTGGGCAAAAATATTATATCACGATTTGTTTTGTAATAAAATCCTGATTATGATTTTATCACAATTCTTTTTTACATTGATTTTTGAGATTAAATTGCAATTTTCTGAACAATGCAAGCAAATCATTTCCTAAAGTAAAACACAACCCGAACAGGAAAAAAAACAAAGACAATTTATGACAAAGAACCTTTCTGAACATATTTTCATTGATAGAATTTGTGCAATTTTGCCAACATGTGCAAATAATGTAAACATACTATAAGGTAAATAATCGGACCCCCCCTGTCCTGTTCGGCTGCTTGACCAAACAATATGATGTGATCTAGAACCTTCTGGTGCCAGAACAGTTTTTACTCTTGAACAGGAAGAGACCTGGAGTCTCCTCCTGCTGCTGCTTTATTAGGAGTTGGTATGGCTGCTGGACACGACCGGGGGGGGGGGGGGGGGGGGGGGGGGGGGGGGGGACGCTCAAAGAGAGAGAGAAGAGAAGAGAAGAGATTGAGGGGGGTTGCAACAGATAATGCTACATATACTATTTACAGTTATCACACTGATCCAAATACTTTCCAACTGTTATTAGATTAAACCAGCCTGACCAGCTCTATCTAGACAGTAACATGATTTTCTAGATTAAACCAGCCTGAGCAGCTCTATCTAGACAGTAACATGATTTTCTAGATTAAACCAGCCTGAGCAGCTCTATCTAGACAGTAACATGATTTTCTAGATTAACCAGCCTGAGCAGCTCTATCTAGACAGTAACATGATTTTCTAGATTAACCAGCTCTATCTAGACAGTAACATGATTTTCTAGATTAAACCAGCCTGAGCAGCTCTATCTAGACATTAACATGATTTTCTAGATTAAACCAGCCTGAGCAGCTCTATCTAGACAGTAACATGATTTTCTAGATTAAACCAGCCTGAGCAGCTCTATCTAGACAGTAACATGATTTTCTAGATTAACCAGCCTGAGCAGCTCTATCTAGACAGTAACATGATTTTCTAGATTAAACCAGCCTGAGCAGCTCTATCTAGACAGTAACATGATTTTCTAGATTAAACCAGCCTGAGCAGCTCTATCTAGACAGTAACATGATTTTCTAGATTAAACCAGCCTGAGCAGCTCTATCTAGACAGTAACGTGAAGCAGGAACATGAATTAACAAAGAAGCAACAACAAATACAGACGTACATGACAGTTAAATAAATGATGGTAGAAAGCAAGAAACAAGAGCAGCACACACACACACACACACACACACACACACACACACACACACACACACACACACACACACACACACACACACACACACACACACACACACACACACACACACACACACACACATGATATGCTGCGAGAGAATCCCCTCTGTCCTCATACAAGCGATTAGAGGCGACAGTAACTTACTAAGCTTTACAAACATTATTGAAATTGACTTTTCGAGTATGAAAAACCATTATAACAGAATATAAATTAGAAGAAATACTGCAATCATTAAATGGTGTGCATATGAGAAAAATTTTATTCCAAACAAATCAGACAATAGATTTAAAATGTGGGCAGCTGAAGGCCTAGCCACCTCATGCATTGTTAGGAAGAAGGGACACTGCTCAGCTTTGACATGCTAAAAGAGAAATTCCTATTAGAAACTCAAGATGACTTTCAATATCTGTAGATGAAACATTATATTAATGAAAAATTGAAAAATATATCACATTATTGCTATGGATGTTTAAAAAGAATGACTCAAACACAAGGGAAATAAATTTCAGTTGCGTATAAAGGGCTATTAAATCTTAAAACACACTCAACACTATATATTAAAACAAAGTGGTAGAAGAAGCAGAGATAATTATATCTGAGGAAGAATGGACAAGCTCACACAATTGAGGAGAGTTCAGTTGGAAACCTCTGATAAGGTATTTTATTCCAACGTCTCAGAAATTCAACTATGGAGGTGACTCCCCAGCCTGCTGGAGAAAGTGTGGAAACGTAAATGCACATTATTATCATGTGTTTTGGGACGGTCCTGCAGTGGCAGCTGGCCAGTAGAGGGCGCCATCCCGAGGAATTGGGGTGACATGAAATTAAACCAATCACAGTCATTTGATGTTTGAGACTTGGGGCACCATTTAAATCGCCCCGAGTTCAGGGATTGGCTGAAAGTGACTTCTGGTTTGTTCTGGTGTTTCTACCAGATGTTGAGATGAAGACAACAGGGGAAGTCTCTAAAAACTAACTCCGTCACATCTCTTCTCATTCACCCTGTCATTATTTATTCTGTCACTTGACTTCTAATTCACCCTTTTGTAACCCGTGTCTTCTAAAGACTGCCGATGTACCACAGCCCTCCGCCACAAGTGGCGCTGGTATAAAAATGGCCGACAGCCGTCACTTCCTGTCGGCAAGTCAATGCTCCAGTATTCCTCTGTGGGAGGTGGCAAGCTGATCCGGTAGGACCCTCGGTTGGACCCTCTTTATTCCTTTTTGTTGCATCCCCCGGATACCCTTTTTGTTGGATTGCGATTCCCTTCCATTTTTTTTGATCAATGAACTTTGTTTTTTAGGTAAAAGGATCCAATGAACTCTGAAATTAGTTTTTTGGAAAACAAGATTCTGCCATTTTTTTTGACAGAAACAATTCAACTAAAAACTCTGGAAAAGAAAATAACCAAAACCAAACGAGCTGACTAAAGGTCTTACAGGTTGTTTTTGGTTCCCCTTTTCTTCTTGTAGTTATTGCTGTCATTGCTGTCTTTGTTATTGTTGTTATTGTCGTGTACACTTTAAACTTTAATTCATATTTATATGTTTAATTTGTTTAACTATTTTTTTTTTCAATATAATCCACCTAAAAACCTTATTTCTGTGTCTCCTGCTTTTCATTCACCCCGAGCTCCCATAACGAATCTGGTTCCAATGCAAAACTAAGCTCTAACCTTATAACATAAATAAAGTAAGCGTTACACGTTCATTATTAACTCCGTCACATCTCTTCTCATTCACCCTGTCATTATTAACTCCGTCACATCTCTTCTCATTCACCATGTCATTATTAACTCCGTCACATCTCTTCTCATTCACCCTGTCATTATTAACTCCGTCACATCTCTTCTCATTCACCCTGTCATTATTAACTCCGTCACATCTCTTCTCATTCACCCTGTCATTATTAACTCCGTCACATCTCTTCTCATTCACCCTGTCATTATTAACTCCGTCACATCTGTTCTCATTCACCCTGTCATTATTAACTCCGTCACATCTCTTCTCATTCACCCTGTGAACGGAGAACTTTGGCTGAAAAGCTGCAGGTCGGGTTCAGCTTCCTCCATTGTAGTTCTTATTAAATTCACACAAACAGAAAAGTGTTCAGTGCTGAATGGTTCCAGGTTTGTTAATGTTTATAAATGTTTACATATGATCATATTTATTGATCAGTTTATTTTACAGGTCTTTCCTTCAGGTTTCTTTCACAGTGTATTTGTGTGAACATGAGATCCTGTCGGTAAACAAACCACTGCTACTTAATGGTGCTGAAGTGAATAGTGACGCATCGCGTGTCTCGGCTCCTCCTTGTGTTGGACAGTTGTGATCAGGAGTCTTTCTACTTGCTGCCGGAGCAGCTGCGACCAACCATGTTGGTGTCTTGAGACCTCACAGGAGTGAATGAATGGTGAGCTCAGTGAAGCCACGTCGCTCCTCCCCCACCTCAGCTCACAACAATCTAACACAGTGCAGACAGTGTGACATGTGAGCAGAACACGTCCATTACACTGGAGAATGTTTGGATTTTGCTTCACGTTCACGTCTGCCACCGCAGACTGAATCTCCCTAAACAAACACAGCACAGTTCTCAGCCCAAACGCGGCACGATTTCACCTTCTGAGGATGGCAGATGCAAATTTTATTTACTTTTTCTTAAAGTTGCTTTTTTGCAACAACTTATTTGAAGAGCTTTTATATTTAGGAATTCACTGCCTTCATTATGTGTGGATTTTTCATTTTGCAGTTGGACTTGCTCCTCACTGTCACTCCTGAGGTTGTTTTTGGAGATTTCACACTGACTCACCACACATGACCACTGGCATCTCCTCTTTTACTCTCATTAGTCTGCAAACACACCGGAGGTCACAGGGAAGATTCTTCTGCTACTTCAGCTGCTTTAACCTGTCACATGGCTGTCAGCAGCTCCAATAAACACACACACACACACACACACACACACACACACACACACACACACACACACACACACACACACACACACACACACACACACACACACACACACACACACACACACACACACACACACACACACACACACACACACACACACACACACACACACACACACACCAAAGAAAACAGTGTTGAGATCAAATACATCGGCATTAGGATTTCCTCTAACTTGGAACTAGTTTCTGTGGAGGCGGCTGTAAGTGTATGAATATGTGCGTGCGTGAGACTGTAACTACGTCCTGTGATGGAGTGCTCGCCTGTCCAGGTGAACCTTCCTGTCCACTACGAGGCGGATGATGGGATCCAGTAAAACTTTGATCCTGAAGTGGTGAACGTGGTCCAGAAGAAGGATTGAAGCACGATGTGCTGGTTTGTTAGGTTTGTGTTTACAGACTTACTACATATATAACGTGGCGGTTTTGTCGGATGTCTGAGACAAGAATGATTGTAAGGGATTTTTCAACAAGCGCTAACTAGATGATGGGGCACATACATATTTGGTGCGGTCCTCAAATTGTTAGGTTTTTTAATCCCATATTTCTTATTATCAATATTAACAAGAAATTATTCACCAGATCCATAAAATGTGTTGTCTGCTCAACCTGTCCTGACCAGTGAATGCCTGAAAATTCTGAATAAATCACTTTCAATCTTACATTTTGATATATACTTACAAGCTGTTTCTTTTTTTTTCTTGCCTATTAGCAGTTTTATATTAAAAGTTGATGTGGTTATTTACAGTATCTGAACTGAGAACAGCTCCATTTAGGACTCGGGCAGGACTGTGAGCCTGAGTTGTGTCTGTGACTTCTCCTGTGAAGGTTCAACCTCTGGGAATGTTTTGACATCTTTTGGAAGCTGGTCTAGGATTTCTGTGAGCTGGGATCACTGAGCATTTACATAAGGTTCATGTGGGAAATAAACATTACAGTAAGACAACAGATGTAATGATGAGAGAACGACATTTTATCATTTCAGTAAATTCAGATCCGACTGCCAAACACGCCTCAGGAAGGTCGGAGCGGCTCTCCTCCCAGAACAGAGGAGAGCAGGAGGGAATGTCAGACGTTGATGAAAGTGAAAAAAACACATTGTTATTGTGAAAAAACTGCAGCTTAGTACAATTTTAAAACAATTTCCACAGAATTGTTTTAATCATCGGTATCAAAACCGAAAGCCCAACATCTAGAACCGGCCCAACAGAGGATGGATGAAGTCACGCAAAGAAAAGTGCAACTCCGTGTTTATCCTGTCGTCCCACACTTTTACCTGACTGGACTCTACATGTCAACATGTTTACCAAGGGGTTGAGGGTGATAATGACAACAACAACAACAACAACATTATTAGTATTATTAATAATAACAATGATTATGATGATGTAACAACAACAACAATCATCACCATCATCATCATTATTATGATTATGATTATTATTAATCTTATTATCTGCCTTACAATAAACTTAACACCCTGATTTACAAATAGACAGGTCACACTGATGTAAATAGTACACGCAGTACTTTGCAATCAGATAGAGGAAAATGTGAACAGAATATAAAATGCAGAGGCTATAACGACTAAATCCTAGCAGATGTATTGTGTACAGGAAATGATCCAGGTCTCCTGCCCTGGTTCCTCTAGGCTCACATCAGTGCACACTCACCTCTTCCAAAACCCGAAACACCCCGGGACTCTTCCTCTGCAGTTTCACAAACGTCACTTTACGAAACCCAATGAGCAGGAGAATCAGAAAGAAAAAACGCTTGGAGTGAGAAACACAAAGCAGAACTTACAGTTTTAATGATGTCATCATCCTCTTTGGCGTCCTTGATCCCAGAAGTCGTGGGGCGACGCGTGGAGCTTCGAGGCTCCCAGGGCGGACGCACCGATTCCCCGGGGCTCAGAGCGCTCAGCACCCGGCTCTCCTGCCTCTGTCTCAGCAGCTCCAGCTCACACAGGCCGGACAGGCTGGCCTCCAGACGCTCCTTGTTCCGGCTGCGCTCCCCTTCCATCGGCAGAGAGAGCGCAGGAAACATTTCTCCAAGTTATCCCGAGTCACGAGTCCCGAGTCCCGAGTCCCGACCTCAGCCTCCCGCTCTCCCGACAAACCAAGGACGAAGCTGAAAGTTTCTATCCTCTGGATGCACGCGACAGCGGAGCATGGGCTGCAGGCTCCTGCTGCTGCTCCTCCTGCTCCTGCTCCTCCCGGTCCTCCTCCTCCTGGTCCTGCTCCTGCTCCTGCTCCTCCTCCTCCTTCTCCTGCTCCTGCTCCTGCTGCTGCTCCTGCTCCTCCGCCTCCTGCTCCTCCTCCTGCTGCTCCTGCTCCTGCTCCTCCTGGTCCTCCTCCTCCTGCTTCTGCTGCTCCTGCTGCTGCTGCTCCTCCTCCTCCTGCTGCTGCTCCTGCTCCTCCTCCTCCTCCTCCTCCTGCTTCTGCTGCTCCTGCTGCTACTCCTCCTCCTCCTCCTGCTGCTGCTCCTGCTCCTGCTCCTCCTGGTCCTCCTCCTCCTGCTTCTGCTGCTGCTGCTCCTCCTCCTCCTCCTCCTCCTGCTGCTGCTCCTGCTCCTGCTCCTCCTGGTCCTCCTCCTCCTGCTTCTGCTGCTGCTGCTCCTCCTCCTCCTCCTCCTCCTGCTGCTGCTCCTGCTCCTGCTCCTCCTGGTCCTCCTCCTCCTGCTTCTGCTGCTGCTGCTCCTCCTCCTCCTCCTCCTCCTGCTGCTGCTCCTGCTCCTGCTCCTCCTGGTCCTCCTCCTCCTGCTGCTGCTGCTGCTGCTGCTGCTGCTGAGTCGCTGCTGTGGCACTTGGCTCCGCTCCCCTCGCAGCTGCTGCGAGAGGGGAGCGCGCCGAGGAGCGCAGCCATTTGTTGGTTCTGCCTTTCACTCAGCACGACCAACCCTCACTCCGGACACATGACTTATCTCAGTGCAAAACTAAAAAAGGAGAATATGAAGCCTCTACTGAAACTGGACCCTCCCATCACAGAACACAGTTTTAGACACGCTGTGAGGTGAAGACCGACCTGAACCGGTGCTGTGCCAAACAGATTCCCGTCCCCGGGAGCGGCTTTTATCTGTAGCTATTTACAGCCATAACGTAAAAATACGTATGTATATTAATAATATAAACGATCTCAAATCTATAATTTCTTTATATGACATGTAACCCATTGGTGAATCATCTTGATTGCAGTTTGGTTTACAAGTACAAACCAGGAAAGCAGACAACTCAAACACATTTCACTGTAAACATGAATTATTGACACGTAAATGACATGTAAGATGAAGCTGTGAGCTGCAAATCCTTCCTTGTTAAATCGTAATTTTATTGAATAAAGGAAACGTGAGACTTTCCTAGAGACTCACCTTGTTATGACCGTGTTCATACAGGTTAGCACATCTGTATGTTATGGCTGTAAATCCTCAGAAGAGCAGCTGGAACAGAGCGGACGGAGGGAATCACTGTTTGGCACAACACCTGGACAGCAGAACACATCGTTTACCTGCTGCTCTCCATTCACAGCTTTACACCTTATACTAATTATGGTACATGAACAATCCATGAGTGAATTAATAACTGATTTATTTCACATGAAAATGCCACCTAACTAAGCCACACAGACAGTCCAAACCCAATGAATCACATTTATTATTGAATTCTTGATAGTTATGGCTAACCCGTAATTTAGTTTATTTTACAAATTTAGAACACTGGCCATAGCTTGGTAGATTCTAGGGTTACTACGACACCTGGTGGGCAAAGTGAAGATTGCCTATGCAACTAGCCTGTTGTCACACACTCACGTCCTGCTCAATTTAAAACTACCTGTGACACAGACATTGGTGCAGCCAGCTCTCTATGAAAATGCCAGGAACCATCTTGTAGACTGACAACAAAGACAGAAACAATATTTTGACAAAGGAACCAGGAGACTGTCTGACCTCCAACAGGGTGAAAATGTACGGGTTAGACAAGGTATCAAGTGGGAACCAGCGACTGTGGTACAGAAACAGTCAGCCAAGGTCATACACTGTAAAAACAGCAAGTAGAGAAATGTACAGGTTTCCAGAGACACCTGATGACGTCACACCAGAGTTGAGGAGAACGCGCTGTGAAAGGCCTGTTCCAGTGCCGAGGCGTTTTATGGACTAAGTGACTGATTTCTGTGGCTGATTTAGTCAAACTTCAATGTTTGTTTTAAGACAAAAGAAACAGCAGGGAAAAAAAATCAATAAGATTTGATCTTTTCATTTCAGTCACAAGTTTACAGTGGATAAGTTTTAAGAAATGTAGTCTCTTCAGGACTGTGTTTTCTTGTTTACAGTGCCTTTTGTTTAAACATAGTGTGATGCAATCTATTATTTGTGTTCATATCATCTTGGTTAT
The DNA here is from genome assembly GCF_963383615.2 of Lipophrys pholis. Taxonomy (NCBI): domain Eukaryota; kingdom Metazoa; phylum Chordata; class Actinopteri; order Blenniiformes; family Blenniidae; genus Lipophrys; species Lipophrys pholis. Next base: position 26,630,339 of record NC_137634.1, on the reverse strand, counting down.
TTTTTTTACACAGAAATTGTGGGAAAAAAAGAGATGTAACGTATTTGAGTTGAAACTGCACTACTCAGTGTCACCAGTAGATGGCACTGTGTCTTTTGTTATATGACTGTGTGTGATTTGGAGTCAGTGAACCAAAGAAAATAAATGTTTGTCGTTCATGATACATTGTGCTCCCGAGTAGTTTGTGCAGCTCGTTGCAGTTCGATCAGAGCCACGGCTCCGCCATTGCACATTAAATGATCTCGTTCCCACGTGTCATTATTTTCTCTCCTCCATAACCACTCAGAAAGAAAGAGCAAAAAAATTTCAGACAGCCGGTTCAGCGTCTCTTCTGCCTCGTAGGTAGAGATAACTCCAGCAAAACTCCGCCCCCAGCTGATGACGTGTCAGGTCCCGCTCTGGCCCAGCAATGATGCGGGGCGGCTTAGTACCCGTTCAGCCCCTGACAGTCCAGGGCTTCGGTGGTGGAAAGACAAAGAACTGGTGCTAAATGTGGCCCTGGCTCCGAACTAGAACCTGGTTCTTTCTGGTGGAAAAGACCCAAGAGAGCAGGAAGACTGTCCCCTGTCTCCACCATGTGTTGGAGAACAATCAGCGTGTGTGTGTGTGTGTGTGTGTGTGTGTGTGTGTGTGTGTGTGTGTGTGTGTGTGTGTGTGTGTGTGTGTGTGTGTGTGTGTGTGTGTGTGCACTTTTTACTTGTGCATCCCCCTCCCCTCTGCAGAAGTCCCGTCTCTGTGTGAGATTGCTTGTGTGGTCTGTTAATTATCCAATTGTCTTTCCCCGTATGTCCATTACCTTCAGGTGATGACTGCAGTCCTCCATCCCTCACACAGCAGGCAGCACACACCCACCTAGGAAAAAGGAAAGGAGGAAGGGGGAAGGGAAAAATGCTGCCATTAATCAGAGCCTGAGGTGGAGGTCATGACAGGTTTCTCTGGTCGCATTCTTCATAGTTCATATGTCAAAGTGTCTGTGAGCCAAACACTGAACCTCAAACTTCTCCCATGGATGGATAGAGCACCGTGACATGGCAGCCACATCCTTTGGTTTTGAGGAACAAACAAAAACTTTACAAAACTTTTGATTCTGATGGGATGACAGAAAAGTCCAACAACAATTTGTAACTCTTCCTTCCAGGTTGTTTGGTGTACCCGCCACTGATCAGCATCTTATGGACCGGGTGCTGTGTCCTCATGCTGCCGCCTACCTGGATGATGTTGTCATTACTAGTGGCATGTGGGCAAAGAACGTGCAGCGGGTGGCCGTGGTGCTGGGCTCACTGCAGCCAGAAGAAGCATGCAGTTGGATGGAGAGAGGTGCAGTATCTGGGATACCAATGGACTGGTGGTGGACTAGTGCAACTGAAGCTAAAACACAGTGACTGACCTCACGTGAAAAGGTGCTTCCGATCCAATCCAGTGGACGGAGCTTGAAGGATTTGAGAGGGTGAAACAGGCCCTCCAAGGGAAGCTGCTTCTCCACACCCCTAAAGTTTCTCTCCCCTTTTGTGCTGCAGATTGATTTGTCAAATTGAGGGCTGTTTTGTCCCAGCAGGGAGGGGACATTGTCCCGTCCTGTGCGTACACGAGTCTCAAACTATCAGAGAGGGAGTACAGATACAGCACAGTGGAAAAAGACCCATGCCATCAGATGGGCGGTTGATTCCTGGTACTACCTCCTGGAATGCTCATTCACCCTCTGCTTGGACCACGCTCCGCTCCAGCGGCTCTACCACATGACAAATGCCAGCGCCTTACAGCCCTTTAAAGGGGACATATCATGCTAAATCCACTTTTTTAGCCCTTAAATGCATGTTGTTGTATATTTAGAGTGTTTAGAAGTACAGAAAAGTTCAAAGTAGTCTCTTCAGGTGCTCCGTTGATATCTTTATATTCTGTTTTGGTCATATTTTGCGATCCGTTTCGATTTTTCTATTCTCTATTACGTTTTTTGAACAATGACGTCACAGTATTCCCGGCGGAACTGCCAAATTAGGACATCGACACTTCGAGCAATCCGCCATTTTTGTTTCTCGCTGCAATTTTGTAGTCCAACCTAAGGGTGCCGAAGTTACGAGAGGATAAGTCGAAATGTTCGGTTGTTGGATGTAGTAACCCACAAGCTTCGTTACACCGTCTCCCAGCATCAGAACCTTTTCCAAGTGCCTGGTTGAGTTTTATTTTTCACAGAAATGTACCCACATCTGTGGGTAAGGTCATTTTTGTGTGCGCGAAGCACTTTAAGGACGACTGCTTCAACAACCTCCGCCAGTATAAAGAAGGATTTGCCGAAAGACTTGGTCTGATTGAGCGGTCAGTTCCTTCTATCTATGGAGACGACGAACAGAGCACTTCGGTAAGCTGTATATAACGCTAAAAAGTGTGATGATAAGACGTCCCTGTCATTGTTTTGTTAGCATTAGCAGTTGCACCGTCTTCATATGTTAGCGCTGTGTGCTCGTTTTAGATTATAATGTAACTTCTGTGTTAAATAGTCGTTGTAATACAGGCAGTATTGTAGTAGTGGGCATGGATGGAGAAGTTAGTGTAAATATAGTAACACACCATTGCGTTACATCCATATGAAGACGTTGTTCTGTAGGTGCATCATGGTCATTTTCATCTCACTCCGCCGGGTCCGACTCTGGCTCCAACATGTATGGCTGGATGGACAAATCTTCCCTTGTTGACATTTTGTAAATAATGTGTGAATATAAAGTTTCTGCGCCGCTAGATAATTGTATCTGTTCTATCAAACTACAAAGATGGCCGAACAGGGTGGAGTTGAACCGAGTGTGACCTCTGCAACCTGGAGAGGAGGCGGGGTATGAAGAGACCGCCCCAAAACGAGTTGCTCTCAGAAGCACATCAGAAAAGGGGTTGAAAAGGGGCCTGTGGAGCTCTAATAATGAGGAATTCAGACCCAAGCATTGCAGTTCCGCTTTATATAGACCACAACTGTATGATTTATATGTAAAAAGGAAGGATTTAAAAGCATGATATGTCTCCTTTAAATTTAAGGTGATCCATGAGGCAGGGGCACAGACGGCAGGCTTTCTCTGCTGCTCCTGAGGTGGCAGTCAGTTAGCCTAAGTCGGGTGGTGGGGGCATGTGGTCGGGGCAGCAGAGGAGGTGTGGAGGGAACGGCTTGAGGGAGCGAGCTGGCATGCACTTGAATCCAGTAGCGGCTGGTGGAACATAACAGTAAATTATTTCGTCAAATATGAGCTACCTAAACATCTTTGTCTTATGTAACATAGATACATTTTTTAAACACATTTTATTGTTTTTATGCACACAGAAAATACAAACAAAAACAAGATCTCCCTGTACCAGGCAATGAGACCAGGAGGGAGCGTTTTGACCCAGTATTGCAGTATACACTTCCGAGCAACTAAAAGGAGTTTTTCCAACAGCTTATAGTGTGATGTGGAGAGATAGACGGAAGACCTATTAGGAAAACCCCAGGGTCTTTATTAATTTTCTTTTTAAATATCCTACTGAGTTCTTTTGAACTTCGTGACCAAAATCTTGAAATGAATTTGCATTCCCAGAAGAAGTTGAAATACGTCCCCCTTTTCAAGTTGCATTCAGTGCATAGAGGTGAAATGGAGTGGTCAATCTTATTTAAGATGACAGGAGTTATATGCAACCTGTGAAGTATCATGTACTGAGTTTCTCTTAACCAATTAGTAGTTACGGATGTGATCAGGTGTATGGATGCTTGCCAATCATCCTCAATATATTGATTAAGTCTTTTTCCCATTGAGGAGCGATGTCTGGGAGATGGTATGTAACAGAAGAGCTAAGAAGTGCATAAAGTGATGCTATGAATTGTTTTCTCTTTTTAGACTTCAGAAGAAATCTCTCAGCTTCGCTGTAGGAGACGTCTGCAGAGGAAGAAGTGATCTGTGAAAACACAAAATTCCTCATCTCTAGATTTCCCAAAAATGATCTTTGGGAATATTGAATGTATCCTGCAGTTGTTGGAAAGACAGTAAGTCATCGTCGTTCAGTAAATGGCCAATCAAATGAATTCCCTTGTCCCTCCATGAGAGGAACGTGTGTGAGCCCACACCTGCAGGAAAGTCAGGATTTTGGGTTATAGAAGAAAGAAGGGACTTCACATTTCTCCTTCCAAAGTATTTAGCTATCTCACGCCTTATCCTTATGCTGTTGCAAATAATAAGATTGTGTTTTACTTCTGGATTGATCTTTGGAGTCTCACGTGTGACGAAGCTCCATGGGGAATGAGGGTGACAAGCCCAACAATCAACACGGGCGTCTTTCTTCATGTATGATTGGGACCAAAGCCAGAGGTGGCGTGCATGAAGGGCCCAGTTATAAAATAGCATGTGAGACATAGAAAGATGTCTGGAGGTATCTGCAATATCTTCAGCCTCTGCTTTGTTTCTTTGCCTTGCCAGATAAATTTGGAAAAAGCCCTCTCTACGTCTTTATTAGTTTTCATTGATAAATATAAAGGGAGCATTTGCAGCTGGTATAAGAGCCGAGGGAGGACTCTCATCTTCATGAGGCTGATTCGGCCAAACAGGGACGAGGTGTCAGGGTTATGCAGGGTAGACCCCGACGCAGACTCAGGGAGTTCCGTAAAAACCAGGTTTATTGAAACAAAGTCCAGGGAACACGAGGAACACAAGGAAAAGCCAGGGACATGACGAGAGGAGCGACATGATGACAAGAGGCGAGACATGTTGACGAGACGATCCAACAAGGACAACAGAGGGAGAGGAGTTTAAATGCACAGGGAAAGGGTAGACACAGGTGGAACACAACGATGGAGCACACAGAGAAGAAGATCATTGGTTGATTGGAAACACGAGGTGAGACACACAGAGACAGACACGGAGACAGACACAGAGACAGACACAGAGACCTGACACGGGGCAGATTCTGCCAGCTCCAAGTCTCTTTTGATTGAGGTACAGGTTGTGACTAAATTACATTTCTGGAGATCTCCTTGGACTGAAGACACCTTTATTCCCAAGCCAGAGCATGACCATCTGAAAGGAACATTCTCCTGGACATCGATGATATTTAGGCTCCCAGTGGCATCGCTTCAAATTTACAAAAATTTATTTTGTAGCCAGACATGTTACTAAATTCATTAAAAATATCCACAGTTCCTGAAATTGATCGTCGAGGGGAGGATAAAAACATGAGAATATCATCCGCATATAAGGCAATTTTGTGCCCCCTCCCTCCCATCGTTATTCCTTCTACATCAGGATGCAGTCGAATAGTTTCAGCTCATGGTTCCAATGCTAAGGCAAGAAGAAGCGGGCTGAGCGGGCACCGCTGGCGGACACCTCTTGATATAGGGAAGGGTTCATTAGTTATAACAACTGCTGGAGGTGAATGATATATAGTTTGGATCCAGTTAAGGAATTCCCCCCCCAAGCCGAATCTCCTCTAAACATCAACCAAATAGTCTCACTCAACCCTATCAAAGGCCTTTTCTGCATCTAAAGAGACGGCCAGCGCCCTCTATTTGTATTGTGAGGTACATTTTATAATATTCCATAGCCTTGGTACGTTGCTAGATGAAATCATCCATGAACAGCCTGATCAGAGTTTATAAGCATGGGGAGTCATTTCTCCAGGTGCGTAGCGAGAAGTTTTGCCAGAGGCTGAAGGTCTGTAGGAAGCACACAGGCCAGAAGGCTTATCCTTCTTCAGGATAATCAAAATATTAGCAGTACTTAATGAAGGGGGGAGACAACACCTAGTAAAGAAATCCAAATACATATCTGTAAGGGGGCCAACTAAATCCTGGCTAAATGTTTTATAAAGTTCAGGACTCAAACCGTCTGGTCCTGGGCTTTACTGAAGACTGCGTATGGCTTGTAAAACCTCCTCCTTATTAATTGGCTTGCATAAATCTGTTTTCTGTTCATCTGATAGAGATGGTATTTGATCTTATTAAGACATGTTGTTCTATTGTTGGGAGAAGATGTTCATTCAGAGCTATAGAGGTCTTCAGAAAACAGCTTCATTACTTCATTGATATCTGACAGTTTAAGACGCCTCACAGCGTTCTTATCAATGAGCGAAGGAAGAACATTGGGCTCAGTTTTACCACGAGCAAGGCGGGCCAGTAACCGGCCTGGTTTATTACCTGATTTAAATAGTCTGTTGAACAAACCAGATCTGAGTCTCCACCTTCCTGGTGAGGAGCTGATTTAAGGCTGACCGAGCTGCATCCAGTTGCTTTGCCATGAGCTCCTATGATGTTTTTTTTAAAATGGGCTTCCAGATCATCTATTGTTTTCTCTAAATCCAACTGTCATTTAAAGGATTCCTTCCTCTGTGCTGATGTATAAGATATAATAGTCCTACATACTGTATATACGCGTTGCCAGCTTCCCATAGTGTGGAAGGGCTGATATCTGGGGTTTAGTTGATCGAGGTGAACTGCTGCCACTCAGATTTAATATTCTCTATCAAAGAATTACTACTTAGGAAGGTGGGGTTAAGCCTCCAGTGCCCGCAGGCTGGATCTCTATAAGGAGGAGAGATAGTTACACTAATAGGGGAGTGATCAGAGAGAAGTTTGGTACCGATTTTGCAGTTCAGTATTCGGTTCAGAAAAGTTCTTCAAGATAAAAAATAGTGGATTCTTGAAAAGACCTGGTGAGGAATTGAGAAGAATGTGTCATTTTTATCTGGGGGATGTAGTACCCCTCATACATCATATAAATCTGAATCTTTAGGAAATTCAACTATTTTTGCACGTTTCTTGGAGATGGGTGGAGGGGGGGACGTAGCAACACTTGGGTTGGGTGAACAGTTAAAGTCACCTCCCAGAAGCAGGCATGGAGAAGGAAGTGCTGCCAGATCTGAAAGAAGTTGTGGAATAAAAGAGGCTTCACATGTTGTTGGGGTCGTACACTACCAAAGACTACATGCTCTCCATAAAGATAAAGAAGGACGTTATGTACTTCTGTCTGGTTATCTGATACCGTTTGATCAAGAGGGAATGGGAGGGAGCGATGCAGGAGAATTGCCACCCCTCTGCTTTTGGAATTGTAAGAAGAATAAAATACCCGGCTGAATCTGTGAGCTGGGTTTCCTGGAGGAAGGCTTGTTGGCATCTCTCTTTTTGAAGGAAGGACAAGATCTTCTGGCGTTTGATGACATGGTTAATACCCTTCACATTCAGTGAAACAATCTTAAAGTCACTCATTCAGAACTAATCTTTTCATAAAACTGGAGTCATTCATACAACCACTAATGAAGCTTAGAGGAGGTAAAGGGCAGCGTCTGATCTGGAGATTGATAAAGGACTGGAGCTAGACATTCACTGTAACAATGACAGTCACACATTAAATAAGGCTGTCTGTGAGGGTCCCTCCCCAAAAGGTGGCTCAAAACTTTGAACATAACAGAGCCCCTTAAACAGAACAAGCAGAACTAAAAACAAGAACACCCTTACAAGAGTGTTAAAGGTCTTCGGGCAGGTGAGGCAGAGAAGTCTCCTCCTGCCTGTGAGAGAAAAACACAGCAGCTGCAGGAGCGTCCTCGTGCAGCCCACTGCTGGGATCCATTCCCTACAACCCCCCCCCCCCCATAACGTGGACGGGTAGCGCATCTGGAAAGGGACCCACACCTGGAAGAATCGCTCGCAGACTCTGTTGAAATGACGTCGGGCTTCCCTCACCTGGGCTGAAAGGTCCTGGTGGATGTGAATCTTTTCGCCCTGATAGGAGATCTCACCTTGTTCTCGGACAGCAGCGAGGATCCCCTACTTGTCACTGAAGTTGAGCAGCTTGATAATGACGGGCCTATTGTAGTTTTTCTTCAGCAGCCCGAGGTTCTATGTGTCCACCTGATTTTAATCTCGCTCGTCTCCAATCCCAGCGTGTCTGGAAGCCAGGACTCCAGAAACTTGACAGGCTGATTCCCCTCTGCGCCGACGACGACTCGGTCCAGGAGTGTCTTCACTTTTTTTTTCCGAGTCTAGCTCGCTGAGACTGGAGAGAAGCGGTGTGGTCCTCGCCATCAGAGATGCAGGATTCGGCCTCAGTTAGCCGCTCTGTGTTGTTTTTTCACCGGCTGCTTAGTTTTTGTAGAGCAGGGGTCTGAAACTCGCGGCTGTGATTAGAGTGGACCAGTAACTCACAGCATGAATGTGACTATTGTGTTAATTTCTGTAGAAAGTTCATAGTCTGTAATACTGTCTCTCTTTTAGGCACAGAAAGTTTAACTTACATCATGGTCCATTGGAGGCAGGTGTTCATACTGGAGCTCAATCAATTAACAAAGGTTGTCCGCAAACTAAACTGCTTATTTGAATTTTTAAATTGTCAACCCCCTGTGGCAATCATGGCAGGACGACACCCCACACAAAACCCTCTTCACTCCTGGTTGCCCACCCATAACTAATAAACCAAACTATAACTAACCACGTGTCACTATGGCAACAGACCGAAAATCGAGTTATTTTGCCGTAGAAGTCCCAGCGCTGCAGCAGCGGAGGAGAGAGACAGCATGGGATAAAGTTGCTGCTCGAATCAACACATAAGTTTGAAAGATCTACTCTATTGACTTAACATTCAGCTTAAGATGGCAGCAGACAGGTAGAAGTAATAAGTAGGTAAAATCTGAATTTCATTTAGGAGCAATCCAACAGGAGGAAGGCCACTAGAAATGAAATATAAAAACATCTTTCAGAATGAAAAGGCTTGTATGTATATATGCTCTGATTGTACCTCATTTTGATTTTAGTATTTAAATTGATATAGGCTATCAAAGTAAATTAAAAAATAAATTCTGTAGCTAAGTAGTCATTTAAACCAGTAACAAAACGTTGTGTGAAGTCGCCTTGTTAATATTCTGCTGAGTAAATTAACTCAGTGTTCAGACATTTTTATTATAGTGGAGTCGTTTAAAATGTGCGGATGTGGACATCAACACTCAATAAATTAATTAATAAAATACTACACACACACACACACACACACACACACACACACACACACACACACACACACACACACACACACCTTTATTTAAATACCCCCCCCCCCCCCCCCGCCCCCGCAGTGCAAGGGTGACTGTCTAACCACTCTACACACTAGCTTTACAGATATTATAAAGGAAACTACCATTTCACAAAAACAATGTAATGCTGTGGATAAAATGTGCTCTGATGTGAGACACAGGATCAATTCTGAAAGGAACGATCCCCACGGGGGATTAATAGTCCAAAAATGTAAAAACGTCTAATCTGCGCCAGAAGACTCTCGGGACGTAAGTTATCTCAAATGATTTCTCCCTCGATGTCGATCAGGTTTGGAACTAATGACCATTTCTAGTCTCGCTTCCGGTTGGAGGAGACAGTAGATCCTCAGGGTTCCTCTACAAGACCTGCCAGCGAGCAGGTTCAGTTCAGAGAGTCTGTTGCCATGGTGACTGACTCAGAGTTTCACTTCCCTGTCTTCCTAGAAAGGGCTTGGGGCTCCGTGTGTGGACGCGGGTCCGAGTCTGATCGTTGTGTTGCTTCATGTTGCGTCTTGAGCCGCTGGCCGACACACCGTGGCTCCATGTCCGCACACACCGGCAGGTTCTGGAATTCCGGCATTGGTGAACCGGAGCTCCAGTGCCGGCCAGTGTGTGCAATAAGTGGCGGGCTGCGCAATGGAGCACCAGCCAGCGATGCGACGAGCGGACTCGGTACTGCACTGGAGCTGCTCTCAGCTGGACGACTGAAGGCTGCTCCCGACCTCCGACCCTGGTTCGGTTACGACCGTAGCGTCCGCTCCAGAGTCCCGGTCTCCGTCCTGCCTCGCCTCTGCTCTTTAGGGACCAACATGAAAGTTGAGAAGCAAAAAACAAACATCCACAAAAAAAAAACAACCAGTGCAAAGCTGAATATGTTAACAACCTGGATTCTTACAGCGACATATTAAAATATTGATATTGTAGTGAATCACTGACCAATCAGCAGACGGCTCCTCAACAGAGGGGCGACGGGAGAGCCTCCACCTTTGGAGAGGTTATTTCTGTAAAATCCACAATTCCTGCAGTGGAAACACGAACCATACCGTACCGGACCATACCGTTCCATTCCGGCACTTTTTGTGCCGTGGAAACGGAGCTTAACAGTTTTAATTTCAGAGAAGATAATTAGTTGGTGAAACAGGAAAACAACCAAGGCATAGCATAGAGGACTGTTGTAATCCAGATTGGCCGGCCGGCCAGAGGGATCTTTTTCATCACGTCCTTATTGATGAGTCAAGTGACAAAAAATGATCACGCTGGATAATGAAGAGAAATTTAATTTTAATTTTTGATGGCAGTAATTTTTAAAATGACACTTTCGTAACAAATTGGTCTTGGAAAGAAGGTTCATCAATAACAAGTTGTTGTTTAAGGTAGTTGTCAAAACTAACACTGTTTACTATCTGTTACTACGGAATTCCTCCATGTAGGACAGGGGTCTCAAACTGGCAGCCGCAGGACAATATTTTCTGGCCCACTCCTGCTGTGATAGTATAACTTTATTGCAGTCAGTGATTGATGTGGACCTTCAATGCACTGCGTAGGAGTACCCACTGTACTCAGTAGAGCATGGGATATCACTAGTTCTATAGACTTAGGCAGGATACATTGGTTATCTTACGCAAGTTACCGCAGTTGAGCAGAGGCAGGACTACATTCAGTGAGTGAAGTGACTCCGGGGTGCATGATGTACAACTTAACCATTTGACATGTCCAAGAAGGTGACCCATGGCAGCATCAAACCCGACACAAAACCCTCTTCACTCCCGGTTGCCCACCCATAACTAATAAACCAAACTAAACTGGATGAATTAACTAACATGAACAAAGCAACAAAAACACAACACAATCATTACCAACACTACAAACCTAATAAAACCCCCAATAATTACATCTAAAACGCAACGGGCAGAAACTCCCATGATGCACTGCAGTGATCCACTCCGTGTTCACGGATAGGGCTTTTCCACCAAAAAGAACCAGGTTCTAGTTCAGGGCCAGTTCTTAAATGAGCACCACCAAAGAACCGGTTCTTTTTCCACCGTTAACAGAGCCAGTAGAGCCTCGTCACTGCGTCACTCCAAAACGTGATACGTCACTGATTTCACCTATTTGGCGCTGACAGCCTCATCCAGGAACCAGGAGACGGACCGTACCAGTGGTTTAGTCCGGGTCGCTCCATCTAGTCTGACCAGAACCTCTGATGCACCAAAGAGCCAGAAAACATTACGTCTCTTCTTGTCTCTATTGGTGTTTGTTCACGTCCGTCTTGTTTTACTCTGGAGCCCCAGAGTGGACATAGAGGGGAAAAAATAATGTGTGTATGAGTTTGGGGCTTATTTTTCAACATTTGGGCTTTACATAGTGAATTTCTGCTCCTTTCACTTTATTTCTGGACGTGTCTGAATCAAAAGCTTCAAAATCTGAGAAGAATGGAGGTGTAGAATGATACTCAGCTCAATACTCAATTATATCTGACGTAGCGGACTGACAGGTGGAGCTCTGCAACATCTCGAGAGCCGCGGCTCCGCGAACGCGAATTAAATAATCCCGTTCCCTCGTATTATTAACTTCAGGGAACGACTTATTATATCGTTCCCACTCAGATATTTCATTTTTTTCTCTATAACAACTCTGGGGCTCCGTGTTCGCTGGAGTTTTCAGAAAGCCGGTACAGTCTACTTCCGCCTTGTAGGGAGCGATACCTCCAGAGATACCTCCAGTTATAACTCCGCCCCCATCTGATGACGTGTCGGGTCCCAGTCTGACTCCTCTCTGGTCCAGCAACGAAGTGGGTCCAGCGTAGCAGCAGTTTAGCCCCTGGTAGGCCGGGGCTTTGGCAGTGGAAAGACTAAGAACTGGTGCTAAGTCTGGCCCTGGACCAGAACTAGAACCTGGTTCTTTCTGGTGGAAAAGCTCCTGGAGTGGCTCGTTGCAGTGCATCATGGGAGTTTCTGTCCGTTGCGTTTTAGATGTAATTATTGGGGGTTATATTAGGTTTGTAGTGTTGGTAATGATTGTGCTGTGTTGTGTTTTTGTTGCTTTGTTCATGTAGTTCATTAATTTATTTAGTTCAGTTTAATTTAGTTTATTAGTTTTGGTCGGGCAACCAGGAGCGAAGAGGGTTTTGTGTGGGGTCTGTTTCTGCCATGGTGCTTGAGGACAGGCAAATTTATTAATAATAGTTTTTATTAAACGTGGATCCTATGTGAAACTCTCATTATCCTAAATGATATTCTGTAATACTATATGATTTAACAATAATGATATACTAGTGTGTTCTAATGTACTTATCAGTTATAATTCCATATCTAACGTGTACTGGTATTAAAAGAAAAAAATATGTGTATTTATTGGGAGTCAGCGCTCCACTGGGTTAGAAACCTTTTTCAGAAGAATGTTCATGATCTTCATTCAATTTTCAGGACACTTCATGTTCAGAAGAAATCATTAAAACTGTTAATAATGACATTTTATGTGGAACCCCTGATGCGGCCCAGCCTCACCCAGACTCTGCCTCCAGCGGCCCCTGGGTACATTGAGTTTGAGACCCCTGATGAATAAAGTTTTTTCTTATCTTACATTTGTCTTCTTGATTGATGAAATGTGGTAATTACCTCAGTTGTGACTGTGAGACTTCTTGTCTGCAAAAACCATAAAGTTTCCATGCATGTCCATGTCATTTTGTAACTCCTTCTTCTGTCAGGCACGTGCTGTGGTTTCAACACTTTTCTATCACTCTTTCAAACACTTTAAATTTGATCATAAATTCTCTTCCACTAACAGAGTGCAGAAATAGTTCCTATATAGTTAATTAGAAATAAGTAATAAACAAGTCATTTCCAAGGAGTTAATTGGTGATCGTGTGCATTACATTGTGGGCGGTGGGAGGATATCTAAATGATACAAACGGATATTTCCAGAATGTAACTTTAGGTGTTTGGAGGGTCACCATGTCCTGAGGTCATTTCCTGTCCTACACAGTCTGAAAGGCCTTGGTTTGCGCCGGGATCATTACAGGAGTGGCCCCCATGCGAGACAGGTTCCCAGGGCTCAGTTTTGGAGGCGGGCTGGGCTTGGAGGTCGAGGTCGATGTGGAGCTGGGGGTTGAACGGGACTCAGGAGTCTTGGGAACTGTCTGATCGTAGCCAGGCGGAAGCTGAGGAACGGCGGAGGCCTTGTGGTTTGCCTTGAGTGCTGATACGGCAGGAACACAGACACGCTGGCCTCGGGCCATGTTGTGCATCATGGTCTGGGTGGAAGAGGTGCCTGAGCGAGAGCTGCCAGAGCGGGACGACGACAGGGAGTTGGGCTTCACAAGCTTGGCTTTCGGAGCCTCTGCGTCCTCTCTGAAAGAAAGTGCAAAATCCTGTCATGATTTCAAAGTTCTCTTAATCAAATCCCCATGTGAAGTTCAGTTACTGTACATGAAGTGAAATCAAAAGTAATATATTCTTGAAATGGGAACTGAAGACAAGAGAATTTCCTGAGCCTCTGACACTCAGGGACTTCAGTCACAGACTGACTGGACGTTTCTGTGTTCGTTCTGCAGGATTCGGCTTTGTGTTTAAAATAATCTCCATTGTGTACCTGATTTCATTTGGAGTCTCCTCTTCTTCATATTTCTTCATCTCCTTTTTGCGGCACACTAACCAGATGATGAGGATGATGAGGAGGACACCGAACGACACACCAACCACTGCTCCTGCGACCACACCCAGCCTCCTGATGTCTACAGTCAGAATGATGACACACACACACACACACACACACACACACACACACACACACACACACACACACACACACACACACACACACACACACACACACACTTATCATAAAAAACAGTGAAGTTCAGAATAGAATAAATTTCTTTTGAAAGGTGGAAAGTAACACATTTTGCAGCTGTACATCACGGCTCCACAACTCCCACATAACCCAGGGAGCTCTTGTTTGACACTGATCCTCATCACTTTTCACGTTTGTCAATTCTCATCACTGTCATTACATGAGCTCAAATGGTGGAAATCCACAGGTTCACATTCTGAATTGCATCTTTTTATTTGTTTGTTTGTTCTGTGGGTAACATAGCATTACTCAGTTTAGTAGGGGTACAACATTGCATCTCCTCCAACCCAACCCTCCAACCCAAAACAACTTAATTTACTTAATAAAACTTTCTGTTCAGCAGCTACTGTGTGAAGGGAACAATTCATTGTCATTTTTGCATGTCACAGTGCCAATAAAGGCAGAGCCTCGTTATAATTGCAGAAAAATAAATCAGATTGTTGACCAGATTTAACTTTTCATAAAATTAAAATGGAATTTGGTCAGCTTCATGATCTACAATACAGTAGAAGCTGTGAGGACCAGGTAAGAGTGACCCCCTGTACTGGACACGTCACTGTGCACAGACACATATTTACCTGTTAACTCACCTGAATGAGGACAACCTGCTGACGAGGACAACAAACAGGTTCTCCTGGTAAATCTCAAGCTGAGCGACACTGAAACGACCAAAATACCTGGACTGGACCAGATTATTGGAATATTCAGACGTTGTGGTGTCAGGAGGTTAGTTTAGAGATGTGAATCATGGCCGCCTCCAGCAGCAGGGAGCTGCTCTGTGAAGCTCCTCTCCGTCAGCCCCTCCAGGATTTCCATACTACATGTCCGCAGACTGTGCCGGGCGGCGGGTGATACATGATTACATCCATACTACACTCTGGGCTCACCTCCTTAACGTTCCTTAATGTAACGTAACCATCCATAAGGTTCTGTAACGTAACGATCCTGAAACTATCTCCACCTCTGCTGCCCGGCGTTCTCCCCCTTTCCTCAAGGTTTGCCGTACCGTATCCTCCCCCTCTGCCGCACTCCGCAACGTCCTGCAGTGGAACAGCAGCTTCAGAGAGTGGACGTCTATTGAATCAGAGTTTGGGGATGCTAACGGTCCAACTTGCTCTCCCGGCCACTGTTGACAGTGTTAAGAAGGATGTTGTTCAGGGTTTCTCATGTTTCTCACTCACATTCTATCCATGAGATCTGCCTGTTGATATAAACACACTGTCTGGACTCCCCTTCGTCATGCTGCTCTGCATTTCCCTCATTCCTGACTCCAAAGGTCATTGAAGATGAACCTGACGCTCCTCAGAACTGAAGCACTGTTGGTCAGCTCAGGTCACAACAAACAGCTCCCAAATCAGCTTTTGACAATTGTCATTATAAACTTCACGCTGTGAAGATTCTGATTGCCGATTCTCACTTTAGTCCACTAATGACTGTAACGCAGCAATGACATTGTTCTGTACACACAGGAACCTGCGACAGAAACACCCGAGCAGCAGAACCACTAAACAATTTAAACTCCCTTCTCTTTCCCTCGGCTCACCATTAAACTGAAAGTGGTGCAAGAACGTCACACTCCCACACACACACACACACACACACACACACACACACACACACACACACACACACACACACACACACACACACACACACACACACACACACACACACACACACACACACACACACACACACACACACACACACACACACACACACACACACACACTCACGGTGCATCTTGACCTCCACTGTGCAGCTCTCTTGCCCCACGTCGTTGCTCGCTGTGCACTTGTAGATTCCGGTGTTTTCCTTTGTCAGGTTCCTCAGCGTCACAATTTCTGGGTTTTTCAAATCTGAAGTTTGAGGAGAAAAGATTTTTAGACTTTTTAGAAAAGAAACCAGAGACCATAAGTCATATATAGAAGTTGAGTGAACAGAAGAAGTGAAGCAAACCTAACCTCCACACAGAGGAAACATGTAAGGAAAGGAGGACTGACAATTACACAACATGATAAACTGTTAATGACAAAAACCTGGAAAGAAAAGCTAAAACTGTGCAGGAACGCCACAAATACAAAACTTGACAGACCATGCACCTGAACACAAACCCCCAACCCCCAAACTGTCTTATTAAAAATGTCCACATGTGTGGACAACATGGTGGTAAAGGAGATGTTTCTGAGTGGCAGCAGATTCACAGTAACCAGCTCCTGAATTGAATCAGGACATTTTTGACCTCTTTACATTATCCTTGGTCTAATTTTAGTCCAAAGTAATCTTTATGAACAGCTCTTCAAACAATCAGTAACACATTCATCCATCTTCTCCCTCTTATCTGTTTCCTCAGACTGGTGGTGTCGGTCTGAGCACCGTCACCCAGATCACATTGACCCATTAAGAACCTTCCTGCAGGTGGAGAGCCCACAGGAAGGTGGAGAGCCCACAGGAAGGTGGAGAGCCCACAGGAAGGTGGAGAGCCCACAGGAAGGTGGCACCCAGCGGGGGACATGAACCCTCTACCTTGAGATTGAGAGTCTCATGCTCTACCTACTGAGTTCACCAGGGACACAATCAGTAACACAGTTTTCAGTAATTTCAGCCTGAGAAGACACCGTCAGTTTTAAAATCTGAACTTGTTGACCTTGATGTGAGTTAAACTAAAGATAATAATTCATTGATTTGTCACACATCACACAGAACTCCTCCAGTTACACTCCTCAATTCATTTGAGCTGCACCCTTCCTTTTTAACAAACCCCTTCTGACCAAGCTACTGCAATAATATCCATCTTCTATTCGGGTCGCAGGGTGCTGAAGTCCATCCCAACTTACTATGGGCAATGGCAGGATGCACCTGGACAGGTCTCCAGTCCAATCACAGGATTGTCCCGTCACAGGACAAACTCCCAGAGACAGACAACCACACACACTCACATTCACACCTCAGGGACATTTAGAGTCCCCCATTGACCTCACAGGCATCTTTTTGGACTGTGGGAGGAAACCGGAGTACCCAGATGAAACACACACACACACACACGCACACACACGCACACGCACACACACACACACACACACGAAGAACATGCAAACGCCACACATAAAGGCCTGGTCAGCATTAGAACCCCCTCGCTCTGTGGCAAGCGTGCTAACCACTGCTCAACCATGCAGTAAACACACGCACACACGTGTACGCATGTACGCGCATACACACACTATTTTTTTTTTACAAATAATCTAGTTTTTCATTAGAAAACTAGATTATTAGCATCCTGTGATTTTATTGTAAATCATTTTAACAGTAAATTGAAAACAAGTCTCGATTCAGTCGCTCCACTAAAACTAAAACCCTAAAAACAAACTTCTGCCTCCGCGGAGAAACAAGGAAACTAAAAGACTGAAGAGGCAATGCAGGAGTGCAGAAAGGAGAGGGAGGAAAACTAAATCAACTATTCACTATCAAATACTCTCTGGACAAATCTATATTAATATTGTCAAACCATAAAAAACTTCCCTCTTTTCAAAACTTATTTCTGATGATAAAAACAACCCCAGAGTTCTCTTTTCCACCACTGACCATTTAATTAAAACTGATTTTGATAAGTCCTCCGGGATTTTTAACATAACCTCTTATGTGAGGACTTTGCAGACACTTAAGAAGTAAAAATGATGCAATAAGAACTGGTCTTTAATCTCAACAGGTTACATTTAAGGCTTCTGTACCATTGCATTTACCTGAGGACACACTGGAGAGTTTTGTCCTTGTTGACTTTGACACCATAGATATACAACCTAGATGCCTTTCTGCACTGCCTGTAGCATGCCTCGCCGTCCGCCATCTTGGGAAGGTACTCGCAACTCAGAGCTGAACGTTACATGAGGCGAATGACGAGCGTCCAATCAGCAGCAAAACAAGCTTCTTGACTCTCTCAAAAGGGGGTGGGGGTGGGGGGCTTCCTTTGAGGCTTCCTTTGACACTCACCAGATTAATTAATTTCAGGTTATATAACTTTGGTCACTCTCCAGCAATGAAATTGCCACTTTAAGTTGGTTACAAGACATGAAGGATTCACAGAGTTAAAGAATTATAACCAATAATTTAGCCTAATGCTAACTATAATTAGCCGGGGGTTTTCTCAATATGAACCAATGTTAACATAAACACATACAATTGACAAATTCTTAAAATACTTATTTTCAAGAAGGGCTTGATCTGTGTCATTTCAGGAAAATCAGATTAGGGAGCAACACATTCTTTGGTGGATTTCTTAGCCATATTGATCATATGTTTCGCACAAGCGGGAGACCTCCCCAAGATGGCGGCGCTGCAGCCATGTTACATCAACAGGCGCTGATAGGCCGTGGGGAATCTAGTAAATCTACGGCGGACACTTAGTGGAGTTTTCTCCCAAGTTACCCCACAACTTGTCTTTTAGACCCGATTCCCTCACCTTTTTTATAAAACATTCTATGGGTTCTTTGAGTTTGAGCTTCTTAACATCATGAATTACTGTCTACAGACGGGTGTTTTCCATGCTGACTTTAAAATGGCGGTGGTGAAGCCAATTCTGAAGAAGAGCAATTTAGACCCTAACTCTCTGGATAATTTTAGTACGAACCACAATACTGAGACAGCCCTATTAAACATTGTTAATGACGTCAGATGTAATATGGAGACTCAGAAACTCTATCTCTTTCCCGCTGCTACTGGACCATAGCTCCTGTTGCTACTGGATCTTAGCTCCATCCCGCTGTTACTGGATCGTAGCTCCTGGTGCTACTGGATCTTAGCTCCATCCCGCTGCTACTGGATCGTAGCTCCTGGTGCTACTGGATCTTAGGTTGGTCCTGGTGCTACTGGATCGTAGCTACTGGTGCTGCTGGATCTTAGGTCGGTCCTGGTGCTACTGGATCTTAGCTCCTGGTGCTACTGGACTTTAGCTCCTGGTGCTACTGGATCTTAGCTCGGTCCTGGTGCTACTGGATCTTAGCTCCTGGTGCTACTGGACCTTAGCTCCATCCTGTTGCTACTGGATCGTAGCTACTGGTGCTGCTGGATCTTAGGTCGGTCCTGGTGCTACTGGATCTTAGCTCCTGGTGCTACTGGACCTTAGCTCCATCCTGTTGCTACTGGATCTTAGCTCCTGATGCTACTGGATCTTAGCTCCTGGTGCTACTGGATCTTAGCTCCTGGTGCTACTGGATCTTAGCTCCTGGTGCTACAGGAGCTTAGCTCCATCCCGCTTCTACTGGATCTTAGCTCTGTCCTGGCGCTACTGGAATTAGCTCCTGGTGTTACTGGAGCTTAGCTCTGTCCGGGTGCTACTGGACCTTAGCTCGGGGTGCTACTGGATCTTAGCTCCTGGTGCTACTGGAGCTTAGCTCCATCCCGCTGCTACTGGATCTTAGCTCTGTCCTGGCGCTACTGGATCTTAGCTCTGTCCGGGTGCTACTGGATCTTAGCATTTGATACGGTTCATCACCACATTTTGTTAAATAGCCTTCAAAACCTGTTAGGACTCTCCAACACTGTTCTTAACTCCTATCTCTCAAAAAATCGATGTAAGTATGGATACTTGCTCCTCAAGAACCCATAGAATCAAGTGTGGAGTTCCCCAAGGTTCAATTTTAGGTCCAACACTTTTTAATCTTTATATGTTGCCGCTTGGGGACGTCTTTAGGAAACATGGCATCAGCTTTAACAGCTATGCTGATGATATGCAGCTGTACATTGATGTGTGTCCTGAGGACACAGGGCCATTCGATGCGCTTTTTATTTTATTTCACATTGAAAGTGGTGGATAGCAGACAACCTCCTCCAGCTCAACAAGGACAAAACTAAGAGAGAGGCTTTTACCGTCACTGCAGGACTGGAAAACCTGGCACTGTGTTAAAAACCTGGGCTTTCTCTGGGTCAGTATAAAGACTCCTGCTCTCCACTCACCCACTGCCAGATTGTTCTCCTGCTCGCACGCAAGACCGTCCAGCTATATTTCCCGGATTGAAAGCCTGTTGCCTCCTCTGCCTGCTTTTGACCAGCCGGCCTTGCCTGAACCCTGCCTGTAACCTCAGCCTTCTGTCCTTGACCCCGAGTTCCTGGTAATTCCCTTTTGAAATCGAGACTCTTGTTTTGCCGCACTGGTGGCTCCCCTGTCTGGATCTTCGCCTGCTGGTTCTTCTGTTGCAATTGCTGGTATCACCTTCTACTTGAATAAAGCCCTCACCAATGGTATCTGTGTGTCCGACTGTGCTGCAATTGGGTCGCAAACACACCCGTTACACCTATTCTGTTTCTTTCAGATTAGACATTGTGTGAAAACTTACATCCCCCAATTTCCCAATAGACCACCGGAATCATTGTTCAAACAGTTTTTGACTCTCAATATTAGAGGGAAAGGTCTTATAGGAACCATATGCAGCTATATCTACAGTCTGTCTCCAAACCGTCTGAGCTCTCTGAGGTCCGCCTGGGGTCAAGACCTCAGGATCCCCTTATCTGATGAAATCTGGCAGGAGATATTAAATAGTGTTCACACATCTTCTATTTGGGCAAGACATAATCTCTTACAGTGTAAAAATTTACTAATGCTAATCTGGCCAAAATCGACCCTGACAGGACGGACGCCTGCAGTAGGTGCAGACAATCACCTGCTGACTTTGGCCACATGTTCTTCACTTGCCAACTGTATGGATTTTGGACTGCTATCTTTGAAACACTCAGCAAGTTTGTAGGTCAAACCATAGCACTTGAACCCATTACTGCCTTCTTTGGAATCACAATCTCAATCAGAGTGCTTAAACCAGCCTGGATTGTCATTGCTTTTACTACTCTACTTGCTCGAAGACTGATTCTCCTGAAGTGGTCTCATTCCACTCCACGTACTCATGATATGTGGATTCAGGAGATGCTCCGATGTGTTACTGTGGAGAGGATCAGGTTCTCCTTAAAAGGCTCGTGAGACAACTTCCACAAGACATAGCAGTACTTTTTAACACACATCAACTCTCTGACAATCGTTGCAGAAAGTAAATGAGACCCCCCCCCCCCCCCCCCCCCCCCCCGTTTACTTCTTATTCATTGTACTTTATCATTACTTTTTCTTAAGAAACATCTTTTATTTTTTATTTTTTTATTTTTTTCTCGTTTGTCTAACTGTCTAAGATGTGTGTTGGTATGAATGAAAGAAATGCATGTGTGATGAGTTGGGGAGTGTGGGAATAGTATAGGGTGGGAGGGTGGGAGGGTGGGAGGGTGGGTTAGTGAAAAAAAATACAGCTTTGCGACAGAACTGCTCATTATTCTAACTGTCGAACAATCCTGTTGTTCTGTTCTGTGCAAATCTCAATAAAGAAAATTTGGAAAAAAAAAAAGATTATTGTAAAGCCCTGCTGTCTGGTCTTCCCCAGAAAACTATCGGCAGCCTTCAGCACCTCCAGAATTCAGCAGCACCAGTGACGAAGAGCACATTACACCTTTTTTAAAGTCACTACATTGGCTCCACTGCGTTGGGTTTCAGGATTGATTTTAAGGTTTTATTACTAGTTTTTAAATGTCTTAATGGTCTTGGGTCTTCTTA
This sequence comes from Lipophrys pholis, assembly GCF_963383615.2. Taxonomy (NCBI): domain Eukaryota; kingdom Metazoa; phylum Chordata; class Actinopteri; order Blenniiformes; family Blenniidae; genus Lipophrys; species Lipophrys pholis. Next base: position 26,608,882 of record NC_137634.1, on the reverse strand, counting down.
TCTTTCTGACCTGCTTTTACGATATGAGCCCTCGTGGTCCCTGAGGTCCTCTGGCTCCGGCCTGTTAAGGGTTCCTAGTGTCAGGACCAGGACCTGCTGGGTCAGGGTCCCTGAGGTCCTCTGGCTCCGGCCTGTTCAGGGTTCCTAGTGTCAGGACCAGGACCTATGGTGAGACCTTGTTCTGTCACCATGGCCCACATTAGAGGAACAGGCTGCCGGAGGGCCTCAGGGCCACAGAGACCCTTGGTGTTTTTAAAGGCAGGCTCAAGACCAACCTTTTTAATTTTGCTTTAAATTAGTTGACTATTTTACTTACATTTTAATTTTTATGTGACCAATGTTTTAGGTCAATTTATTTTATTTTATTCATCGATTCATTTTATAAGCTCTTAGTATTTTAACCCAGTGTCTCCTCACGGGGGCGCTCCGCACCAGGAGCTGTCTCTGGTCTGCCTGTGGGGGGCGTCGTCCTGGGGAGCGTTCTGGCCATGGCGGTGCAGCTCAGCACTGATCGTGGCGTGGGCTCCTGACCAGCTAGTTCGGGGCGGTCCCTGTGGTGGGGCTCCCCCGTGGTGGGGGCTGAGGTCGAGGAGGTCCCTGTGTGGAGTTTGCATGTTCTTCCCATGTGTGTGTGGGTTTCCTCCGGGTACTCTGGTTTCCCCCAGAGTCCAAAAAACCTGCACTGGGGGTCCCAGAGCAAGACCCTCCCAACCCCCCCACAGCTCTCCAGGACACACTTGTAAAAGAGATTATTAATCTCAATGTGTTTCTCCCGACTAAATAAAAGCAGACTTCAATGAAGCTCCCTTGATATTATAAAGTACTGAAAAATGTCATCACAATGAGCTGAAACCAGCAAACAATCCAAAGTTTGTGATACACCTCACAGCCGTGAGCTGACAAACGCAGTCCCTCAAAGCAGGACATTGCACCAAAATATCACCCACAGACATTTGAAATAATTTGTGTTAAGTTTTTCAACCTTCAGAAATCTGGTCTGGCCCAAGGATATATAAAGAATTGTTTGAATTGCCATGATATTATGTTTGTAATGTAGATTATTATATTTCATCCTTAGGCTTTGTCACAAAGGATTATCTTGGTCTCACTGACATAGAGGGAAATGCGTCACTATCTGATCAGGCTTACCGATCAGGGCCAGCTGAGGCAGCTTTCCAAAGTACTTGCCCTTGTCCAGTACTCTCTCCCATTTGTAATGAATCGGATCAGATCCATCGGCAGACTTGCAGCTCATTTTAACATCTCCGCCTTCCAAAAGTTTGCCCTCCATCCAGCACCGTGGTTTGGACGGCTTCACTGCGGGAAAAAAAGAGATGCATAATTACATGTACAACTGATCACATGATCTATCACATGTGACGAGCAGTGTTTACATTTGTCCATATCATGCGTTTCAGGCTGACCACTTGGAAGATTGTACTACTGCTGCCTGTACGTCACTTCCACTAATGGCCTGGGGCACAGTTATGAGTCTTCCAGCCTGTGCTGGACGGATCTTCTGTCCAGGTCACTATCAGACACTGAGGCCCTGTTTACACAACAACGTTTCACGTGACAACACCTAATCCACTAAATAAAAGGAGTGCGTTTCCACTGCAGCAGCGGACACAGAGACAACAATGTAGTTAGTCTGCCGGGCCACTGGAGGGCGCTGTTGCTTGATTTTGTAATGAAACTACACAGACGTGTGCAGAGAACAAAACACTATAAACATGAAGAAAATGGAGAGAACCTGACATCCGTATGGACTGATGATACACCGGATGATATCAGGGAGAGTCTCAACTATTAAACTACTGATCTGGAGGCTAAAACTAGAATATGGACCGCGGGTCGTACCACTACGGGTCGTACCACTACGGGTCGTACCACTACGGGTCGTACCACTACGGGTCGTACCACTACGGGTCGTACCACTACGGGTCGTACCACTACGGGTCGTACCACTACGGGTCGTACCACTACGGGTCGTACCACTACGGGTCGTACCACTACGGGTCGTACCACTACGGGTCGTACCACTACGGGTCGTACCACTACGGGTCGTACCACTACGGGCCGCCATGTTTGTTTACAACTGGATGAGCAGGAGGGAGGGGGGAGAGATGCGCAGTAACAGGCTCTGTCGCCTCCATCAGTCTCTCCAGGAGGGATTTGTGCCGCGAAAGAATCTTTCCACCTTGAGAGCCGGATTAAAAACTTTGCAGATACAGTGCATCCGCAAACTGGTGCCATGTAAACGGACCCCCCAAAAGTGAAGGAAGTTTTGCGGATACACTCAAATTCGTTGTCGTGTAAACGGGGCCTGTGTCTCTCCAAACCTCCAGGTAGGACATCCATGTTCTAATACATAGTTTCTTTGGAAAATTAAAAAGACTGACTAATTCAGACTGGCCCATTCTCTTAAATGAAAACATAGCGTGCACTGATGATGAAGTATTTTCCTGCAATGCCGCCGTCCTGGGACGTATCAGCAACACATGCTGTTCACAGCACAAAGCCTCTGTGGTCCGATGCTCTCTGACCACCTCGGGAAGGGGTTTGAGTGAGGTGCTTTGGTGCCTGTTCATGTGGTCTCATCACCCGAAACGCATATTAATGCAAAGTCTGCAGGTTTGATTCCCCATGAGCAAGATACTGAACCCCAAACTGCTTCCAGTGGATGGACTGAGCTCCTCGCATGGCAGTCATTTCCATTGGTGTGTGTGTGTGAGAGAGAGAGAGAGAGAGAGAGAGAGAGAGAGAGAGAGAGAGAGAGAGAGAGAGAGAGAGAGAGAGAGAGAGAGAGAGAGAGAGAGAGAGATTTGGGGGCTTCTCAACAGTAGTAGTATAAGTGAAATCCATTTCATCCATATCTGAGATGAATGGAGCTTTCTTGACAGACCCTCAAATGACTGCAGTCTCACCAACATGAAATACCACATCAACTTGTCCAAGTCTTTTCTCACAAACAGCTCAGACCCTGAGCTGAAGAAGTGTCTTTCCGCTTTCCTCGACAGGAAGTGAGTTAGGCTAAGTGTGTGTGAAGCATGTCTTGACATGTGGTGTTCTGCTGTACTGAAGCAGAGATGGTAAAGTCCCGCTATATGCTCTGAGATGAATTCCTAACGTCCAATCGCCTCGGCCAAATAAAGTGGCTTCGCTCGATTGGAAGTGAAACCGATGAATAATTAATAAAGAGGGGAAGTAAAATGTGCAGAGGTTTGTTTACAGCGCTGGTGTTTTGGATAGTAGGTGTTTGCTCTCCTTACAGTGCTCCATGCATTATAGATGATGTGATATTAGCAGTGGGCTGCATGCTGCTACACTGGTTGGAAAATCACAAAAGACAATCTGGGTTTGATAGAGGGGAGTTTCTTTTAAAAATGAGTTCGGTCTTTGTGAATCAATGGTGCCCGATTGTGAAGATATTGTGAATCGTGTAGGTTTTTTCAAGCTTAAAACAATGTGACAGAAAATAATAGAGCAGAGAAACTAACACTAACTTACAGGAAGATAATTATATAAGATGAATATCGAATATTGAAGAAAGGGTAGGATTAGATAACTTTTTCTTCCTACCCCTTATCAGGCATGTCAATTAGATATTGGATATAGTATGTATGTATGTATGTATGTATGTATGTGTTGGTACAATCAAATATATATAGCTATTTTCTGTTAATATATTTTTATAAAATACAAATGTATTTATTTATATTAGCAGTATATCAATAAGGGTTTATATACTGTATGGATATATGTATGTGCTCTTGAATTGTCACATGCCTGGAAAATGGCCTAAACGTGCTCAAACCTTCGTGTAGAACCGTTTTATATTGTGTTCACCTTTGTCCAAGAGATTTGATAGACATGCAACATGAAGCACAGAAACGTCACTGACAGCCATACTCTACACCCAACAGGAAGTCCACCATTTCCCGTTATGCATGAAACATGTGAAACACAATCCTCCTCGAGGGTAAGTCCTCAAATATGGCCAGTATATACAACAGGCCTTCCCGATGAATACATATCAAAATGTAACCATCATTTCAAACGGCGGGGCTTCAATGAAGATCTGCTGGTTCGCCATGAAACAGGAAGTGAAGTTAGAAATCTGACACAGGGTCATTTATATAGCAACTGTGAGTTGAGGGTTTGTTCGGGGGGTCATGCGAACCTGGTGAGAGATGATGGTATTGGTAACAAATTGGGCTCTCCATAGGGGAGAGCATAGAGTCTCTCTTAAGGCCTTCACATGCTCTCTGCAAGGCCCGTCTGCAGACCGTGTGCAGGTCGTGGGCGCACACATGATTGTATTCATGCTCCACTTCTGGGCTCACTTCCATAACGTTCCATAACGGAACGGAACGATCCTGAAACTATCTCCACTTCTGCTGCCCGGCGTTCTCCACCTTTCCTCAAGTAGTTTCTGTTTCACTTCAGGAGTTCTGAGCCTCTGAATCTTTATTTTATTTAACTTGTGATTGTTCAGACGGGAGACGGAGGATCTCCTCACACAAGAACCCAGTAGCTCTGGAGCATGAGCAGTCGGTGCGTACAGTGGGGCCGCAGCGGACCCTGCGCAAAGGGGCGGATGATCATTTTGACTTCACTGCGCAAAGGTGCACGGCGGAGAGCATGTGAAGGCCTTTAGGCTGTGGAATGGGGCCTGTGATGGGTGGGACAGTGGGCAATGGGATGATGGATTCTTCACTGATGAATGTGATTGTCAGGTCTGGGAGGTATTCCAGAAAGTGGGTACTCTGAGATACTCTGAGTTTTTACAAGCCTGAACTGAGGGAAAGTGAGTTATCCGTTCCAGAAAGACGGCTGAACATATCCTGCTTGCTGACAGGTTTCATAGTGGTTTTACCTGTTTCCACCTTAAGCGCTACCAGAAATGGATTATCTATTATTTTAAAACCCGATCGACATCAAGGAAAAAATATTTGAGATAACTTGCGTTGTGAGAGAATCTTCCGGTCCAGATGAGATTTTTAGTTTGTTTTATTTTTCGCACTTTATTAATTCACTGTGGAAGAATTTCCTTCCCACATTGACTCGTGCGCTCACACCAGAGCACATTTTATGCACAGCATTACATTTTTTTGTGAAATTGCAGTTTTCTTGATAATATTGGCGAAGCAGCAATATGTAGTAATTTTAGTATTTTATTGAGTGTTGATGAACACATATATCTTAAATGACTCCACGCTCATAAAAAAGTGCAACCACTGTGTTACTCTACTTACTGGGATATTAACAGAGGGGATGAGTTGAAACAACATCTTGTTATTGGTTTAAGTTACTACTTGAAGTAGCTACTGAATGAATATTGTTTCTATCTAATAGTCGACGTCAATTTAAATATTAAAATTTAAATCAAAGTGTGGTGCAATTATATCATATATGCATATAAGCCTTTTGAACGAATGAATGAATGAATGAATGAATAAGATAGATATAATTAACCCCGCCCACCCCCACCATGTCAGATAGAACATTTTGGCCCCCTTGTGCGGGTGCAGGGAAGAACTGTCATTTGACCCAGACATTCAACAAGTCAGCCGGTCCAATTCTATTTTTCTGTTCCAACATGTTCAAAAGAAGCTTAATTGGGGGCAAACAAGTCCAACTTGGCAACACAGTTTGCAGTCAGCTGTCACCTTCAGTGACTGCGCCATCATTTCAGATGTGTGCTGCATGCAGCATGCTGCATGAAGGATGCTGCATGCTGCATGAAGGATGGGAAATGAAGCTTGAAGAAGCCATCAGGCTCCCAGTTCAGAAAAGGGAGAGAGCAAGAAGAGAAAAGGAGAAAAGATAAAGGTATGCATTATGCTTGCTTGTCATCTCTATGAGGATTATGTATGCAATGAAACAGATTTGGTTGTTTATTGGCAGAGAGCTTTTGCAGTAGTCTAAGAACTTGCCTGACTTACCATCACAGTCCAGGAGTCAGCTTGAGTGGCTGACATTCATCAATGAAAAACAACTTTCAGAAATCTGCTCTCAGAATGGGTCTGACCCGGAGCGAGTTACTGTAGCTGAGGCAGATAGACGTTTTTCAAAGCTGAAGCTTATTAAAACTTACCTGAGGTCCACCATGTCACAGGAAAGTCTTACTGGCTTTGCAATCATCAGCATAAAGCAAACATTTCACATGTTGATCTAATTGATGATTTTGCATCACGGAAGGTCAGAAAGGTGAGATTACAGGCAGGAGTTTTGGCAGGTTTGCAGGAAACACTGGATGTTTTCTGCCACTGCCACCGAGATTGAAGCAAAAGTGGCCTGACACTTTGAAATTGCTCACATTTGCGTACAACTGTACAGTTCACCAATTGACTGGCTACTTGCTGTTTCTGGTTCTGTTTGGACGAGTGCCAAGACTTCCCATTGATGTATTTTCAGTTAAGTCATCAACAACCCAGAAATAGAAGACTATGATGGATACATCCAGTCACTGATAGGGCTTTTCCACCAAAAAGAACCAGGTTCTAGTTCAGGGCCGGTTCTTAAATGAGCACCACCAAAGAACCGGTTCTTTTTCCACCGTTAACAGAGCCAGTAGAGCCTCGTCACTGCGTCACTCCAAAACGTGATACGTCACTGATTTCACCAATGTAGCGCTGACAGCCTCATCCAGGAACCAGGAGACGGACCGTACCAGTGGTTTAGTCCGGGTCGCTCCATCTACTCTGACCTGAACCTCTGATGCACCAAAGAGAAAGAAAACATTACGTCTCTTCGTCTCTCTATTGGTGTTTTTTCCCGTCTGTCTTGCTTTAGTCCGGAGCCCCAGAGTGGACATAGAGGGGAAAAGAATAACACATGTATGATTTTGGGGCTTATTCTTCAACATTTGGGCTTTACATTGTGAATTTCTGCTCCTTTCACTTTATTTCTGGACGTGTCTGAATCAAATGCTTCAACATGGAAGAATGGAGGTGTAGAGACATTTCGATTTTTTCCCAGAATTCTGAGGAACCAGTCCAACACGTCTGTCTAGTGCTGCAGCGTCTACTGGAAAACAAGTTGTTCGCTAAAGCAGAGAAATGTGTATTCCAGTGCGGAGTCTGTGATCAGCGCCATTTTGTTCCAAATCACCACCACAGCGCCACTGATGGTGGGAGGCAATAGTACATGATCTACAGTGCGACCATACTTCTCCAGAATTGAAACATTGCCAATGTATTATCAAGATGGCGGCGTTACGGGCGCACACATGCTTGTATTTGGTCGCTGCCACAAATGCACACGGTCAGCGCCATACCACTCTCAAAATTGAAACCCCGCCAGTGCGGTATCAAAATATGGTGGTGTACGGGCGCCGGCATACTTGTACATGGTCGCCGCCATATTTAAAAGGCAAAATGATGTCAGTGGCTAAAGTTACGACATGGCTTCATGGATCATGTTCAGTTCTATGAAGCACAAGTACACTGGAAGGTACATCCAGGTAGATGAGTTTTATCTGAATAAAGCTCAGAGAGCATTTCTAAGGTCCAGAGCCAAGTGGATGGAAGAGGGAGAAAAACCCCATCATATTCCTCTAAGTTAGAAAAATAGGTAAGAAAGAAAATACAATTCACAATCTCATGATGAACAGGGAAGAATGCTTAGAACCAAAAGGTATAGCCAAGAAGACCTTGAATTTCTTTAGATACCTTTATGTATCTTCTTATTCTAAGAAAAATGCTGAATTACTTTTTATTGAGATAAAGAATCTGATTCCTGTAAATTATGAAAATTTCAGATATATTTGTGAGGAGGATTTGAAAATTGAAGAATTCAACGCATCATCAAAAACAGCCTCTGACTGATCTCCAGGCTCAGATGGAATCACTGCAAACATCTACAAACATTTCTGAAAAGAAATGAAAATGTTGCTATTTGAGGCAATAATGTTTTAATGGAAAGGAATTATTGACAAGAAAATGAGGCAGAATTAAATTAATACCCAAATAAGGAAAAGACAAATAATTATTGAGCAAACAAAAACCTATCACTTTCCACAATACAGAGTATAAAATACTTACTTCTGTATTGGCAACAAGGTTAAAAGTAGGTACAACCAATTTTCTTAGTTATATACTCAGTCAGGGTTTCTTAAAAGAAGATCGATACACAATCATCCATGACCAGTGGCAGCTTGTCAATAGGGGGCGCTAGGGTGCCGCCCTCATCAAAATTTCAGAAAAAATGTACAGACCCAGTAAACACGTAGTAAAAAGTAGTTGTCACATCTGTTCACTCCTAAGATGTGTCTGACTTTTGATTTTTCAGCATTCCCGTTTCATACAGAGTTTATTTGCGGTTGTTTATTTGTGTGGACTTAAAGACATACGTTTCAATACGTTTCAATGGCGGGGCGCCGGCCAAATGAGTGTGTATGTATGTTCTTAAACATTTGGCTTCCATGTGACTTAATGCTGGTCTCTAATTGGCTACTTAAAGATTCTCCTCGGGACGCAGCTCTCGTCAATCTGGCCAATCAACGCTTAGTGTCAATCTTCATCCAATTGGATTAATTCATCATGACTCTCGTCAATCAAAGTCACGCCCCTGGCAGCGTGTCACACTCGACTCAATCATACGGACGCAAACTGAAGAATGGGACGGCGACCAGACACGAGACGATGGCGGCAGAAAAAGACAATTCAGTCAGTAATATATAAAAAACCCTTTACACGGTGTTCGCTGGAGGAAAAGGAGCAGATAAAGGAGCTTGGACCGGCTTGGACCGGCCCAACCAGACTTAAGATCCAGCAGCCAGGTGACCGTGGACGGAGTTCCACCCGGGGTTCCACCCGGGGTTCCACCCGGGGTTCCACCCGGGGTTCCACCCGGGGTTCCACCCGGAGAAATCTGTCATAGTCCATGTTTCATTGGAGGTTGTAATATTTGTTAGAGGAGAAATGTACTTTGAAATACCATTTTAAATATATCCTTGTCATTTTGCAGAGATGTTACAGTCTATCACCCAATCAGCACTATTTTTTTGGGTTTCTTTTATAATGACAATGACAATTATTTAAAATTATATCAAATCAGATCACAATTGCAGTAGTCAAAATAACTGCAAGATGGTTTTTTTTCCAAAATCATGCAGCAACAGAGGGTAACAGTGTCACCAAAACTGCCTAAATGAATTACATATACATTTTGTTCTCTATGTGTTTTTGTGTTTATTCTCTGTGTAGGTCTGCAACACCATTCTGGGACACCAGGGAGCGCTTCTCCTTCACAGACCATCTTGTTGCAGGGGGACAGGTTTGAGGAACACCACAGGTCACTTCCTGAAGCTGTTCCTCAGAGCTCTGTGAAGGCCGACCCAATGCTGAATGGAAGCAAGCTGAAGACAGAACTTGGTCTCATCTACAGCAAAGAAGAGTCCAGAGTCTGTTGTGGTGCTGTGGACCTTTTCCAGCTCTTCATGGAGAACAATGTTGAAGAGGTCTAACAAACTCGAACTCTTTGAAAGATCCTCCCCACCACACCATGACCACAGCAGAAGCTGAGAGGTGCTTCTCAACCTTGAAGAGAGTAAAAGCTTTTCTCAGAAACACCATGACCCAGGAGAGGCTTCATGCTCTGGCCATGCTCTCCGTGGAAAAGACTCTTGTTTGGGAAATGACAGATTTCAATCAGAAAGTGATTGAAAGATGTGCTGGCCTGAAGGAGAGGAGAGCAGAATGTATGTTTAAGTAGTTTATTGTTATGTTATAATACCCACCTTCCTGTGTGCCCCCTCCCAAATGTTTTTACCACCAGCCGCCACTGTCCATGACTGTTCTCCCCTTTCTCTTCATAGTATCCCAATTAAGAAAGAAAAGTAATACCTCAGATTATGGATCTCTAAATGTTTAGACACGAGTGAAAGAAATAATGTTCATCAAACTGTTTAACAGCAAAAAAAATGTTGAATACCTGGCTCCAAAAAGACACGACACTGTTTGGAACAACACTGCTGATGAACATTGAAGTTATATCTCAGCTTATCTATCCTGCAGGCTGCTTAGCAATACCCACCAAGACTACTGAGGAAACAAAATCATCTTCAACTTTCTTTGGAAAAATAAGCACCATTACATGAAGAACGGTGACTTGGTCAAGAAATATGAAGATAGAATCAAAGCAATAGATGAAGAAATGAAGACCCTCTCAGGACTACTGTCATTCTCTGCAGAGTTACTGTACATCACTGCTGGTAAAGTTGTGTATATTTTGGCTGGTTATCTTGTACATATAGCCAATGTATATATTATGTTCTATATTTTCATTTCACATCACTGCACCTTTTTCTCATTTTATATCCCAAACTGTTGCTGAGCCGTGGAACAAAAGTTCATTCTGTGTACATGAATGAGAAGGAAGTTATTTCAGCAAGACACTGCAGCTGTAACCACAGTGAAGCTCAGGGTCAGAGGTCAGAGGTCAGCTGTAACCACAGTGAAGCTCAGGGTTAGAGGTCAGAGGTCAGCTGTAACCACAGTGAAGCTCAGGGTCAGAGGTCAGAGGTCAGCTGTAGCCACAGTGAAGAGTTCAGCTACAAAACTGATCTGCCTCCTTCATTCCTCCAGTGACAATGTGTGGCTGCATGAAGCAAAACAAATGACCAGAATGGAGAATAACTGTAGTTTCTTCAGCAGGAAGGAGTAAATGTCCATGACAAACCTTCAACATTTACCCATGACTACTTTAAAAGAAGAAAAACACCCATGAATCATGTCAGTGTACTTTTTTTACATACAAGCATAACTCTACACATAAATAAGGATGTATGGTGGGTCAGCCTGTGGCAGCGTGTGAAAACGTTCTCCCTCCGGTCATGATGACCTCTGACCCCAGCCTGGTTGATCCTTCAGCTATCAGGATGTCAATAATCTAAAAGAACAGTGACATGATGCGTATTGAGAGTTTAGCCAACCCATCAACAAATCCAGCTGTGTTGTGTAAAGACTGTCACACTGACTGATGAAGTGTTTTATTACCTGCTGGTCACTGAAGGCAGCTTCCTCAGTTTGAGCTGCTGCTTGAGGGCAGGTGATGCTGACGCTCTGTTCCTGAGGTTCATTCTGTCTGAACCGACCCTCAACTCCATCAGATAGACATTTGTGAGGTGAGTGCAAGCCACCTGCTGTGATTGTTATAATAATCAGCAGTTCATTTGATGCTTTAGTATCTGAGATATTTCCGAGTAATGCGTTCTATTTGAAAATGCGCAGTGATTTTTTTGAAGCACAATATGTTTGTCATTCGTCTCATGTAGCAGTAGTAACTGGAGTGTCCCAGCAGAGGGCGTATTTGGTAGGTGAGTTACAGGAAAGGCACACAGCGTTGCCCCTTCTGTCATCACTGGCATGAGCTGAGGGAAGGTGTGTGTCCCTCATGGTAATCATTTTAGATCCCTTTTTCCAGCTCCCTTCTTTAGGGCTACTCACCCAGCACGATGAGGCTGATGGTGCTCCAGTGATACCGGGCTCCAGTCTTCACTTTGCAGCTGTACTCTCCTGAGTCAGTCAGCAACAAGTCGCTGATCAACAGAGAGGCGTCGCCTTTTAGGTACTCTCCAGCAAAAGCTACACGGCCACGCTCCTTCTCGTTAGGGTCGAAGACTCGTCCAGCAAAGAAGGTGATCACCTGGAGAGAATCAAGGAAGTGAAACAAACAGCAGATGTGATGTACAATACATCCATTGTGCTGGATATGAGTAAATCCACTTGTTTTTACACCTGTGACAACCAATGTTGTGTATGTGGAATCAAAATGACAGATTGATTCACAAATCTAATTAGGTGCCTTTAAATTGGATATAAAAAAAAATAAATTAAAAAAAAGTGAAGACTTTGAGGTCAAAATGCAACATCACCAGTAAAATAATCTACCCACTGGTACAAATGCAGTAACCTTGAACAGGTTTTCCACTTTCTACTTCAAATACACTTGTTCTGATGTGTGACGGTTTTATTAGGTGCATTTATCTATGACTTTATACATTTTAAATTTTGTGATTTTAGCATGCAGGGGAAGTCAGTTGAGTAGAACAGTAAAGTAGTAGTAGTAAAGTCACTCTTATCACTCTTATCTCTCCCTGTCATTCCCTGTACAGGAAAACAGATAGATGCTCGATACAACTCAGACTGACTGAAAACCCATTTTACTTACTCTAACTTCTCTGTAGTAGATCAAACAAACTGTCCACACCAGTGTATATTCATGCATTAGTCAATTCCCCAGGGTAGCAGTTCCAATCCTATTGGCATCCTGTGTGTTTCCTCTGTCACATGTCCAACACTACAATGAAATGATTCTGTACGTGTAAACATAGGAAATGTTGGCTGTTTTGCAAAGAAAGACACATTAGTTTCATTGTTAATATCTTATGTTTCTTTAATGCTTATAAATATATTTTGTTGAGTGGGATAGCACAACACTACCTGTCCTAAGTTATTTTGTGGTTGCTTGGTGTGTAGTGAATTCTTACTATTTATCTCCAATCCCAGTTACCCTGTACGTCCCCCTTACCCCAGATCCCTCCAGGTTTCTACCCCTCTCAGCCCTCTGCTGATGCAGAGGTAAGACTTCCACCAACAGTGCATCTCGACTGATATCCTGGAATGTGAAGGGGGTATGCCACAAAGCTAGAGCAGATTATGGCCCATTTGAGTTGGTGAGGTGTTTCACTCTTCATTTAAGAGTAAAGCCACGGGCACTGCTAATATTAACCAAAAGGCTGATCCTTTCATTTCCCAAAAATTATCTTTGGACCTGAATGGAAGATACATAATCATTTCTGTAATAATCCAGGTAACCTTACTTTGCTCGTCTCCATCTATGGTCCTAACTGGAAAAACAGCCTCTTTATAACCAATCTGTTAACATATTTTCCACACCTGTGTAACCACTACATCATTATCGGAGGTGATTTTAACTTTGTCCAAGACCCAGTGCTAGGCTGCTCATTAACAAAGCTATTCAGCTGACCAAGTCAGCTGAGACTTTATTAACTTTTACATAACATCTTGGCCTTATTGACCCATGAAGGCACACATCCTTAGGGACTAAGTCATTCTCATTTTTTCCCCATGTTCACCACTCCCATTCGCGCATTGATTTTTTCTCCTGGACATTAGATAATTATCCAAATTTGTTGCTACTGATAACCATAGCATAGTTATATTGGATCACGCCCCCACCTCTCTCAATTTATCCTTACCCGCCGCACAATCTTGCCATCCTAAAATAAGAAGGGTCAGTTAAGCCCTTTCAGTGGCACAGTGCTACAAACAATATTTACCATCCTATATTACATTATTTTTGATCTTAGGAATTCACCAGAGGTTAGCAGAAGTATCTTCTGAGAGGCCTCCACGGTATACGTAGGGGGCCAACTCATCTCTGTTATTTCAAATAAAAAGAAAGTGACAACCTCTTGTACAACCAAACTTTTTGCCGGCTGTTTCGGTCTCCGGACCTTATTCCAGTTATTTCCTGGGTGTAATGTGCTGTTCTGTGTCGGTATGGGAGTTATTCCACCTGCACTTGTCAATCAGTTAATTGTCTGCTCTACTGGAGGGAATCCCCAGCAGACCCCGCCTCCAGCCCCCCCTCCTCTACTGCTGCTCAGTGTTCCCCTGCTTGCTGGTTGGCCGGCGCTCTCGCTGTCATCATCGCTTCCTGCCAATCACCACTTGACAACCCTCGTCTCAACCCTTTAAAAGCTGCCAGAGTCAAGAGCAAAAGGCGGCTGAGATTTAATCTGAGCAGTCCGCCTCGTGCCGTGGTGGTTTCTGAGTGGTATGTGACAATCTTTGGGTTCTAGGGTTTGGCTGGGTCACAGACTCATAGATTGATTGAGTAAATCTCTAGTATATGGGTGGCGGTTTGAGTGATGTTTTGTTTGCCAGGTAAGTCAGAGTAGACAGGCAGATTTCTTTTAGTAGTTTTATGGTTTATTGCCGTCACCCGCAGCCCTTCCCTAAATTGTTATCCTTTAAAGGTCATTTACCGCCGAGCCTCCCCTTCTTGAAGCCTGAATTCTGGGGTTTGGCTTGGTCACACACTCATAGATTGATTGAGTAGAGCGTGTTTTTCTGTTCTGTGCTGCTTTTTGACAAAAGCCTGGGTAGTATTGTTTCATTATTTTTGTGTATAAATAAATGAGTGTGTGCCTTATTCACCTTATGTTGCTTCCCTTACCTCGAGCCATACACTGGGTTGTAACACAGGCATAAAAATCTTGAGAATTATGCCATCAATCCAGGAAATGTGTCAATTTACAAAAAGAGTTGGAAGTGATTTCCACTGCAAAAGTCCAAACTTCACTATTTAAATCCAGTCAGTGTTTTAATGGATCTGGGGACTGTTTCCCGTCCCCCTCCCTCCTTTGCTTTTTTTCTAGGTTGGCGAGTGCTGGCTGGTGAGTGAGGTGTGGAGCGGTGCAGTTAATCAGTTGATTACCTGAGGCAGGGCATGGTCTACAAAAAACAATTCACTCCATAAAGCTGGCTTCAGACCAAGGCTACGTTTACACGTACCTGAATATTTGAAAATACTGTGATATTTCTCTGCGTTTGGGCCTCACATTTACACATAAACCAGCTACGATTCACCACAAATGATGATTCCTGAAAACTCTGGCCACCGTGGAGATCTGGATAAAATCTGTGTCTCCGGTTGCATCTAAAGGTGGAGGCGGAGCTTTCTGTCACAATTCGTGACATGGTGTTTTTTTTCCAGGATTCTGATTGGCTATCATGGCTTCATGCTTCTCACTACACTGCACCCTACAGGTTTGGCTGCTCATAGTAGCGCTGAACCAGGTGGATATGTGGGTCTGTGTAATGATTTTTCTTTTTTTTTTAAAGGTCGGGGGGGGGAAATGTCCGTTTTGTAAAAATCCAGGTATGCGTCAACGTGGTCCAAGACCTGGCGCCAGACCGTAAGCTACCAAAAGTTAGTTAATCCTGCTCTGATTTGCTCTGGCGTGCATTAACCTGCTTATCCTCTGCTTCAGTTCTGGACCTACCCTTACTGTATCAAGCTACAGCTCTGTGACTCCATTCACTGGAACTACTCAATAGACTCAGTTCTGAGGAAGGCTTCCGGATCTCTCTCCACCTGGCTGCTGCACCTGCCCATCATCAATGTGTTCAGCCATGTGTTCAGCCACCTTCACACAGGTTGCGAGAGCCATGCGCGCCCTAGGAAAGCCACTTCAGGTGGAAGAGTGGAGCATGAACATCAGAAGCTTCACTCAGGACGAGTCACCCATCACTAAACGTGTCTTGGTCGACGTCGCTTTCCAGGACATGTCAGTCATGCATCCCATCTACGTCACTGCTCTGAACACAGAGGAACTGGTTATTGGTCAGGACCTCCTGAACCAACTGGCTGTGCTGATTGACTGCCACCAACGGTGCCTTTGGTCCCAAGTCACCAGCCCGACTCCCTTTGGCCCAGAACCAGGCCACCCAGCTTCCAACAGCAGAGTTGCTGCCATCCAGTCCAGCGGTTCCCTGCCAATACTTGGGTCTCTTCCAAAGTCCGACCCGCACCGATCCAGTTCCACACATGAATGGAACCTCGGTACCTGAGGCACCTTTGGCGCCCTGATCAGAGAAATCTGTCACCAACGCCGACCTACTCAAAGTTCTGAGCCACCGCTCACTTTCAGCAGAGTCACTTCAGACCTTAACCAAGGTCCCTGGTTCCCGCGCCTCCTCGCCTCATAGTCCAGATCTAGACCCGACGATCTGTGACACATCTCTTCTTGAGCCGAACAATCGTTCAGCCAACCCGCGGGTCCAGAATCTGACACACGGTCAGATTAAAGTGACCACATTTCCACCATGAGAGATGTTAACTGACAGTTCATTTCACAACCTTGAACTGATGGTGCCTGTAATTGACAACCTGCCGTCGTCCCTCATCAGTGACGACATGCATGACACCGCTTTCCTCATGTTCACAACCAAAACCCTCACCAGCGCTCGCGAAAGGTGACATGGGTGTGTACTCTCCGATGACTCAACCAGAGAATATAGACACTTCAGGTAAACAGACCACGTCTGGACCAGAAGAATCTTATTCAGGTTTCTAGTCCAAGACTGAGCCACATTCTGCTAAAGCTAACGCTTTAACACAGCAGAAACGAGGAGAAGCATTCATTGAGGTCTTCCATGATTATCAAACGATCTTTGCGCGGGACTCGCATGAAAGGGGGGTCACAGACCTCCACCTGGTGCGCGTCCCCACGGACCCAAAGGCACAGCCATCTTTTGTACATAGGCACATATCTTTTCTAGCTGCATACGTGGTAAAGCGGTTCAGGACCACGAAGGTGGACCCCGCTAACCAGTACCAGCTAGTTTCTTCCTTTGGCAACCGCCAGTTCGCCTGGAACCGGTGCCAGTTCGGCTACTTAGACCCACCATCGGTGTCTACCATCCTTCTCCATACAACGATGAGCAACACTGCCACTCACGGCAATCTCATCTATGTGGACGACTTCCTCATGCGTCACTGCACCTTTGAGGAACGTTTAGCCGAAATACGACACGTCCTTTATTAACTCCTGGGAGCTGGAACCAAACTTGCTCTCAGCAAAGTTCAGGGGTGCCGCACCAGAGTTGACCACATCGGGCTCATAGGTGGCGCTGATGGGATTGAACCCCGAGCAGGGTGAGTTCACGCCATTCAAAACCTCAGAGCCCCGACTAACGTATCAGGACTTAGGAGCCTCCATGTGGTCTGCAGCCACTCCTCACAGTCTACCAGGGACTGTGCAGTGGGTGCTGAACCCCCAGAGAACCCCTTAGTGAAGACAAGCCCTTGGAGTGGGAAACTCCTGCGGAAACATCTTTCTGTCTCACAAAAGAGAAACTCTGCTCAGCATCCTGTCTGGCCCACCTAGACCAGGACACAGAGTTCCTCCTCCAGACAGACTTTCCCACTCATAGTCTCAGTGCTGCCCCAGCGCAGTCACATGACACAGACAAAGCTGTGGCTTACGCTATCAGACCGCCTGACGGTGTGGAGATACAGATCTCCCACTATGAGAAAGCCTTCACCACGACTCAGACCGTTCCATCCAGTCATCATGATGAAAATGTCTGTCAGGGCCCGCTTATCATTTATGTCGACGACGTCCAGCTCCACCCTGACACGGCCACCACGGCTGCTGTCCTCCTTCTGAACCAAGCGTTCAGCCACTGGAGCCTCCCACCTTCCGTCGACTCAGACAGAAGCACATGTCACACCCAGTGTCATGGCTGCTCTGTACGACATTTTGGTAATGGAGGCCAACCTCCATTTACCAAACCACTCCCAGTCATCTTCTCAGGTTGACCAAGTCAACCACAGCACCACCAACATACTCAGGTATGACAACAGCAGTGGTACAGATGAAGAGGTGAACCTCCAACGGGTGCTGGTGACCATTCGGTCCACCGTGCACCACCCCACAGGTTTCACTCCCATCAAAACAATGACTGGTAGAGAAACAACCCTTCACTGCACTTCCTGGACCAATCAGAAGAGGGCAGTGTTGTCACGGCCTGCACAGCAGAGCCACTCAATCCATTTACTCCCTCAGAGTAAGTTTAACTCCTCCCCTAGCAAGGGGGGAGAACCTCCACCCCAGGAGCAGAGGAGATTTTTATCAGTAGGGTTTAGTGACAGCATGCTCAGATCCTATCAGGTGCATGTACTGACCCTGCCACCATCAGAAATCTAACTCTGCCTCCTTAGACAACCTAAGCAGTTACAAAGCTTGAGTTGAACCGTTCAAGGAAATCTAGTCACTGTAAACTCATATCCAGCTCTATTAACACCACTTAGCATGCCTTAGACTCTGTCGAATATTGTTTAGGATAAATAACCCCTGTGTGTGGTAGGAGATCGTAGGCAGATGAGCTCCTCCGTTAGCAGCTTCAGTACAGGTAGAACCACCTTACTTAGATCCACTAACCTGGGTTGAGCAATTTCTCAAGACTAGCACCACCACGGTTATAAACCTTCACAGATACATCTGACGTAGTCTCTGCAGTACTATTTTAACCTCTGTGAACCCACAGAGCCAAGAGTTGTGATTTCTTCAGAACTTAGCCATTATTGAAATAATGTGTACAGTTTGAAGTCTCCGTAGTGAATGTTGGGTTTTGGAAGGGAACACATACGTACACCTCCACACACCACACTTCACTCTCTCACTCCTAGCTGGAGCAGGAGCACCAAGACCCCCCAGACGGTTGGTGGCTCTTGGGCGCTTGCTCACTGGTGAACCATCGCCGATGTCGTTGCACACGCCAAGTCCAACCACATCCAAATTTTATAGATCAGACTCGATTCCCTGCATCCGTTACCTCCGCTTTTGTAAACTGGTCCACGAACATGTCGCGAGCTAATCCCTATCCTCCGGGAGGTGTGGGAGGAGCCTAACAACTATTTTCTAACTACCTGTCCCCCTTTCCTTTCTTCAACTCTGGTACTTCATTTTCATTCATGTTTGGCAAACTGTACAAACTGAGTATTTTGGTTGTAGATAGTTAGAAAAGAAGTTAAAAGTCTGCCCAGACTGGTCTCTCTGTCTGCCCAGACATTAGCCTCGCACATGAACTGTATGAACTGTTGGACTGTTGTGGACATGATGTTTTCCAGGACATTCGGACGTTCACATGGACTCCACGATCATATGGACTATATGGCCCAGGTTTGTTCCAAAGACTGCGACCAGCATCCCACTCTTTGGAACAAAGGGGAGATGTTGGGCTGAAGATCCATTCCATTCCAACTCCTCCAAGCAGTTTTCTCTGACTGAGGTTTTAACTATATGTGTATCTTCAAACATAGAATGATCATTTCATAGCCTAATATTACCTTACCTCACTGCTATCTCTGCAATCAGTCACAGTAATCAAAGCCTTACTGCAGGGTGTCCAACACTGGTCCTGGAGGGCTGGTGTCCTGAATGTTTGCTTCAGCATACCTGAATCTAATGATGATGTCATCACCAAGGTAGTGAAAAAGCCCAATAACGAGTCCTTCATTGCAATCAGGTGCTCTGCAACTGGGAGAGAGCTAGACCCTGCAGGACACCGGCCCTCCAGGACCGAGCCTGGACACCCCTGCCTTACTGAGTCCATGATACTGTTCGCTATGTCCAAATCCACTTGTCAAAAACAAACTGTAGACATATTCCTGTCCTGTTCGTTTTCCCTAAAAGTTGTTAATAAAATTTTGAAACATTAGACAAACTTGTGAAGCGAAGACCTGTAAAGTCAGTGCCGGTCTTTCCCCTCTGCCGGGGGTCACTTCACCATAAAGCCAGCAGTTGTTCATACAGTCTCAGCTTCGCCCGATTGATGGCGTTAATTAGCATCGCAATGAAGATACATAACCCGTTGGGTGCACAGTACAGAGAAAGGCAAAAGGAGGAAGAGAAAGGGCGCAATCAGAACAGAAGTATTCAAGCATTGTAGTATTGTTCACCCCAAAAAGATCTCTGTATCCCTGCATGTGAACGTGGATACAGAACAGCTGTGTTTGCTAAATAATGCAGTGTCTCATGTTGAATTAGCTGTTTTATGTAATATCTGGCCGTTCACAAAGCAAATTGAGTATCTCTGTTGATATGTGATTTGATTTCATATTTTGATGGTTCAACGTGTGAGATTATATTCATATTTTAAAGCTCAAGCTGTTCCATCAGTATCTGTTTGACAGCTCGGATCCAGATCCAGATTCCAGATCCGTAGTTTGGATGGACCTTTGACGACCCCCTTAGCAACTGTTGCTAACGCGGACGTGCCGTTGCCGGCTGAGACACTTCGTATTGCTGTTCATACTTTTTCAGAACTGGAAAGACGGTGAGAAAGCTAGAAGAAGCTGGTTAGTCTACTCGCACAGAGACAACAGCCTTTTTAGTTTTTGTTGGAGAGACTTTTAGTCAAAAAGCATCAAAACTGTTAAAATCCTTTAAGACTGGAAAAATCAGTGTAATTTTTACACATTTTCTTATTGGGGCGCCGCTGTTGAGGTTCACCTAGAGCTCCTTATTAATTTAGACTGGCACTGCCTCCAGTGATGCAGTCCACATTTAGGGAATGTTGTTGACTCATAAAAAATGACGTGCAAGTTCACAGTCTGAGTTCCCTGATGGCCTGTGTCAGTACTTTTGGAACCTCTGTGCTACTTTCTGTAACCTTTAGTTAGAGTTTACAGTGCAGGAAACACATGGATCTTTCTCAAAACACTCGGCCTTTAAAAGGCGCAGTCTGGCTTCATCGTGAGACAAACTCCTGGACAATCATGCAGAGGTTGGACTGGGACTTTGTCTCTTCCTGCAAGAATAATGTAATAAAATTGTCTTAAACTTTTTAAATCACTCTTAGTCTGTGTTGGAGCCAATTGTGACTATAGGTTTTCTTTGTGAAATTGATATACATTTACGAAACGATAAGAAATATTATTTGAAGTATTCTTGTTTTTGTAGTTTAATTGGTAATGGTTACTGTGTGGATCGCTCCTCCTAGTCAGGCCCACCTCCTTATAATCAGGAGGAGGTGCAGCTGTGCATGTGGAAGGAGGATTGGGAAATCTCTTTCTCAAAGGGCAACTCTTAATTAACATTTTTGGAATGTAAGAGTAGCCACAGTAGAAATTCCTGAATATCTTTTCTCCTTGAGAGTTATAGTAGATCATTCTCCTGACACTACCTCCACAAGATGAGCTACACAAGTATGGCCAGAGCTACTCCTGTGGTTATTTTCACAAATCAATGTGGGACAGGGTGCCATTAACACAGATTAATAAAGATTAAATCAACCATCCAGAAGATTGGTCAGTTTTATTTTAACTTTACATCAAAGTACAAGCTTAAAGCATCAAACTACCTGCTGGCTGATTGACCCATAAACACATGAACATGTCTTGCATAGTAAATAACACGACACTTTCATTCTGAACAAAATTAAATCAACACTTTAACTGCATATAATCAAATGTAGGTAAAAGCTTACCTGTGTGCAACATCAGCAGCTCTCTGCCTCAGCGAGGGAGCAGAAACCCTAACCAGCGCTAACTCTTAAAGTGGGTTTAATAAAGAACAGTATGTTTACAGAACTAAAACTCCTTACACTCTGTGTGTGTGTGTGTGTGTGTGTGTGTGTGTGTGTGTGTGTGTGTGTGTGTGTGTGTGTGTGTGTGTGTGTGTGTGTGTGTGTGTGTGTGTGTGTGTGTGTGTGTGTGTGTGTGTGTGTGTGTGTGTGTGTGAGAGAGGGTGATCTATCAAAGACATCTGGGATTCATGTTGTTTATTTTAGTATTCGATCAATTCCCAAAGTGGAGCCGTTTACCATGAGGGAGGCTGTTATGGATCATAAATGAACATTGACTGGTTTTCGTAGAGAAACACTCACCACTCGCTGTCTGTTGGTGGGTTTGAGAAACAACCATTCAATATCCAGAGTGGGGTCATCACCCACCCAGAACTGATGGTGGCAGGGCAGCGTGGCATTTTCTCCAACAACTCTCTTCATTTCTGTCTGAGCGCATATCTTCAGCACAAAGAGAAGAACTGTGGAAACAGAAAAATAACATTCAGGGCTTCCAATTAAAAGACCCAAATCACAATAATGAAAGTTGCCATGTGAAAGTAGTTTTCTTTCACTGGAACACATTTTGAGGACATGTTGTGCTGCTTTGTGCAGAAAGAGACGATTGACTAGTTCTTATTGTTTTAAGACTTAAAGTGCATCTTTGTCCATCTGTATGGAGGACAGGGTTTCTGAGTGCTGCTGGTGGACCAGAGCTGCTGTTGGACCAGAGGTGCTGGTGGACCAGAGCTGCTGTTGGACCAGAGCTGCCGGTGGACCAGAGCTGCTGTTGGACCAGAGGTGCTGGTGGACCAGAGCTGCCGGTGGACAGGAGCTGCTGTGGATGCACTAGAGCTGCTGGTGGACAAGAGCTGCTGTGGATGGACCAGAGCTGCTAGTGGACAAGAGCTGCTGAATGGACCAGAGCTGCTGGATGGACCAGAGCTGCTGAATGGACCAGAGCTGCTGGTGGATAGACCAGAGCTGCTGGATGGACCAGAGCTGCTGAATGGACCAGAGCTGCTGGTGGATAGACCAGAGCTGCTGGATGGACCAGAGCTGCTGAATGGACCAGAGCTGCTGGTGGATAGACCAGAGCTGCTGAATGGACCATAGCTACTGGTGGACCAGAGTTGCTGGTGGACCAGAGCTGCGGTTGGATTGACCAGAGCTACTGGTGGACCAGAGCAGCTAGTGGATTGACCAGAGCTACTGGTGGACCAGAGCAGCTAGTGGATGGACCAGAGCTGCTGCTCGACAAGAGCTGCTGTGGATGGACCAGAGCTGCTGGTGGACAAGAGCTGCTGTGGATGGACCAGAGCTGCTGGTGGACCAGAAGAGGGGTGACCAACCCACGGCTCGCAAGCCACATGTGGCAGTTTGCCTGTCAATGTACCCTAACCCTCTTGGATCCATTAACTGAAATCATTGCAGCAGCTCTTCCAGCTCTAAATAGTTCTAATGTGAAACTCAGAGTTCGGATTTTCTTGTCGTACTCAAATGCATCACTCAACGCACTGCACCGTGACCGAACCATTCCTCTCACTATTGTTGTCAGACAGTTTAACACCAATCCTGCCTGAACGAGATAAAAATGATGGGAGAACAATAAAGGAATGATAAGAGGATGATAAAGTAACTAAATACAAAGCTATTAGGTATAACTACATCAGGGCGCGCTCGCTCAGGCATGGAGCTCCCGGGGGGGGTTGAGGTGCGGTTCTCCCTCCCCATTCGCGGTTGGATTAGTGGAGAATGGGCTCTCGCAGTGGTGTGTGTGTGTGTGTGTGTGTGTGTGTGTGTGTGTGTGTGTGTGTGTGTGTGTGTGTGTGTGTGTGTGTGTGTGTGTGTGTGTGTGTGTGTGTGTGTGTGTGTGTGTGTGTGTGTGTGTGTGTGTGTATAGCTCGGTTGGTAGAGCGGTTGTCTCCCAATCGGAAAGTTGCAGGTTTAATCCCCATCTCTGCCTGCCTACATGCAAAAGTGTCCTTGGGCAAGACACTGAACCCCAAACTGCCCTCATTGGAGGGACAGCACCTTGCGTGGGGTGTGAATGTGTGTGTGAATGTGTGTGTGTGTGAATGTGCGTGTGAATGTGGGAATGTAATGAACCATGTGAAGCTGCTTTCAGTGAAAAGACGCTATATAAATGAGTCCATTCACCATGAAGAGAGCAGGAAGACTGTCCTCGGTCTCCACCAGGTGTTGGAGGACAATCAGCTCCATTCAGAATGGAGGTTACCTGACATGACGGTCTAAACCAGAGTGCATATTTCTCCACGATAGAGCTCTCAATTAAGAAAAATATCTGGTTGTGAAAGTGACTGACTTGATTGGCCAAAACATTTTCAGTTACTGAAATGAAGAACACCGGGTGCAGCATGTGGAGCGAACCCTTAGTGTGAACATCGGCCCAAAATGTTCATAAAGGTCCAACCAACTGCTGAGTCAGCAGCCAACTAAACCAGTGAGACCACCAAGGGTCCGCGTACCTTACGGCCATTCGATTTTCGTATTTTAAAATGAAAAACGGGAGACAGCTTCTCTCCTGTTTTTTCGTTTCCCAATATCAAATCGGATGGTTTCCGGTTTTTCGTTCTCCGACATCAAAACGAAAATCGAATGGCCGGAAGGTACACGGACCAGGTGAGGATTATGGGATGCCACTGGAAAGCAGGTGAAAAGTCTACACCACATTCTGACTGCAAAGCTAACACATCACCCCCGTGGAGCAAAGTGGATGAAACGTGTATTGCATTGTTTTCATTGATGCAGCTCCTGGAAAGCTTCCAAAGAAGAACTGCAAAGATTATTCCAGATTATCCAAAGATTATCACTTTTACTGTAATTTATTGTATTGAAGAGAGTTTTAAAAGGGAAAGATACATAAAAAATGTAATATCAACACACTTTCTGTACTGAATTTGGATTCTAAGGGATATATACCGCCCCGGCTAGCTCAGTAGGTAGAGCATGAGACTCTCTATCTCAAGGTAGAGGGTTCATGTCCCCCGTCCAGCTCAGTAGGTAGAGCATGAGACTCTCTATCTCAAGGTAGAGGGTTCATGTCCCACGCCGGGCGCCACCTTCCTGTGGGTCCTTATTCTCGGTGCAATGTGATCTGGGTGATGGTGCTCAGACTGACACCCCCGTGACATGGAAACGGATAAGCTGGAGAAAATGGATGGATGGGATGTATACCAGTTGGTTTCACTGAAAAAAACTACTTTTCAATCAATGTATGTGAAACACTTTGAAACTGGAAGCTCTCTGCAGGTTTTGTGGCCATTCTGAGGGGAAACTGTGTGTGTGTGTGTGTGTGTGTGTGTGTGTGTGTGTGTGTGTGTGTGTGTGTGTGTGTGTGTGTGTGTGTGTGTGTGTGTGTGTGTGTGTGTGTGTGTGTGTGTGTGTGTGTGTGTGTGTGTGTGTGTGTGTGTGTGTGTGTGTGTGGCGACGGCTGCAGCGCTGCTCGCTCGCTGCACTTTGCTGACATTTGATTTCTAGGTGTCACACTTGATAATGTAGGAATCTGCTTCAGGCAGGACTTCACTTCACTGGATTCAGGTGTTGCAAACCAACAACATCCTCTGTGGCGTTCAGTCTGATTCAAGTAGACGTCTTTGTTGTACTGCATGATGACAACCGCAGCAAGAAACAAATAAAAGAGTGTTTTATTTTGACTACAGGTTTTTCACATATTGACCTCATGGTCAAATCAGCCGAAGCGCCTGTTAAGGCTGGGTGTAAACAGGTCAGGAAGGTACTGTGTTCTGTTAAGGCTGGGTGTAAACAGGTCAGGAAGGTACTATGTTCTGTTAAGGCTGGGTGTAAACAGGTCAGGAAGGTACTGTGTTCTGTTAAGGCTGGGTGTAAACAGGCCAGGAAGGTACTGTGTTCTGTTAAGGCTGGGTGTAAACAGGCCAGGAAGGTACTGTGTTCTGTTAAGGCTGGGTGTAAACAGGTCAGGAAGGTACTGTGTTCTGTTAAGGCTGGGTGTAAACAGGCCAGGAAGGTACTGTGTTCTGTTAAGGCTGGGTGTAAACAGGCCAGGAAGGTACTGTGTTCTGTTAAGGCTGGGTGTAAACAGGCCAGGAAGGTACTGTGTTCTGTTAAGGCTGGGTGTAAACAGGTCAGGAAGGTACTGTGTTCTGTTAAGGCTGGGTGTAAACAGGCCAGGAAGGTACTGTGTTCTGTTAAGGCTGGGTGTAAACAGGCCAGGAAGGTACTGTGTTCTGTTAAGGCTGGGTGTAAACAGGCCAGGAAGGTACTATGTTCCTGCTCCTCCAAATCCTCAAAGTGTTGACCTGCACTCTAACAAAACCCAGACTGATGTTAGATGTTTATTAAATATTTTATTTATGTTTTTATTGTTTTGCTGATCATGGAGATAAAACAGTTTCACCAAAAGCTAACAGGACGTTATAAAAATAGTCTTTGAATTTAAATATAGTCTCTGTGTGTTAAGTCGACATTAATTCTGTGGTTTTCCCTGAATAAATATTCAATACAAGTTTCAGTCTTCAGGAGAAAAACAATGTGATTAATCACAATTAAGTATAGAATTGTGCAATTAATTCATATTTTTCTTTAATCATTCTACATAAAACAGACGACATATAAACTCATTCAAGTCAAACTCTTCTTTATGTATGAAGGAAAATATTTTAACTCTTTTGCAATTCACACTTCAAAAACACTTTCATGCTGAATGTTAAAGTTAGAATTTCCCTTTGTATTGTTTAATTCTGTTAAACGCTACGTGGACGTAGGGAACTTCTGCAGTTACCTCAGACTGACGATGTCATTTAGATATGTTGATACGAAGTGTTTTCTATTAAATGTTTGCATACACCATGATATATTGGGGACCTTATTAATGATTTGACCTGAACCTGCATGACTGAATCCCCCCTACATCAATGCAAACAACATCAGTTTAGTCTTGATAAAACTTTAAGACAGCTTAATAACATCAAACCATGGTTTTTTTTCATTATTTGTTTAGTTCTGTTGATCTTCCTACAGTACAAGTAACAGCATGGGCATTTGAAAACAAACAAATTGAACCTTACAAAGAATTTATTAGGGACCAAGAAAGAAAAATATATTTTCATACGGGAGCAATTTAAATGACAAGTAAAACACACAATTACTACTGCCACAGTTCATAAAGTATTCTACTAAAACTGAGTCAGCTTGGATTTAGTTTAAAATAGCAAAGAAATGTGCTGTTTTTGTCCACTTCCACCACCGAACTGATCCTGTCGGTTCTAAAGTCTGTGTTCTGGCAGCAGAGAGCAGCTGTTCAGAATAGAGGAGCTGTTAATGAGCACAGCTGTGACATGTCTGCTCTGACATGACCATCATCACTGTGACCATCACCACTGCTTTCCCCCCATCGGTGCTGCAGACTGAGTCACAGCCTTGTCACTGACTTGTCACGCAACCAAACGTGAACTTGTCCTTGGTCAAGCGTCACGGTCAAAGTGGACAAAATGATGGATCTTCAGTTTAATGGAACATAAGACTTTTGATCAGGATATGTAATGCTTTTAAACATGCTTCATCTATATACAGTCATGCATGGAAATAAGACGGTGACTTTGGGTCAGGATATACATTTAAAAGCAGAAGACGGAATAATGCAGACAACTGCAGCACTGCTCATTTTCTTTACAAGATGGCCAGCCGAGGATTTCAGGATAACATTGACTAATCCTCTTTTTGCCTCAATAGGTAGAAGAAATCATATCTGCCATGTCTGCGCCCTCCAGATAATGAGAGACAGAGAAAATAGCAGTGCCTGCAGCTCTGATGTCTCTGATGTGACTGCAAAATATTTTTATCTGTCCACTCAAAGGTAAAGAAATCTCTGAGGGGATTCACCATGGGAGGACAGTCAGCCTGGGAAGGACAAAGGACGGTCTGAACACAGCTTTCAGACTTCACAGGGCTGTTTACCAGATGTTTACCAGATATTTACCAGATGTTTACCAGATGTTTATCAGATGTTTACCTCGATGTTTACCAGATATTTACCAGATGTTTACCAGATATTTACCAGATATTTACCAGATATTTACCAGATATGTACCAGATGTTTACCAGATGTTTACCAGATATGTACCAGCTATGTACCAGATATTTACCAGATATTTACTAGATATGTACCAGATATTTATCAGATGTTTACCAGATATTTACTAGATGTTTACCTAGATGTTTACCAGATATTTACCAGATATTTACCAGATATGTACCAGATATGTACCAGATATTTATCAGATGTTTACCAGATATTTACCAGACATGTACCAGATATTTACCAGATATGTACCAGATATTTACCAGATATTTACCAGATATGTACCAGATATTTACCAGATATGTACCAGATATGTACCAGATATTTACCAGATATGTACCAGATATTTACCAGATATGTACCAGATATGTACCAGATATTTACCAGATATGTACCAGATATTTACCAGATGTTTACCAGATGTTTACCAGATGTTTACCAGATATGTACCAGATATGTACCAGATATGTACCAGATATTTACCAGATATTTACCAGATATGTACCAGATATTTACTAGATGTTTACCTAGATGTTTATCAGATGTTTATCAGATGTTTACCAGATATGTACCAGCTATTTACCAGATGTTTACCAGATATTAACCAGACATGTACCAGATATTTACCCGATATTTCTCACATGAGCTGCTTGAGACCAAAGACAGAGCTATAGATTGTATTATATTAATCTAATAGACAAAAGCACTTAATATGAACTGCTGGGTATTAAAAGACAGACTCACATATAAAGTTCAAAGGGTTATGATTTGATTTTTATTAAGAAATGGTTTTCTTTCCAGGAGTTCTAAATATTGCTATCAGTGTCAGACACAAACCACCAGAATGTTCTTCCAGTTCTAATGTATGTGGAAATGATCCTCCTTGACATCAGACAGATCTTCATTCTTCACTCCTCAATGTAATTGCACTTGAATCAGTCGAAACCTTCAAAACCTACAACAAAATGTGAATATAGCCATATATTTCTCCATGCAGTCAAATCAAATTGATTTGATCCTGGTCCACCTGAGGAGAACTCAAGTCTTGAGCACAGCTTCCTGTCAGCATAAATAATGTTAATGTGAGATGACCACGCTGCTGCTCTGGGAGTCATTTGACATTGCAGTAGGCAGTGTGTTCACAAGCAGCTTGACATGACAAACAGGAAGAGACTCTCATCTTAGAGCATCGTTGTGATGCGGCCATGAGATGGTCCGACCTCTTCCCTCTTCTGCCTCTCTCTGCATTCGGACCAATTCATCACGTCATACTGTAACATACATCAATTATACCTTCTGAAATAAAATGTACAGGAACTTATAAATAATCACTACCTTCCTCCTTTCTCTAAAACATGTTTGATAGACTTTTGTTGATTTTTAGATTTTGTCTTTAGGGATTTCACCATGACTTTCTCAGACTAAATCTGAGAACTGGGGCGGGTCAGGGACCGGAGCAGGGATGAGAATGGGAACCGAGGCAGGGAGCGGGGCTGGGCCGGGACCAGAGTGGAGCTGGCTGCTCTGCCTGCGTCCATTGCCGCCACAGAGCTGAGCACCGTGGCAGAGCCGACTGACTCAGGTCCAGACTGAACTTCTGGTCCTAGTCTGTGTCCTCATCAGGGGGCGGGTCTGGAGGCGGAGCAATATTCTGCTGTCGAGAACTGTGCAGCTTGTGCAACACTATTATTGACCGAGGTGATAGTAATCCGAGTACTTGCAGAGGGATCAATGGAGACGGGTAACAAGGAAATGAACACAGTGTGTGAAGATAAATCAGAATTGAAAGAAACAGCAGACGAACCTCAGCGCTCTTCAGAAAAGGAGCAACAGAGACGGACTAAAACGAAGCACAGGTAAGAAAACACAGAAACAGTGGAGGAGCAGCTTTGATGGGAACCAAGACAATTCTAAAACAAATCTAATAACGTGAACAGGGATGCAAAAGCCAACAGTGCTGACAGAAAAACAAGTAACCAAAACACATGAACGCTAAGAAAGCAGTGACAGTGAGGACGGCAATGATATGTCACCTATTAAACTGTTCAGCATGTTAAACTTTCTTTTCTTGACTGTTGCTCCTGAAATTTATATATATGTATATATATATATATATATATATATATATTTAGGGAAAACCACAGAGTTAAAACACACAGAGACTATATTTAAGAGAAAGGGTCGCGTCCCTACGCCTTTGGGTAGGGGACACGTCTCTGACTGTTGTCTCGGCCTACGGACCGAACAGCAGTACAGAGTATCCGACCTTCTTGGAGTCCCTGGGAGGGGTGCTGGATGGTGCTCCAACTGGGGACTCCATTGTTCTACTGGGGGACTTCAACGCCCACGTGGGCAACGACAGTGAGACTTGGAAGGGGGTGATTGGGAAGAGCGGTTCATTTGAACCCGAGCGGTGTTCTGTTATTGGACTTCTGTGCTAGTCACAGTTTGTCATCCGATCTCCGGCAACGTGTCTTGGACACTCGGGTGAAGAGAGGGGCAGAGCTGTCAACTGAAGACATTGAGTCCGAGTGGACTATGTTCTCCACCTCCATTGTCGAAGCTGCTACTCAGAGCTGTGGTCGCAGGGTCTCTGGTGCCTGTCGTGGTGGCAACCCCCGAACCCGGTGGTGGACACCGGAAGTAAGGGATGCCGTCAAGCTGAAGAAGGAGTCCTTTGGGGCGCTGTTAGCTCACAGGACTCCTGAGGCAGCTGACAGGTACTGGCGGGCCAGGCGGGCCAGGCGGGCCAGGCGGGCCAGGCGGGCCAGGCGGGCCAGGCGGGCCAGGCGGGCCAGGCGGGCCGCAGCCCGAGCCGTGGTGGAGGCAAAAACTCAGGCCTGGGAGGAGTTCGGGGAGGCCATGGAGGAGGACTATCGTTCTCAGAGGTAGACTCGTCCACTACCCAAGCTGAAGTCGGACAGGTGGAGCTCTGCAGCACTCTTGACAACCACGGCTCCGCGAACGCGGATTAAATAATCCCGTTCCCTCGTATTATTAACTTCAGGGAACAACTTATTATATCGTTCCCAAGCGTATTTTTAAAATATTTTTCTCTATAACCACTCTGGGGCTCCGTGTTCACTGGAGTTTTCAGAAAGCCGGTTCAACCTCGCTTCCGCCCTGTAGGTAGAGATACCTCCAGAGATACCTCCAGAGATACCTCCAGAGATACCTCCAGAGATACCTCCAGAGATAACTCCAGAGATACCTCCAGAGATAACTCCAGAGATACCTCCAGAGATACCTCCAGAGATACCTCCAGAGATAACTCCAGAGATACCTCCAGAGATAACTCCAGAGATACCTCCAGAGATACCTCCAGAGATAACTCCAGAGATACCTCCAGAGATACCTCCAGAGATAACTCCAGAGATAACTCCAGAGATACCTCCAGAGATAACTCCGCCCCCAGCTGATGATGCCTCGGGCCCCAGTCTAGCTCCTCTTTGGTCCAGCAACGAAGTGGGGCCAGCGTAGCAGCAGTTTAGCCCCTGGTAGGCCGGGGCTTTGGTAGTGAAGCAAGACTGAACCGGCTTTCTGAAAACTACAGCGAACACGGAGCCCCAGAGTGATTATAGAGATAACAAAATAAATAAATATGCGTAGGAACGATATAATAAGTCGTTCCCTGAAGTTAATAATACGAGGAAACGGGATTATTTAATTCGCGTTTGCGGAGTCGAGATGTTGCAGAGCTCCACCTGTCAGTCTGCTACGTCAGATATAATTTAGAAGCAGTTTTCCATTGTTGCATATTTTCCACACTTTTCATGGTGACATTATTCTAACTAACGTCACGTCCAGGTCTTTGTTTAGCGTTCTGACCGCCGGCTGAGGAGCTGCAGCCGCTGAGCAAGGCAGTCTGAGGCTGCAGGGGGCGCTCTGCTCCACTCAGAGACGCTCCAATATTATTTTATAACCACAGAACTTCTTTATAATTAATACTTTTGTTCATCAGTAACTAAAAAACAAACTACATGCTACTGTAAATCAAAGTTGGAGTTTTTAGACAGAAAATGAGTCTTTTAATGGCTTCATGAGTGTTTACCTAGGTTGCCATGGAAACGGCTGTAGAGCAGCGTTCTATCATTCTACACCTCCATTCCTCCATGTTGAAGCTTTTGATTCAGACACGTCCAGAAATAAAGTGAATAGAGATAGAGTCAATAGAGACAAGAAGAGACTCAATGTTTTCTGGCTCTTTGGTGCATCAGAGGTTCATGTCAGACTAGATGGAGCGACCCGGACTAAACCACTGGTACAGTCCGTCTCCTGGTTCCTGGATGAGGCTGTCAGCGCCAAATTGGTGAAATCAGTGACGTATCACGTTTTGGAGTGACGCAGTGACGAGGCTCTACTGGCTCCGTTAACGGTGGAAAAAGAACCGGTTCTTTGGTGGTGCTCATTTAAGAACCGGCCCTGAACTAGAACCTGGTTCTTTTTGGTGGAAAAGCCCTACTATTGTGTCTTCTTCCAGCGTTGTGGGTGATCTTCATTTCCCTTTTGTGTCTTTGTTTTATTTTGTTTTTCTTCCCGTCGGACGGAAAAGTTTGTACTACAAGCTGGGTGCCGCCAGCCTCACTCTTTTTTATTTTTATGTCTTAAAATACACTTTTATTTACAGATTCAAACATTCAATCACCACAAAAACATTTCCACCTGTTAAAAACGCGTCAGTCCATATTGACCCGATTGAACACTTTGATTTGGACCGCCACCGAGTGGCCCGCGGTCAGTGAATACATTTTAAATGACCTACAATCGAGGGGTGGAGCTTCAGTCTGCTGTTCTCAGGCAGTGTAAAGCTCGTTTTTTCAACACCAGCTTCACAGCAGAGGCCATTTTCCAGTTGTTCTCCTCCTCCTCACTTGTGTTTGACCTCCTATCGGCTCCCTTCCTGCACTCACCCCCATCCTTCTTGCTCCGCTCCTCCTCTCTGGCCCGTTGCTAAGTTATAGGCCCGTGAGTGGCTCATTTCCATGACTCGGCATTTATTGCTTGACCCGCTGACCCTTCTTCATCACCGTGACTCTCCTCAGAGTTTTTGATGAACTCATCATCACAGCTCATCGTTTCTCTCCTCAAGCAGGAACCAGTGGAAAGGCTTTCATTCATTGAACACTTTATTTTGGAGGAAACACTGACGTTAGATAGTAGATAGTCTCTCTCTCTCCCTCTCTCTCTCCCTCCCCCCTCTCTCTGTCCCCCTCTCTCTCCCTCCCCCCTCTCCCTCTCTCTCTCCCCCCTCTCTCACCCCTCTCTCTCCATGTCTCTCTCTCCCTCCTCTTTCTCCCTCTCTCTCTCCTCCTTCCCACCTCTCTCACCCCCTCTCTCCCCCCTCTCTACCTGTCTCTCTCTCTCCCCCCCGCTCTCTCCCTGTCTCTCTCACCCTCTCTCTCCCTCCCCCTCTGGCTCTCCCCCCCCTCTCTACCTGTCTCTCTCTCCCTCCCCCTCTGGCTCCCCCCCCCCCCTCTCTACTTGTCTCTCTCTCCCTCCCCCCCTCTCCCTCTCTCTCACTCTCCCTCTCTCTCACTCCCTCTCCCTCTCTCTCACTCTCCCTCTCTCTCACTCCCTCTCCCTCTCTCTCTCCCCCTCTCTCCCCTCTCTCCCCCTGTCTCTCTCCGTCTTTCCACACCCTTTCTTCCTGTCTCTCTCTCCCTCCCCCTGTCTCTCTCTCTCTCCCCCCTCTCTCTCCCTGTCTCTCTCTCCCTCTCTCTCCCTCCCCCTCTGGCTCCCCCCCCTCTCTACCTGTCTCTCTCTCCCTCCCCCCTCTCCCTCTCTCTCTCTCTCTCTCTCTCTCTCTCTCTCTCCCTCTCTCTCCCTCCCTCTCTCTCCCCCTCTCTCCCCCTCTCTCTCCCTGTCTCTCTCCCTCTCTCCACACCCTTTCTTCCTGTCTCTCTCTCCCCCCTCCCCCGTCTCTCCCACCTCTCTCTCCCTGTCTCTCTCCCCCCCTCCCTCTCTCTCTCCCCCCTCTCTCCCCCCTCTCTACCTGTCTCTCTCTCCCTCCCCCCTCCCTCTCTCTCTCTCCTCCCTCTCTCTCTCCCGCTCTCTCTCCCTGTCTCTCCCTGTCTCTCTCTCCTCCCTCTCTCCACACCCTCCCCCCCCCTCTCTTCCCCCTCTCCCACCTCTCTCTCCCTGTCTCTCTCTCCCCCCTCTCCCTCTCTCTCTCACCCCTCTCTCCCCCCTCTCTACCTGTCTCTCTCTCCCTCCCCCGTCCCTCTCTCTCTCCCTGTCTCTCTCTCTCCTCCCTCTCTCTCTCCCGCTCTCTCTCCCTGTCTCTCTCTCCTCCCTCTCTCCACACCCTCCCTCCCCCCCTTCCCCCTCTCCCCCCTCTCTCTCCCTGTTTCTCTCTCTCTCCTCTCTCTCTCTCCCTCCCTCTTTCTCCCCCCACCCCCCTCTCTCTCTCACTCATGCTCAAATACACTCCCAGCCCGTAGCTGGCCAAGCCCGGCGCTGAAACTGAAGCACATTCACACTTCATGCTGCAATGCAGTGTGGGAGGACGAGGCACAGCAAAGGGAAGGGCCAGGAAAAAGATGTGAACAAGAAAGTTCAGCCACAATGATTCAGCCAGACCTGCTGGTGTGTTTGTGTCCCTGAGACGGAGCTCCCGCAGTGCAGTCCACTGACACATGACGATGTGTGACACTGACAGCAATCTGACTTTTTGCGAGCTCAGCTACATGATGCTGTGAGCACAACGCCAGAGATCCAATCAGATTAGAGTCCTACAACAAGCCTTCAGAGAAACAAGCCAGCAGTCTTTTATCAGTCTCACTGATTTGAAACTGAACACTGACACTGAACACAGACCCTGAACACTGGCACTGGCACTGGCACTGGCACTGGCACTGGCACTGGCACTGACACTGAATACTGGCACTGACACTGAACACTAACACTGAACGTTGACACTCAACACAGACAACACAGACACTGGACACAGACACTGGACACAGACTCCTACACTGAACACTGACACAGACACTTACAATGGACACAGACACTGAACACTGATACCGACCACTGGCACTGACACTGACACTGAACACTAACACTGAATGCTGACACACAACACAGACACTCAACACAGACACTGGACACAGACTCCTACATTGAACACTGATCACTGACACAGACACTGACAATGGACAATGGACACAGAACACTGATACCGACCACTGGCACTGACACTGAACACTAACACTGAACGCTGACACTCAACACAGACACTGAACACAGACACTGGACACAGACTCCTACTTTGAACACTGAACACTGACACAGACACTGACAATGGACACTGAACACAGACACTCGACACTGATACCGACCACTGACACTGAACAATGAACACTGACACTGAACACTGAACACAGACACTGAACACAGACACTGGACACAGACTCCTACTTTGAACACTGAACACTGACACAGACACTGACAATGGACACTGAACACAGACACTCGACACTGATACCGACCACTGACACTGAACAATGAACACTGACACTGAACACTGAACACAGACACTGAACACTGTTCATGTAACTGTAAAAGGAAGGAAAAACAAACTGATACTTGTCTCTGCATTAGAGCGTTCATGGAAGTTTGAAAGAAACCGTCTGTGACTGTGAGGACTGGTAGACCCTGGGAAACACCTTCTACATGAGCATTCACTGTATGGAAGGCAAACGGGAGAAGCTTCCGCCCTGAGCACAGTCACCATCCCCAACTGTCATTTCTTAAAGGCAACTCTGTTTTTATCTCTGTTCCTCATCTCATGTCACACAGACAGATTGCCCTTTCGGTTTGTAGCAAGTTCTTGAGATAATCAACTGTAAATACCATGAATGATATCGCACACAAACACATTGCATTGTTTGTTTTGTGTGTATTTTCATCTGAATCGCTATGGAATGATTGAATGGAGCTCAGAGAAATACCAACAGCCATTGTAAAAAACCTTTAAACATCCTGGTCACATATAGTCACATATAATGGACTTTTTACAAAACATATCATGGCCATCCTAAAACAGTAGTGTGGTCTGAACCTTCAGCTGTTGACTCATGTCCTTCAGAATCCAGTTGATTCTCAAAACTGAAGTTCTGCAGCTGCCAGCATTTAAGTTTTAACTAATCCCCCTAATAGTTTGGCTTTGATGGGAATGCTATGCTTTCAGTGGTCTATGGCAAGGCAAGGCAAGGCAAATTTATTTATGGAGCACCATTCAAACTCAAGGCAATTCACAGTGCTTTGCAAAGAAATTAAAGAAATACAGAATAAAGAAATACATAAAAGCTTTAGAACAGCAAAAAATGAAGAAAAGTATAATAAAAAGGTAAGAGCTTTATTAAGATAAGTTTAATAAGAAAGTAGAGTCTATTGTTTATTCTACATCCTGTGCATCTAGGAATGTTTTAAGTCCTGATTTAAAAGAAGTGAGTGTGTCAGCAGTCTTCAGGTGTTCAGGAAGTTTGTTCCACAGGTGAGGAGGTAGGAACTAAAAGCTGCTTCTCCTTGTTTCTTCTGACTGTAGGAACAGTGAGTCAACCTCTTCCTGATGACCTCAGAGGTCTGGAGCTTTGATCTTCTACAAGTCAATCTGAGATGATTTAGGCCGAGACCCTTCAAAGCTTTCTAGAGCAGAAGGACCATTCTGAAGTCCTTTGATACACAGTCAGCCAGTGGAGAGGGTGGAGCAGGGGAGATGAGCTCCAACCTTAGTGTGGTGGGGGGATGAGCTCTGGATGAGCTGCAGTTGTCTGACAGGTTTTGTCCATATTTAAACACTCCGTTCCGTAGTACCTCTGTGCCTACCTCTGATGTAGACTGAACAGAAGCCTGTACTACGAACCCTGATCAACATATCCAGGATCTCTGTGTTTCCTGGGTTGACTGATCCTGATCACCGTTACTACGAAGCAGGTTATCAACTCACAAGTTCAACCCAGACCTACGTGTGCATGTTTACATGAAAAGGGCGGAGTTTGCAGCATCTGACCAATCACATACAGGGAGAAACCCAGCAGAGCAGTTTACAGATTACTGAAGGAGCAGTTATTCTCTGAGATTATGAAGAATTAAAACTCATCCAGCAGCTAAAAGCAACACTGCTGCTGCAGCCAAAAACAGAACCTTCCTGACTTATTAATGCTGACTTGGTGATATTAGAGCAGATTAATTAATGGGACAATAGAAACACACTGTGACCACTCAGTTTCACTTTAATCCGGCAGAAACGTGTCGGGATGAACTTCTTCACTGATCTTCTTTTACTTTAGATTTTTCATCCACTTGTTTTGAGGCGGAGTTTCTCTTGTGTTTTGTGTTGGCCGTCCGGCGCCTCAGGAGGGGGAAGCAGTTTTTTACCAACAGCGTTTACAGTGGAGGTGGGGAGCTGTTGACCTCAACTGGAGGTGCCGTCGGGCGGTGGAAGGAATACTTTGAGGACCTCCTCAATCCCACCATCACGTCTTCCGCTGAGGAAGCAGAGGCTGGGTTCTCAGGTAGACTCGTCCACTACCCAGGCTGAAGTCACCGAGGTAGTTGCTAAGCTCCTCGGTGGCAAGGCACCGGGAGTGGATGAGATTCGCCCTGAGATCCTTAAGTCTCTGGATGTGCAGGGACTGTCCTGGCTGACACGTCTCTGCAACATTGCGTGGCGGTCGTTGGCCAGTGCCTCTGGACTGGTGGTGGTCCCTCTTTTTAAGAAGGGGGATCAGAGGGTGTGCTCCAACTACAGAGGGATCACACTCCTCAGCCTCCCCGGGAAAGTCTATTCCAGGGTACTGGAGAGGAGGATCTGGCCGTTAGTCGAACCTCGGATCCAAGAGGAACGATGCAGTTTTCGTCCAGGTCGCGGAACACTGGACCAGCTCTATACTCTCCACCGGGTGCCCGAGGGTTCATGGGAGTTACCCTAATCAGTCCACATGTTTTTTGTGGACCTGGAGAAGGTGTTCGACCGTGTCCCTCTGGACGTCCTGTGGGGGGGTGCTCCGGGAGTATGGAGTCCAGGACCCTTTGCTAAGGGCTGTTCGATCCCTGGACACCCGGAGCAGGAGTTTGGTTCGCATAGCCAGGGACCGGAGGGGGTCCGGTTTGGGGACCACAGGATCTCGTCTCTGCTTTTTGCAGACGATGTGGTCCTTGTGGCTTCATCAAACCTGGACCTTCAGCGTGCACTGGCGCGGTTCGCAGCCGTGTGGGACCGCAACTGGGATGAGCCTCAGCACCTCTAAATCCGAGGCCATGGTTCTCGACCGGAAGAAGGTAGCTTGCCCCCTTCAGGTCGGTGGAGAGCCCTTGTCCCAAGTGGAGGAGTTCAAGTATCTCGGGGTCTTGTTCACGAGTGGGGGGAGGATGGAGCGTGAGATCGACAGGCATGTCCCTCCAGTAGGATGCCTCGGGGCAGACCTAGGACACGCTGGAGAGACTATGTGTCTCGGCTGGCCTGGGAACGCCTTGGGGTCCCACCGGAAGAGCCCCCGCGACCCGCCCCCGGATAAGCGGAAGAAAATGGATGGATGGATGGAAGAAAATGTTTTTAAAAAACGTATTACCTGTGATACCTCTGACAAATATTAAAGCCATTCACCTGAAATGTATACCGAAACACCGTTCTATATATATGCAAACTAAACAAAAATCACAGAGCGTGTGTGTTGAACTGAATCCAGCCCATCATGACATTTTAACTACGTAAGTAAGTAAATTTTATTTCTATAGTGCTTTTCACAGACACGGAGTCACAAAGTGCTTCACAGTAGAAACAGATAAAACAGATAAAAGAAACATCTTAAAAACACAACAAATGCTGACAGTCAATGAGTCGATTGGACTAGAATGTTTTAGCAAAGAAATGTGTTTTTAGGCTTTTTAAAGACGTCCGCTGAGTCCAGAGAGCGCAGGTCCAGTGGGAGTTCATTCCAAAGTCGGGGCGCAGCAGCTTTGACTGATCGTCTCCCCGAGTTTTAAAACAGGTACGTGGAACCTTTAACAGGTTCTGCCCAGACGTTCTCAAGCTCCTAGTCGAGCTGTAGGAGCTGAACAGAGAGCTGAACATGGAGCTGAACATGGAGCTGAACAGAGAGCTGAACATGGAGCTGAACATGGAGCTGAACAGAGAGCTGAACATGGAGCTGAACATGGAGCTGAACAGAGAGCTGAACAGAGAGCTGAACAGAGAGCTGAACATGGAGCTGAACAGAGAGCTGAACAGAGAGCTGAACAGAGAGCCAGTGAAGAGATCTTAACACAGGGGAAGATGGTTCCTCCTGGTGGTGCTGGTCTAAAGTCTGGAGGCTGAGTTCTGGACTAACTGTAACGAGCAGCTCTTCTTTGTTGAGTCATGTGAAGAGGCTGTTGCAGTCGTCCAGGCGTGAGGACACAAATGCATGGATGATCATTTGGAGCTCTTCTCTGGACATCATGGACCTGAGCTTGGTGATGTTACACAACTGAAAGAAGCAGTTCTTTACCAGCTGTCTACAGTGACGCTCCAGTGACGTGGACTCATCAAAGATCAGCCCTAAGTTCTTCAGCTTTGTTTTGGCTGAAAGGCTCAGTTCACCCAGGTACTGTTTGATAGAGGGGGTACCACTATCTGGGGCCATAATAAGTGTCTCAGTTTTGGCAGAGTTCAGTTGGAGACTATTTTCACTGAACCACTGCTTCACTTGTGTGAGACAGCTGATTAAGGAGCTCAGTTTGTGGACCTCAGAAGTCTTAAATGAACAGTACAACTGAAGATCACCTGGTGGTAGGACACGTCACTGGATTATCTGACCGAGAGGAAGAACAGACAACAAGAACAGGAGAGGTCCCAAAACAGAGCCTTGGGGCACACCGCACTGGACCCGACATTTCAATCCGGTCACGTAACCTGTTTATCAGGATCAGGTGGTCGACTGTGTCGAAGGCTGAGGAGAGGTCCAATAGGACCAGCACCGAGCATCTCCCCGAGTCTGCAGACATCATGATGTCACTGGACACTTTCAACAGAGCAGTCTCTGTAGAGCGGTGTTTACCAAACCCTCTGTAGAGCGGTGTTTACCAAACCCTCTGTAGAGCAGTGTTTACCAAACCCTCTGTAGAGCGGTGTTTACCAAACCCTCTGTAGAGCGGTGTTTACCAAACCCTCTGTAGAGCGGTGTTTACCAAACCCTCTGTAGAGCGGTGTTTACCAAACTCTCTGTAGAGCGGTGTTTACCAAACCCTCTGTAGAGCAGTGTTTACCAAACCCTTTGTAGAGCGGTGTTTACCAAACCCTCTGTAGAGCGGTGTTTACCAAACCCTCTGTAGAGCGGTGTTTACCAAACTCTCTGTAGAGCGGTGTTTACCAAACCCTGATTGAAACACATCAGAGATGTTACGTGACTCCAAAAATGATGAGAGTTGCAATGAAACCACTTTGTCCAGCAGTTTGCACAAAAAGGGAAGTTTCGAAATGGGCCTAAAGTTCCTGAGGTCTGATTGGTCCAGATTGTTTTTTTAAAGTTTCGGTTCCACAATAGCGTGTTTGAACAAATTAGGAAACCTGCCTGAAGAGAGCGACAGATTAAAAATCTTGGTCACCCAAGGTCCTGTTGTGTCAAAGGTATTCACAAAGAGCTTAAAAGGCAGTGCATCTTCAGAACTGGAGGACGGTTTCATTTTGCCACCAGTGCAGACCTTTTATGAGACCTATGGCTTGAAATCCACATGATTGTCTCAAATCAACAGTATTCACTGCGTCACCGCATGAAGTATTGGCGGGGCAACTGTTCATTAGGGACAGGTGGGGCTGAGCGCCACCTGGTGCCTGGTGCTCGCCCCTCTCTCACCACGCAGTGTGTATTGCATTAGTGTAGCTCTCCCCTCTCTCACCATGCAGTGTGTATTGCATTAGTGTAGCTCGCCCCTCCCTCACCATGCAGTGTGTATTGCATTAGTGTAGCTCGCCCCTCTCTCACCATGCAGTGTGTATTGCATTAGTGTAGCTCGCCCCTCCCTCACCATGCAGTGTGTATTGCATTAGTGTAGCTCGCCCCTCCCTCACCATGCAGTGTGTATTGCATTAGTGTAGCTCGCCCCTCCCTCACCATGCAGTGTGTATTGCTTGCAGTAAAGTGTTCCTGCTCAGGCTGTGGCTCTGTTCATTCTTCATGGGTCTTGAAGCCCCGCCCACTAACAATGTCATTTAGAAGCTCAGAGCTGATTGGCTGTTGCTGATTGAGGCTCTGCTTCACAGAACCGGAGCAATTCGAACAAATACCATCTTGTGAGCAGCAAACACACAGTTAAGAATCAAACTGAATGAGGTGGATTATTTACTGGAGGAGTTTGAAAGTCTTTAGTGGAGAAAGTGGAGGACACTGGTGGTAAACTGTGACACGTGATCAAGAGTCTCTAAGTATCTCTTGGTTCAGAAACTCTGCTGGTGGTTGAGTGGTGGAACATTCATCTTCAGACCAGCAAACCCTGGTTTGATCCTGAGATTTGCCTTTTTTTTTTTTTTCTCAATTGATTTTTTATTTGTTTTTATCGTCTATTTCCAGTGCACAA
Organism: Lipophrys pholis; assembly: GCF_963383615.2. Taxonomy (NCBI): domain Eukaryota; kingdom Metazoa; phylum Chordata; class Actinopteri; order Blenniiformes; family Blenniidae; genus Lipophrys; species Lipophrys pholis. Next base: position 26,568,139 of record NC_137634.1, on the reverse strand, counting down.
CCTTTTCACGGGCGCAGTACCTGTATGGTTGTTATAATGTGGCTAAAACGTTGTGCACCTACTTTACTTTGCATTCATTGACGTCACTAGAACTGAAATACAGTCTTGCCCAACCAAGTATTTACATCTAGAAACGCCACTGAGTACTGATGGAGGACATGTCCCACAATGCATGTCAAATTTAGGACTCCATGACAGTTAACTCTGGATTTCCAACAGCTTTTTGATTTGAGAAGAATCCCAGACAATCCTAGAATCACAGGTTCTTTTTTACATTTGTATTGTTGAAAGAAGCCAGACTGTCCAGAAGAAACCTCTATAGTCTGAAGGGGAAGCAGGAATATTAATCACAATATATGTTTTTGCATGCTGATCAATATACCAAGACGATGGTACACTTGCGGCAGCTCGGTGCTATCCCAGTGCTGACTTCCATTTCCTGGGAGTCCACATCAAGGGGGACCTGACCTGGACCTGAACGCCACTAGGCTGCTGAAAAAGACCCCACAAAGACTACATTTCCTGAGGGTGTTAAGAAAGAACAACATTCCACAGAGACTCCTGGTGCACAGTATATCAATATACATGTGATGTTTCTTTATTGATCCTCGCAGTTTGAAGACCATCCTGAATTAAGGCTGACGTAAATAAATGTATAATTTGTCTTTAAGGCTTTAATGCAGTCATTCACATGTATACATTCACAATATAAGAAATGTACAGCTAAGAAGTCAACAAACAACACTCAGAAACTACTAGTGAAATGAATTTGTTAAAATTACAAGCATAAGAAAAGCCCCAAAAATACGACGTTTCAGTTGTATGTTTTCTTATACGCAACCTGAAAACCTGAATATATCTTGAACGTGTATTTTTTCTATACAATATCTTTTTAATGAACCTGAAATATCCTAAAATATGTAATTTATCACAAGTTAATCTTGCCAACTGCACAAAACGTGTTGTGTGAACATGTGAAGCCACAGTACATCTTCACGGTAGACATTCATATAAAATAACACATTCACTCACAAAGGACCCCTCCGTCTGAATTATTCTTATCATTTGGGAATACAATCATTCCTCCCATCATTTTAATTAAATATGCTTCACTGAAGAGTAAACAAAACACTTCAAAGCAATATTTTTAAAATCACAACCTTGAATGTGTATTAAAATAAACCATCACGTTGTAAGAATGACACTCATCATTCTTTTCCAGTTCACTTCAGCTTTTCTGCCCCAGGCCGGCCCCACATCATGTTATCAAGAAAAGAAGACTTTTTCTTTTCATTATAATTGACCTTAATTTGATCACAATCTCACACTGAGATCATTTAAAGCCTTTCTGGAAATACATCATGAGGAAAAATCAGTTTGTAAGGTTCCCCCAGCTGAAAGAGTCACACAAATACAGTTATTCATGCAATCAATCACCGTGATGTGACACATGTACGAACAGCCGCTGCAGACTAGACTATACAAGTTCCTTTGAATTGTTGGGATTTATGGTTGGTTATTAGCATTAAATTACTGTAAGTAATAGATTACTGAAAGTAATAAATCACTGCAAGTTATTTATGAAAAATAGAAATTATTAATAGATGTAAATGGTAATTTACTCATTAACAACTCCTGAAGTAATTAAGTAATTACTTAAAAGTTAATAAATTATCAAAAATTATTTATTAATGAAAAATTATTAATTGGAATAAATTTATTTATTTATTAATAATAAATTGGGGCACCACCAGATAAACTGGAAATAGCTAATACCAAAATATCAGTCTCGTTTGTAAAAGTTTTATTTAAGTTAGTTATTATTTCTGTGTAAAAATATAACAATCTTAAATAAAAGGGAAGGTGTGAGATCCGAGCACAGACTGTTACAAACCAGTGAATGTCAACAATAAATACACAATAATCACCAAGAATCGTTCAATTCAGTGTGTGTGTGTGTGTGTGTGTGTGTGTGTGTGTGTGTGTGTGTGTGTGTGTGTGTGTGTGTGTGTGTGTGTGTGTGTTGAGTGATGAGTGATGAGTGTTGAGTGATGAGTGATGAGTGATGAGTGATGAGTGATGAGGGTGAGTGGGTGTGATGACCACGAATGTCCACCAGATGGAGGCAGACATTGGTGGGTCAGTGTGGTGACCGTGAAGACCACTAAGGGCGTGCGGCGGCGCACAAAGGGAGAGCGCAATGACTTGATGCGTCCACCAGGTGGATGTCAAGAGGGAATGCGATGACCCACGCGACCACTAGAGGCGTTTGACTCGCTCTTTCTGGGGGATGCAGCGGTTGCTTAGCGGCCAGATAAACAAGACGTCCGTCGCACACGCATGCGCGAGGGCGGTCTCGGAGCGAAGTGGTCTCACCTACTGTAAACGAACGGACGGTTCCGTTGGCCCGGTTCTGAGCGCCGGAGTTCTAAGTGGATGTCTGGACATGCAGTTAGAACCCTGGTGATCGAGACGGATGTGGTCTTGCAGCACCAGATAGCAGTTATTCGCTAACTGTAGCTGTGTGTGTGTGTGTGAGCTTATCTTGATCTGATAAGACGAGCGCAGGGGAAGCGCAGACCCGGGTTAGTCAAAGAGGGGGAGATGAGAGAAAGAGTCCTGTCAGTGCTGAAGGACTCTTGTTACGACTGCGTTCGTTTTGTGTGTTTTCTGTCATCTGTGTAATTCTGCAGACAAAAACAGAGGAATAATCTGTCCAGCTCACTCAGGTAAACGAGTTACTCCAACAGCAGGAGATGTTCACTCCACTACTTCAGCAGCAACAAGTGAACCTTAAAGGCTGTTAAAATCATTATCAAAAGAAGTGCGGGAGATCAAAACAAGCATACACAATGTAATAAGGGTTACAATTACCATTTAAATATATATGAAAAAAAAGAAAAATGCTGTTGTAAGTTGCATTTACAGAGCACCAGGTTCTTTAAAGAATGGATGGAGGACTATCTCTGAAAAACAAATACATAAGTTATATTAATTTCTGGTGATTTCAATATTGATTTGCTTAATCCAAACAGACGCCAATAGACAGAAGAATTCCTAAATACACTTATATGCTGTTATAATTTATTTCCAAAAATCACCAGACCAGCAGGGTTACCACACAGGGCAACATTAATTCATCATATATTTACAAACATCATAGATAATATCATAGTGAGTGGACTATTAATAAATGATATCAGTGACCACCTTCCAGGTTTTACAATTTATGACAAAAACCACAGAAATACTAAGATAGACAATGAACATCACTACAGACAGTCAGAACTGAGGAATCCTTGAATAAACTAAAAAATGAATTACAATCATATAACTGGGAAGCAATTTCTAAAGAAAAACATGTTGACAATGCTTATGATAGACTATTCAAGTTATTATATAACTTGAATAATACAAACACAGTCCTATTATAAAATGTAGAGAGAAAGGAAAATATAAAGATAATCAATGGATGACAAAGGGGTAAAAAAAAAAATGGATGTAAAAAGAAAAACACGTTATACAGAGAATTTATAAAATATAGAACTAAGGAGGCAGAAAAGAATTTCAGAAATATTATGATATTATGAGGGCATGTAAAAAAGAATATAATAAATTAATAGAAAATAATATTAAAGGTATATGGAATGTATTAAACAATATTATTAAAAATGCTCCCAGTGAGGAAAATGATCCATCCATCCTCTTTCTGGCTGAGTCTGTTTGCGGTGGCGTTGGCAGTATAGAGAGCAGAGAAGCCCAGGCATTCCTGTCCCCTGCAACTTCCTTCAGCTCTTCTGAGGTGAACCCGAGACGCTCCCAGACCAAACCAGAGATCTAATCTCTCCAGCGAGTCCTGGGCTGACCTCGGGGCCTCCTCCCAATTGGACGTGCTTGGTGGACCTCTACAGGGAGCCCACCAGGGGGCGTCCTGATCAGATGAACCACCTCAACTAGCTCCTCTCAATGCGGAAGAGTAGCGGCTGGACTTTGAGTCTCTCCCGAATGGCTGAGCTTCTCACTCTGTCACAAAGAGTGACGCCCACCACCTTGCAGAGAAAACTCATCTTGGCCACTTGTACCTGCGACCTCCTTCTTTGGGTCAAGATCCAAAGTTCATAGGAGAGGGTGGGGATGTAGAGAGACCAGTAAACAGAGACCTCAGCTCCTCTTTACCACAACGGTCCGGTACAGTGACTGCTTTACTGCAGCCGCCTGTCTGAACTTGTGGCCGACCTCACCATCCCTCCTCCCATCACTCTTGAATAAAACCCTGAGATACTTAAACTCCTCCACCTGGGGAAGCCCCCCCCCACCCCCCACACCTGGAGAGGACCTGCCATCCTTTTCCGTGAGAGGACCATGGACACAGATTTGGAGGTGCTGATCCGCATCTGAAACCGCTTCACACTCCACCGCCCCAAACCATTCCAGTGAACTCTGGAGGCCCTCAGGTGACACCGCCAGAAGGACGATGTCATCCGCAAAGATCAGAGACGTCACCCTCCGGCCCCCCCACAGGATGCCCTCCTGACCCCAGCTGCACCTCGACATCCTGTCCATGAAGATCATGAACAAAAGGAGTGACAAGGCACAGCCCTGGCGGAGTCCAGCGTCCACCATGAACAAGTCTGCCTTAATGCTGTAGCAGAACCTGGTTGTTCTGCACTTGAGACTGTGGTACCTCCTCCCAGAAGCCAGCAGAGAGATCTGTCCATGATCTGGGTGTGTTCAGTCTCTGACAATGTTTTGAGCTGGCGACAGACAGCATTTGGGACCTGCGTTTGCTGTCCTCACCACTCTCTGGAGGCCCTTCCAGTCTGCAGCTGAACAGCTCCACACCACAGAGAGAGGTCAGTGGTCGGTACACTCGCTATGGTGCTTCGATAGAAAGTGGTGAGGATGCTGGCAGGTAGATGAGTACAAACGCTGCTGCGCTCGCTTTGTCAGAGACAAGGTGTTCAAGGACCAAGATAGATTGATGGTTATGTGCCCCACCAGGAACTTGGTGCTTTCCACCACCTCCACTTAATAATCAGTGGAGAGTGGCAGGGTGGGCTCCTCCTCAAGTCAACAATGAGTTCTTTTGTTTTGTCCACATTCAGGAGAAGATTGATCCTCCTGCACCAGTCAGCCAGATGCAGCACCTCCTCTCTGTAGGCCCAGTCATCATGGTTCTGGATTAGGCTCACCACTGTAGTATCATCTGCGTACTTTATGATGTGGTTGATGGGGGACCTGGCAACGCAGTTGTGAGTCATTAGGGTGAAGCATAAAAAGAGGAATAAGAATTGTTCACAACAGGAAAAGGATGTCAGTTGAAGGACTGAGTCAGAGGGACGTTCTGCACAACTGAATTCCACCCCAGCCGGCTGAAAGACGAATTGTGAGACATTACCTGTTTCTATAAGACAAAAATGTCAGATTTGGATGTGAATTTAAATTAAGGGTGGAATGAGTTTGTGGAAGTCCTTAATTAAGTGTTTTGTGTGCGGTAAGGAAGAAATATCAATGTGAGATAAATAGTTTCGCAAATAATTTCCTGGTTGCGACTAAGGAGCCTATTGGCGGCCCAGTGGTCAGAAGACTAGCCCAAATAGAGGTCTCAGGGAGACCCGGGCTTAGTATATTTATTAAAACTGTTGCGTTAAAACTGTTGTGCTGAAATAATTTTGTTAAAACTGTTGTGTTGAAATAATTGTGGCGTGTTGAGAAAGGATTTTTGGAAGTTTATTGAAGGATTGTGTTAAGTGATAAAAGTGGGTCAGCGATAGACCGCTGAAGATGGAAGGTGAATTTGAACGAGAAATTGAGGAGAATCATTTGGATATATATGGTGATGGTAATGAGGATGTTCAACCGGTTGGAGTGCAATTGCAGAGAATATGGCCATTTTACAGGAGTGCAGTAATTGGCCCGGACAGAGAGAAAGAGAAGAGTTTGACAGAGGCAAAAAATTGAATTGGCAGACTGCAGAAAAAAGGAACATTTCCAAATGATAAACTTCGGATGGATGTTGTTGCCGCATTAAAACAATTGATTGCTTTTTCAAACGAATAAAAGATTTGGACCGAGACATTGAGAAAGGACGACTGTTGACTAAGACAAAAGCACGAAAGCAGAAGGAAGTGTTGCAAGTCGGACTGGGCTTCTGTCTGCATTTAGCGCAGGCTGCAACGATGCAGACAAAAGTTATTACTCACAGAAAAAATGACTCGACTAAGAACAAAACCGACCCTACAACGAATGGGAAGTGAACCAAAACAGCCCATGGGACCAAAGATTGATCTGAACATGTTGCTCCATGACCAAGGTAAGGCTTCACCTGAAGAGAAATCCAGCTGGATCTCTTCTGGGGCAATAAAAGGGGGGGACGGGCTGTGGAGAGGTAAGGGTAGACGTCCCATTCCTTCACAGGTTCTGTTGAAGGTATTAGTTGAAGAAGCCCACTCACCGGCACATGTTGGCCAGAAAGCAGTTTTGGCCCAGCTCAGACATTGGTGGCACCCGCATATGGTTGACTTTGTGAATGACTTTGTGACTCAGTTATGCGAGCTGGAGGGGGGGGGGGGGGTCACCTATGATGAGGGATGCATGGAAAAGCCTGTATGTGACTTTGTGTAAGTCATAATGAGTCCTAACTAGTGTTTCAAACTAGCAATGTGTCTGAGAAGGTTGAGCACAAAATTTGATCCAAGTGTACTTGTTAAGTTGGACAGTGGTGTTTTGAGTCCACTCAGAAGTTAGGCTCACCAGGTTAAAGCTGGGTGTCTGGCTGTGACTGTTCAGGGACGGAGTTTCTGCTGCCGATGACGACTCACTCTGCCTGACTGCAGGAAACAAGGAGGCGACGTTGGATTAGCACTTGTGTTAATGTCAGTCCAGGGATGGACGATGAGGAGCGAGCTCTGGAGCGTCTGTGGTTTGCTCTGGGCTCAGGGCTGTAACGCTCCTGGTGGTGGGAGACAGAGAGACGGTCGGAGGCGTTTGTCCCTGTCTGAAAAGTCCTGACTGTGCCTGGAACTGTCAGAAGTGTCAGAGGGGGCGTCGCCGTCAGGCCGGTCACTGTGCACGTCGTGCGTCAGAATCTCAGAGTGGCCACCGTGTGACGCTTCATGCTGTTGGAGAGAAAAATGTGTTTTTTGATGCCTTGCTTCATCATTCCCAATGTGTCATGTGAAATTCCTCGGCACACCAACTCGCTGAGCGTATTCAGTCAAACGAGCACTGGAGACGAGATGCCGGCAGGCGGGTCGGACAGGCCTGAGGTGAACCTGAGATGATACAAAGACCAGCTGGCGTGAAGATCACAAACTCAGCGTGGGGGTTGGAGTGCAGTCACAAACTGTAGTCCCACAGAGCACTGAAACAATAACAGATCCAGAGCCATCAACCTGTCTCCTCCTGACTGTCACCTCTGAGATGACTGCCGAGAGAAGTGGAGGCTATGAGGGCAGAGCGTGACAGAGACTGTCAGAGTGCTGCAACGTGTCACTCTGTGACCACTGGCAATGGAGATTTTCATCCTCTGCACATCTGACAGATTCTCCTCCCTGCCTCTGGTAACATGTTCTATATATAAAACATGACGACTAATAGTTTGTGTGATCTGAGCTTGCTGGAGTCACCTGACAGTCTGTCAGGTGACAGGAAGTGTCTCAGATGTGATCGTGCGCCGGACTGCATGGCAGCAGGGAAATAAAGAATATCATAAAGGTCACAAGGAGAATCCTATAAATAGACTGAACACTGAAAAACAGCCGAGTGACGGATTTATATTCAACTGAATGTATAAAGAGTAAGACAGGGAAAGAGCCTTGTTTCCTAATCATGCATGCGGCTCACAAATCCTGAAATAGTCCTTCATTCAGTCTGACCATCCTGGAATTATTTCCACTGTCGACCATGAATGGATACAAAACTGTGTTGCTTTTCATTCCAAAGTCATTTGACGACTGCAGCTTCCAACACATCATGACTCTGAAATATTAAAGTGTGAACTTCAAAGTGACCTTCAGGCAAACCGCATAACTTCAGACCTGAATGATCACAACAGCTCACAATCAAATCCAATGCACACTGAAGCTGTGGCTGCTGAGATGCTGAGCCGGGTCTGATTAGTGCAGCGAGGAGGAGGCAGTGCCATGAGGTAGAGCATCTTTCTGCCACGGCCTGTTGAACTCATTCCCATAATGCAAGTAATGAAACCTCCCTCCTCCATGGACACTAATTGTGATATCATGACCCCGTGTGAAGGCTGAGCCAGACCACGGATCCACTCATGAGTGTGGATGACGTGCTGCCAGTTAAAGGCTTGTTTATTTCTGTCAAAGCTTCATTTTCTAAAGAAGGGTTGACCCAGAAATATCAAATATCACAAAATATCAAATATCACAACATTTTGTAATCAATCAGCCACGACACCAAAGGCCAAACTAAACCAGACAAAGACAACAGATTTACTATTTTCCACCAAATAAAATTAATCCATCAAAACAAGTTTAACCTTCAAAATGAATTGTGTGGATCAGAACAATGGTTTGTGCTCGACTTGTGCAAATTAAGAACTACAATTAAGAATTGCTGTCATATCATTGCTGTTTTAGTCTTTTTAGGTGTTTTCATCCTTTAGTTGCTGCGTTTGACCACATGAACGCTTGTGCCTCAGTTGGTGGGCAGACTCGTCTCTCAGGCCACGTTCACATGTACCCGGGTTTTTACAAAGCTGGATGTTTCCTCTTCTACATTCAAAAAAAATCTTTATTTATACGGACCAGCATATACACCAGGGGCCTCTGTTATAAAGGCTGCTGAAGCTGAAAAGGTCCTGAAAGATGCGTACGCCACTTCCCACTCGAAGTTTGTGATCTAGAAAAATAAACTTGCCTGGAGAATGTTGGTACCGGTACGACAACTTAGAACCTTGAGCAACACATTCTGGAGACGGAGAACCTGGTGGTGCTGATGGTGAGGTGGAGAACTGAACCAGATTCATCTCATACGTGTAATCTCTTCAAATATCAGATTTATTGATCCACGTGATCATAAACAGTCAAGCTGCAGAGTTCTAGATGTTCCTTTAGTGGAACGTTACTGCTGAATCAGCAGAACCATGTTCATATGTTAAACTTTCATCTTCCAATGATCCTGAGGATAGAACTGATTGATTATCAATGATAGAGGATAGAACTGATTGATTATCAATGATAGAGGATAGAACTGATTGATTATCAATGATAGAGGATAGAACTGATTGATTATCAATGATCCAGAGGATAGAACTGATTGATTATTAATGATAGAGGATAGAACTGATTGATTATTAATGGTGACAAAGTGAGTAACAATCAGTCTAATTTCAGAGGAAACACAGAAATAGCACGGTGACAGTCAGTGAGTAAAGCTGCACTATGGGTGCTCTGTACGGTCATGCGGTCTGGAGACAGACGACCTCCTCCACCCTCCTCCTCCACCTCTGGAGACAGACGACCTCCTCCACCCTCCTCCTCCACCTCTAGTGACTGAGGATAAAACCTAAAGTCCACTGAACCTTTTCACCGTTCAAATATTTAATTTATACATTTAATAACCAGATAAAACTGAACTTTATCAGTCTGCTGGTCTCCACCTAAATGTCTCCTTCCTCTACGACACTCTGACACACGGTGGAGTCACTACCATGATGTCACTCTCCTCTATGATGTCACTCTCCTCCATGATGTCACTCTCCACCATGATGTCACTCTCCTCCATGAACTCACTCTCCTCTATGATGTCACTCTCCTCTATGATGTCACTCTCCTCTGACCTCCATGATGTCACTCTCCCCCATGATGTCACTCTCCTCCATGATGTCACTCTCTTCTGACCTCCATGATGTCATTCTCCCCCATGATGTCACTCTCCCCATGATGTCACTCTCCCCATGATGTCACTCTCCACCATGATGTCACTCTCCCCCATGATGTCACTCTCCTCCATGATGTCACTCTCCCCATGAAGTCACTCTCCTCTATGATGTCACTCTCCACCATGATGTCACTCTCCTCCATGATGTCACTCTCCTCCATGAAGTCACTCTCCTCTATGATGTCACTCTCCACCATGATGTCACTCTCCACCATGATGTCACTCTCCTCCATGATGTCACTCTCCTCCATGATGTCACTCTCCTCTGACCTCCATGATGTCACTCTCCCCCATGATGTCACTCTCCTCCATGATGTCACTCTCCTTCATGATGTCACTCTCCCCCATGATGTCACTCTCCTCTGTCCTCCACCTTCAGATCAGACTCTTCTCCTCCACCTCTACAGTCACTGATCTCTCAGACTCTCACTATTTCCATCAGTGACGACGAGCTGCTGATCACTTGTTTTTTCTTTTAGTAGTGATTCCACTACTGTGACACCAGATAAGATCATCACCTGACCTCCATCATCACCTGACCTCCACCTCCTCCATCACTATTTCTCTCTCAGTAAAATTCCTTTTCTTCATCTTTTCTTTCAGGATTTAGCATCAAATACTGGAGATCAACAGGCTGATTGAGATGTAATAATATAACGAGGCCCTTTGCATTGAGCATTGATGGTAGAAAGTGGGCGTGTTGGGGGCGGAGCCTGAACGGTCAACCTTCCAGGTGGACTGGATCTAGAAAAGGAAAGTACCTGTAGATGTGTGAACGCACCGTTTTACCAATCTGAATTGTTTTGCTGCACACCATTTTCAGCTTTTGGTGGTACCAACATTTTTAATGAAGCCCCTGGTTCAGACTTGGTATGAGCAGCTAAACCTGTAGGGGGCAGTGTAATGAAACACATGAAGCTATGATAGCCAATCAGAGTCCTGGAATAAAAATATGTTGTTTCGAATTGTGACGTAAATCTCCGCCTCCCCTCCATTAGATGCAACTGGAGACACAGAGTTTATCCAGATCTCCACGGTGGCCAGAGTTTTCAAGAATCCTCGTTTGTGGTGGCGCTCGAGTCCATCCTCACATGCCCCGACACGTGGTAGTAATCAGTGGATAAGTATAATGTGTGAATTCCAGATATCTTGTTTTCTTGACAATGTTGAACTGTTGTCCACCATTGTAATTGTTTTGGATGTTCTCACCATTTGATGCTATTGTGTGCTTTTTTTTTCAGGTGTTTTGTTTATTTTCCAGATATTTCTGCTGGTTTTGCTCCGTCCCTCCACACAGGGGAACCAGCATTATGGACCGTAAAGTTAAATGAAACCACCCACATGAAACGAAACTCTAAAGTTTTCTTGGAGACGTTTCATAATTTGAAATCATCAGACTGAAAGGTGAAGTTGAAATATTTATCAACTGATATTGGCATGCAGGTCTAATGTTGGGCTGTGACTCATTTTTTATTGTAAAAACTATTGAGCCTTTCTTTTATTTGTCACATTCGCCTCCTAACAGAACAAAATGAGTATAGATTTTAATATTTCTCTGATGTGTCCCAAAATTCAAAATGAGCACTATAGCTTTACATGTAATCTTGTGAAAGATAAACAATGAAGCACCACAGAGAGGCTGCAGGTTGGTGTGAGTGAACAACATGAACTTTATGTCAGTGTGTTAGTCGCAGGAAGAAGAATCTCAGCAACTTTGACTAAATGGTGATTAAGTCCCAGACCGAGTCCGAGCCCTCCCACACTGCAGACCGTGTCATGGTGTGCTGTGCAGAGTATGTTAAACAGCAGAAGAACTGAGCAGGTGGCGTTAACATGGGCGGTGCAGCGGGGAGCCAGGGTCATCTCTTCTCGGTTCTGAAAGGTGATATTACGTCAAACGTTCAGCTCTAACCACTAATGGAGAACACATGTTTCTACCATGGTCCCACCACAGTCCTGCAACCTGTTTCCTTTAAGACAAGATCCATGATGCTGTGGGAAAGCTGTGACCCTCTGCAAGCACGATGTCCTGCTGGAGCGCCTGGTCCTTCAGTGTTTGCATCACGTTGACACATACCACCTAATAAAAGTGTTAAAATACTGCAGACCATGTGGAGTTCTTCCCAGCAGCAGCTCCATCATATCAGTGGTCACCTCACTGTGTAATTAAACCTTCATGAATAATTAGAGGAATGTGACTGAGGCCCTGTTTACACCACAATGTTTTACATGACGACACCTCACCCCTTAAAGAGTGTTGTGTTTCCACTGCAGCAGCAGACACACAGACAACGATGTAGTTAGTCTGCCGGGCCACTGGAGGGCGCTGTTCTTTATTTAGTAATGAAACCACACAGACGTGTGCAGAGAACAAAACACTATAATTGTGAAGAAAATGGAGAGAACCCGACATCCGTATGGACTGATGACACACCGGATGATATCAGGGAGAGTCTCAACTATTAAACTACTGATCTGGAGGATAAAACTAGAATAAGACCACTAGTAATACCACTACGGGTCGGCCATGTTTGTGTACAAGTGGATGAGCAGAAGGAAGGGGAGGGAGGGGGAGAGATGAGCAGTAACAGGCTCCATAGCCTCCATCAATCTCTGCAGGAGGGAACAGAGACCATGAAAGAATCTTTCCACTTCGGGAGCCGAGATAAAAACTTCATGGATTCAGTGGATCAGAACACTGGTGTCGTGTAAACGGACCCCCCAAAGTGAAGAAAGTTTTGCGGATACACACATATTGATTGTCGTGTAAACAGGGCCTCGGTCTCTACCCTGATGGGAATCCTTGAAATAAGCCCAGAAAACCAGCACAACCATGGAAAGCTTCCCTTCACAACTCCCACTTTCTTTTCCTCTTACTGGCGGGAAACAAATCCAGATGTTGTCGACATTAAAGGAGCAAAGGTGCAACTTTTGCTCACAGTGAAAGTAGGAAGTTATACATTGTCAAGGGATTTCAGCATAAAAGCCAAGCAGCGCCATATGTCTTGAATTAATATCACATGATGATCACATGATCTTCACAAAATATTGACTTTCGTGCTTAAGAAACCTTTTTGCTATGATGACATGTCATCATAGGAAATAATCATTCAACAGAGAATCACTGCTGAGATGCATGTTGATACTGAAACACAGGAATTGTCCCTTAAAGCTGAAGCTCTTTATGAAGCTTCACAGACAAACACAAACACACTCCCTTACTTTTTCAGTTTTTACTCGTTGTGAAATATTGTCCATGTCAAATGACCTTCTCATTATTTCCCTCTGATAGATCTCACACACACACGCGCACACAATCACACGCACACGCACACTACAGTGAGCCTACCTGACAGCAGCACGGTGAGAACAGCAGTCGACATTCCGACATTCAGCAGAGGAAAACACAGAGGAGCAAAGGGGCTGGTTCCAGAGTCCCCGCGGAACAGGAGGAGGAGGAGGAGGAGGAGGAGGAGGAGGAAGATGTCTCCAGGACGCTCCACAGCTTACACAGTCCGCAGTATCCTCCAATACACAGAGATGATCAGCAGCTCTCCTTCAGCTCCTGCTCAGCTCCACACTGTTCCACACGTCTCCTGTCCTGTCCTGTCCTGTCCTGTCCTGTCCTGTCCTGTCCTGTCCTGTCCTGTCCCGTCCGGTCTGGTCCTGTTCGACCCCGTCCCGTCCCATCCGGTCCGGTCTTGTGTCGCCCGGTCCTGTCCTCTCCTGTCCCGTCCCGTCCCGTCCCGTCCCGTCCTGTCCGGTCCTGTCCGGTCCTGTCCTGTGATTCTCTGCATGCAAGTAAGACTGAGGCGCGGCAAGGTGTGTGCGCTCTGCGCACTGCAGCTGGTAGAAGAGCGACCCCTGCAGGTGATGAGGGTAAACATACCAACTATCTGCAAACCGCCCAGACAGTCCGCATGATTCACAGAACGAAGACAACAGATACTGAATGACACTGGAAGTTTACCCAATAACAGTGTCATGTCCAGAGCATGTCTCAGGGTGTATAGAACACCTTCTTTGATCCAATATTTTGTCTCCGCACGAAGCAGAACTGCCACGGTGAAGAGTCGATGACAGTGACACATGATGACAGTGCAGATGACATGGAATAATATTCAATATTTATATATAAATATTCAAGAAAACAATACCTGTTGTTTATCTCTTGTTCTCGTACCAGTTGTAGGCTTTTCATTTAAAATCTGGCAGGTCTGAATATACAGTCTGCAACTGTCGTTACTTACATGTAACCATACACATACACACTAAGCACTAAAACCTAATCTAATCATTTTAATATGTATTTATTACATTTACACAAATTCAGAGATAAATACTGTATGTTGTTTTCAAAACAAAATCATGCACTGTAAGCATGAACAGTACTGCTCGATGATAAATGTTACTGATGCAGTAATCATAATGCAACCAACCCAAAGCTGAACTTCTGCAGTCCCATAACATAACATAACATAACATGTTTATTAATCATCGAAGGGAAATTCCACTGTCATCAAAAAACATAAAAACATCAGCCAGACTTCCCCACATACGCCACTATTGCATGACATGAAATATAAGTTAAAAAAGTGCAAAGTAGGTTAAGATTCCAGTTAAAATTTAAATAAAAATGAAACTGTGTATTTGAAATATGATAAAAAATTATGAATATGATTTCTCACTCCTGACAAGTTCCTTGGTAGCAGAGGTGATACATGTGAAAATGATGTGTGTGAGTGAGTTCATGTGTTGAACTGTCTTATTGCAGTGGGAGGGAAAGACTTCCTGATTCTCTCTGTTGTGCTGCTTCTGTTGCTCCTGCAGGCTGTGGACAGCCTGTGGACAGCCTGTGGACAGCCTGTGGACAGCCTATGGACAGCCTGTGGACAGCCTGTGGACAGCCTGTGGACAGGCTGTCTGCGATTGTCCATTATAGCTTTGAGTTTTTTCACTGTGCTCCTCTCCACCTGGTACGTCCACTACCGTGGATAGTGAAGAGACAAAACATGACAATCAAAAAAGTGAAAGGAGTCAAAGTGGAGTGACAAAAGAACAAAGATTTATAAAATATTCCAAACTAATCCAATACAATAGTGGAGGAGGCTGGGACTGGGGGTGGTGCCAAACAAAACTATAAGGACAATAAACCAGAACTTACTGTCCCTCACCTATTAACTTAACCAAAAACCTGGCTGACCCAAGAACAGTGGATAAATCAAAAGTAAACACACACACACACACACACACACACACACACACACACACACACACACACACACACACACACACACACACACACACACACACACACACACACACACACACACACACACACACACACACACACACACACACACACACACACACACACCTCCCTTCCCTGCAGGAGCTTCTATAAGGAGGGCAGCCAGTTCAGGGAACATAGGGAGAAGAGGAGGAGGTGGGAGTAGGACAGTCAGGGCAGGAGAGAAGGAGGTTTTAGGATGACAGTCAGCAGGAGGAGAGGGAGGTGGGAGAAGGACAGTCAGGGGAGGTAGTGAGGAGAGGAGGTTGGAGGAGGACAGTCGGGGGGAGAGAGGGGGAGGTGGGAGGAGGACAGTCAGGAAAGGAGAGTAGGAGACGATGATGTGGGAAGAGGACAGCCAGCAAGAGGAGTGGAGGAGGTGGGAGGATGACAGTCAGCAGGAAGAAAGGAGGAGGTGGGAGGAGGACAGTCAGGGAAGGTAGGGAGGAGAGGAGGAGGACAGTGAGGAGACGAGAGGGTGAGAGTAGGAAGAAAGTCAGCAGGTGGAGAGGAGGAGGGAGGAGGACAGTCAGCAGGAGGAGAGGGGGAGATGAAGAGGAGGACAGGTAGGGAGGAGAGGAGGAGGTGGGAGGAGGACAGTCAGGGCAGGAGAGGAGGAGGTGGGAGGAGGACAGCCAGGGCAGGAGAGGAGAAGGTGGGAGGAGGACAGCCAGGGCAGGAGAGGAGGAGGTGGGAGGAGGACAGCCAGGGCAGGAGAGGAGAAGGTGGGAGGAGGACAGCCAGGGGGAGTTTTGTTCATGTTTAATGTGTAAAAGGCCTTTCTGACGTCGCTGAGTTCAATGTTAAAGAGCTCAGTGTCCTTCAGTTCCTTCTTGAAATCCAAAATGTCATTAAAATCATTAAAATCAGAGGATTTAGAACAGTTATAAAAACTATCTGGAGCCTTTGCGGAACCTTTTTCTAAATTAAAATCATTTAAGACGGTCTGGCTGCTGGTCTGGGGACTTTGAAGGCCTGCGGTGGTTTTCATGCATGTCAGGGCAGAACCTCTTATTGGAGTTGTGCGTTTCCAAATACAGAGTGTAAAAAGTGTGAGAATCCAGGAGTGACCTCCATGTGGAAAATAAGCTATTGTGAAGCCGAGAAGATGAAATGAAACTGGCCCAAACTTCATGTTCAGACAATACCTGAGTAATAAGTAACATGCTGAGTTGATAGAGTAAATAAAAGGTGCGTAACCAGGCTGTCCTGCTTCACACGAGCATCACGTCTGTACCATCGTCCATCTGTGTTCCAGATTCCTCGGTCTATTTAAAAACAATGAGCACTAAAAACAACAGACAACAATAAAGTAGAACCTTATAGCACACATAAGCACTGCCTCCAAAGCCCAGCTGTGGAGCTGACCCTGCTTTCCTTTGATCTGATTAAAACCTTTATGATGTCATTGTCAGACAGCTCCAGTCTGGTCAGAAATGTAAACACCACATTTCTAATGGCAGCATTAAGAGTGAATGTTACTGATCACTAACAGCTGACTGAATAAAGGCAGTGCATCAACCTGCAGCTGCACACCACAAGGGGGCAGTGTAGAGGCATTACATATATCTTACCTTGTCAGTATACTGTATATGTTGAATTTACGTGCCAGCATCTCAGCTGGCGCATTTCTTTGACAATATTATCTTTGAAAGTCCTCCGCATTACACAGATCATTCCTGATCACATGACCGAGCTATTTGACTTTGTCCACTTCCAGACAGGAAGACAGTCTAACGTCCTCGTTTGTCCTCACACTCTTCAGCATTAAGCTTCATGTCGTATTGCTCACCAGACTCTGAGCAGTTGTTGTAGCCCAGCCGAGCATGGTGGCATGATGACAGGATCATCTGCATACAGAAGACGGTTTAGGAGACGGTCTCTCATCTTCCAGCGTCCTAATCTGAGAGAGATTGTCCATATAGAGATTAAACAGCATCGGGGACAGAATTCCAGTCTGACTCCATGTCTCACTAGAAAGAGTCCAGAGGTCGTATGTCACCATCTAACTGGTATAGTTTGGTTTGTGTGTCCATACCACCCCCCCCCCCCCTCCCCCAACTAAAGTTCAAAGAGAGAAGGAACATTTTATTATTTCATGAAACTTTATTGTTTTGAACACTTTGAATATTTAGATTCAAGCTGTGTACTCGGCAATGTGTGAAACTTGGTAACTTCTCATTTCAGACCCTGAGGAGAAATCCACATTCCTTCTGTCTTCATGTCACATCCTGGGATCTCCGCTCCGGCAGCTCCGGTGTCTGAGGGAGGAACAATCACGTTTGGGACGCTAGAAAACAGACTTTCCTGATTATGGTCACACTTTTTTACACATCAACAGACAAGACACCACTGACCAAATAACATATGGCCCCAAAACCTTTGTGGAAGAAAATCCTCATAACCTGAAAAGGCTATTTAATAATGTTCTAAGATATCAATACATGGGCAGTAACTTAGCAAAATAAAAGACCAGTTCTGATGATTAAAATGAATTGGTAAAAGTTAGAAGTAACTGGAATTCCGTGTATTTTGACAGGTAAAGTAAACAGTGAGAGGACTGAATGATCGTGATATTAATACCACTACGTAGTACAAGACTTCTCTGGTATACGGCATCTCTACTCACACACCTATGTTGAGTGTGAAGAACAGCTGAACATGACAACGATGACAGGCTTTGAAAAAACATGACAACCTGTCCTGGACCCACTGGACAAACTTACCAGGTACAAACTTGTGGTGACTGGTTATCACAGAAGAACAAGACTAGTTAACTAAACCATCAAATCTCCACTCCTTTGCAAGAACAGGTGACATACAGATTGACCTGTACCAGAATGTTGTGAGGAGATGAGTATGGAAAAAGGAACGGCACAAGAATACCAGTGAATGGCGGTTGTAGAGGCGTGTCAGTGTGACCATGTGTCCCTGGTAATAGAAGTGGTTCTTCTACGGTGGCAGTCCCACCTGACCACCTGACAAGCTGCAGGATGAACTCAAAACTGTGTCAACAAATATCTTCTTATATTCAGTTAAAAGCTTCAGAACTCATTTAACAATCCAGGTGTTGGAGACAAAAAACCTGGCCAGGATAACATTTTTCTCTTTTAACCGAGGAGGTTGAAATGTTAATAAGTTGTTCTTAGGGAAGGGAACCTTTCACATTTGAGCCGGTACAGTACCGATACTCAGTACCTGGGAATCAGTACCAGTACTCAACACTACCAATTTGTGATACTTTTTAGTGTGCTTATGTGGCAATAAATGTTATATATATATTAGTGCTGTCAATCCATTAAAAAATTGTACGAATTAATTGCACAATTTTCTGTACTTAATTGAGATTAATCACATTGTTTTTCTACTGAAGACTGAAACTTATAATAAATATTTATTCAGGGAAAACCACAGAATTAATGTCGACTCAGCAAACAAACTATATCTAAATTCAAAGACTATTTTTATAATGAAACAAATTAATTACTTAATAAACATCTAACATTAGTCTGGGTTTTGTTGGAGTGCAGGTTACACGAACTAAGTGGCAATAATATACTGTAGCGCACGCGCGCACGCACGCACGCACGCACACACACACACACACACACACACACACACACACACACACACACACACACACACACACACACACACACACACACACACACACACACACACACACACACACACACACACACACACACACACACACACACACACACACACACACACACACACACACACACACACACACACACACACACACACACACACACACACACACACACACAATAGAGGAGAGCCAGGGAAAGAGAGAAAGAGGAGAAATTAGTATTTTACCAATCTTTCCTCCAGTTTTAGCAGTTTGGTGGCTCCTGGTCAGCCAACATGGCAACCTGCTGTTTTGCTGCAAATTACTTCTGTGGTCGTTAAATTCAGCTTTTCAAAGTAAAACTGATGACTTTTACTATCTCAATCAGCCGTCAGGAAACTTTTAAAGTGAAATTTCTGCCTTAATATTATTCCACTCGTTACTGTGCTGCTCTGTAGTCACGGTGCTGCTCCGGTGAGGGAGGAAAAAGAATAAATTAAAAAAAAAAACATCAGTAAACAAAACTGCGTTAATTACGTTTTTTAACGAGTTCAATGTTTCAAATTAATTAATTAAACTAACGAGTTCTTGTTGACAGCGCTAATATATAACGTTGGAATCAGAACCCAATAGCGATACTGGATTGGATGAGCCCCATCCCGAGTGTATATATAGAAGTCTTCTATAATAGATAACATTCTTACTGTTATATTCACATATATAATACTAAATATTCTTAATACAGAAAGATATTTATAAAATGTAACTATTAAATATTGGAGAAGGGGTAGGACTTGATAAGTTTACTTCTTCCTGCCCCTTTTCAGGCACGTTAATCAGATATATGAGGTATGTGCCCGTGTGTGTGTTGATAAATATGTGAGGGTATACTTAACCATAGATTATATATTTTGTATAACTATATTTTCTTAAGCTATGATTTAATTATTCATCATCATCAAATGGTGTATATATTTCTGGATATAGGGATATTGGTTATGTATGCGATTGCCCCAAAATGTATGAAATGTCACATGCCTGAAATGAATGAATTCAAAAGAAAAATTGAGTTGTACATTTAAAGGTACTGAATTTGGTACCCACCCCTAGTTGTTCTGCAATCAGCATTACAGAAATCTCGAATTCTGACAATATAGTCCATTTTCATATGCCAGTTTGAAGTTCTGAGTCTTTCATCAAGTAGCTATAAAACTCCCTGACTGTCTCCGGCTATTCAAACTAAGAATCTGTGTGTTTTGCATCGAGTATGTTGATTTTATAGGAGCTCACATGGTTGGAGGAAGGAGACAGGGACGGAGTTGTACGATACCTTACCTCTGCTTTGGTTTGACTGGACACTGAACTCAGTACTGCTGCAAACTCCTGCTCTGAGACGGTCAGGGGGTCAATCTGAAGACAACAGGGAGACAGTAAAGAGATATAACCACCAGTCCTGCTGGAAGGCCATGGCGTCTTGAGTGGCATCTTCAGTGTGAAGGACAGTATGTGTCATAGGACTTTTTTGTACTCTGAGGGGGTCATACTTCTAGAACTTGATTAACAACTGATTCATAGGTTTTGTTCTCAGTTTCTCAGGCCTTGAGAATGATCTGTGTATACCTCCCATTCAGCTGGTTCACTCTCTGTACCTTCAGACTCTGTCATGTGCTGCTGTGTGCATCTGATCCAAACCTCCTGGGACATTTCTGAGACAAAGGACCGTCTGACAGCCAACTGTCATCACTGCTCCAATCCAAGGAATTCCCATTGAGGATTCCTTTATCTGGTGAGACAACCTTCAAATTCTAGATCATTTTATAAAACGAAAATTATTAATTGAATTGGTAATTTCTTTTATGGATAAAACCAATACCCTGTTTAGTGCAAAATAAAGCAATCTGATATATAACGTAAATGTCATGGTGTTTGCATCCATGTGAGAGTGAGCATGCGTAACTGAATCAAATGACCCGTGGAAACTCCGTAAAAAGAAATAGAGTTCATCACTAACGGAGCAGCAAAGAGCAAGAGTCTCTTGAAAGAGAGGAATAAAAGAGAGAGAGAGAGAGAGAGAGAGAGAGAGAGAGAGAGAGAGAGAGAGAGAGAGAGAGAGAATACTGATACAGCCACAAGGCCGTAACTTGTAGAAAAAACAGGTACTAGAAGTACTATATGAAGTACTTTGGCTTCAAAACAAAAGAGCACGATGTCTCCATCAACACTGAAGCTCCACTGTGTAAACAGTGTTAGAGAACACGTCTGGTCCAGAGTGGAAACACTACTAACCTGCTAACCTACTAACCTGCTAACCTACTAACCTGCTACATTACTAACCTGCTACACTACAAACCTGCTACACCACTAACCTGCTACACTACTAACCTGTTACACTACTAACCTGCTACACCACTAACCTGCTACACCACTAACCTGCTACACTACTAACCTGCTACACTACTAACCTGCTACATTACTAACCTGCTACACTACTAACCTGCTACACTACAAACCTGCTACACCACTAACCTGCTACATTACTAACCTGCTACACTACAAACCTGCTACACTACAAACCTGCTACACCACTAACCTGCTACACTACTAACCTGCTATACTACTAACCTGCTACACTACTAACCTGCTACACCACTAACCTGCTACACTACTAACCTGCTATACTACAAACCTGCTACACTACAAACCTGCTACACCACTAACCTGCTACACTACTAACCTGCTATACTACTAACCTGCTACACTACTAACCTGCTACACCACTAACCTGCTACACTACTAACCTGCTATACTACTAACCTGCTACACTACTAACCTGCTACACTACTAACCTGCTAACCTCCTGAAGGACAAACACCCAGACCTGCAGAAGGAGGTTAAAGCTAATAACTTATATACCATGGAAACATAGCTCTGGGAAAAAAAAGTAAGCTATTATAAATATTAGTATCATAAATATAATAAATAATATAAAAAAGATTATAACATGAAAATATTTTATTTTAGCCATTTAATGTTATAAAGATTACTGCATAGTACCATTTAAAGACATTGATCCTACTTAAGACAGGCTGGATCTAATGACATCTTTTGTGTTCTCTTTTTATTTGGGAAAGTATCGAACTACATGGTGGTATCGGTATCGATACCAAAATGTTGGTATCGTGAAAACACTATACTCCCCCCCAATGACTCCACCCCCCCAATGACTCCACCCCCCATGACTCCACTCCCCCAGTTCTTCTCCCAGCAGCTACTGAACAGTGGACACACTCCAGAGCGCTCAGCATTCAGAGAAACTCCATGGAGTTGATCAGAGAGGAGGATGCTGCAGGGAGCGAATGCTGACACTCTGTAGAACACATCAACACACATCACTACTAATCCACACGCTCAGTTACTAACTTCACCTATTGAGGCGAGTCTTGTTGTTCTTGGAAGATTGTTTGGCAGCCAAAAGCAAGCCCCTGGAATATCAGGAAGGCCCCGCACCAGTACGCCCGTTTAAGAACCATCTTCAGATGCATTACGTCACATTAAGAGTATCAGGAATGTGGCGGGAATGATGGAAAATTATTTTGGTAACTCATCGTGCTGATGTGTAAATTCACCTTAAGCTAAAAATAGCAACCAAGTGGAATTGACAGGAGAACACTGCTTCCTCACGTGTCTGAGTTCATGTCAAGAGATGCCAACTGTGGATATAATGTTGGAACCGGTACCTCCACATCCGTTGTCCTTTGACAGTGGTGGATCAGCGCCATGGCACTATTAATGTTGTTTGTGATGAAGTCCATGGAGTGTTTTTGAGCCGCCAAAATCTCTTTGACCTCAGAGCTCAGCGATGAATGTTTGGCCTTGATGGCCTTCAGCTTCTCCAACATCAGCGCGGGGTTCACCTGCAGACACAGGCCCATCAGCCGGCAGAACCGCTTCTCCACACTCAAATCTTATTTACTGCTCTCGCAAAAATAAGAGAAATATAAATGCTCACCATTTATATTTCTGGTATTTCATTAACTCCTGTTATTTGTTACTTTAGTAATAAAGTTAATCTCTTAAGGTTCAGTAACTAGGGTTAGTTTATAGTGTAGTTTTCCCTTAGTTACTGTCCTATGGGTATTTCTTTTTTCAATGTTTTGACTAATACATTGTCATTTTGTAAAACAATTTACTACTCAATCACCTCTGTTGATACTGAAGGCTCATCAATTAGAATATGACTTGAAAATAAATTTAAATTGGCTTTATATTGAGTTGGAGGCTGCAAACGTTGTGAGTTCACCTCAGAGCTGGATCGACTTTCCGTGGTGCTGTTGATGAAATCCAACTTCAGACGCTTCTCAATGTATTCCAGGTCTGCTTCCGACTTCAGAAACTGTGAAGAAACTCAAAGTAATAACTATATAAGAACTAATAACTAGAAACACTCCCACAGCCGACCCCACCCTGTGGAATTAGTTTTTCTGTTGCAGTCTAATCCTCAATGGCGAGATAAACTGAAACTAAATACCTCCACCCGTATCCCCTGTTGGTGGCAGTGCAGCAGGAAGTTCAGAGTTCAGAATTCCAGTGAAAACGGTGGAATTGAGTCTGTCGGTGTGTTAAAATACTCAGTGGTGTTGATTTCACCGTTTTCAGAAGTTGGACTGAAAATGACTCCAGTGTTTCCTCCAGGAGTTTTTCCAGCAGCGGGGGCAGGCTCTCCCAAGTGAATATAGAATTAAAATAAATACATGGTGCAAAAAAATAGGCTCACCCCCCCTCCCCCTCCCCCTCACGCAAACACCTGAACATTTTGAAAGACAAATAGACCTTAAACGATGCATTCTAATGCATTGTGGACGACTAAATACTACATTATGACAATATTGAACAAAACAAACACCAAATAATTTATTATGGAAGAAACATTGTTATTTAAAAGCACGTAACCTAACCAATATAAAATTGTATACAATATATATACACATGTATATAATGTATACAAAGAGGTATACAAAATAAAAATGAAATGAAATTTGACATACAGTTTGATCCTGAGGGCGCTGGAAAAATATTACTATAATAACCTTTAAATTTACACTTGTTGTGGTCACAGTATCCATCCATCCCTCCATCTTCTCCCTCTTATCCGTTTCCGGGTGGTGGGGGTGTCAGTCTGAGCACCGTCACCCAGATCACACTGCACCATTAAGAACCTTCCTGAAGGTGGAGAGCCCACAGGAAGGTGGAGAGCCCACAGGAAGGTGGAGAGCCCACAGGAAGGTGGTGCCCGGCGTGGGACATGAACCCTCTACCTTGAGATTGAGAGTCTCCTGCTCTACCAGCTGAGCTGGCCGTGGTGGTCACAGTATATGTAATGAAATTCTCTATATTTTTGTGTGAAAAAGACTACAATCGCAACATAAAGTACATTTTAATGAAACATTCTGCTGCAAAATACAGTGAACTGTAAAGGAAAGCCTCCTATAGATCCTATATAACCTCCTTGCTTGGTGGTTTGTCCGGATTGGAGCCTGCTGTGGCCGGTTCTGGCCCACGGGCCTGATGTTTGACTCCCTGGTGTAAAAGAGTGAAACTTAGAGGAGTCACAGCAGCGCCCCCTGCTAGAGGCTGTCTGCTCATTCGGTGCATGACCATTTGTCATGTTCTCGGGTTCCCTCGTCCGGTTCCATTGCACACATATTTTAGAGGCTTTGAAGAAACTTTGCACTATTTTTTTGTCGTCTTTTTCAAAAAATGACCGTCCAAATGACGGCTGGAGGGTCCGTGTACCTTTCGACCTTTTGATTTTCCTTTAGATATCTGAAAACAGGAAACCGGAAACCATCCGATTTTCGTTTTCCGATTTGATAGTGGGAAACAAAAAAAAACTTTATTAGTCTCCCGTTTCTCGTTTTGAAATTGAAAATCGAAAAACAGAAATTGGGCCATTTCCTGTTTCCTGTTTGTTAAACAAAATTCAGGAAATAAAATACGACCGTAATTCTTTATTTCAAGTTTGATTTGCTGGAAAACCTGGAAGTCGAGTCTCTTCTTCTTCTGCTGCTGCTTCACCGTAAGTACTCGTCTGGCTGGAGCTCCAGCAGAGTGAGGCTTCTCCACCTACATGGAGCTCCAGCAGAGTGAGGCTTCTCCACCTACATGGAGCTCCAGCAGAGTGAGCCTTCTCCACCTACATGTAGCTCCAGCAGAGCGAGCCTTCTCCACCTACATGTAGCTCCAGCAGAGCGAGGCTTCTCCACCTACATGGAGCTCCAGCAGAGCGAGGCTTCTCCACCTACATGACGGAGCATCACCTCCAAGCTGAAGCTGCTTCACCTGCTGAGGTGAGCAGCATTGTACCACCTTGGTTTATGATATACAGTACATGATTCTCACAGCGCCCCCTACTGTCAGAAGCAGCACAGATTGTCCTCAGAGCTCAGTCATCACAGTAAATTAAACGTTTTTCAGGAGAGAAAAATACAAATTAAAAACTAAATAATTTTAAACGTGAGGCTACAAATGTACTGAGATTCAGTAGAGTTCATTTGTAGTTACACTATAATATTTACACATTCTATTAAACAAATTATACCATTTTGTATTTTGGTTAATGGTTCGTACTATAATAGAAAATGTATTATTAGTGTTGTTCTTCATGATAGTATTACTATTAAGTATCTGTATGCAGTCGTGTGTCCTTGTCATCATCTTACTGATTTATGTGTTGTGGAGGACAGGATTGTCTTCTAAAGGAGGACGTGCCAGTGAAAGGACAGGATTGTCTTCTAAAGGAGGACGTGCCAGTGAAAGGACAGGATTGTCTTCTAAAGGAGGACGTGCCAGTGAAAGGACAGGAGCAGCTTTACAAGAGATTCAACACCACAAAACACATTTTCTACAGACGCCGTCATCATCGGCAGCTTTTCTTTGTTACTCTTCTTTTTCTGAGCGGAACTTTGTGAAACTGACGAGCTCTGATAATTAATATTCTGATAAAATTTCCATGTTGCTTTGCAGGAATGGTATTGTTAAAAATTGAATGATTCATTTAAATGTTTTGTTGTTGTTTACATGCACTCAGAGGTTATTTGTGAAATGCAAATCCTTTTTCTTTACTTTCAGAAGCGTCATATTGAAGGATTTAGGGAAGGATTTGTATGTTTTTCTTAATGTGAGCCGTTAAGTTTGTTGAACTAAAATTAGAATTATATTAAAATGAGCTCCAACAAAATGTAATTGTCACGTATGCATGACTTCTGTTGTTTCTTTCCAAGGTTGTACTTTGACTTTGTCTCTTCTTTCAAGAATAATGTCATAAAATGTCTTAAACTTCCTGTGTGTTCTGTCTCCTGAGGTTTTTACTAAAAAATACTCCTGACAACTTTGAAGATAAATATCAGAGTGAAGTATAAAATAAAGGTCTGCCTGACACATTAGCAGGATGAAGAGTTCCTCAGTCTGCAGGATGGGGTTGCCAGGTTCTCTGTCTCAGACCTTGTTGCCAGGTCAGCAGCGTTATCATCAGCCAGGTTGAGTCCTTCCTGCCAGCGAGTGGCGACCCTCCGTCCTTTCTGGAGGCTCTGGAGCTCTGCAGCTCTGGAGGCTCTGCAGCTCCTCATGAGGCTCAGCAGGGAACCACAGAGCAAAGGTAATAAGTGCAACATGGGATTTGAACTAAATATTCACTCTCCATGAGAGAATTTGCTCTTCCAATAAAGTGAGTTGAGAAAAGGTTGGAATTCTATTTTTATTTAAACCTTTTTTTCTGTTTTGCAGCTCAATATTAAGGCAAAGTTTGTTCATGAATTAAATGAATAAAAAACAGCATATTTAACCAAACTAATGAATTTATTTCATGTCATTTCAAATAACATAACAAAAGTAAGATTTTATTTGGTCATTTGTTTCATTTCAAACATAAATAAAGGGAATAAACATTCATTGCAGTAGAAAAGCGAACGTGTGTGAAAAGGAGTAGAGGGTACGCTGAATAAATCCTCGCCTCTCAATCTATTTGCACCCTGTGTATTTTTTAATCTTATTTTTTTAATTCAGACGGCAGCAGCCGGACAAACATCTGAATCAACTGTGGGTGAGATCAATGTTCACAGGCAGCCTGAAGGGGGCAGCAACGCGATGCGCCGTTTACTCTCCCATCAAGCGAAGAAGAGGGCCGACTTCCGGGTTTTCTGGCAAATCAAACTTGAAATAAAGAATTACGGTCGTATTTTATTTCCTGATTTTTGTTTAAGAAAGGCATTACAGGAAACGGGAAACGACCTGATTTCCCATTTTCGATTTTCAATTTCCAAACGTTTCCTGTTCTTTGTCTGCCAATATCAGATCGACAAATTAAAATGGGATGGTTTCCGGTTTCCTGTTTTCCGACAACAAAAGGAAAATCGAATGTCTGACAGGTACACAGACCCTGGAGGCTCGCTGCCTCAAACTGAACTGAAGTGGAGCTGCTGGTAAAATTTGCTTTCGCAGCCACTGTCCTGCCTGTGCGTCCTCAGCCCCCCGCCGGAGGACGTGCTCACGAGAACCAGACCCAGTGAGTGCAGGACTCTGCTGTGAAGGTGGAGACTTGCGGTGGTCGTATATTTGACAGCCCGTCACTTCTCAATGAACATAGAGGAAACACTGACTCAGCGAAAAACTGCATCTCCCAAAGGTAGAAGCTTTCCTTTAATGCTGAACTGTGTTTTCACAATAAAAGAAGTTGCCGTCAACAGCCGAGCCTTAGAACCATAGACAATACATGACACATGCTGAGGGGTGATGGAGGCTTTTACTTTGAAAGTGAAACCTCTGCAACAGGCGCATTTTGTCTGTTCCGTCCAGCTCTGTTGTCTTCTGCCTCCAGAAAAACTCATTGTAGTGATCAACCTTGATTGCATCCAGATTCTAGTTACTAAACATCAGTACATCTCAGCTGGATGTGACTGATTTAATAATCCACTGAGCTGACTCAGTCTACTGGGATTAAGGTGCTTTGTGGAGCTGCACCTTGCAGTTTTCAGATGCTTTGACAATACTATTGCACTGCTAGTTGTCTGATATACAGTAGTGCAATGAAGTCAGAGCGCCTGTCAACAGCTTGAAGTATTCCAGGACATCAACAAGAAACCTGATCCAACTAGGACCATCAACTCACCGCCCGAGTTCACAAACCAAAGTAAACACAACATTTATCAGTAAACAGACATTTCATTGTATTTTCACCAGAATGTTTCATTGAAATTGACTTTATGTTGAGATAGTAATCATTTTCAGTACTAAAGGTTTGATCTTACAAAACCATAGACAATTTAATCAAGTACACTGTGACCACAACACAGAAAAACTTAAGTGTCAATTTAAAGATTATTATAACAATATTTTACCAGTCTGGTTCACTCAGGATGAAACTGACTATATGGTCCCTGAAGTACATTAAATCTTATTCAATAATTATCTTGTATACATGTATGTATTGTATACATCTTGTATTGGTTCAGTTATGTGCTTTTGAAAAACTATAACATATCTGGTGTTTGGTTCTTTTGGTTTTTTTTATCCGATTCATCGAAAAAATAATCGACCAATTAATTGATTATCAAAATAATCGTTAGTTGGAGCCCTAGGTCTGTGTCGATGAAGAGTTCTGTGTTGATGAAGAGTTCTGTGTTGATGAAGAGTTCTGTGTTGATGAAGTGTTTTGTGTTGATGATGAAGTTTTGTGTTGATGAAGTATTTCTGTGTTGATGAAGTGTTTTGTGTTGATGATGAAGTTTTGTGTTGATGAAGTATTTCTGTGTTGATGAAGTGTTTTGTGTTGTTGATGAAGTTTTGTGTTGAGGATGAAGAGCTTTGTGTTGACGAAGAGTTTTGTGTTGAGGATGAAGAGCTCTGTGTTGATGAAGTGTTTTGTGTTGTTGATGAAGTTTTGTGTTGATGATGAAGTGTTTTGTGTTGTTGATGAAGTGTTTTGTGTTGTTGATGAAGAGTTTTGTGGTGATGAAGAGTGATGAAGAGTTTTGTGTTGTTGATGAAGAGTGATGAAGAGTTTTGTGTTGATGAAGAGTTTTGTGTTGTTGATGAAGAGTGATGAAGAGTTTGTGTTGATGATGAAGAGTGATGAAGAGTTTTGTGTTGATGATGAAGAGTGATGAAGAGTTTTGTGTTGATGATGGACAGTTTCTTGCAAAGCAACAAGCAGGTGGGCCTGAGAGAAGCAGCGAGTTGGAAAGCGGTTTTAGAAGTTGGAACAGGACAGCACTGCTGCGGGTCACACGGTCGAAGTCATCGATAACTAACGAGCCGCTGACGGTGTCCACAGCGGGAGAACCAGCGGAACATGAAAACATTCTACTTACCATCGCCTCCAGCTTCTCCACCGTGGACTCCATGTTGAATCGAGCTCAGCCTTAGAGCCAGCCTGTGATTGGTCACATGTCAGGAACAGACACAGCTGATTGGACAGCTGCGAAGTGGGGGGCGGGCTTTCAGTGCGTACTTTATGACTGCGCGTCTTTGCCCGCCATCCCCATCCTAGACATATATAGATAGACTCACACATTTTCCCATCCTAGACATACACATTTGAACTTATACCGCCTTCCTTGACATATACCGGTAGACTCACATATACCCCATCATAGACATACACATTTGAACTTATACCGCCTTCCTTGACTTATACCGGTAGACACTGTATAGACATATACAGGTAGACGCCATTGCTGTCCCAGTGAATGCCGTTTGAAAGCGTTCATATAAAGGTTTCAAAGTGTTTATCTTTGTTTGGTGGATATGTGAGACTCTGCCCGTCACTCAGCCGCTGCTGCACGCGCTCACATTACAGTTCCTGAGAAGGTAACATCGGGGCGAGGATAGAACTCAGGTCACAACTTCACATCCTGACTACGGTGCTGACAGGCAGTCACATCTGTCCTGAAGCGGAATCAACCGGTGACCAGAAGTAACAACGAACGGTCACCAGTTAACATGGGCACCACTTGATATGGAACACCCCTCTTCTGCTTGGGAGCGCGTTGTCATTGTGTTTGACTGTCCAGCACCATAACTCCTACGTGAAATCATCAAACTTTAGTTTAAATAACGTGTTTTTCATGGCAATATGCTGGATTTTTTTAATCATTTCAGTATTTTGTACAAATAAAAAAACACAAGGTATTTCACTCATTAAACTTTCCAATTCTATTTACAAAAACAAATTTATTGATCATATGTTAAGACATTCACAAACACTTTATACATGTTTCTTGCAAAT
Organism: Lipophrys pholis; assembly: GCF_963383615.2. NCBI lineage: Eukaryota > Metazoa > Chordata > Actinopteri > Blenniiformes > Blenniidae > Lipophrys > Lipophrys pholis. The sequence continues at coordinate 26,538,064 of NC_137634.1, read as the reverse complement.
GGAAAAACAACCTTTTATGCCTTTGGTAAGTAAGAAAGACATGGCTATATTTACAGAAATTCTTAAGAATGTTGACTTGTTATAAAACATCACTGTTTCTGTAATTTTACAGACATGTCATCTTAAAAAATAAAATAAAATAAACAGAAATATTTGTGATTTTGAAATTGAAATTTTCCCTCGAATACCAGAAGCCAGACCAATGTGAACAGTGCAAACTGCTCTGTGAGTTCACTAAACTGTCTGAAGGACAACGCAGGCTTCAAAGAGCACACCTCTATGGAGGTCACCTCCAGAAACTACTTGTTCACAAATAACTAAAAAGGAAAAGTAGTGAGACTCGTATTAGGAGATGAACATTGTGGTTTCAGAATGACATTGCTTGCTCTGTCATGCAACACATCAATGTGAAGTTAAAGTTCCACTGCTCACTAAATGACTTCACTGGGAGACGAAGACTCTGCCACAGGAAGCTCCAGCTTCTCGCACTGGATCAGCTTCAGGGTTAAATGTTGAGCAATCTCATTAGGATCCGTGTAGAATGCAGGTGGAACATTCTGAAAGGAGAGAACCACATCTGTGTTAAATGACACAGTGACTCAGGCACGATTAAAAGTTAAGGTTATTCTGTCATGTCTCTGCCTCAGAGGGTCAAGACACCAATCTTGTTCCAAGAATAAGAGCATGAACACCTTTTCTTCTGGAATCTTGTATAAAGACCAAAGTGTAGAAGGTGAGCTGTGCATCACAGGACCAACACAGAGAGACACATTCTCACATCACAAAGCCTGCTTTATGGCTGGAAACAAACTGAACAAGGAGGAGCTTGGATTTAGAATCGATCTTTCAGCTGCACATTGCAAATAAAAAATAAGGATATTTAAAAATGAGGCAGAGATTTACAGTATTCAGGTACACAGGAAAAAGTTTGTGTTGATATCAGAAAATTAATCATTGCGTTTGCATTTTTCACACAGTTGAGTGGCAACACACTTTGACAACAGGCCGCCTGGTGTTGGGTGGTCGGTTGTATTCTGTGTTTAATCCAGGCTGTGATATCGGATTAACTGGTGATCTGGAGCTCCAGGTGACTGACAACAGTCGTTCTCTCTGCCACCAGAGCTAAACAGAGAAGAATGGATGGAACGCCTCTCCCCGTCACCTTGGTGAATGAGTGAGACCACAACCCGATACACCCTCACACCCCCGAGGAGCTAAAGGTGGAGCATCACGTGACCAGCACAGGGTCTGTCAGCGTCCAATGACAGGGGCGGCCGAGGCGTCGCTGGAGACAACGTTTAAAGAGTTAGTTGCTTCTTGAACATCCAGTCATGGAGGATTTAGGACAATACAGGTCTTCTGAAGAGGAAGAAGAGGATGTTCATGGAGGATGTTCAGAAGGAGCTGAAGAGGAAACTGAGGAAGGCCAGAGAAACCACGAGAAGACAGAGCAACCGAGAAGAGGTTTGAATCAGATAAAGATGATGAAATTATCTCCAGGGGTCAAAGTGCAGCAGAACTGTGAAAGAGCTGAACTTCTTCTTCTTCAACAGGTTGAACAAACTTCTGGCCTTGACTCGATCTGAGGCTGCGTTGACTCCACCACCTTCAAGTGGGAATGGAAAACCTTGGTTGCGTTTGGGTGTTGGTTTACAGGGACGGTGCCGGGGGTCACTGAAAAATAAACTTATTGAAACTGGCTTCTGTGGGAGAGAGGAGATGAACACACACACACACACACACACACACACACACACACACACACACACACACACACACACACACACACACACACACACACACACACACACACACACACACACACACACACACACACACACACACACACACACACACACACACACACACACACACACACACACACACACACACACACACACACACACACACGAGCCTGGAAGAGGCAGTAGTGTCTGAGTTTTTGTGTTTGTTTTGATTTACTTTAATACAATAAAGTCTCTGGAACATGTGACTCCGTGACTCTGTGACTCTGTGGATGAACCTGCTGGCGGCGTGCTCGACCGCCACAACTTCCAAACTGGAACTTGCTGAAAATGCTTCATCTACGGGGGAAACGTTAAGAGAACCTTTCTGAAACGCCGGTTCTGCATCCCCGTCCAGCTTAGTAGGTAGAGCATGAGACTCTCAGTCTCAAGGTAGAGGGTTCATGTCCCACGCCGGGCGCCACCTTCCTGTGGGCTCTCCACCTGCAGGAAGGTTCTTAATGGTGCAATGTGAGCTGGGTGACGGTGCTCAGACTGACACCCCCACCACCCGGAAACTGATAAGAGGGAGAAGATGGATGGAGGGATGGAGGGATGGAGGGATGGCGGGATGGAGGGATGGTTCTGCATATGCATCAGTAGATTGACAATGTCAATGAATGAATCCAGGGGCTGTTTGTACTTTTCAGTCTTTTAGAACTAAACAGTGCTTCTCTAATAAAGTGTACGTTTACTATTCAACATCTGGTTCACGTGTGGAGACTTTCTTTCTTCTAATCAGATACTGAGTGGACCAAAACCACGGAGAAAGACGGTTTAAAGGAGCTTGCATGTTTACAGCATGTTTACTGTTCTGAGTGGATTCATCCTTGGTTTTAGTACATGAACGCAGCACCCAGGAGTGCTCCTGCAGGAAGACTACATCGGTTTTCATGTTTCCTTCTGTGTGTGCGGAGATCGTTTGCCGTCTGAACGCAAAACTTTTCTGAAATGAAAAGGCACAACCCATGCACACTTCAGCCGAGTCTGAGGTTGCTTCCACACGAGAACTCCAGTTCACGTAAACGAGATGTTTTTAGGCCGATCAGCTGCAGGAGGCGGAGCTTTAGGAGCTTTAGGAGCTTTAGGAGCTTCAGAAGCCCGGAAACTGGTTTTTTTTAACCCGGGTCCCAGAGTGACGAAATTCTAAAACCCTGGCTCGTCTGTGAGGTGTGGACGGCAAAGACCATCAAAACCAATGATGTCATCACCCCCTCACCCCCACCACGGTCCGTGATGTCACCGAATAACCACAACAATCCTGGACTCCATGCTCCAGGTGGCGCTCCAGAAGTTACTGATGCTCACCGGAGGAGGAGCAGGAGCATAGAGCTATAGAACCTAGAGTTATATTGATGTTCTATAGGGGAGAAAAAGATTGTTTTGGCTCATGTGGATGTGGCCTGAGTTCTGCTTCTTCATCGATACGCACTTTAAAACAACCACAGCTGAACCAAAGCTCTGCACACTAACGGATATAAACCCAAACAGATGAAGTGCGAACAACAAAAAAAAAGGGAAGCATAATCTGAAGCCAACGAAGAAAAATGGGTTTTAAGATGAAAGTTACGGGGTTTGGCTGATGGGAGGAGGAGGAGGAGGAGGAGGAGGAGGAAGAGGAGGAGGAGAGGTAGCAGCCACAGCGAGCAGTGCTGAGGGGAGCTGGTGGGGGTGGAGCTTACGCCACCCTGAAGTTCCAGCTACGAGCCTTTCCTGCCCCGCTCAGCTTCAGCCAGCAGCTCCTTCCTCTCTTCCCATCGACACTCTTCAGACACCGACTTGTTTCATTGAATAGTTTGAGAAGAGGGAATCACTATCGCATGCTTCTAGGTAAACGTCCGACTTCCGTTCTGTCACTGGAGCATGAAATGTTTACATTTCCCCTCCATTTCTCCCCAAACCAGACATGCCTAACTTTTTGGTGAGTAGTGTGTAATAGCAGAAACAAGGTGAAGAGGCTTTGAGCTCTTAACTGTGGACTGTTGCTTCTTTATCCGTGTCAGAAACATAAAGCAGCGTGACTTGAAACAACGTTCACGTCTATCAGATGTTCAACTGGTGATTCAAAAATATCTTAAAAAAAAACAACAACTAATTCTGATGTTTCATCATTTTTGAAAAACAATTTACTTCCAACCATCCTGACTGAAGGGAATGTCTCCCTGATATGTTCCTGTAGGAAACAGAAGCTCACAGGAACCTTGGTCACCATTAATCACCAGACATTCCATTTCAACCCGTCTGCCTGCAGAACATTTGGTTTTCCACAATCCTGCATTAAGTCAAATATTAATCTGATCTGCTTTTGATCCCACCAACATCTGAATTCTTATTCTTATTAGTCTCATTTGTTAGTTATCATATAATTATTATCATTACAGTTATTGCATTGGTTAAATTTTAATAAAGAAATCGTGGCTTCATCTGCGTTGAGTGTCTGTTGGTATAAAGATTCACTGACTTTGTCAAGTATTCATGACGGGGTTTTTAGTCTGTTTATTAAATAAATAGATTTGTTTCCTTCAAGATGATCAACACCGAACTGTTTTCCAACCTAAAGAGTAAAGAAACTAAACATAACGGTTCAGCCAGATGCCAGAAGGAACATGGATTTGATGCCGACATTGTACCTTCAGAACAATTTAAAAATGGAGTCAGCTCTGCAGACTGCTTTGTTCTCTGAACATGCATCCCACTCACCTTCAGCTCAGTTATTTTGTTTTCCCTCGTGCTGAATTCACGGAGCATGAAATCCTTCCCAGCCTGGAATCAAAAGCAAAATCATCCTCCGTCACTCTCCAGGCTTCAGTGGAGTTAGTCTGGATAAACATGAGCTCGGTCAGATAATTCACACGGGAGTTTATGTGAAGTAACTTGCCTCATGATACAGTCGAGTGTCATTTATTCTTATCAGCACGCCGTCCACTCGGAGGAAGAAACGCAGTAACAGGAAGAAACTGGTGGGCATCACCCTCTGCAGCAACAGGAAGACACATCACAGGCAATCAACAATATATATTAGTATCACAGACAGACAGACAGACAGACAGACAGACAGACAGACAGACAGACAGACAGACAGACAGACAGACAGACAGACAGACAGACAGACAGACAGACAGACAGACAGACAGACAGACAGACAGACAGACAGACAGACAGACAGACACACACACACACACACACACACACACACACACACACACACACACACACACACACACGTGTGTGACGAGCCACCAGAGGTTAAAAAAAGGTAAGTTTACTCCAAATGCGAGCAATGGTTGATCGAGCCTTGGAAGTTTGTGTTACTAATTCCTACATGTGTTCCAACTTTTCTGGATTCCTCCCAACTTCCTCTATCTGCATAAAAGCAGTGCTGGAACACACTGTTACTCCCTCTCCTCCCAGAAGAACCAGGTGCTGGTTTGGTGCAGGTGCCAGTGCTTAGTTGGTTCATATTTGGCTCCTCGTAAGAAGCGCTTGTTTTTCCACTGACGAGGAGGAAAGTGAGAGCCGTTTCATTGTTTGTCACTGCAGAGGTGTGAGAAGACCCTATTAGAATGTAGGAATCACTATCAATATATTTTCTTCTTCCACGGCCGAAGCTGGTCCATGTTGACGGGCTAAACATGCTCAAAAACTCATGAAAATTTGAACACACATCAGAAGTGGCAACAAATATTACATTTCATGCTCATTGCGCTTGTGTCAGGCCAAATGGCTGGATACCGCCCTCTACCATCTCTTTACACATTTGTAACATCTACTATGGGAAGCATGTTTCACCTCCGCCCGAGGAATGTTGTAGGCATATGTAGCACATAGAGCTCACCAAAAGGTCCATTTATGCAAAGCTATGAAACAGGAAGTGATGTGTAACTGTGTGCTGCATGCTCCAATCTGCCTGTCGACTTTTTGAGAGATAGGAGGCGAACCAGTTCAGAACAGTACCAGAGAGTCCTACCAGGTTTTGAAGGCTATTTAACAAAATGTGGTGATCAACCGTATCAAAGGCTAAGATCCAGTAGCACCAGGACGGAGCTAAGGTGCAGTAGCACCAGGACGGAGCTAAGGTGCAGTAGCACCAGGAGCTAAGATCCAGTAGCACCAGGACAGAGCTAAGGTGCAGTAGCACCAGGACGGAGCTAAGATCCAGTAGCACCAGGAGCTAAGGTGCAGTAGCACCAGGAGCTAAGGTGCAGTAGCACGAGGAGCTAAGATCCAGTAGCACCAGGAGCTAAGGTGCAGTAGCACCAGGAGCTAAGATCCAGTAGCACCAGGAGCTAAGGTGCAGTAGCACCAGGAGCTAAGATCCAGTAGCACCAGGAGCTAAGATCCAGTAGCACCAGGACAGAGCTAAGGTCCAGAACTCCCATGAACCCTCGAGCACCCGGTGGAGAGTATAGAGCTGGTCCAGTGTTCCACGAACAGGACGAAAACCACATTCTTCCTCTTGGATCCGAGGTTCTACTAACGGCCAGATCCTCCTCTCCACTACCCTGGAATAGACTTTCCTGTCTCTCCGCACCTCCTCCATCAACCTCTCCATGTCTCTCTACACCTCCTCCATCAACCTCTTCATGTCTCTCCACACCTCCTGAGGATCCCCCCCCCCCCCCATTTACTTATTTATTCTCTGTTTTAGCTTATTTCCACTTATTTATTCTTGCAGTGCAATTTAGGCACATTATTCCATCTCAGGAATTTTTAAGCATTTTAACTCAGGTACTTTTTGTGTCTTTTTTTGACCCTGCGTCAAAATTTCCTTCTGCAGTGCATCTCTGATGTAAATGATCAGAATGACAAAGTTATCTATCTATCTCTCTCTCTCTCTCTCTCTCTCTCTATCTATTCCAGTATTATTCAATCCAGTTGTAGATATGCATTTCGTCAGCCATCCCAAAGGGGGTGCTGCAGCACCGTAAGCAAGTCGACTTTCTACCGACTTTTTAAAGCACATTCAAGTGTCCCCAGGTACAGAGAGGTAAGAACACATAACGTTCAAGCTTCTTTTGACAGACACATGTATCATGGCAGCAGTCTGTCCCGTCTGTCTTTCTTCAGACATGCATGCTTTTGAAACAAAGTCTAAAAGCTCCAAACGCTCACACAGGCCAGCTACAAACTGAACTAATTTAATATCCATGTATAAATCAGTGAAATACCTCTCACGTACGAACTGTGAAAGCAGAGAGGCAGAACTTACAATTTTCACACTGATCATAGAGACTCCATGATCATGAAGCTCGTCTTCAAAGAGCAGCACATCGTCAAAGAACATGATGTGTTCCCGAGCCTTCAGCTTCTCCATGTCAATACGCTCCGTCGTCTCCGTCACCTTCAGAAGGAAGTCAAACCACAGGACACATTAGTCTCTCGCTCAATCATTTTTATAGGGTTCATTACGAGAAAGCTATGTTTTGTATCCCGGTAGAAAGACCCACCTTAATCACCACACCTTCCCCGATGAGCGTGCCTCTGTAGTCTGTAGTGTACGTCCAGTCGTAAGGTCTCACCACCTCTTTGGAGTGCTCAGAATCAGCCCTGAAAGAAGAAACCTGTACTGACGAGCCACCACATAACACTACAACCAAAGTGAAAAATAAAGACCCCTCCATCATTGTGAAAGTACGAGGAAGGTGGATGAATACAACTGAAGAGTCAGTCCTTGTATCTTGTGATTTAGAACAGATGAACTCCAATGTGAGGATCTTGAGTTAAACCAATAATGTGGGTCCATAACTGAGAATATATTCAGAACCGATGATTCCCATTCAGACTCATGTGAGGCTTCACGGCTTTATCTTTGACGTGATAGTTTGCAGTACAGGATTCCCTCAGGGCACCACGCTGCTTCTTCTCCCTCTACACTTCCTGCCACCTCCACAAGTTCTCTGATAATACAGCCACTGTTGGCCGTGTATCGAGGGAACGATCTGGACTATAAGGAGGTCATGTCCAACTTGGTGGACGGGTGTGGTCAGGATCATCTCAGGAGAGGGTGATAGACTTCCATAGGAAGGCGCCAACACACACTCCAGTGAACATCCGGGGTTTAGACATAGAGACAGTGGACTCTTCCTAATACCTCAGTGTTCACCTCAACTATAACGTCACCTGGACCACCAACACAGAGGCCCTGGACAGGAAGAGCCAGAGACCTCTACCTCCTCAGGAGGCTGAGGTTCTTCAGTCTGCAGGACCTCTACCTGCTGAGGAGGCTGAGGTTCTTCAGTCTGCAGGACCTCTACCTGCTGAGGAGGATGAAGTTCTGTCCTAGAGACCTGGTTCTGTTCTGCAGACCTGGTTCTGTTCTGCAGACCTGGTTCAGATCATGGAGGAGGGTGAGAGGAGAATCCTGGCAAAGCTGGAATCCATTACGGACGCCTCTCATCCCCTCCACCACACCGTAGGAGCATTAACCTGCTCTACTGTAGGAGCCTTAACCTGCTCTACTGTAGGAGCATTAACCTGCTCTACTGTAGGAGCATTAACCTGCTCTACTGTAGGAGCATTAACCTGCTCTACTGTAGGAGCATTAACCTGCTCTACTGTAGGAGCATTAACCGCTCTACTGTAGGAGCATTAACCTGCTCTACTGTAGAGCAGCCAGGTGATTCATACCTGCTACTGTGATTCTGTTCAACAGCAGGAACTGAGAAATAAACTGTTTAAATGGTTGTTTCACTGTGAATACTGTACATAATATTACTACCCAGTCCCCCCCATGTGTATCTATGCATATATATTTATCTAATTATCTATTTTGACATCCTGTCGATTGTCTTGTGTGTAACTATCCTGTCTTGTCTTATTGTGAAGAGAAGCCAGTAGATGTTTACCATCGACCTCAGGCAGCACAGCATCACTGGCTCAAAGGACAGAGACGAGTGGAGATTAAATCCACCCACGCAAAGGGCTCCATGTTCAAGTATTCAGTTCCAAATATATTTCTGAGTATTATGTTCGGGAACCCGGTGTTACTGTGTGTGTGAGCATGTGAGTTATATTTACATAAATTGCAGAAGAACAGGCTATGTTATGTTTGGGGGAAGAAGAATTTCATTTCATGTCCTACTGTCCATTGTATAATGATTTAAGAATGACTTTGGTTGAGAAAATGTAACGAAATAATCTCTTTTGTTTGGCAGAAGGTGATATGCTGAGTTGGTTATTCAGAAAATACATTTTTAGTTTGGCAAGATATGTGCAAAAAGCTGATATGAGACTGAAAGCTTTGTATCCAGACTCAGACTGATGAAATGTTTGTGTTATAGTGAAAATGTACCATGGCTGCTATCTTACTATTAATCTATATAGTGTCATATAAGCCCATATGGGCAGGGCACATGTGTGCCTGACACTTCATTCATTCATTCGTTCATTCATTCATACATTCATACATATCATATCATATTATATTATATTATATTATATCATATTATATTACTGTTTCTGTTTCAATCTCACCACTGTTCGATATTAAAACAATAAAACAGTTCATTGGTAGTTTCATGTTAAATAGTTTGACTACATACAATACCATAGGTATTGTAGTATTTATATTAACAGTTGATAGTGTAGCTCATCTTCTAAATCACAAGGTTGTAGGTTCAATCCCCATCTGCCAAAGTGTATGATTGAAAGCTGGTTTTCTGCACAACGTTTCGTTACTCATGTTTTAGTGAAGCTTCATGGAGCCGCTACGGTGGGGCTCAGAAACATCCGCTCCACTTTGAAGCTACTAAGTAATTGAGGTAATGTAAAGCTCACCCCCGTCAGAGGAAGGTGTGGAAAAGCCCTGCAGCAGGCCTCTCACCTGCTCTCCTGCCACTCCTGAGCACAGGCCACTTTGACAGCGTCCTCGTTGGTACCGACCCTCTTGAGGGCGTCGATGGCGTTGAACTCAATCCCGTAGCCGTCTGTGTGCTGGATGCGCAACACGTTGTCTCCAAATAACATCTCTGGAAGAGCAGGCATGTTTATCTCCTCTGCTAACCTGGAAGTGCAAACAGTACATGGGCGGGATGAACTCAAAACAGTTTGTGGGGAAAAACATTGAAAGTCATCGTCCGAGAAACAAAGACAGTGTCCAGTGGAGCTTCGTGGGGAAGACTGGATGGATATACTAGTAATAGTGGAACATTCGCATTCATTTCTGGACAAATCATAACGTTTCCCTTTGTTTAGTTTATTTCATTCAAAGCAAAAATACAATAAGAAAACAATTTAATACAAAACAGAACAAAGGTTTTCAAATTCCTGAATGAAAGAAGCAGAAAGATTAACTTAGTCTGAAGACATTAATAGTCTTTATCTCAACCAGTCATTTTCCATGGAAGAGTTTTATTCAATAAAACAAAAACCCCACTGTGATTCTCCTTCATCATTTCTTTGTATTTCAGTAATAACCCGGTTTTAATCACGTTTTAAAATCTAGTGTGTTTTAGAATCTTCTGTCTAGTTTGTTTAATAACTGGACCCTTAACCGAAACAACGTTCTTGTACTTTGGTCCTAAATCTATTAGATTTTTTTAAAGATTTCTGTTCCTTTTAAGTTAAAGTTACTTTCTTATTTTGCCAATTTATTTTGCACATTTATGGGTAAAAGTTCTTGAGGACCGTCATACATAATCTGCAGAACACTGAAATGTTGGCGGTTTTAACTGGACGAATAAAGAGTTTATTGGACGTACAGGACTCATTCTTCTTATGGTTCTATTCTGGAGGACCAAGTGACTTGTTGGTATTCCCCCAAGCTTCCACGCAGTATGTCAGTAATGGACAGAGAGTTATATTACATGTACAGTGCTTTGTCATCGAACAATCCTTGTACTTTGTATAATTCAGCAATAGTTTGATATTTTTACTTTGGTATAATTGATGTGTGATTTCCCGTTCAAATTCTCATCAATCACGTCACCCAGAAACTTAAGATTCCCTCTCTAATGATTTTAACACCATCGGTATTGATTAAACCAATTTTCTTTCACCACATCCAGCAATCGTGTTAATTTTCCCAGAATAAAATAAAGAGGTATCATCTGGAAAGGGAATACATTTGAGCAACGTAGATACAGAAATAAGGTCATTAATACATCAGATAAATAGTTTTGGTCCAAGTACTGACCCCTGAGGTACACTACACTTTATATGATGCGACATCATCTATCCATACACACGGTTTTCTATAGTCTAACTGGAAGGCCACTGGTGCGCCGCCCCTCTGATGCCATACTTGCTTTGTTCAGTATGGTGTGATCAATTGTACTGAAGCCTTTAAGGTCAACACAGACACTTAGAAAATAGTGTCATTTATCTATGACCGTGGATATTTCTGCAGTTAACTGCACAAGTGGAGTGACTGGTTCTGAAACTGTAATGACTGCTGCTTAAAATAACGCACAGTGGGGAAGAGAACTATTTGATCCCTGCTGAATTATTTGTAAGTTTGATAGAAATGAACCAACTCGTTTTTCAAGATGAACTGGTATAAACGTACAGAAATCTCTCACCGTTCAATGTCTTTGGATTTCATGATGTGGTTTTTGGCTGCAGTCACTCTCCATGGTCCAAAAGTGAAGTCTTGGTTACTGCTCTTGAAACCATGGGACATCATCGTGGACAAGGAGGCCAACATCAACTACAACACAGACCGTCAGCATCTCAAACAGCTCACCAGCACCGAATCATCACTTGTTTTTTCAGTTAATTCAACACAGAAGGTTTTCTGCTTCTGTTATTATGCTAACCATGACTAAGGTTTTCCTATTAAATATTCTGAAATACTTTAATAAAATCTTTCTAACTTGAGATAAAGTCATAAAGAAGAAAACAAAAACGGCTCAAAATATTCCAGATTAGTTTTTTTAAATTCTGAAATACTTTACAGTTTCAATTGAATTAATGGAAAGGAACGTTTTACATTGAAGTTTAATGTTTAAAGATCCACATAGGACATATTATAATTTTCCAAAATTCAAATCATCAATCCACAATGTTAATTATTAATGTTACAAGTATTCACAACTTGAAGTTAGTGGAAATAATATAAGATACTTGATCCCAGAGGGAAATTCTTTTCCAGCATTGCTCCACACAGAATAGGATATAAATAAAATAGAATGTTAAAATACCAAACAAGTCAGAATAAAAATTAAATAAGCAAACATTAAAAGAAACATCTTTTCGTTCCATATGTACAGAATAAAATGTGTCGGAAAGCCTTAAACTGAACACACATTTTGAGTTTGAATTTGAGTACCTAATACAAACAAACGCGCTTGAAAAGTAGAATATTTTTTGATTTGCATATTGTTGGAAGTGTTTTCATGTCTTACTGAGACGTTGACGTCAAGCTCATTTACGAGTTTCACAGTAAAGACTCGGTTATTAGTCCACAACACATTGTGTCCAAGCGAGATCTCCTAAACCAGTTATTCAGAACATCATTTATTATTTGTATTAATTTGTCCAAAAAGACTTGAAAACAGAGCTCTTACTTTGTTGTTGTATTTTGAGTTTACAACAGAAGAGCCATTACTTCTATTATGACTAAATTCCTGTTATTAATAATTTCCTGTGGTTATGTTTTGTGGACGAGAGATTTCAGAAGGATGACAAAGTATAAGAAGAGGCACATTGAATATATTAAAATGATCTTTAATGTGTCAACATGATGAATCTACTTCACTCTGAGTGTCAGCGGCGCTTCCTGGTGAAAAACATCACGGACTCACAGAACCATTAAAGGATACACAGATAATCTAAAATACTGAAAGATAAACCACACATACCCTGATGATGCGGGTCCGCCGTTTCCTGCGCGTCGGTGAAAAGTGTCCGGCTGGTCTACAATCAAACTATGGTTCCACTTCCTCGGTGACGTAAAGAGGAGCGGAATATTCACAAATAGGGAAAATAATTATTTAATGCTAGAAGCAAACAGCTTTAATCTTTAAGAGAAGAGACACACAGGAAACGTGTGTGTCGACACTCGAAATCAGACGACGTCCAAAGTCATGACACACACTCCACCATAGTGGGAAAACACAGTTTTACAGTAGTGCTTAGGTCCAGTGTAGGTCAAGATCTGTCCAGTGTAGGTCAAGATCTGTCCGGTGTAGGTCTAGATCTGTCCAGTGTAGGTCTAGATCTGTCTGGTGAAGTACAAGATCTGTCCAGTGTAGGTCTAGATCTGTCCAGTGTAGGTCTAGATCTGTCTGGTGAAGTACAAGATCTGTCCAGTGTAGGTCTAGATCTGGCGGGTGAAAGTACAAGTTCTGTCCGGTGTAGGTCTAGCTCTGTCCGGTATAGGCACCAAATCTGTCCGGGCCATGGACTTTAAAGAAGAGAAGCCGCATAGGCTGCTGCTGCCAAAGACATAATAAAGAGTATATAATGTCTATGGCCACGGCGCAGGAAATACAGCCGCCATCTTGGACCGATCGTCAAACCCATAGACATATACGAGGTCGGTGCCACAAAAGTTCAAAACAGCCAAAATGATCCAATTGCCAAAGAATGATAAACAACCATTCTCCGATGTAAACAGTCGCCCAATTACTATATCGTCTGTTTTGAGGAAAATCATGGAAATATTTATATCTGAATAAATAAAATTCTATGTTGTAATGTTAGATGTTGTAATGTAACTTTGTAATGTAAAGTATTGTTGAATTGTTTTTATTGGACCCCAGGAAGAATAGCGACAGCTCTGCTGCGCTCATGGGGATCTCTACAATAAACATAAACAGTACTTGTGTACATGTTAATGGGTTTTTGTTGTTTATCTATGGGGGCTGGAATAACAATCCATCGACAGGCCAATTCCAGGCTATTTTCCGCCGCCTCATGGTCCACTGTGGTGTGTCTCCTGGCAAGTCTGGAAACGTGGCAGCAGTGAACGACACTGTGTCCCTGTCTGCTGTTGATCTGTCCTCGGCTCCAGCAGAAGAAGAATCTGAAGACCTCCCGTCCCCGTTCCCCAACATCCCTGCTCTCGTGTGTGACCACAATGATCTGCCCACATGATTTGGTGGCCTTGTGGACAATGCTCTGACTTATATACAGGGTTTGTTGTGAGACGCGTTTTAAGGACGCTGTCTTGTAGTGTGTGCCGTGGTAGCCTGGTGACAGATGCTGCACCTGCATCTTTTGATAAGAGCTCCCACTCGCTGACCCTCAGGAATAGGGGAGGGCTCATGATTCCTTCTGAGGGGACAGTGAAGGTTGTCAATTCAGCAGAGCGTTTCATTTGCCAGTCAGAACCAGAGCAGAACATGAGTGTGTCCTCTCTCAACCGGTTGGTCCGTGGAGACAAACTAAGATTCCATCACATTACAAAAATGAGAAAACACTAAAACTCCAAATTGGCAATTCACAGAAGAGGCTGTCCTTTTCCAAGGCTTCTGAATTTGTGAAATGAAACAACCTCAAAATCATTTTGAGTGGTTGGTGTCATCAATCTATAAATATGTAACAACAAATAGGTAAATATAATGAATAAATGCAATATAAAAGGTAAATATGTAACAACAAATATATAATGTGAGGTTGATATGTAAGAATAATATGTCATATAATATGTAATAATAGATAAATGTGTAACAATAAATAAATATGTAATAGGAATATATGTAAAAATTATACTGAGTGAGCGTAAATACATAAATACACTGTCTTACACTGTCCAGCAAAGAAAGATATCAAGCAGAAGATAAAGGAAACTTTAATAAACTTCAGCAGAACTTACAACAGTAAAAACACGTTAGAAACATTATGTACATAGAAAAATTACATAGTTTTTAAAAATTCTAGTTTTTTCTTTTATTTCCCAGAACCTCCTGCAGTGATACACAGGTCAATAATGTTCCTACCCTGGAACCTTTCTCTCCTGGAGGTGTCGTGACTCCAGCTTCAGGGTTTCCAGGAGCATCGTTATGTTGATACTGATGCTCCTGCTGGTCATCAGGTATTCTGCTGTACTGCTGGTTGATGGTGTCACCTTCTAATTCTTCCTCCTGCTGGTCATCAGGTATTCTGCTGTACTGCTGGTTGATGGTGTCACCTTCTAATTCTTCCTCCTGCTGGTCATCAGGCATTCTGCTGTACTGCTGGTTGATGGTGTCACGTTCAAATTCTTCCTCCTGCTGGGGCTGTTGATGGTGTCATGTTCTAATTCTTCCTCCTGCAGAGCCCAACACACGTTACCTAAACAGAAAACATTTCCCCCTCTATCATAGTGGAGATATTTGTGATACCAAAGGAGGTTTATTGATAGTTCAATTGTTCATTTTGTCATTCTAAACATGTATATTACAGACTCTTTTCTAATGACAGGTATATGCAGGGAGGATTCTACCTTGCTGACATTTTCCAGCTGCATCTGTAGTCTTCCTCCTGGAGGTCCAGGGAGGAGGAGGAGGAGGAGGGTCAGGGTCCAGGGAGGAGGAGGAGGGTCCAGGGAGGAAGAGAAATGTCCAGGTAGAAGGAGGAAGGTCCAAGGAGGAGGAGGAAGGTCCAGGGAGGAGTAGGAGGAAGGTCCAGGGAGGAAGAGGAAGGTCCAGGGGGAGGAGGAGGAAGGTCCAGGGTGGAGGAGGAAGAGGAAGGTCCACGGGATGGAGGAAGGTCCAGGGAGGAGGAGGAGAAAGATCCAGGGAGGGGGAGGAGGAGGAGGAGGAGGAGGAGGAGGAGGAAGGTCCAGGGAAGAGGGGGAGGAAGGTCCAGGGTGGAGGAAGAGGAGGAAGGTCCAGGGATGGTGATGGAGACAACCAGGTGACACTGAGGATGCGAGCGAGACTCCAGCTCCCTGCTCCTGAAGAACGACCTGCAGGCCTCAGAGAGCAGAACCACATCTAGGCAGGAAGCTCTCCTCATGGAGTCATGTTCTCTAGTCATGTTCCTGAGTCATGTTCCCGAGTCATGTTCTCTCGTCATGTTCCCGAGTCATGTTCTCTCGTAATGTTCCTGAGTCATGTTCCCGAGTCATGTTCCCGAGTCATGTTCTCTAGTCACGTTCTCCAGTCATGTTCTCTACTCATGTGTAAATATATGGAGATGGATAGATAAAGACAGAGATTGACGGAGAGATGTAAAATGTTCTTCATCTTCTGTAACTCTGCTCTCCTCGCTTTGACAAATTTCACCATGTGACTGTAAATGATTGTTTATGACTGTAAAATATAGAACTTAACGTTTCTCTGTTTTATTTGATAAACAACGTGATGTTGCTTTAAAGAAGAAATTGTCTCGGGTGAATTTGAACAATTATGAGGTCTATGAGGAGAACATAGAACAAAAAGAAAGACACACTACCAATTCAGTAAGTTATTAACTCATGTATGAATAAAATATATACATGTAATAATTCAAGCATCAAAAACAATCCTCACTCCTCATCTGGAGGAGTTCCTCTTCTCCTCTGGGTCAGGCTAGGTAAATCTTCCCTGCTTCTACCTGTCGTTAAAAAAGAGTCTATAATATACATGTTTAGAAGGACAAAATGAACAATTCAACTATGAATAATCCTCCTTTGGCATCACAAATAACTCCACTATGATATTGGGGAAAGTTTTCTGTTTAGGAAACATGTTGAGCTCTGCAGGAGGAAGAATTACAACGTGACACCACCAACGGCCCCAGCAGGAGGAAGAATTAAAAATGTACTAAAAGATTTTTTTACGAATTAATTGCACAATTTTCTGTACCCAATTGTGATTAATCACATTGTTTTTCTACTGAAGACTGAAGCTTGTAATGAATATTTATTCAGGAAAAACCACAGAATTAATGTCGACTCAGCACACAAACTATATTTAAATTCAAAGATTATTTTTATAACGTTATTTTAGCTTTGGGTGAAACTGTTTCTTCTCAATATTAGCAATATAATAAAAACATAAATTAATTACTTAATAAACATCTAACATTAGTCTGTGTTTTGTTAGAGTGCAGGTCCACCACTTTGAGGATTTTAATATTTCTAGAAACAAAGTTGTAAACTTATTACATGGACTAAGTGGCAATAATATACTGTAACACACACACACACACACACACACACACACACACACACACACACACACACACACACACACACACACACACACACACACACAGAGTATACGAGAGCCAGGGAAAGAGAGAAAGAGGAGAAATGACTATTTTACCAGTATTTCCTCCAGCTTTAGCAGTTTGGTGGCTCCTGGTCAGCCAACATGGCAACCTGCTGTTTTGCTGCAAATTACTTCTGTGGTCGTTAAATTCGGCTTTTCAAAGTAAAACTAATGACTTTCACTATCTCAATCAGCCTCAGAGAACTTTTAAAGTGAAACTTTCTGCCTTAATATTATTCCAGTTGGTGTTGTGCTGCTCT
Source organism: Lipophrys pholis (assembly GCF_963383615.2). Lineage (NCBI taxonomy): Eukaryota > Metazoa > Chordata > Actinopteri > Blenniiformes > Blenniidae > Lipophrys > Lipophrys pholis. The sequence goes on along the minus strand of NC_137634.1, from coordinate 26,520,901 downwards.
GTAGTCATGGTGCTGCTCTGTAGTCACGGTGCTGCGCCGAGACGCTGCTCATGCTGCTGCTCTTGTAATGGAGTAAAATAAGTAAATAAATAAAAACCGGAAGTAAACAAAACAGCGGTAATTACGTTACTTTCTTTAATGAGTTAAATGTTTCAAACCAATTAATTAAATTAACGCATTATTTTTGACAGCACTAAATACATACTATTCCTACTGCATATATTTACATATATAATACTATCTATTTTTTAAACAAAGATATTTATAAAGTAGAACAATCGAATATTGGAAAAGGGGTAGGCTATTCTCAGCCTGCTCTCATATCGGTCAGATTTGATATTTTTATATTTATATTAAAACTGACAATGTAAAATTAACTCAAACATTCCAGTGATTGTGTCTCAAGTCTTTACCTTCCAAGTCGTGTCTCAAGTTTTTTTTCCAAGTCATCAAAACAGCGACTCCAGTCAACTCTTACAGTAGCACCACTTGGTATCATTGTCCAGAAAAACATTTCACTTGGAACCACTTTTAAGAAACTTATTTGTATGAATCAACCAGTCAGGACGTCTTACAGTGGGAGGTTGTTGTTGTCGGGTCCATGTGACACACCGGTAGCGCTCCGGCAGGAGGACTGCAAAGTCTTTACATTGAAGAAACCAGATTGAGATTATGGCTTTGTGACATGGAGTCGAGTTTATTGCACATCATAGAACGACACTCCACTTATTACTGAAGGTTTTAGTTCAGTCAGCAAAACTGAAAATGACAGAAAGAGGAAGTGAGTTAATTGGCTCTTTGACGTCTGCCTCGTCGCTCCAGAAATGGGCTTGGAGTTGGGCGTTCGCATGTTCGAATCCCACAGGTGATGGGTCACCACTGCAGGCGCCTGAGCATGACCTTTGACCCCCATCAGCTCCCCGGAGCACCTCCACGTCCTAGAGAGGATAAGTCAATGTAGAAAAAAAAAGATTTTCCCCCGAAGGGGATTAATGAAGTTTGATTAGCCATGTACATGTTTGTGAAACCGCAAAATACGACAGTGACCACAATGGACTGAAATGCTTCCCGTGACTTTGTGGGGCTGTTGCCATGGTTACGCGTCATAATTCTGTGTTACGGTGTTGGTTATCATTTTATGTCTGTGCTGCACTGTGATTAAAGGAATGCTGCAGCTGAGCACTTCCCTCTGTGCTGAGTGTTTCGTGTGCGAGTCAAAATACAGTCCAGTTCTTGAACAAGATATTCGACTCCGTCCTTCCTGTTTGTGCACGTCGGTGCTACAATACTATTCCTATTTTCACAGGTTAAATATCAGCTCCACGGTACTGAATTGAATGTTAAGGTGGTTTGATCAGGCCACACCCGGGCTCCAGGGAGGCAGGAACAACATTCCACCATCATTCTTCCCTTCATCAGATGCAGTTTGATCGAGAATGACTCTTAGAACCTGGACTATTCTTGAACTGGGGGAAACCAAATGAGAGAAAAAGCCAGAGGAGCAGGTGTAGACAGAGAAGAAAGGAGATTTACCTCAGATTGCAGGAACATGGAGGCGAGTCAGAGGACATGCAGCAGACTTTCACTCCACAAAGCCAGAGTGAGGCTGAGCTTGTCCTGGTCTGCCGCTAGGTGGAGCTGTCGCACCGGGAGCCGCTCCTCCTGCTGCAGCTGTCGCAGGGCCGGGAGGTGAGACAGAGGGAACCGGAGCCCCTGCATGGTGCAAACAACACCACCGTTTACACATACTTTGTACTTGCATGAGTGTATTGTGTAATTAGATGAACTCAACCTGAAATCACACAGTGAGGAGCAGAAACCATGATTCAATACCTTCACTACCTCGGTCCCACATAAAGGAATCAGCCATGTTTCTCTCAACATATGTGGTTGATTCTCTCACTGGCTTCATTTCAAAACATCATGATGATCACAATAAATCATGAGCTTAGTCTTTAATACATTTACTTAATAGATACAAAAACTCTTTCGGTTCAAAAAGTATAAATAACGAGTGATAGGACTTGGATAAACTAATGACCCTAATTAATTACTAATATTTGTAGTAATAAAAAAACTCAACTTTATTTATATAGCACCAAACATAACACAGTCATTTCCAGGAGCTTTTAACAGAGAAAGGAGAAAAAACTCACAAATCCACATGAGCAGCAGATTTATTTGCGACTGTGGAAAGAAAAACTCCTCGAACAGGAAGAAACCAGAGTCAGAGGTGGCGGCTGGTAGGGAGGGATAGAGGAGAGGAAGGGATAGGATAGACAGAGAGATAGATTGGAGGGATAGAGTAAAGGATAGACAGAGCGATCGATTGGGGGATAGAGGAGAGGATAGGATAGGCTAGACAGAGAGATAGAGAGATAGATTGGGACCCTGTATCCCTCCTCAATCCCAAATGATCCATTTATTTACTCAGCATGTTTAGTTCAGACTGATTTTGGTTGATGAATATATAAATAGAGACGAACCAGGAAATAAGGTTTATTTATTCAGTTTGGTTTGTTGTGTCAAGTTTAAATCTGGCAGGGGCACGTTCGTCTACACGCAACCTGGTGGTTACATGTTAGCATTAGCATGTGGCTATAGGTTAAGCATTAGCATGTGGCTATATGGCTGAGGGCAGGCATACCTTTTGATGTGAGTGTGAGTAACAACGTGAAACTCTGGCATGCTGAGAAAGTGAAAATAATAAGAAAGCTCCACCGAGTGAGCACTCCCCAAAGTGCTTTCCAGCATTAGTCCCATTCACCCATTCACACACACACACACTCACACTCACACCAGGAGGCATGCAGAGCTCAGTCCATCCACTGGGAGCAGTTTGTGGTTAGAGGCCCCTGCATCCTCCCTTTTTGAACCCATAAGAACAAGAAGAAAATTCGGCAGTGACGTCAGCCAGCAACTGAAAAAAAGCTTTTTCAGCAGGACTGTTCATACTCTGATAAGAAGCTGCCGAACTCCGGCCACGCCCCCCACAGCAGGCCACGCCCCCTCACAGCAGCCACATGTTTGTGATGCGGTGTTCAAACTTTTCAACTGCACAGGTTATTTCTGGCCTCCAGTGCTTTCAGAAACACATTTCTCTGAACTGTTTCAGTAATAAAAGAGAGTTTTTGTCCGAGCGCCATGTTGGTCTGGTTTTAACTCCAGGAGCTGATAGCAGTTCGTGATGCGTTCAGGTGCATCACGTAAGCCTGCACTCTGGGATTTTAACGAGCTGCGGCGCTCGTACAGTAGAGATGTTACGAGCTAAATATGATTAAAATATGACTGATAGTCATGAGCAAACTGGAACACGCGTGAGCAGCACAGAGCAGTGCAGAAGTTAATTTCTTCGGCCAGAGGGAGCTGGATGAAGGAAATGACGTCATTTTGTTCGGCCGGACCCCGCACTGCTGAACTTTCGTCTTGTTCTTATGGAGTATGAATTGGCCTTAAGTTTATATGTAGGGAATCGAACCGGCAATATTCCCAATGGAAGGTTCCACAGCTGCCCTGACATACTTAAAAATGTGCAGTAAAGTTCAGCTTTCAGTCAGATTTTTATAAAATTGAGGACATCTAAGTGTTTTTGCTCGTCAGTAGCGTGAAGAACAAAGTGCTAGTGGACAGATTCCACATGAGGGATTCAATAATCAACCAGCTGTTACCTTGGAGCTGTGCCACTCTTCCTCTTCATCACCGATGTCCCCCATCATGTGGTTCTCCCTGGAGTTCTTCAGAGAATGGAAGACAAAGACAAACTGCTCTGTGGCCTCCTCCTGAAACACACCAGACACTTGTATTAGGGACCGAGCCCGGACGGGAAGCCCTCCAAAGCAGAGCTTGTCTGGAGGCAAGAACCCTCTAGTGTTTGTTTCTTTTTCTTTGTTTCTTCTGACGCGGCACTGGACCCAAATTTGACCCCCTAAACATGCTCCCAAAATCACCTGATTTGGCACGCTCATCAGGACTGGTGCAATCGATTAGAAAATATAAAAAATAACTCCCTAAGTGCCAAAATGTACTCGCTGGCGCCACCTAGAATCATAAAAAATGACCAATGACCACTACGGCCTGTAGGGAGATCAAAGCAAAACTTGTTCATCTCATCAAGACCTAAGAATCCCGTTCTGACGGGACCTTCTGCTTGTTGATGGGGTAGAAGGATGTGTGGAGAGAGGCTCCCCAGCGTAGATTCAATAACTTCGTGAAAAGACTTGTTACTCCAGCAGAAAGTGAACGTCTAGATAAACAGAAAGAAATCGAATCAAAAAGACTCAACAGAAAAAAGCCATGATGCCGAAAGCTCAAGATAAAAACAGCAAAGACAGGAAAGTAGCATCACAAGCTAAAGGCAACCCATGTGGAGCTACAGGACGCCCCGGAACGAGCATAACGTCGGGAGATAAAAGACCAAAACTCTGAGCTGCAGAGGGACGACGACAACTTGAGAACAGACATTTCCTCCTTTCACACTGAAGTGAGCAGGAAACTAAATAGAACTGCAGGGGCTGAAGGAGCGAGTGGGTGAGCTGGAGACACCAGTGGGACGAGTGGAGGACGTGGCCGTGGAAACGACCAAAGCTCTCACAACAGATATAAAGTGCCAGAAAACTCAGAAAACAAACGGACAGATTTGGAGTCCAGATCAAGAAGAAATAATATCCACATCTTCGGAGTTGGCGAGGGCGAAGAGGGAGGCTCTGTGACACGCTTCGTCTCAGAGCGTCTCAAACGAGAGCTGCCACTACCCAGACATGGACCTGAAGATACAGAGGGCTCATCGCTCCCTCGCTCCGAAACCAAGACCAGAGGCCCCCCGAGACCCCTCATCATTAACTTCCAGGAATTCACCACTAAAGGAACCGTGTTAAGAGAAGCCTGGAAACGGGGTAAGATCCCACTTGGCAACCGCCCGCTGCTCTTTGATCATAACTACGACGCAGAGATCGTACAGTCGTGTCGGGAACACAAGGAGATAAAGAAATGCCTGAAGGTGAAGGGCATACGGTTCCAGACCCCCTACACCAGTATGAGAATCCACTGGGACCTACACAAGCGTGCAAGACGCGGGGCGAGAGCGGCAGAGACGGGGCTCCAGGGTGGACGTGCATGCTGCGACGAACGAGGAGGACCCGGGGTGACCCGGCTGAAAGAGCTGCTGGGCTGGAACCCGGGAACAACACCTACTGCAGCTGAGAGAGCGAAGGACAGACTCCGGGAGTTCCAGAGGAGCCCCACAGAGTGACAGGAAAGTCGGCTTTGGGAGCAGTGATACGATGGACATGGAATTTCTGGATTAACGCCTTTGAGTTGGGAGCGACTCCAGGGACAGGCCTGAGACTGTTGGACACATCGGTTGGGAGGGGTTTCACTACTACGCCCCCTCATAGGGCCTTTCTTACGACAGGTTTTACCCTCGACCAACGGGGGACCCACCCAACGATGGAGGAGGAGAGAAGTCTCCTCCTCCTTTGGAGTTCCAGGTATTCCTGTTTTGTTCCAGTCAGACGTTCCACTGATACTGTCACTGTTTTTGTTTATTAAATGAGTGTGACACATAATATAATATCTCTACATGTGAATAGCCTTGGTGTCCCATAAAGCCAAGTAAAGTTAGAGCAAACCTGAGAAAGGCTAAACCGAGTGTACTGTCCTGCAAGAAACACATTTATCAACAAAAGAACATGAAAAGTTTAAAAGGCTGGGCGATGGGAACTCTTTTTACAGCTCAGGTAAGAAGAGTAGAAAAAGAGGTGTAATAACACAGCTCCCTAATTCTGTTCATTTTGAATTAATGGAAGAGGACATCAACAGAGGAGACGCTCCTGCTCAACACGTCTGTACAACTCTGTGGTTTTCAACTCAGGCAGTTTGGATTTTATTTGCTGTCAAAGCTCCAAACGATGAATCCCGCCGCCTGCCTGCTCTCGTTCATACACATTGGAAAACCAAACAACACGGCCCGTACTAATGTCGTAGAGAGATGATCAAACCAAAACTTGTTCGTCTCATCAGGACCAAAAAATCCCCCGACACTCTTGAGTTAAATCCAACAGGAAGTTCCACAATTTGCCTTTGTGTCCACGTAACAGTATGGCCGTCAAACAGGAAGTAGACTGTAGATTCCCTCAACGATGTTCACTCGGGTTCAAACTTTACACGTAGCATGAGAGTCCATATCTAATCACAGCCATAAGATGGATACAATGATCAGGCATAGCGCCACCTGCTGGGAACAGGGCCATACTTGGGCTGGAGGCCATGATTGGGCTGACCCTGACAGGCCGGGGTGCGAGGTCCCGACAAGGCTGCTTCTTTGTTTCTTCAGGACTCATTAGTGTAGCAGGGCAGGCCTGGTGCTGAGCTGCATGAAGATCAGTGATCCTGTTTGAACTCACCACACTTCAGACAGCGGCAGCACTTCCTGAACATCACATTATTTATTCATTTGAAAGAAGCGTTTCTCCAGTTAAATGAGACTCACTGTGCTCTGCTGGCTGGATTCCACCGTCACCATCATGTGGTCTTTAAACCTCAAACACACTGTGTCCTCCAGCGCAGGGGCTCCTCCAGCTGGAACACACACACGATGAGATCCACACACACACACACACACACGATGAGATCCACACACACACACACACGATGAGATCCACACACACACACACACACACACACACACACACACACACACACACACACACACACACACACACACACACACACACACACACACACACACACACACACACACACACACACACACACACACACACACACACACACACACACACACACACACACACACACCTGGGAGCTGCTGCAGGCAGGGCGGTGGGAGTCTGTTGGTGATGAAATCTTTCTTCATGTGAGAGGAAGTGACTTCCTGCCGTCCTGCTTCTAAATCTTCGGCCAGCGTTCGGAGGATGGCAGCCAGCCGTCTGTTGGTCTTCACATCACTGCTGTCAGCCTGCACAGCCAAAAACACCGCCCGTATAAATGTTGCCAACAGGCCATAAATGTTGATGATGTTGTAGCCTGGGGTTTGTTAGAAACACGCTGGTCAGTGGAACTTAGAAGTACTGTTGAATCGCTAGGATTGCTGTGTTGTGAGCGGTGAGGACGGCCTGAGATCTCACTTGTGGCACTGACCAGTAAAAGCCTTCTGGGCACGCCCTCTCTCAGGCCCACTTCAGTCCTGCTCCTGTCGAACAGCATGCTGGGTAAAGCGTCGGACAGCACATCTCCCCAGGACCTCAAGAGAAAGGACAGAAAGAAGTGGGAAATTAGCACCTGCTCAAATATAGCAAAGACTTAGAGAGATAAAATCCTAAACACTGCTTTGAAGGTTCAGTAGAAACACTTTGTTTGGCTGAAGTTTAGCGTTTATGGCATACAGAGAACCAGGAAAATACACAGCAGCAACCAACGTGAGTCACGCTTCATGATGTTCAGCGACAGCTCCGTGACTGAGCACCCTGCTCTTCTCTCCTGCACAACTTCTTAATACACGTACTGTTCACCGAGTGCTGCTGCCCTGCAGCACATTGATGCACTGGCATGCTGCTGAAACACAATTTCCTGTAAAGGATCAATAAAGTGCACCTTATTCTATTCTATTGTAAAATCTAAAATCAACATTTACATAATTCTTCACACTTTATTAAAATTGATGCCATGAGTACAGAAATAATTGAGGTTTCAACGGTGTTCTGAATAAGGATCTTGCTCCAAAGCTTTTAATAACGTTAAACGTTTAAATAAGGGCCACAAAGAACCTGCACACACATGCACACAGAACAAAGTAGTCACAATTTCTGCCAAACCTTAGTTCCAAAACCTTTTTTTGAGCAGTGACACTCCACTGTGGTACTTCAGACTAGTGTGTACTGTGTGTAGTTACTGTGTCACAATATAGTTTGAGTAAATAGGACTCAAGCTATTATCTGTTCTACAATGGTTGAAAGCAAAAAGAATTCCCCTCAGCTTTTATTTTACTCAATATATGGTTTCCATGCATTTTTTTTAAACTACAAAACTCCAACAACCACTCCTATGTATGCATGAGAAGGAGTGATGTTGAGGAAGCAGCTGGTAAAGAAGGTGTCGTACATCCTCTGGTAGGTGCTGAGAGTCAGGTGGGTGGAGTGACACACTCCTGCAGGAGTCTCTGCCTGATGAATGGTTCCTCTGGGAAAGTAAAGCAGGTCGCCCGTCTGCGCAGACAAAAACACACACACTCAGCAGGCAAGTCGAAAAGAACACAAGCATTCATTAATAAACTGCACCGCTGCAGTTACACGCTCGTTTTCTAATGAGAATAATACATCAAACTTATATAGTGCTTTTTTAACAGGAAATGACAATGAAAATAAAATAAGAATTTAAGGAAAAGTATGTTTGAACAGGTGGTTTTGAGGGATTTGGAGTTCTGTAATGAGTCGGTGTTCCTGCTGGGCTGAGGGAGGGCGGTAGATAACGACAGCAATGAGTGGGAACCGGAAGTCTGAAAGCCAACGTTCAAATGAGGAGACAGTGGAGACGGGGCAGAGGGGAATGGGGCTTCAATGGATGACTGCGATGCCTCTGCCTCGTTTATCCAGCCTGGGCGTGACCATGAACGAGTATCCAGGAGGGGTGGGCTGATTTAAAGCAATATAATCCATTGGGTTAGTTCCAGAGGGTTATTACACAATACCAGGAGAAGGGATTAAGCCTGGAAATATTGGTGATCCTGGATAAACTTATCCTCCAATCGGTCTTTCAGGTAATAGTTTGGAGGAGGAAACTCACAGCCCAGTGGCATGCGTGTCAAGCTGTCACACGTGGAACCGGCAGCCAATCAAATCTGTGTGTTTTAGGGGCAAAATGGAGGCAGTTTCCAACGGACAAGGTGAGAAAGAGACAGGGACCAGTGTCATTGGTTCAGAGAACATCCATCCATCCATCCATCCATCCATCCATCTTCTCCCTCTTATCAGTTTCCGGGTGGTGGGGGTGTCAGTCTGAGCACCGTCACCCAGATCACATTGCACCATTAAAAACCTTCCTGCAGGTGGAGAGCCCACAGGAAGGTGGAGAGCCCACGAGAAGGTGGCGCCCGGCGTGGGACTTGAACCCTCTACCTTGAGATGGAGAGTCTCATGCTCTACCAACTGAGCTGGACGGGGGACATGAACCCTCAACCTTGAGATGGAGAGTCTCATGCTCTACCTACTGAGCTGGACGGGGGACATGAACCCTCTACCTTGAGATGGAGAGTCTCATGCTCTACCTACTGAGCTGGACGGGGGCTTCAGGGAACATCTCATTTATCAAACATGTCAATGTAAAACAGTATTCTGAGACTAAACATGAACCTGGTCTGAGAGTCCAGTAGGACCAGTCCACCAGGACCCTGAACCTTGTCTGGGAGTCCAGAGTGACCAGTCCACCAGGACCCTGAACCTGGTCTGAGAGTCCAGTAGGACCAGTCCACCAGGACCCTGAACCTGGTCTGGGAGTCCAGTAGGACCAGTCCACCAGGACCCTGAACCTGGTCTGGGAGTCCAGAGTGACCAGTCCACCAGGACCCTGAACCTACAAAGTAATCCATAGACTCCATTACTCATCTTTCCATCTGTGCCTTCGACCTGTGACCGATGTTCTCCAGCTGAAGCATCACTGGCACATCGTTGCTGGTTCTGTCCTACACTACAACACTTTTGGACTGAGATCTTCAAGTGGCTCTCAAAAGTTGTCTCCAGAGACATTGTATCCAATAACTTGCTTTGATCTTCGGTTGCTCAACAGAGACTTTGACATGTCACAGGACTTACAAGCTGCTCTGCATTGGGCAACGCCAGTTGCTAAGAAACTCATTCTTTTGGCTTGGAAATCTACCTCGCAACCCTGTTTCCGACAATGGCTCAAGGAGATGGTGTCTGTTATCCAGTATTGCTTCACCCCGTGGACAGTTGTCCTGTCAGGGTGTGAACATGGGACCTGGACACCAACTCATATGGCTTTGCTCTGCTGGTGGGACGTCATGTCCTCAACTTGATATGTGAAGACCAATGTTGAGTTAATTTGTAAACTAGACGGACGGACGGACGGACGGACGGACGGACGTACGTACGTACAGACAGACAGACAGACAGACAGACAGACAGACAGACAGACAGACAGACAGACAGACAGACAGACAGACAGACAGACAGACAGACTTCATTATGCAACATTGCACAATGACATTTCTAGGTTCTATATTCAGTGCAGGATCACAATTCACATAAAAACTTAAAAAGTTTTAAATCTTTCCCATATTAAATTTATATATAGTTTATTCTCATTCTTGGCACTTTCAGGTCATGTTGTTTGCCCACATTTCCATCACACTCTGACACAACACCTCGGCCACGTCCCACGTCCTACATCCGAGGACCCGTTCAGGGCTGCTTGCAGCTCTAATGTTGTGTTTGAAGGTTTAAGCTCCAATGACAATGTGCTGTACCTTCAGAATAATGTCATGTGTCGGGCTGCCAATATTCTCCTCCGGCTCAACGCTGTACTCTGCTGCCAGAGGAACCGTCGGGTTGTAGAGACGCCAGCGCTTCTCTCCCTCCAACTGCAAAATGAATACCTGCAAGACAAGGACCATCGGAGACATTGCTTGTTACCATAATAAAACTTAGGCAATTCATTGTTAAATGACCCAATTTAAGATTTTCTCAACTTTGCTTTTTATTTTCTATGAAAAAAAAAAAGCCATTAAATAATCTGCTTCTACTTCATTTAGTATGCGAGAGCATAACTTTTTGTTCCCCAATAGACTTATAGAGGCTTGGAAATCCTTTCTAACATGTGTGTCATCCCAGTCACATCTCATAGTTAAACACAAATGATATATTTTATACTTGTTACTGAGCTGTAGCTTTTAAAAAATAAAATATTTTCATTAGTGAATCTCCACATCACATCGACGGGTCAGTTTGGGAAATAATTTCTCTCACAGGGGGATTAGACTTTAGACTTAGACTTTATTTGTCCCTTGGGACGACTCCATCGGGGACATTTAAGTTCCAGCAGCTTAATAAAAAGAGGAGCAGCACATAGAGCACAACAGAGATAAGTTACATAAGAGAAGCAGAGTCTCTCTGGACATGCTCCTCTGGTTGTTGATGACGGTGTGCAGAGGGTGTCTGGTGTTGTCCAGAATGTCCAGCAGTGTCTTCACTGTTCTCGCCTCTGCCACCGTCACCAGAGAGTCCAGCTTCATGCAGCACATTCTGGAGACGGAGAACCTGGTGGTGCTGATGGTGAGGTGGAGAACTGAACCAGATTCATCTCATATGTTTAATGTTTTTAAATATCAGATTTATTGATCCACGTGATCATAAACAGTCAAGCTGCAGAGTTCTAGATGTTTCTTTAGTGGAACGTTACTGCTGAATCAGCAGAACCATGTTCATATGTTAAACTTTCATCTTCTAATGATCCAGAGGATAGAACTGATTGATTATCAATGATAGAGGATAGAACTGATTGATTATCAATGATCCAGAGGATAGAACTGATTGATTATCAACTGTGACAAAGTGAGTAACAATCAGTGTAAATCCAGAGTAAACACATAAACAGCACGGTGACAGTCACAGTGAGTAAAGCTGCAGTTTGGATGTTCCAGTGTAAAAACTGATTCCGTCCTCAGGAGGACACTGACTGTCTGTCTCCAGTCTCTGGGGACGTCTGTTCTGTTCCAGCTGCTTTTATTAGGATTTACAGCTTTAAGGTACAAATATACTAAACTGTATGAACACGGTAACAAAGTGAGTCTCTGGGAAAGTCTCATGTAAAACAAACTGCAGTTGAGATGATTTACCAAAGTTTACATGTAAAATAAAGAAATTATAGATTTTATATTGTTTATTTTATTATTATACAGACGTCATACAGTTTAGTGTATTTTTACATTATGGTTGTTAATCCTGATAAAAGCCGCTCGAGGAACGGTCATGCACTCTGGATGCTCTGGAGACAGACGACCTCCTCCACCCTCCTCCTCCACCTCTAGTGACTGAGGATAAAACCTAAAGTCCACTGAACCTTTTCACCGTTCAAATATTTAATTTATACATTTAATAACCAGATCAAACTGAACTTTATCAGTCTGCTGGTCTCCACCTAAATGTCTCCTTCCTCTACGACACTCTGACACACGGTGGAGTCACTACCATGATGTCACTCTCCCCCATGAAGTCACTCTCCTCTGTGATGTCACTCTCCCCCATGAAGCCACTCTCATCTGTGATGTCACTCTCCTCCATGATGTCACTCTCCTCTATGATGTCACTCTCCTTTATGATGTCACTCTCCTCTATGATGTCACTCTCCTCCATGATGTCACTCTCCTTTATGATGTCACTCTTCTCTATGATGTCACTCTCCTCTATGATGTCACTCTCCTCCATGATGTCACTCTCCTTTATGATGTCACTCTCCTCTATGATGTCACTCCCCACCATGATGTCACTCTCATCCATGATGTCACTCTCCTGTATGATGTCACTCTCCTAATGATGTCACTCTCATCCATGATGTCACTCTTCTCTGACCTCCATGATGTCACACTCCTCCATGATGTCACTCTCCCCCATGATGTCACTCTCCTCCATGATGTCACTCTCCTTTATGATGTCACTCTAATCCATGATGTCACTCTCCTCCATGATTTCACTCTCCTCTGACCTCCATGATAGCACTCTCCTCCATGATGTCACTCTCCCCCATGATGTCACTCTCCTCTGACCTCCATGATGTCACTCTCATGAACGATGTCACTCTCCTGCATGATGTCACTCTCCTCCATAATGTCACTCTCCTCCGACTTCCATGATGTCACTCTCCTCTATGATGCCACTCTCCTCTGACCTCCATGATGTCACTCTCCTCCATGATGTCACTCTCCTCTGACCTGCACCTTCAGATCAGACTCTTCTCCTCCACCTCTACAGTCACTGATCTCTCTCAGACTCTCACTATTTCCATCAGTGATGACGAGCTGCTGATCACTTGTTTTTTCTTTTATTAGTGATTCTACTACTGTGACACCAGATAAGATCATCACCTGACCTCCATCATCTCCTGACCTCCACCATCTCCTGACCTCCACCATCTCCTGACCTCCACCATCTACTGACCTCCACCATCTCCTGACCTCCACCATCTCCTGACCTCCACCTCCTCCATCACTATTTCTCTCTCAGTAAAATTCCTTTTCTTCATCTTTTCTTCCAGGATTTAGCATCAAATACTGGAGATCAACAGGCTGATTGAGATGTAATAATATAACGAGGCCCTTTGCTTTGAGCATTGATGGTAGAAAGTGGGCGTGTTGGGGGCGGAGCCTGAACGGTCACCTTCCAGGTGGACTGGATCTAGAAAAGGAAAGTACCTGTAGATGTGTGAACGTACCGTTTTACCAATCTGAATTTTTTTGTTTCACGCCATTTTCAGCTTTTGGGCGCAGAAACACTTCTAGTAGGAATCCTAGGAATGTTTTATAAATGAGGCCCCTGGACTTTTATTATCATAGTTTAAGAATCATGCCATTAAATATATTGAAATGTGGAGATGCTACTTTAAAACCTCATCGTTATCACTCAGCCTTATGATCATTCAGTTGTCTGATTCAATTCTTCACAATACTTCTTCTTAAGCTTCTCCTGAGTCCTGACCTGGTTCGTCCAGCTGCAGAGCTTCGTGGACATTGCGAACGTCTCAAACTGTCCTCACCTTCATGTATTCAAACGGAGGCTGTGCAACAAGTGGAAATGAAGCCGAGTGTGGTTGTACCTCCACATCATCATAGTGTGCTGGAAGACCCTGAGACTTCTCTGGTGTGATGTAGATGTTGGAGCCCACCAACGCTCCGAAGTAACTCTCCAGCTTCTCCTGGATCCTCCACAGCTCATCCTGGAAAAACACGAGGGAGAATGGAAGCTCTCATTCACTGCAAATGTTTGTTCCCGATTCAGATTTTGAAAAAGCTTAAGTGTCTGATGAAGTCAGAAATGGTCAGGGCTACCCCACGAGGTGACCTGCTGACCTCTACACACTGCAGCACTTGAATTGGAGAGTTTCCCCCCTTACCTGCTCCTCATGGGGGGTTTATACACTCGGGGGGAGGGACTATGCATGAGCCTGCCTACTGGAGCTCACAGACAAAAACAATGAGATGAGTTTTCTCTGGGTTGAGTTGTAAAAAGTGCTGACTCATCACTCCATTTCATTTCTACATTTCCTCCGCCGGTATCAGGGGGCGTGGTCATTCACTGACACTGATATATAGAGCTGAGTGTCGTCTGGTAATGATGATAAGAGATGTTGAAATGTTCCATGATCTGAGCCAGTGGGAGCACGGAGATGTTTAATAAAAGGGCCCAAGGATGGAGCCCTGAGGAACCCCACAAGTGATTTGCTCACATTCACAATCAGCTACTGACACAGAATAGCGGCCATCTTGCCAGGAGGATTTAAAGCCACTGAGTGCAGAGCCAGAAGTTCCAACCATTGTTCCAGTGGGTCCAGCAGGATGTTGTGGTCAACTGTGTCCAAAGCAGCACTAAGATCCAGTCAGAGTCAAAGTGAGACAGTGGACGTGTCCCTGCTCATGGAGACGTCCTCCAGCACTTTAATCAGAGTGTTTCAGTGCTCTGACCTCAATCCAGACTGGAAAACATTCAGCTCCTTGTTTTGAGGAGGAAAAGCAGGAAGTTGTGTAAAAACCACCTTTTCAATAATCTGACTTCAGAAAGCTTTGATCTGGGCCTGGAGTTACTGATTCCTCAAGTATCCAGATTACTCTTTTTTAAAAGAGCTTTGAAGGACGCTGGCCCTCTGGTTCAGCAGTTGATGTCCTCCCTCCACCTCACCTGAGGACAGAACGTCCGCTCCCATGTCCCAGACGAGGCTTGCTAGGGTTAGGGTTAGTGGAAGATGTAGATCACCTCACATGCCAGCCGAAGAGGCAGCTTGTGATCGTCAGGTGTAAACAGAGAATAGAGCACCCACCTGGAATCTCTGTGGCTGGTGAAACTGGATGGAAGCCTTGTTCCGACTCAAGTTCGTAGTTAGAGCCGCATTCTTGACGAGGCCTTCTTTATTGAGAACTTTTTTTTTGCCATTGACGCAGCGAACAATGTTGACGTCCCTGTAGAACTGCAGACCTTGAGAACATAAACTCCGCAGGTCTGCCAGCTGGAACAGAGACTGGTAGTAGGAGGCCACAGCGGGATCAGACCTTTGCAGGAGCAGCGGTTTCTTCTCCCAGTACTCCACAAAGAACTGCTCCGTCCCGACAGGCTGGATGAGGCTCTCAAACAGGCTTTGTGGACTCTGGAAACACAGAGGAGACGGAGCGTCGCTGCTCACAACTCTGCTCTGTTTACAAGGCGACGCCTCTTCAGTGGAGCTTCCCCTCCCCTTCACGCTTTTCTTTGGCATTTTGACCTGAGAAACAAACAACAACACAAACATTAATGACATCCTGAATTCAAATAAGGAAAGTGATTTATAGTTTATGAAGATATACACACTTGGCCGAGTGATTCCTGTACCACCGCTGTTTGGAACAAGGCCAGAGGATAAGCAGACATTTCTGTGTACCTCGAAATGGCAAATTTCATCCTGCCATAGTATTTTAATTTTTGTAATTAATTTTGGATTGTCAAACTTTTCACCCTTGTTTCTTAAAGATCAGGTCTCACGCAACATTTCTGTGGTCTTGTTGTACCACACACACACACACACACACACACACACACACACACACACACACACACACACACACACACACACACACACACACACACACACACACACACACACACACACACACACACACACACACACACACACACACACACACACACACACACACACACACACCGGCCCAGATGAGATTTTTTTTCTTTGCACTGTAATAAATTCCCGTGGAGGAAATTTGTTCCCGATTTGACCCGTTGCCTCACATCAGAGCGCATTTTATGCACAGCATTACATTTTATTTGAGAAATTGTAGTTTTCTTTATAATACTGTTAGTGCTGGACGATTTGGACTAGAAAAAAAATCTACAATTTCAAAAAAAAAATAAAATAAATTGAAATTTCGATTAGATTTTCTTCTCAATGCACTCAATGACTGCAGACATCATATATACTGTCAAAAGTGCAACTGTACTGCTGTAATTGTCCTCAGAGTTAAAATCATATAAACAGTCTGATGTTTCCTCTAAGATTTTATTCAGCAGCGGCTTCAGGCTCTCCCAAGCCTGTGAGGGTCAAGTCACTTTAATTTATAGACACTTTAAAACAGCGGTGGCTGAAGCCAAAGTGCTTCACATAGAAGACAAAAATCAAAATTACAATAGAAGAGTAAAACAGGGTTCCAGGGCGAAGAGGATGCAGCCTAATTTTCCAGCTCCCCGAAGGTTTTATCAACGAATCCCAAAAAAATTGTTCTTGTCAATCCTGGTGAACATTTTACAAAAGTATGAGGAAAGGGGTTAGTACTAGAAGTGGATTAAGTATGGGTTTGACTGAAGATGACCCAGCCTCGAGGCAGAGCCGAAGCCGAAGTAGCTCTCTGGACTCGCACCCACGCGAGGAAGCTAGCTCCGAGGTTAGCCTGCAAAGTATCTTCAACGAAATTTGGGAATTCAGAAGAGACAACAAGGCACAACTCTCCGACATTAAGCAAGACTTAAAGAGAGCAAACGACAGACTGGACGAAGTGGAAGGGACAATTGATGAAACCGAGACCGTGCTTCAAGCAACATCAACGCTAGTCAGGCAGCTAACGCAGCGCCAGGCTAGCTTGGAAGCGAGGCTGATCGACCAGGAGGCTCGAGCGTGGAGAGACAACTTGAGGATTTATGGGATTCCCGAAGATAAAGAGGGCACAGACATGACTGGCTTCTGAAGTATTAAAGTTAACGTTTAGATGCTGAGAAGGCCTTTGACTCAGTAAGTTGGCCTTTTCTCTACAAAGTTTTAGAAAGATTTGGCAAAGACAACATTTTTATTCGAGGCATCTGAACATTATACAGTAAGCCATCAGCCCAGATAAAAGTAAATGATACCTCTCAGACACTATTGTACTGGAACGTGGCTCCAGACAGGGATGCCCGATTTTTTGCCCCTGCTATTTGCGCTCTATATAGAACCCCCAGCAGTAGATAAGACAGACCCAGACTTTTAAAGGAATCTGCATTAACGGAGAAGACCACAAGGTGGCACTATATGCCGATGATGTCTTGGTCTACATCAGTAATCCTAATTCACTCCCTAAATTAATGGGTCTTCTGGAAAAATTTGGTAATTACTCTGGATATAAATTAAATGTACAAAAAACCCAAATACTGGCTCTCAACTACCAACCCACAAAACAACTTAGGGAGAAACTCCATATAAATTGGGATCAAAATTCATCGAAATATCTTGGAATATACTTACCTAAAAGAATTCAAACACTGGCTGAGGTAAATTTTGACCCGTCTTAAAGGAAATGAAAGATGACATCCACAGATGGAATTCAGTTCCTTTTCTTGGTTTTAGCCACAGAATTGATTCTGTAAGTATGAATATCCTCCCTTCATATCTTTTCTTATTTCAGGCACTCCCTGTAGAAATTCCCTATAAACAATTTTCTGAATTGAACAAGATTATTTCCAGATTTATTTGGCAGGGCAAAAACCCAGGGTCAGATTTAGAACATTACAACTTCCAAAAGAACAGGGGGGAATGGCACTTCCTAATCTTAGAGATTATTATTATGCAGCCCAGACAGACCCCTAGTTAATTTGTGCAACACATCCTTTCAAGCCGGATGGAAAGATATCGAACTCTCGACTCTGATAGACCCCCGATACAAGCAGTACTACCTCACAAACATTTGGGAAGATTCATAGAAAAGGTACAGAAGCCATGGATTAAAGTACAGTTAAAAACCTGGAATATGATGAGAGAAGAGTACAAAATAAATAAATTACAGATAATTCAATGGTGTGCCTATGACCATCAGTTTAGGCCTCACACGATTTTAAGGGTTTTAAATCATGGATTTTAAAAGGAATAACAACATTTTACTCTCTCACAGAAAAGGGACAATTTAAAAACTTTGAGAGGTTAAGGGAAGACTAAGACCTTGAAAGAACAGATTTTTATAGATTTCTCCAGACACGTAATCCTTTTGAAAGTAACATCAGAAAGGAAACAGACCTTACTGAACCAATATTGATCATTTTTACAGACGCTTACCAAAGTAAACCCAGTAAGGGCGTCATCTCTAAAATTTACAGAGGCCTACTGTCTAAAAAGACCTACTGCAAGTATCTGTTAAGGAGAGGTGGGAGAGGGAGGGTAATCTTTTAATCTGAAGAGGATTGGCTTGACATTTGCCAATCCCAATGGAAATGCACCAACTCTCATGTATCCGTTTCTTTATTACTCCAAAAGAAAAGCTCAATTTCTCTGAAGGGGAAGCGACGTGCTGGAGACAGTGCGGAAATCGTGAAGCCAACCACCGGCATATCTATTGGGAGTGTCCAGTGATCAAAACCTCCTGGACAGAGCTCCACCAAGTATTAAGAGAGATATCTAACACTAACCTCCCACTGCAGTTTATGACATTATTTCTGGGAGATTTACATTTACAGGTTAGACGAGCTGATGGGTATTTATTTCGTATTCTGATAACTGCTGGTAAAAAAGCCATTCCAAGGCATTAGTTGCTTCCTGACTCCCACAACACAGGACTGGATAAACATAGTAGATGACATGGATCTTCTGGAAAGGATTACCTTCTCCCTTCGCCTTCAGATTCATGTATTTACTAAACTTTGGACCAAGTGGGTTCGGTATGTGAGTTCCCTACAAACGGAAGTACCAACTGAATGACTGTATAATGTTGTTCTTATATTTTATTGCTTGATATTATATGGGGCCTAACAATTAGTCTTGTACCACTTATACTTTATCTAAAGAAAAACATCCTGGATAGACCTTTCTCTACCGATTTGCTTTTTGGTAACCGACCATCTTTCCCAATATTTTCAAGGTTTGTTAGATTTTCTGTATTTTATTTCTTATTTTGTGGAGAAAAAAAGAATCAATTGTGAGTGGCAGAAGTACATGACATTACATTATATTGATAGTATGACTCCCCTGCACCTATTTGTTGCCACTTTAAAGGACCGTAAAACTACACTGCCTGAAAATAAATGAAGAAAATACAAATAAAATACTTTTAGTTGTTAAGATTTATTGAAGAGCTGATAAGCAACAATTACTTGAAATGAGAACGACTGAACACATTTAAAAGTACAAAATAACTTAATTTTCCTGCAAACACAAAGTATTAAAAATACAATCTCTTATGAACAAATTCTAAATATGGATATTACAAAGAGCTTCCTGGAAAATGGCCACAATGAAGTGGTGAAGAGACCAGCGCATGAGCTAATGAGCAGCGGGGCTCAGGTGTGTACTGCACCTGAAAACACTGGATTTCTCCACAGTGACCCGAAAAAAGGCCTTTCTAACCTAATTCTCCTGAAAAAAGTGACAATTTGTGTGTAAAATGAGTTTTTCACGTGGAGCCCCGAGGACAGGGAGTCGCTCTGCCGGCGAGGCTTACCACAGCTCTGTGACTCCGCCCAAGTACAAGTACGACGAATCAGACGATCAAACAGGAGTAAAGTCGTTATCTGCTTCATAATGTTTATCGTCTGAAATACTCGGACCGTGAATAAAACATTATTTCCTGATATGCCTGCCATTTTCTTTTTCAGACTGGCCGGTTGTGGGCGCCATGTGATTCGGCGAGGGAGGGGGGAGCGTAGAGCTATAGAGGAGAGATAGAGGTACGTCCTTAGAATGCATTGATCATCTGTTTAATGATACATTTTGTACAAATTAATAAAAAAAAATGCTTTTTAACGGCTCCAACCGCTCACCGAGCGCAGCCGACAACATCACCTTTGGTTTTCATCATAAATCTGGTTTTCCTTGGCCTGTCAACACGATTTATTTATAATACTGGAATGAAGCTTAGAGTGTGCTCTGACCAGATCTGGTGGGATTGAGTCTCAGCGCCCAAGCACCGTCCCGCCACGTCATCGTAAACGAGGGATGTGAAACATACGTATGTGGTGCCACAAGGGGTTTTAAACACCAAATATACCGAAATGGGCAAAATGGCGTCTGTAATTTTTTTTTAAATTTCGGTACCGGTAAACTTTAGGTTTATCGCCCAGGCCTATTGTGGACTACTAAATACTACATTGTGTACTACTGACGTGATACATCTTAGGACTAATTGATATTGAACGAACCAAACACCAAATAATATGTAATGGAAGAAACATCCTTTATTTAAAAGCACATAACTGAACCAATATAAAGATGTAGACAATATATATATATATATATATATATATATATATATATATATATATATATATATATATACATGAATATAATATCAACAAAGAGGCATACAAAATAATTACTAAATAAAATTTTACTTCAGAAGCCACATACAGTCCAGTTTCATCTCGAGTGGCTGAACTGGTAAAATATTGCTATAACAATGATTGGAGCTTTTTGCGGCCGGTTTTGATGTTTGACTGAAGTAAACTTCACAGCAGCGCCCCCTGCTGGAGGCTGTCCCTCATTAATAGTTAACCCCACCCCCACCCTATCGGAGGACGAGCTGGCGAGTACCGGACCCAGTCTAGGACTGTTGTGAAGAGGAGACTTGCGTCAATTAAAAAAATGATTAATAAAAGATTGAAGCTTTAACCAGGTTGAAGAAAAAGTGCAACAGCAACAAGGGAAACCCACAAGGATCGGTAGAACAGAACCTGAAAATAAACTCGGGGGGAAACACTCAAATTTGCACAATGAAAATCGATTTTAGCTCCAAATTCGATAAACTGATTAAATGGATTAGTTGCCCCGCCCTAGTTCAGCTCACAGAACACAAATCAGAAAAGATTTGAAGCCACAAAGTACAAACATGTGAAATGTAACGTTCAACAGAACGTCAATGTGGCCTGTCACGTGCACTGTTAGAAGTGAAGAAGTTCCCTAATTAAAACTTTATACAACTGCTACTGCTACTACGACCAATAATTATGATCATTTATATACAGGCGCTTTTCTAAACACTCAAGGTCGCCTCACAAAAGGTAAAAACAACAAAAAAACTATTCTACACAGAACAAAAACCTCTTATTGTTCTTAGTATCACTGGAAAGAGGTCAAACAACCGTGTGTGTGTGTGTGTGTGCGTGCGTGCGTGCGTGCGTGCGTGCGTGTGTGTGTGTGTCAGCCCCGCACGGATCCAAAAATGAAGTGAACTGGGCTCAGATTGCGGCTGTCAGCTGCTGGATTTTGAAGCTATTCCAACTTGAAATCAGGTGAAATGATGTAATGTTTGGTCATATTCCAATTTTAAAATGCGTTTCATGTTGAAATGACATCAGAATTCCTGAATATTAAGTGAGTGGTATCCTGGGATGATCCCCTCACTCCCAGTGGGACGTTCCATCACTGTAACATGGAAGGACCCCAAAGCAACTTCACATTTCTGAGTTCCAACTTGAAGTCAGGGAGAGTGTTTGGTTATATTCTAATTTTTACATGGATTTTATTTTGAAATGCAACATCATATCGTAAAAATATAAGATTGACCTAATATCATATTGAAAAGAACAGCTGAATTGCATCCACACATTATTGGAAAAAGTACTTTTTAGCTTGAATAAAACATTGTTTAGAAGAGTTCTCAAGGATTCATGGCGATGTGATTGGAGCTTTTATTTTGAAATCAGGTAACAGACTTGCATACTTGATAATTGACAGCAGGCAACAGCTGCCCTCCGGGCTCACTTGACTTCATTTGTGAAAGTGCGGGTTGTCTTGAGCGCAGTACGGATCCAGACAATAGACGTGTATAGAACTGGAGACAGCATGTGGCTGTTTGAGCCGTCAATCAGCTCCGACTTCCAGTAGTGGCAAAACAACATCGAGGAGCGGGACAAGATAGTGAAGTTGGCCGAACAAATTGCTTTTCAAAGATTCATCCATCACATTTCATGCATAAAGTACATGAAACTTAGTCAGTCGCACTTTCCTGTATGGATCCATGATAACATTTGTTCATTTCAGGGTTTTATACTGAAGCATGTTGTCAGAAAGTTTTGCTTTTCCACAAACTCTTCATTTTACTTTTGCTTCATTTGTGTTTCTTTATGTAAAGCATCTTTGAGGGCCCCATAAAGTACTCTACTATTGATACTAGTGATCTAATTTAATGAGCATGCACATGTTGAAGAGACGGAGGAAGTTGGGCAGAGCGTCACTGAGCTGCTGATGACAGAAATTAGTCCTGTAATGCTTGGAGATCATAGAACTGCAAAACATTAAAATTCTTCTTCTTCATCGTGAAGTCTCTTTTCACACTAATATTTATACACATGTATGTTTTTTATTGTCATATATATATATATATATGTGTGTGTGTGTGTGTGTGTGTTTCATACAGTGTATGAAAATTATCCTTTGCACCTAACAGTGATAGTACATAACATATTGACTTGTTTTAACCTTAATTGGAAATAATATAATATTTTGCTATTTCAAAGACTGACACAATACAATAGTGTGGCAGGGAGGTGATTAAGCCCGGATGTGAACCAGGTGTGCTGCCTCACCTGTCTGCCCATAAAGGAGGAGCCGCGGGACACACAGGTGTGACAGGTGGGAGTGAGCACGCACGCACGCACGCACGCACGCACGCACGCACGCACGCACGCACGCACGCACGCACGCACGCACGCACGAACGAGCCTGAAGAGGCAGTAGTGTCTGAGAGTGGGTGTTTTGTTTTTGTTTTAATTTATTAAAAGTATAGTGAACTTCAGTCCTGATTCCGCGCCTCTGTGGGTGAACCCGACGGTGGCATGCTCTACTGCTACAAATATAAATATATATATACACACACAGTATACATAGCATATAGAAGATGGATGGGTATTGTTAATACTCAAGTTTAATTAATTGATATTTTATATAAAAAACTCAACACATGAAATAAAAATATTTATTTGAATTAACATCTCATTTTATGAGAGATTTTCCTTGTGTCCTATATGTATTCCACCTCCTTTGATTGTCATAAAGGCAACAAACATGTTTATTTGTAAAGTAAGTTAATTAGCAGTTACTATGACAACAAAGAAGAAGAGGTGCAACTGCTAATTGCATTTCACACCATTAAGCTGAGCTTATGGCTCATATCTGATGAATTAACTGAGCTGTCAAGAGCCAGATGTAAACACTCAGTTTAGTTGTACTTTCTCTCATTGTAACGCTGCTGGCTTTCTGCCACTACCGGAAGTCTTTCTCTCATTGTAACGTTGCTGGCTTTCTGCCACTACCGGAAGTCAGTGCCTACTTGGCATGGCCAGTATCACTGAGTGCGCGGTCTACAGTTTCTATACGTCTGTGGATCCGTAGTAAAATGACCACATGTGGATACACACAGAGCCACCAGCCACAGGACATGTTTCTGTGATTTTTAATTTGAAACGCAATAATCGGACATGTTGATAATCTGTGAGATTCAAAGTCATCGGCAGCCAGGTAAACTAGGTGAAACTGGGCACGTGTTTTCCGCTCTTGTCGTTAGTATTTAGCGATAGATCGAGGGAGTTGGGACTGACCTGAGTGTGTTTGTTGTGATTTTAAAGTCCTTAGAGTCAATCACCTTCCTCACACTGCAGTCTGCGCCTCAACGCGTTCCTCTAGAAATCGACACAAAACGTGCTCGAGCACCGGAGGAGGAAGTGACGTAAAGACTTTCGCTGTGTGTTGTTGCATTTCCGCTTTGGTCATTCTAGAAGCCGTAGTGGACCGGGCGGTTTATATTGGTATGAGTAATATGAGTAATGTATGCAGTGTGCGATTTATGAAGAGAAAAAACAACAACAATAACAACAACACCGAACACTGCGCGCGCGTGCGTGCGTGCGCGTGTGTGTGCGTGCGCGTGTGTGTGCGTGTGTGTGTGTGTGTGTGTGTGTGTGTGTGTGTGTGTGTGTGTGTGTGCTGTCCCTGTCAGTAAAATAACTGTCACCACAGAACAATTTACAAATGTACATTTGGACCTCTGCTGTTGTACCGTGTCAGAATATACACGGTCCCAGAACATTCCTTCTCAACCAATATTTCACATTTCTATGCTTTTGTGTGAGTAAAGCTACGTTTACATTAATTTTTAGAAGGGTGGGTAGGACTTTTAATTTATTAATAATGTTGGTTCCCTATCTGAATTTTAGTGTTTAACCTTAGGATGCTATACAAAGGTATACTGATACTGATGTTTTTTTACTTGTTTTTAACATGTAAAATTATTATTATTATTATTATTAGTAGTAGTAGTAGTAGTAGTAGTAGTAGTAGTAGTGGTGGTGGTAGTAGTAGTAGTAGTCGTAGTAGTAGTATTATTATATATCACGTTTTCACAATATATTATTGCTGAGATTTTAAAAGTTTTTAATTTTTGCAGTACCTCTAAAAGTCAGACTCACTAAAACAGACCGCTGACATTCAAACCAACATTTACCACACATCAGACTTCTAAACGAGCATCCTGCATTTTCTGATCTCTCTGCTTTGGTTGAGATTTGTGGATTTAAATTTACAAGTGCACTTTTTTTAATTGGTCGAGGGAGAAAATACACAGTGCAGAGGTATTTTTGACAAAAAAAATAATAAGGCTAAAGAATTAACACAACTAAGAAATGTTTTATATGTATTATCAAAAACTACATCATTTTCAGTTTTTGCGTCGCAGAAATGTACTTTGTTGAGGTAAACACACAAATGGTGGATAAAATACAGTTTAATTAAAAAATAAAATAATAATACACAATGTTTAGAGAACAAAGCAGATTATTCACTTTCACTGATGAAGAAGTTCTGTGTGAAATACTGTCAAATAGAGAACCACGTCTACTGAATCCTCACAGGCTGCAGCTCAAAATATAATGAAATGATTCAGTCTGAGGTGGAAACAGAAGGGGGGGGGGGGGGTCTGGACGGGGGGGGGGGGGTGAAGGTCACAGCTCTGGATTACAGGACTTGAGATTCTTCTGACTTCAGTCAGTCTGAATCTGAGTTTCCTCTCAGGAGAAACAAAGACTGCGGCGGCCGAACAGTGTGAGGGCGTGTGAAGGACAGATGGGACAAAAGAGGATATGAGCGCAAAGACAGCGCAGAGTGGACGCAGAGGGGACGCAGAGGGGACGCAGAGTGGACGAACCGCAATCCAGAGCTTCTCCCACTTCGTCCCGGTGGCGCAAGAGAAGCTGCAGCGCAGAAACAGTTTTGGGGAAGATGTTTCAGACTCACGCCTGATGAGCTGCTCTCCTCCCCGCGGCTCCTTGGAGTTTTCGGATGGTGGATATTTTCTCCAGGAGTGGAGCAGGTTTGCACAAGAGGTTGTCTGGGGAGTGTCCAGGAGGATCTGAGGGGATCTGAGGAGATCTGGGGACACCTGAGGAGATCTGGGGACACCTGAGGACATCTGGGGACATCTGGGAGCTGCGGACATGAAGGAGAAGTGTAAGAACGCGGCCAAGACGCGCAGGGAGAAGGAGAACGGAGAGTTTTACGAGCTGGCCAAGCTGCTGCCGCTGCCCGCGGCCATCACCTCTCAGCTGGACAAGGCCTCCATCATCCGGCTGACCAGCAGCTACCTCCGCATGAGGACCATCTTTCCCGACGGTAGGAGCGCGTGACGGCGGGTCGGGAGCGCAGCTCAGCGCGCGGCCTTAGAGCGCAGCGTGTCCGGGAGTCAGGCGGAGGGAGGCCGGGTTCTCGCTCTTCACTGCGTTAAACCCAAACATTACGGCAGGAATTACAGAAGCTTTATTTTACCGTTGAAGTAACATTTCCTTTTTATTTTGTTTTATTTTCAGAACTCAGATCTGCAAGAGATTTCACAATACAAAAAATATATAGCACATATTTGAGAAACACGATTTTCACAAATTCTCACAAGAAAAATACACGCCAGGCCTATGTAATACAGAATGAAACTGTGTTTATTATAATAAACACAGTTTCATTCTGTATTTTGAACCACATTTAAATACTCTTTAATGTATATCGCATTTAAATACTCTTCTTTAAATATACATTTTTGAGGGATAATACTCCAATCCAGCAAATTTACATATAAATATAACAATTCAGAAGAATTATGCTGACCATAATCACAAATAACTTGAAACCGCTCGAAAATTAATACATTTCTCACTGGATTTACCTCAAATATTTGCTTCTTACATTTTTAATAATAATAATAATAATAATAATAATAATAATGATAATGATATTAATAATAATAAATTAGTAGAAGCATTGGACATGCAAAATTAATGTCACATACTTGATTTAAGTGTTTTTCATTAACATATTAACATTTTCGGCCAGCACGCATCGTTCAGAGCATTCTCAGTGTGCACACACATAAAGCCTCTCTTTTAGGACTGCAGTCAATTTAGAATTACAGGTTAAAAAAACGAAAACAAGAAAAAAGTCCGAAATTCCCGAAAAATTAAAATGTAAGAAAAGATTAAAAAGAAATCCAGCAGAATATTATTGCTGTTATTTCATCAATAGGAATTTAACCAGAAGTGGAGGAAAAAAAATCTACATTCAAACGAGTTTAACTCCACATTAGTAAATAAATCGATTGTAGGCTTTTCATAAAGAGATCACATTTAAAACGGGTGTTTTTATCAAATCTATCCATCCACAAAACCCTAAATTAAGATCGATAGCACGCAGTCTGATAAATAAAATAAAAATCAAACTCTGCTCCATTTCGTTCTTGGCGCGGTGCAAATTTAGAAAACAAGAAAATGCTGTAGGAGTAAAACAAAAACAGAAAATATTAATACTTATAATTGAATAACACTTGAATTTAAATATTGGGATTATTTTGCTGCTCATCTTTGCAGCTTGTTTCTTTTTTGTTAAACAGATATAAGTCCTTGTGAGATGCGGCGTCTGTGTGTGATTCCAGGATGTGAACGGGATTCAGGCGTTCGCAGTGGGATGTTTTGAAACGTTTTCAGGCTGATTAAAGCTGAAACTCTTCATCACACAGACACACAGAAGGGCCATGTCCACCACTGCAACACCCACATTCACACCGACCTGCCCTGAAATCTACCTGTTTTCATCTCAGATCAAACTTTTCACTCTCCTGAATCATCAACGAGTCAAAACTGAAATTGTCTGACATTGTTTGACCATTATGGAAAAGGGAAGCTTCACTGATCCTCAGTGGTTGAGGGAGTTACAGGAACACAGATGGTGATTTCACAGATTAGTTCATCTTCTCTGTCAGAAGAAAGCAGCATGATCCGGTCAGACTAGAGGGAAACAGTTTAAAGGTAAAATACTATGTATTGAGTCAGTGGGTGACAAAAATAGTCGCTTGCAACTTGAATATTTCTTGAATTGGTGTTTACTGTATTTAATTCAATAACCCCCTTCAGTTTCACTGGACCATTTCCACTCTGAGGTGAGAGGCCTGAGGTGATTCTGTCCTGTGTTGGGGACTTGGTGGTCTCTGTCTCTGCAGGTACGGGGGATGAGTGGCAGCGGGCAGCGATGTTCAACCCTCTGGACAGCATGGCAAAGGAACTGGGCTCCCACCTTCTACAAGTCAGTACCACCAGGGAGCGTCACTCTGTGCTTTACCTTCAGACAATGTTCAGGGGGTGATAATGATATGTGCTAAACCCTGTTCAACCCGTTAGGCCCGTTGTCCAAATCTGGGCCTGTGGAGGGTCTAATCTGTCACACAGGATGAGGTCCAAAGTGTAAAGATGACAAAGGAAATATCGAGTTGAACTAGAAGGCACTCGGTAGAGTGCAGACCTTCGCCAACGCCACATCTGCCAGCATGGAACCCAATAGAGTAGAAGGCTATTTGACCCACCACTCCTTCCACCATTGGTCGTTTGGGTTGCTTCATGTTGCTGCACTGTTAAGGTTAAATGATGTTCTCTTGGTTCCCATTCTTTTGTGTTACTTGAACGCACCATCAGAGTGAGTTGGCCTGTGATTGGCTGAGAGTGGAGGAGGGGGCGGGAGCAGAGTGAGCCGCGTGCTGGCAGATGGTAAAGTGAAGCTGAAGTAAAATCTTGGTTCATTTGAAAGAAAGAAAACGTGATTGAAAAACTGAATTTGAAACTGAATGTTCGAGGTTTCAGCTGGAATTTTGAAAAAATAATAAATAAAAACACTGTTTTCAAAATAAAAATAAGTGTATGAAAAGTTTTTTCAACTTCAATCTAATTTTGATTCAGCTCTAGAATTATTTTGATTAAATCAATTATGTTATTCTTTCACTTGTAAATTTATTTATTTATTTTTAATTTTAGTTGTTTTTTAAGGTGCGTGTTTAACGCTTACAGATTAGGGTCTTATTTGTCTTACATTCAAATCCCGTTTTCGGGTAATAGATTATTTTTTTTCACATTGAAAACTTTGTCTGACTTTCAGATGGTAGTTTTTCAGGTTCAGACTTTTGGCGCCGTCCTGGCGTGGGGGCGTGGCCTCCACCAGAACGGCGTGGATTGTGAGTGACGCGTCATAAAGCTCAGGACTTTCCCTGATTGTGTGATTGTGGGTACTTTGGTAGATATAACTCAGTACTCTCTAAACACTGTATTCACCTGGTGGCTGTAAGTAAAGGTAAGCAGAGGACACAGGTCACGTTTTGTTTGCAGCACATTAGAATCTTAAAACCCAGTTTCTCTTGCAGCTTTTCAGAAATCATTTCATCAGCTTATTATCAAAACAGTTATTTTCTGACAATTCCAGAAGATATATAAATGATCCACATCAGGTTGTCCACATTCTCTCTCGATTTAATTGTTTACTCTTAAACTTTGGTGTGATGAAGAACCTGATCCATGAGCTCCAGATCCAGATCCATGAGCTGGTGGTTGTTTGGTGTGTCTTACAGATATTCAGCCAATCATCTTCTGTCATTTCCACATTAAGCTCCTCCCCTTCTCACAATGTTCTTTTATATCAATGAATGTGTCCCTTGTAAGTTTAGCTCTTGATAATCTGCTTAAATTATTCTGATGTTGCTTTCTTTGTTCGGTTTTGTTATGATTTGAATCACCTCGTTCACGTCTCCAGAAGGATCCATCTGGATTTCTTTTTTGTAATAATCTCTTAATTGGAGATATCTATAAAAGTCATGTGTCCCCAAATCATCTTTTATTATTAAATTCTGGAGACATGTCCAGCTGTCCGTCTTTTCCAAGACGCACCAAGCTGTCACCCCCAGACTGCCCACTGATTAAATCCACCCATCACACTGGGCTGGTTTGAAGTAGCTATCACTAGTGACATCATTTTACTCGTTTTGATTCACTGAAACATTTATATGTTTTTAAAATTTTAAACCATAGTTCTAACGTGTGACATGTCATTAGTTCTATGTCTTTGTCTTTGTCTTCTATAGCTCCATGGCTCCAATTGTGTTTTGAATCGGTTGTTGGTGTACTTCTTTTTCAGTTTCTTTCCACTTCGCTCCATAATCAGTTCACAACAATAGATCGGTCTTAGTTGGGCAACATAGAAGTTTTCCTTTCATTTTGGTAAAGCCATTCCACCTTTATCTTTGGACAGCTGGATAATTCTATACCAAATAAACCTGGATACACTTGTGTCCCATCTTCTGAGCTGGCTTTGAGGGACCTATATATATATATATATATCTATCTATATTTATATATATATATATATCTATCTATCTATCTATCTATCTATCTATCTATCTATCTATCTATCTATCTATCTATCTATCTATCTATCTATCTATCTATCTATCTATCTATCTATCTATCTATCTATCTATCTATCTATCTATCTATCTATCTATCTATATATATATATATAGGTCCCTCAAAGCCAGTTCAGAAAATATCACTACCTATATATATATATATATATACATATACATATATATACACACACACACACGCACTCACGCACGCACGCACACACACACACACACACACACACACACACACACACACACACACACACACACACACACACACACACACACACACACACACACACACACACACACACACACACACACACACATATATATGTGTCACTACCTATATATATATATATATATATACACACATATATATACAGGTAGTGATTGGGATAGGTTCTGAGGAAAGGACTGGATGTTACAGTCCCTCGTACTGCACCACTCCTGATTCCATGGGGAATTGATGGAACAGGCAGTTTTAAGCTTAAACCGCAGGACACATCGTCAGTTCTGTACCTCAGCATCATCGGGTGTTTCGGCCATTGATCACAATCCGCCCTCAGGTTGACCAGACCGGGGAGTGGCGTCCTGTGGTCAACTGATTCAGTCATCATCTCGATTCAGTTTTTTTTTTTTTTGAATATTTTATTTTCAGTTTTCAATTCTACAAAATATATATGAGAACATGAACAGACCCCTCCCCCCATCCCACCCACCCTCAAACTGAGAGAAAGAGGGCAGAAATAATAGTAATAGTAATAAGAATGAAATGCATCCACATATAAGAGCAGTCGAGAGGCGACACACTGTTTATACAAACAATAAGCACTGACAGCAAAGAATCATAGAAGTGGACAATATGTCCATATATGCCAAATAAGGCTGCCACATCTCTGTCAAAGTATTATAGTCTTTCCTGAGTGTAGATGTAATTTTCTCAAGTGGAACACAGCTATTCATTTCTGAAAACCATCTTCCTATAGAAAGTTGGGAGTCAGACCTCCATGTGATGGCTATGCACCTCCTGGCTACACACAAGTCTCTTTTAATACTCCTACCAATATTTGAGTTACCGCCTAATAAGCAGGTTTGAGGATCTGATGGGAGGTGCACTCCTAGAGGTTTTGTCATGATATCAGAACAATCCTGCCAGAATGTATTAAGTTTAGTTTATAACAAGGCGCAGTGCAGGAAAGAGCCTCTTCTATACCACATCTAAAACACAAGTTGGGTATCTTAAGATTATATTTAATCAATTTCTGTGGCGTGAGATAGGTTTGATGGAGAAAGTTGTAATAAGTTGGTCTGTATCTGGAGTTGATAGCGGCAGTCAGACCTTTTTGACACTATGCAGACCATAGCGTGTCCTGACATGTCCCCATTGTCACTCCCTAGTCAGACTCTCATTTCTCCCTGGATTCATATAAACTGGTTCTGAAGCATCATCCATCAAGACAGAATTTTTTTTTGAGATAAGACAAGGTGCGTCCCCCTCATGAAGCAGTCTTTCCGGATCATTAAGCATGGGTGAAGTCATTTCAGATCCCAAAACAGATTTAAGAAAGGATCTTAACTGTAGGTAACAGGAAACGTTTCTGCTGGACAGATCATACTTCCTCCTGAGGTCCTCCAAAGACTTCAAGGATCCGTCCTCATAGCAGTCCTCCAAATGACCAATCCCTTTCTGGTGCCATAGTTCCAGGATCTTATTATCCACTGACATAAACATGAGTTCATTCTGTTTCAATGGTGTTTTGGGTGAAAATATGATTATCTAGATTCTTGAATTAAAATTCAAATGTCACAGTAGAACACCTCTCTTATTCTTTTTCTATGTCTTGGTTTAGTCTTCCATAGTTCTCTTTGTAAAGTTCAGACAGGTCTTGTGTGACTGTCACACCCAAATATTCAATAGTTTGAAGATTCTAATTAAATTTGAGATTTTCCTGGTTTTCTTTTGTTGGTATCTAATTAATTGTAAGGATTTGTGTCTGACCTGTATATTCTCTATACGGCCATATGAATCAAGAAGTTCCATGTAGGAAGCATTGTGTTTGGTTGTGTGAGGAAAGCTATTACATCATTTTCAAAAAGTCCAATCTTGTGCTCCGTCCCTTTTATTGTAACCCCCTTTACTTCCTTGTTTTGCCAAACGGGCTGATAAAGACAAAGAGTCGTGTTGATAGACAGCAGCCCTGCCTGGGGGGTCTCTGAAGCTGAATCTTATCCGTCAAATGTCCATTTATTTTTTTTCTCGCTGTAGGTTCTTTGTAAATTGTTTTTACAAGCTGTATTGATTTCTTGTTAAATTCTAGTCTTTCTAGTACTTTTTAAAGAAAGTTTTTTCAGCATCTCTGCTCACGAGAGCAGCACTTTGGTTCCCTTTCTGTTCCCGCTCTAATATATGGAATGTTGGTAGTGTTCTTTTAGAAACCCTGTTTAGTCCTCGTCTATGAGATCTGACAGAAAGGTATTTAGTGGTTTAGATATAATAGATGTGTACATTTTGTAATCTATGTTCAATATCAAAATCAGCCTATAGTTTGCACCTTCTTCTTCATTTCTGCCTGCTTCTGGGACAACTGAAATCACTGCCTCTGTCCATGTGGGGGATGAGAGTCCAATTGAAGGAAGCTGGAGCGCCGTTATCAGTTCCGCCTTAAATACTGTACCATCCTACCATTCTGCAGGATAGCCATGGCTACTTGGGCATTTCTTGTTTTTTAACCGATTTATTGCTTCCTTTATCTCTTCTATGGGAATGTCAGGAGTTCGAACATCATTTTGAGAAGCACTGATTGAGGGTAAATCCAGTTGTTTAAAAAAAGCTTCCATCTCATCGTCATCAGCTGCTGGTGGTCGTGTGAATCTGTAGAACATCTTTTCTATATTTTCTGTGATTTTATTTGTGATTGGTTCTCTAAGTTTATGTATAGTATTCATTGCTACTGCTTTTCTTACACGTTTTGCTGGTAGTTTTGTAGTATTTTATAAGAGCTCTGTTTGAGATCGAAACACCTTCTTTCCATTTCACCTAATAGTATGTCCATTTCGGTTTTGGTATCCCCAGTTTCCTGTTACACGCTCTGTTCCTTTGTAATTTGATGTGCTTCTCCAATTCTCTTAACCTTTCAGCGTACTTCATGTACTCTGTTGATCTCGCTTGTTTTAGTGACGGTGTCTTTGCTGGAAGCTTTCCGCGATGCTTTAAGAGCAAAACAAATAACTGTTGGGTCGACTTCAACATTGTTGTTTTCTTCCAAATCTTGTCTGATGTCCTTTTTTACATCTTCAACCAGTCCTTTATTGTTGAATATTCCTACATTAAGCCTCCGAATTGTTTGCCTTTTCCCAGTATTCAAGTGAATATGTAGGAAAAGTGCATTATGGTCAGATAAATCTGCAGTCTCTATCTGTCAGTCTGATATATAAAGAAGTATTCTATCATTGAGTAAACCCCATGAGTTGCTGAGTAATGAGTAAAGAATTTTTTTGAAGGATTAATATTCCTCCAAATATGTTTCATCCCCATCTCCTCGAGGGTTAGCTTTGCAAATTTTGCAAATTGTGTTTTGTTTTTCCTCTTTCTTGATGTATCTAACTTGTGTTTCATCACCAAGTTCAATGCCTTGAAAATGTCTATGTACGTATGTCTATGTCTGTGACACGTCATAGGGGGTTATACAATCACCAAAGTAACAATTTAATTTTCTAACTTTCCCCGTCACCATGAAGTACAGTAGAAGCTGTGAGGACCAGGTCAGAGCTCCACCCTGTACTGGACACGTCACTGTGCACAGACACATATTTACCTGTTAACTCACCTGAATGAGGACAACCTGCTGACGAGGACAACAAACAGGTTCTCCTGGTAAATTTCAAGCTGAGCGACACTGAAACGACCAAAATACCTGGTCTGGACCAGATTATTGGAATATTCAGACGTTGTGGTGTCAGGAGGTTAGTTTAGAGATGTGAATCATGGCCGCCTCCAGCAGCAGGGAGCTGCTCTGTGAAGCTCCTCTCCGTCAGCCCCTCCAGGATTTCCATACTACATGTCCACAGACTGTGCCGGGCGGCGGGTGATACATGATTACATCCATACTACACTCTGGGCTCACCTCCTTAATGTAACGTAACGGTCCATAAGGTTCCGTAACGTAACGATCCTGAAACTATCTCCACTTCTGCTGCCCGGCGTTCTCCACCTTTCCTCAAGTAGTTTCTGTTTCACTTCAGGAGTTCTGAGCCTCTGGTTCTTTATTTTATTTAAATTGTGATTGTTCAGACGGGAGACGGAGGATCTCCTCACACAAGAACCCAGTAGCTCTAGAGCATGAGCAGTCGGAGCGTAGAGATCGCACTGTCCACCTCAGAGGGGCGGAGCCTAGCACACAGGGTGGATGATGATTTTAACGTCACGTCCTCTGAGCTCACGAAAGTTTGACTTTCCCTTTCCAGCAGAGAACATGAGGCCCGGGGACCAGAACCCACCAAGAGGTCCAGTCTGGTCCCACCAAGCAAGGAGCTGATAGAGGATTTATACTAGTTTAGTTTACATTTCATTGTATTTTTCATAAAATTGACTTTATGTTGAGATTGTAATCATTTTCAGTACTAACGGTTTGATCTTCTGTGTTCTTCGTAGTTCTTCTGCTTCTCTGCTGACTCATCTTCTACGTTCTAACTTTTCTTGTCGTCTTACTCTGCTCCAGTGAGCTTGATTTTACCGACTCGGGCAGGCTGAACACTAGGTGACCTCCTCGTCCGCCATCTGGTAGGAAGTTCTCGACACAGTTCACTTTGACAGGCTGCTTTGGAAAATTCTCAGGAATTACCAACACGTACAAACAGTGAAATATTCTAGATTGTTAAGTTTAACAGCCGTACTCAAAGAAATAATGTTAGAGGCAGCATACTGCACAGTGTCACAACAAGGATTACAATGGTGTCCACATCGGGCCAACCTGCAGTAAGAAATACTACTTTTTGTAGAAAAGGTACAGTGGAAATTATCCTAATGTACTGTAAAGTATCCTAGTATCGTAATGCAACAACAACATTAACAACAGGTAATAGCATAATACTAGTTCATGTTAAGCTCCACTCGCTGCATTGACGGCTAAAAACGTCTTCCTGAGTGTTACTCAGCATTACGATACTTCGGATGATTTCCACTGTACCTTTTCTACAAAAAGTAGTATTTCCTACCTGCATGGTTGCAGGTTGGCCCAAAAAGAAGGACGCCATTGTAATCTGTGATACTGCGCTGTGATCAGTCTTATGTGAAAACGAGAAACATCTTTCTTTAAGTATGAGTGTTAAACTTAACAACCTTGAATATTCTACAGTTTTTATAAGTTGATAGTTAGTGAGACTTGTTCAAAGCAACCTGTGGAAGTGACCTGTGTCCTCTGCCTACCTTTACTTACAGCCATCAGGTGAATACAGTGTTTAGAGAGTACTGAGTTATATCTTCCAAAGTACCCACTTTTCCTGAAGGCAACACAATCAGGGAAAGTCCTGAGCTTTATGACGCCGCCACTCACAATCCACGCCGTTCTGGTGGAAGCCACGCCCCCACGCCAGGATGGCGCCAAAAGTCTGAACCTGAAAAACTACCATCTGAAAGTCAGACAAAGTTTTCAATGTGAAAAAAATAAGATTGTAATCTGAAAACATTAAACCTGCAACTGAAACAATAACACCTCGAGTTTAAAAAACACATTAATCAGTGAAAAATCAACATAAATGATTTAATCAAAAGAATTCTAGAG
The DNA here is from genome assembly GCF_963383615.2 of Lipophrys pholis. Classification (NCBI taxonomy): domain Eukaryota; kingdom Metazoa; phylum Chordata; class Actinopteri; order Blenniiformes; family Blenniidae; genus Lipophrys; species Lipophrys pholis. The sequence goes on along the minus strand of NC_137634.1, from coordinate 26,485,189 downwards.
CTGAATCAAAACTGAAAAAAACTTTTCAGACTCTTATTTTTATTTTGAAAACAGTGTTTTAAATGTTCAAAATTCAAGCTGAAACCTTGAACATTCACTTTGAAATTCAGTTTTTTCAGTCACATTTTAAATTTGTTTTTTCAAGAGAACCAAGTTTTTGGCCAGGGTGTGGCTCCAAAGCTTAACTGCAGCGTCAGCCCCGACTGGCGGCTCACCGCCGAGCTCCAGCGTGTCGACAAAGGAGTAAATACCTTCGTTCACAAAAACAAAGTGATTTTTGTTGGCCAAGGTAAAGAAGATAACGAGCGTTTCTAGGCAGAAGAGAGATTCCAGTCAGCAAAGCATCAAACTTCAACATGAAGGGGAAGTCGTGACAATCCACTGTACTACCAGGGAATACTTCTTAAAAACTCACATCGTGTTGAGTCTTCTCCAGTACGTTGTGGAGTTCTGTGGTTTCATGAGAGAAAATAAATGTAATAAGATGTGTATTCTGATCTTTACCCTGGAGATGAAGGTGCTGGACGTGAACTCTGAGGTAAATGATTGTATGCTGGGGACCAGACAGCTGCAAACCTCTGGACATCACTGGACATCACTACGTCTCACTCTGTCCCTCTAAACTTGATACGCTTTTATATAGACAGGTGGTACCACAACTACCATTTGTGATACAATCGTACTATCAAAGAACTACAATTAACAACATTTTTACAGTTTTTCACCTTTACAGTGACAAAAACCTAATATTTTATCTTATATTGATAAAGAAAACAATAGACACCTTTAAAAGTATGATCCCTGGTATACACTCCTGTTAGAGGACAGACATTAAAACATGTAAAACATTAGAATGTTAAATAAAAACGAAAACCCTGTTGGAAATCAAAATAACTATTTTGAAATGATGAAACTAAAACGTGAGTTTGTCCTCATTTAATTGAAATGTAGTTTCCTCTGGGACTTTTGTTGTTATTTGTTTTGTTAGTCTGATACGTCCTCCTGCAGTACTTTGATTAACCTGACGGAGCCACTAGAGAGAACCCGGAGAGCCACGTGGCCACACAGCGGCAGGCCACACAACATCCATCGTCCTCACGTGTTTACCGTCATGTCACATTTTCATCAGTCAACATTTGGAAGTTGATAGTTTGAAGGGTAAATGTAGTTATAATTTAGATTATTAGATTAATCGTCTATTAAAATGAAATGTTAAAGTGAATTTAACGAGTTTAGTTTCTGTAAAAGAAGCCGAGTGAAGACCTGAAGACATCGTACTGCTTTAATAAATACACCAGAAGAGAAAACATCCGTACGTCTGTAGTCTGGGTTTGTTTAATCTGGGTTTAGTTCAGTCCTTCTCTCACACATCAACCCAGGCCGGTCACCGGCGGAAGTGGTTGGCACTGCCACCTCACCCTGAGAAGCTCCCTGGTTTGAATCCAGCTGGGCTCCTCCGTGTGTGTGTGTGTGTGTGTGTGTGTGTGTGTGTGTGTGTGTGTGTGTGTGTGTGTGTGTGTGTGTGTGTGTGTGTGTGCGTGTGTGTGTGTGTGTGCGTGTGTGTGTGTGTGTGTGTGTGTGTGTGTGTGTGTGTGTGTGTGTGTGTGTGAGTGTGTGTGTGTGTGCGTGTGTGTGTGTGTGTGTGTGTGTGTGTGTGTGTGTGTGTGTGAGTGTGTGTGTGTGTGTGCTGACAGGAAGCAGAATAGAAATCATTCCTGTGTTTTGCTCTGCTCTCAGACTCTGGATGGTTTTGTGTTTGTTGTGGCTTCTGATGGAAAGATCATGTACATCTCAGAAACAGCGTCAGTTCACCTCGGCCTGTCCCAGGTGAGAACACACCCCCACCTCCGCCTCCTCCCAGAGTTTGGGAGGAGGCCCCGGCGCTGTGTGCGGGAAGTGAAGCTGCTCTCTTCATGTTTACTACATGTGTGCTGCAGGTGGAGTTAACAGGAAACAGTATCTATGAGTACATCCACCCATCAGACCATGACGAAATGACAGCGGTGCTGGGACTGCGCCAGCCCACACACCATCACTCCTCTGCAGGTAGGAAAGCCTTCCCCTCCAAACCATCCTGCTGACTCTCTGGTTCCTTCATGGTGTCTTGGTGGAAATGTAATGAAGGGTCTAGTCCAGGGTTCCCCAGTTCCGGTCCTGGAGGGCCGGTGACCTGCAGGTTTCAGCTCCTCCCAGCTTCAGCACACCTCAATCTGATGATGATGTCATCGTCAGGCTTGTAAAACAAGCCAAGTAACCAGGCCCGTATTGTGTTCAGGCGTGTTGCACCTGGGAGGAAACCTGCAGGACACCGGCGCTCCAGGACCGGGGTTGAGGAACCCTGGTCTATAAGAACCGTTCTGCTCAATGTCAACACCATCCGATCATCACAGGATACAAACACAAAGCCGCGGTCACATGGTCTCCACAAGTCTTTACCTCTCTGGGTTTTAATGAAGCAGATTATATTCCTTCATTTTAGCAAAATACTAAATAATCTCACAGCTCCAGCTCAGCGGCCCAGCAGGGGGTCCAGCCTGTCGTCCAGGACGATGCATAGAGCCAAAATAAAAACATGAGTCCACTTGTTCTCTGAAGTTTGTTTGTGATTCATCGTACGCTTCGGTGGCGGTTGCAGGAGAAACACAGATTCCCTCTGGGAAGAACCGACGCTGTAGATTAGAACCAAAACCCCCAAGAAGAGGAGCTGCAAATCAAAAACATTTTAACATTATGATGTTAAAGTTTGTTTTTCTTTACAAACTTCAACTTTTTTTTTTTAAATTTCATGAAAAAAGATATTAAATATTATTGATCACACACATAATGGCTTTAAAACAAAAGTACACATTTGAAATGGGTGAATTTTAATTTCCATGTGAATTTTTAATTCATTCAGTAATTATTTGTCTGCCTCATTGTTTCACAGAAAGTATATTTCTGTTATTGTACAACAAGCCAGTATTGAGAGAGAATGAATGTGTTTGTGAGGACTGGACGAGCCGGGACACTAAAGCTCACACCTCACTATGAAGACACGTGTGTGTTTGAAATGTCCCCGGCAGAGTGTGAAGTAGAGCGCTCCTTCTTCTTGAGGATGAAGTGTGTTCTGGCCAAACGAAACGCAGGACTGACATGTGGCGGCTATAAGGTACGTTCACGATACCATTCCCATCCTTTTCTTTCTCCATTTCTGTCCCGACAGATTCTATTGCCGAGCTTTTAACTGTGATTTCATTTTCAGTGCTCTGATTTCTTTAAGGAAAACATGCTTAACTTTTAAAACGAGGAAGATCAAGCTTCTAGACTAATATTGTTCAGTGTTGCTGAAGCCAAAGCTGCAGTTTATGATGCTTTTATGAAATGTAGAACGTCAGACTGGTCACTGCTGACATGGCATCATGTTTGACAGCTGTTTGTCCACTTCGTCCACTCTGACTTCCTGTTTGGGGACATGTCCATCACATTTGACTGATTTATTCTCCACAAACATTTATTATTGACTCAGACTGAAATGAGAGCAACATTAAGCCTCACATCAAAGTCCAGGTTCCCACAGTTCAGGGAAGGTTTCATGTTCCCATGAGAGAGAGGCTACAGAGCCACTACAGAGTGGCTGTAGAGCCACTATGGAGGGGATGTGGAGCCACTATAGAATGGCTGTAGAGCAACTATGGAGGGGCTGTAGAGACAGTACAGAGGTGTTGTAGTGCCACTATGGAGGGGATGTAGAGCCACTACAGAATGACTGTACAGCCAGTAAGGAGGGGATGTAGAGCCACTACAGAATGGCTGTACAGCCAGTAAGGAGGGGATGTAGAGCCACTACAGAATGGCTGTACAGCCAGTAAGGAGGGGATGTAGAGCCACTACAGAGTGGCTGTAGAACCACTATGCAGGGGCTGTAAAGCCACTATGGAGGGAATGTAGAGCCACTACAGAGGATTTGGAGTGGCTGTAAAACCACTACAGAGTTGCCGTAGAGCCACTATGGAGGAGAAGTAGAGCCATGACATAAGATGTAGAGCCACTATGGAGGGGATATCGAGTCACTAAGGGTGGGCTGTGGAACCAAATTTAGAGGGGCTGTAGAGCCAATATGTAGGGGATGTAGAGTCACTACGGAGAGGATTTAGAGCTACTACAGGATGGCTGTAGAGCCACTATGAAGGGTCTGTAGAGCTACTATGGAGGGGGTGTGGAGCCACTATGGAGGGGATGTAGAATCACTATGGAGGGGCTGTACAGCCCATTTAGAGAGGATGTAGAGCCACTATGGAGGGGATATAGAGTGACTATAGAGGGGATGTAAAGCCATTACAGAAGGCCGGTAGAGCAACACATGGCTGCAGAGTTGCAGTTTCCAGAGCGCTGATCTTGGTGTCATGCTGTCTTCCTCAGGTCATCCACTGCAGCGGCTACCTGAAGGTACGCCAGTACCGGGTGGACATGCAGCTCTATGACTCCTGTTGCCAGACTGTGGGGTTAGTGGCAGTTGGTCACTCGCTGCCCCCCAGTGGCGTCACTGAGATCAAACTGCACAGCAACATGTTCATGTTCCGGGCCAGTCTGGACTTCAAACTCATCTTTCTAGACATGAGGTAAGAGTTGGCTGGATTGACAGAAATACTACTTATAACAACACACATGAGTGTGTGAAGAATATTCAAGTGATGTTCATTATACACACTCCAGAGTCTGAGTGGAGTCAGGTGTGAACTTGTGACCTCTGTTGTGGCGGAGACAGGGTGGCAGAGCTGACAGGCTATGAGCCCCAAGACTTGATAGAGAAGACCCTGTACCACCATGTCCACGCCTGTGACATCTTTCATCTACGATACGCTCACCATTTACGTGAGTACTCTGGCTCTTCAGTGACACTATAGGACAGGCAGTCCTTAAATAAGCAGAAAAGATTAAACAAAAAGATTGAAATATCAGATTGGTAACCCTAACCTCAAACAGTTCCTCCAGTGGAACAGGCAGGATGGTCATGAAACTGTTTTGAAAATGACATTCGACAAAGTAATGCAAAAATTTTTCTAAAAATATATAAAACTTCTGATCCTTAACCTGCATTCCAAGAACACTGTTGTCTCTATTAGCCTGCTTTGTGTGTGTGTGTGTGTGTGTGTGCGTGCGTGCGTGCGTGCGTGCGTGCGTGCGTGCGTGCGTGCGTGCGTGCGTGCGTGCGTGCGTGCGTGCGTGCGTGCGTGTGTGTGTGTGTGTGTTCCAAAGCTCCTGCTCTGTACAGTAACCATGATAATGAACAAACAACAATGTTCCATGGTTCCTCTGAGCGGACCCCAGATCATCCGTAGAGAAACGTTGAGCGTCGTCAGCTGATGGAGAACGTTGGAACGCTGATGTGGATGAAAGAAGCTCCCTTTACTTGTTTTGTGTTGCACTCGTGTGTTTTGTCTGCTTGTAGTTCTGGTGAAGGGCCAGGTCACCACCAAGTACTACCGCCTGCTGTCCAAGCATGGAGGCTGGGTGTGGGTCCAGAGCTACGCCACCGTGGTGCACAACAGCCGCTCCTCCAGACCACACTGTATCGTCAGTGTGAACTACGTCCTGACGTGGGTCGGCAGTGATTCTCGCAGCTCCTCGACTCCCAGTCCGGCGGCACTAACCTGAGTTTCCCACACAGAGACACTGAACGTAAGGAGCTGCTGCTCTCGGAGGACCAGACTCAGGCCGCGAAGCCGGTGGTCAGTCTCACTCCTTCTCTGGATCACAGGAAACTTCTCAGAACCAAAGCCACCAAGATGAAGAACAAAGTCCGAGCAGCTCCCTACCCTGAGGTGACTTTTACTCTTCTCACACCGAAAAAAACTAAACTCTCTCTCTCACTCGTGATCATCGAAGATCTGCTGAGCTTGGATTTATATAGGTCAATCATATCGTCAGTCAGCTCTGCGTCACAATCTTCCTTTGATTTGATATGTTTGGTGAAGTTTGTTCTGTGATGAAAGTATTGAAAGAAATATTTTTATTCCAAATAATATTGTCTCCGATCTTTTGGAAAGAATCCAGTGGACCTTCTTCAGAAATGAGCCAATATGTTGTTCTGCCTTTAGAGTTTATCTTCCTTCCATCTGAGCTGTTGTGAAGTCGTTATGTTTCGTCCATCATGGCAGTTTAATGATTTAATGGTTTTCATTTCCGTTATTCTTCAAACCAGATGCTTGTGGGTGTTTTGATCCAGCAGTTTAGATTTTCTTTAAGTGGAGATCTTTGTCACCAGTCAGTGTCTGGAGGGGAAGGTTCAGTTGGATTAAATCCAAAGTTTTACATTTGAGATACGAATCATCTGGGGGTGGAGAGTTGACTGTCCTCCGACCGGGCCCGGCCGAGCCTTCGCTCTTCCTGGTCTGGTCCGGGGCGCGGTGGCTGGGGCCATCTCTGCCCTCCCGCTCGGCCCGGGGGCCCTGCTCCGGCCGGTCTCGGCTTGGCGGCTTGGGTCGGGGCCTGGGGCCCTGTGCCCTGTGCCCTGTGCCCTTTATCCTTCCCTTGTGGGCTCTTCTGGCCTGGGGGGGTCCTCTCTGCATTCTCCATCTGGTGCTTTCTGGGCGGGGGCGTGGCTCTCTGGGGTGGTTCGCTGGGGCCTCCCCGGGTCTGAGAGGCTGCCGGCCTCTGTTTTGACTGTGTCCGGGCCCGATGACCTCGGGCCCCGGGGTGTCGCTACGGACCCCCCACAACCGTTCCAACCACACACAGTGGACAAACCTAACCTAACTAATCTAGAAAATCATGTTACTGTCTAGATAGAGCTGCTCAGGCTGGTTAATCTAGAAAACCATGTTACTGTCTAGATAGAGCTGCTCAGGCTGGTTAATCTAGAAAACCATGTTACTGTCTAGATAGAGCTGCTCAGGCTGGTTAATCTAGAAAACCATGTTACTGTCTAGATAGAGCTGGTCAGGCTGGTTTAATCTAATAACAGTTGGAAAGTATTTGGATCAGTGTGATAACTGCAAATAATATATGTAGCACAACAAGGGTATTCTATGTCCCCCCCCCCAATCTTCTCTTCTCTCTCTCTTTGAGTGTTCCCCCCCGGTCGTGTCCAGCAGCCATGCCAACTTGTAATAAAGCAGCAACAGGAGGAGACTCCAGGTCTCTTCCTGTTCAAGAGTAAAAACTGTTCTGGCACCAGAAGGTTCTAGATCACATCATATTGTTTGGTCAAGCTGCCGAACAGGACAAGGGGAAAAGAAAAAAAGAAAAAAGGAAGTAAAAAACAAAGAAGAAGAAAGTTTTCCATTTGGCATGATAATACGGAGTACATTAGTAGACCTCCATGTTTGGCAGAGAAAACTCTTCCTTTTCTTGGATCAGTTGAAAGGTTTGTTCAACTCTTGGGTTGAAGCTTTTCCTTATAAACCCAGAGAACGTTCTCTGCCAGGCAGTAAATAGTTTTGAGGGTATTTCGATCGGTATTGATTGAAAAATGAAGAGTAATTGTGGCAGTATGTTCATTTGAATTACGTCTGTTGGGTTAAGTAGATCCGGTGGAAGTAAAGTCCGTCTTTATTTCTTCAGTGACTGATAAGTAATTTGTAGCACACATTTTGGTGACATCTGTCATTATCACAGTTGAAATTACAGAGACGATGTCGTTGTGCTGAGGGCGTGTAGTTCAATGAACTGATTTGTGTTTTGTGTATGTTTCATTTATAACCTGAGTAGTAGCCAAATGCTTTTAAACATAACAGTAATTTAGGTCATACTACCATGTTGTGGAAGGTTCTCAATAGCTCATTATTGAAGCCAAAAATTTGCATCGTGAACTATAAGAATATCCAGCTGACAGGAAGAACCTTGTTCGGCATCAAGGCTGACAACAATGGAATGACTGAATGAATGAATGACTGAATGAATGAATGACTGAATGAATGAACCAATGAATGGTTTATTTCGGTTACAGTTCTGCAGTACAAAATTTGAATTCCAGAGCTCCTTTTCAGAACGTTGTGTAAAAGGAGATCCTTTTCAGAACGTTGTGTAAACGGAGATCTTTTTCAGAACGTTGTGTAAATGGAGATCTTTTTCAGAACGTTGTGCTGTAAAAAGAGATCTTTTTCAGAAAGTTGTCGTGTAAACGGAGATCTTTTTCAGAACGTTGTCATGTAAACAGAGATCTTTTTCAGAAAGTTGTGTAAACGGAGATCTTTTTTAGAACGTTGTGTAAACGGAGATCTTTTTCAGAACGTTGTCGTGTAAACAGAGATCTTTTTCAGAACGTTGTGTAAACGGAGATCTTTTTCAGAACGTTGTTGTATAAACGGAGATCTTTTTCAGAACGTTGTGTAAACGGAGATCTTTTTCAGAACGCTGTGTAAACGGAGATCTTTTTCAGAACGTTGTCGTGTAAACAGAGATCTTTTTCAGAAAGTTGTGTAAACGGAGATCTTTTTCAGAACGTTGTGTAAATGGAGATCTTTTTCAGAACGTTGTGCTGTAAAAAGAGATCTTTTTCAGAAAGTTGTCGTGTAAACGGAGATCTTTTTCAGAACGTTGTCATGTAAACAGAGATCTTTTTCAGAAAGTTGTGTAAAAGGAGATCCTTTTCAGAACGTTGTGTAAACGGAGATCTTTTTCAGAACGTTGTGTAAATGGAGATCTTTTTCAGAACGTTGTGCTGTAAAAAGAGATCTTTTTCAGAAAGTTGTCGTGTAAACGGAGATCTTTTTCAGAAAGTTGTGTAAACGGAGATCTTTTTTAGAACGTTGTGTAAACGGAGATCTTTTTCAGAACGTTGTCATGTAAACAGAGATCTTTTTCAGAAAGTTGTGTAAACGGAGATCTTTTTTAGAACGTTGTGTAAACGGAGATCTTTTTCAGAACGTTGTCGTGTAAACAGAGATCTTTTTCAGAACGTTGTGTAAACGGAGATCTTTTTCAGAACGTTGTCGTGTAAACGGAGATCTTTTTCAGAACGTTGTCATGTAAACAGAGATCTTTTTCAGAAAGTTGTGTAAACGGAGATCTTTTTTAGAACGTTGTGTAAACGGAGATCTTTTTCAGAACGTTGTCGTGTAAACAGAGATCTTTTTCAGAACGTTGTGTAAACGGAGATCTTTATCAGAACGTTGTCATGTAAACAGAGATCTTTTTCAGAACGTTGTCGTGAAAACGGAGATCTTTTTCAGAACGTTGTCATGTAAACAGAGATCTTTTTCAGAAAGTTGTGTAAACGGAGATATTTTTTAGAACGTTGTGTAAACGGAGATCTTTTTCAGAACGTTGTCGTGTAAACGGAGATCTTTTTCAAGACGTTTTGTAAACGGAGATCTTTTTCAGAACGTTGTGTAAACGGATATCTTTTTCAGAACGTTGTCGTGTAAACGGAGATCTTTTTCAGAACGTTATGTAAATAGAGATCTTTTTCAGAACGTTGTGTAAACGGAGATCTTTTTCAGAACGTTGTTGTGTAAACAGAGATCTTTTTCAGAACGTTGTCATGTAAGCGGAGATCATTTTCAGAACGTTGTGTAAACAGAGATCTTTTTCAAGACGTTGTGTAAACGGAGATCTTTTTCAGAACGTTGTGTAAACGGATATCTTTTTCAGAACGTTGTCGTGTAAACGGAGATCTTTTTCAGAACGTTATGTAAATAGAGATCTTTTTCAGAACGTTGTGTAAACGGAGATCTTTTTCAGAACGTTGTTGTGTAAACAGAGATCTTTTTCAGAACGTTGTCATGTAAGCGGAGATCATTTTCAGAACGTTGTGTAAACAAAGATCTTTTTCAGAACGTTGTCGAGTAAACAGAGATCTTTTTCAGAACGTTGTGTAAACGGAGATCTTTTTCAGAACGTTGTCGTGTAAACAGAGATCATTTTCAGAACGTTATGTAAACGGAGATCTTTTTCAGAACGTTGTCGTGTAAACAGAGATCTTTTTCAGAACGTTGTGTAAACGCAGATCTTTTTCAGAACGTTGTCGAGTAAACGGAGATCTTTTTCAGAACGTCATGTAAATGGAAATCTTTTTCAGAACGTTGTCTAAACGGAGATCTTTTTCAGAATGTTGTGTAAACAAAGATCTTTTTCAGAACGTTGTCGAGTAAACAGAGATCTTTTTCAGAACGTCATGTAAACAGAGATCTTTTTCAGAGCGTTTTGTCAACGGAGATCTTTTTCAGAACGTTGTCGTGTAAACAGAGATCTTTTTCAGAACGTCATGTAAACAGAGATCTTTTTCAGAACGTTGTGTAAACAGAGATCTTTTTCAGAGCGTTGTGTAAATAGAGATCTTTTTCAGAACGTTGTCGTGTAAACAGAGATCTTTTTCAGAACGTCATGTAAACAGAGATCTTTTTCAGAGCGTTGTGTAAACGGAGATCTTTTTCAGAGCGTTGTGTAAACAGAGATCTTTTTCAGAACATTTTCATGTAAACAGAGATCTTTTTCAGAACGTTGTGTAAATGGAGATCTTTTTCAGAACGTCTTGTAAATGGAGATCTTTTTCAGAACGTTGTGTAAACAAAGATCTTTTTCAGAACGTTGTATAAACGGAGATCTTTTTCAGAACGTTGTCGAGTAAACAGAGATCTTTTTCAGAACGTTGTGTAAACGGAGATCTTTTTCAGAACGTTGTCGTGTAAACAGAGATCATTTTCAGAATGTTGTGTAAACGGAGATCTTTTTCAGAACGTTGTGTAAACAAAGATCTTTTTCAGAACGTTGTATAAACAGAGATCTTTTTCAGAACTTTGTGTAAACGGAGATCTTTTTCAGAACGTTGTCGTGGAAACAGAGATCTTTTTCAGAACGTTGTCGAGTAAACAGAGATCTTTTTCAGAACGTTGTCGTGTAAACAGAGATCTTTTTCAGAACGTTGTGTAAATGGAGATCTTTTTCAGAACATTGTCGTGTAAACAGAGATCTTTTTCAGAACGTTGTGTAAACGGAGATCTTTTTAAGAATGTTGTCGTGGAAACAGAGATCTTTTTCAGAACGTTGTGTAAACGGAGATCTTTTTCAGAACGTGGTCATGTAAACGGAGATCTTTTTCAGAATGTTGTGTAAACGGAGATCTTTTTCAGAACGTTGTGTAAACAGAGATCTTTTTCAAGACGTTGTGTAAACGGAGATCTTTTTCAGAATGTTGTGTAAACGGAGAGCTTTTTCAGAACGTTGTTGTGTAAACAGAGATCTTTTTCACAACGTTGTGTAAACGGAGATCTTTTTCAGAACGTTGTCGTGGAAACAGAGATCTTTTTCAGAACGTTGTGTAAACGGAGAGCTTTTTCAGAACGTTGTCATGTAAGCGGAGATCATTTTCAGAACGTTGTGTAAACAAAGATCTTTTTCAGAACGTTGTCGAGTAAACAGAGATCTTTTTCAGAACGTTGTGTAAACGGAGATCTTTTTCAGAACGTTGTCGTGTAAACAGAGATCATTTTCAGAACGTTATGTAAACGGAGATCTTTTTCAGAACGTTGTCGTGTAAACAGAGATCTTTTTCAGAACGTTGTGTAAACGGAGAGCTTTTTCAGAACGTTGTTGTGTAAACAGAGATCTTTTTCACAACGTTGTGTAAACGGAGATCTTTTTCAGAACGTTGTCGTGGAAACAGAGATCTTTTTCAGAACGTTGTGTAAACAGAGATCTTTTTCAGAACGTTGTCATGTAAGCGGAGATCATTTTCAGAACGTTGTGTAAACAAAGATCTTTTTCAGAACGTTGTCGAGTAAACAGAGATCTTTTTCAGAACGTTGTGTAAACGGAGATCTTTTTCAGAACGTTGTCGTGTAAACAGAGATCATTTTCAGAACGTTATGTAAACGGAGATCTTTTTCAGAACGTTGTCGTGTAAACAGAGATCTTTTTCAGAACGTTGTGTAAACGCAGATCTTTTTCAGAACGTTGTCGAGTAAACGGAGATCTTTTTCAGAACGTCATGTAAATGGAAATCTTTTTCAGAACGTTGTCTAAACGGAGATCTTTTTCAGAATGTTGTGTAAACAAAGATCTTTTTCAGAACGTTGTCGAGTAAACAGAGATCTTTTTCAGAACGTCATGTAAACAGAGATCTTTTTCAGAGCGTTTTGTCAACGGAGATCTTTTTCAGAACGTTGTCGTGTAAACAGAGATCTTTTTCAGAACGTCATGTAAACAGAGATCTTTTTCAGAACGTTGTGTAAACAGAGATCTTTTTCAGAGCGTTGTGTAAATAGAGATCTTTTTCAGAACGTTGTCGTGTAAACAGAGATCTTTTTCAGAACGTCATGTAAACAGAGATCTTTTTCAGAGCGTTGTGTAAACGGAGATCTTTTTCAGAGCGTTGTGTAAACAGAGATCTTTTTCAGAACATTTTCATGTAAACAGAGATCTTTTTCAGAACGTTGTGTAAATGGAGATCTTTTTCAGAACGTCTTGTAAATGGAGATCTTTTTCAGAACGTTGTGTAAACAAAGATCTTTTTCAGAACGTTGTATAAACGGAGATCTTTTTCAGAACGTTGTCGAGTAAACAGAGATCTTTTTCAGAACGTTGTGTAAACGGAGATCTTTTTCAGAACGTTGTCGTGTAAACAGAGATCATTTTCAGAATGTTGTGTAAACGGAGATCTTTTTCAGAACGTTGTGTAAACAAAGATCTTTTTCAGAACGTTGTATAAACAGAGATCTTTTTCAGAACTTTGTGTAAACGGAGATCTTTTTCAGAACGTTGTCGTGGAAACAGAGATCTTTTTCAGAACGTTGTCGAGTAAACAGAGATCTTTTTCAGAACGTTGTCGTGTAAACAGAGATCTTTTTCAGAACGTTGTGTAAATGGAGATCTTTTTCAGAACATTGTCGTGTAAACAGAGATCTTTTTCAGAACGTTGTGTAAACGGAGATCTTTTTAAGAATGTTGTCGTGGAAACAGAGATCTTTTTCAGAACGTTGTGTAAACGGAGATCTTTTTCAGAACGTGGTCATGTAAACGGAGATCTTTTTCAGAATGTTGTGTAAACGGAGATCTTTTTCAGAACGTTGTGTAAACAGAGATCTTTTTCAAGACGTTGTGTAAACGGAGATCTTTTTCAGAATGTTGTGTAAACGGAGAGCTTTTTCAGAACGTTGTTGTGTAAACAGAGATCTTTTTCACAACGTTGTGTAAACGGAGATCTTTTTCAGAACGTTGTCGTGGAAACAGAGATCTTTTTCAGAACGTTGTGTAAACGGAGAGCTTTTTCAGAACGTTGTTGTGTAAACAGAGATCTTTTTCAGAACGTTGTCATGTAAACGGAGATCTTTTTCAGAATGTTGTGTAAACAAAGATCTTTTTCAGAACGTTGTCGAGTAAACAGAGATCTTTTTCAGAACGTTGTGTAAACTGAGATCTTTTTCAGAACGTTGTCGTGTAAACAGAGATCATTTTCAGAACGTTGTGTAAACGGAGATCTTTTTCAGAACGTTGTCGTGTAAACAGAGATCTTTTTCAGAACGTTGTGTAAACGCAGATCTTTTTCAGAACGTTGTCGAGTAAACGGACATCTTTTTCAGAACGTCATGTAAATGGAAATCTTTTTCAAAACGTTGTCTGAACGGAGATCTTTTTCAGAATGTTGTGTAAACAAAGATCTTTTTCAGAACGTTGTCGAGTAAACGGAGATCTTTTTCAGAACGTCATGTAAACAGAGATCTTTTTCAGAGCGTTGTGTAAATAGAGATCTTTTTCAGAACGTTGTCGTGTAAACAGAGATCTTTTTCAGAACGTTGTCGTGTAAACGGAGATCTTTTTCAGAATGTTATGTAAACGGAGATCTTTTTCAGAACGTTGTGTAAACGGATATCTTTTTCAGAAAGTTGTGTAAACAGAGATCTTTTTCAGAACGTTGTGTAAACGGAGATCTTTTTCAGAACGCTGTGTAAACGGAGATCTTTTTCAGAACGTTGTGTAAACGGATATCTTTTTCAGAAAGTTGTGTAAACAGAGATCTTTTTCAGAACGTTGTGTAAACGCAGATCTTTTTCAGAACGTTTTCGAGTAAACGGAGATCTTTTTTAGAACGTCATGTAAATGGAAATCTTTTTCAGAACGTTGTGTAAACAGAGATCTTTTTCAGAACGTTGTCGTGTAAACAGAGATCTTTTTCAGGACGTTGTGTAAACAGAGATCTTTTTCAGAACGTTGTCGTGTAAAAAGAGATCTTTTTCAGGACCTTGTGTAAATGGAGATCTTTTTCAGAACATTGTCGTGTAAACAGAGATCTTTTTCAGAACGTTGTCGTGGAAACAGAGATCTTTTTCAGAACGTTGTCGTGTAAACGGAGATCTTTTTCAGAATGTTGTGTAAACAAAGCTCTTTTTCAGAACGTTGTGTAAACGGAGATCTTTTTCAGAACGCTGTGTAAACGGAGATCTTTTTCAGAACGTTGTGTAAACAGAGATCTTTTTCAGAACGTTGTGTAAACGGAGATCTTTTTCAGAACGTTGTCGTGGAAACAGAGATCTTTTTCAGAACGTTGTCGTGTAAACGGAGATCTTTTTCAGAATGTTATGTAAACGGAGATCTTTTTCAGAACGTTGTGTAAACGGATATCTTTTTCAGAAAGTTGTGTAAACAGAGATCTTTTTCAGAACGTTGTGTAAACGGAGATCTTTTTCAGAACGCTGTGTAAACGGAGATCTTTTTCAGAACGTTGTGTAAACGGATATCTTTTTCAGAAAGTTGTGTAAACAGAGATCTTTTTCAGAACGTTGTCGTGTAAAAAGAGATCTTTTTCAGGACCTTGTGTAAATGGAGATCTTTTTCAGAACATTGTCGTGTAAACAGAGATCTTTTTCAGAACGTTGTCGTGGAAACAGAGATCTTTTTCAGAACGTTGTCGTGTAAACGGAGATCTTTTTCAGAATGTTGTGTAAACAAAGCTCTTTTTCAGAACGTTGTGTAAACGGAGATCTTTTTCAGAACGTTGTGTAAACGGAGATCTTTTTCAGAACGCTGTGTAAACGGAGATCTTTTTCAGAACGTTGTGTAAACGGATATCTTTTTCAGAACGTTGTCGTGTAAACAGAGATCTTTTTCAGAACGTTGTGTAAACGTAGATCTTTTTCAGAAAGTTGTGTAAACAGAGATCTTTTTCAGAACGTTGTCGTGTAAACAGAGATCTTTTTCAGAACGTAATGTAAAAAGAGATCTTTTTCAGGACCTTGTGTAAACGGAGATCTTTTTCATAACATTGTCGTGTAAACGGAGATCTTTTTCAGAACGTTGTCATGTAAACGGAGATCTTTTTCAGAATGTTGTCTAAACGGAGATCTTTTTCAGAACGTTGTCATGTAAATGGAGATCTTTTTCAGAACATTGTGTAAACAGAGATCTTTTTCAGAGCGTTGTGTAAAACGAGAACTTTTTCAGAACTTCTTGTAAACAGAGATCTTTTTCAGAAAGTTGTGTAAACGGAGATCTTTTTCAGAACGTTGTCGTGGAAACAGAGATCTTTTTCAGAACGTTGTCGTGTAAACGGAGATCTTTTTCAGAATGTTATGTAAACGGAGATCTTTTTCAGAACGTTGTGTAAACGGATATCTTTTTCAGAAAGTTGTGTAAACAGAGATCTTTTTCAGAACGTTGTGTAAACGGAGATCTTTTTCAGAACGCTGTGTAAACGGAGATCTTTTTCAGAACGTTGTGTAAACGGATATCTTTTTCAGAAAGTTGTGTAAACAGAGATCTTTTTCAGAACGTTGTGTAAACGCAGATCTTTTTCAGAACGTTTTCGAGTAAACGGAGATCTTTTTCAGAACGTCATGTAAATGGAAATCTTTTTCAGAACGTTGTGTAAACAGAGATCTTTTTCAGAACGTTGTCGTGTAAACAGAGATCTTTTTCAGGACGTTGTGTAAACAGAGATCTTTTTCAGAACGTTGTCGTGTAAAAAGAGATCTTTTTCAGGACCTTGTGTAAATGGAGATCTTTTTCAGAACATTGTCGTGTAAACAGAGATCTTTTTCAGAACGTTGTCGTGGAAACAGAGATCTTTTTCAGAACGTTGTCGTGTAAACGGAGATCTTTTTCAGAATGTTGTGTAAACGGAGATCTTTTTCAGAACGTTGTGTAAACGGAGATCTTTTTCAGAACGCTGTGTAAACGGAGATCTTTTTCAGAACGTTGTGTAAACGGAGATCTTTTTCAGAACGTTGTGTAAACGGAGATCTTTTTCAGAACGCTGTGTAAACGGAGATCTTTTTCAGAACGTTGTGTAAACGGATATCTTTTTCAGAACGTTGTCGTGTAAACAGAGATCTTTTTCAGAACGTTGTGTAAACGTAGATCTTTTTCAGAAAGTTGTCGTGTAAAAAGAGATCTTTTTCAGGACCTTGTGTAAATGGAGATCTTTTTCAGAACATTGTCGTGTAAACAGAGATCTTTTTCAAAACGTTGTCGTGGAAACAGAGATCTTTTTCAGAACGTTGTCGTGTAAACGGAGATCTTTTTCAGAATGTTGTGTAAACAAAGCTCTTTTTCAGAACGTTGTGTAAACGGAGATCTTTTTCAGAACGTTGTGTAAACGGAGATCTTTTTCAGAACGCTGTGTAAACGGAGATCTTTTTCAGAACGTTGTGTAAACGGATATCTTTTTCAGAACGTTGTCGTGTAAACAGAGATCTTTTTCAGAACGTTGTGTAAACGTAGATCTTTTTCAGAAAGTTGTGTAAACAGAGATCTTTTTCAGAACGTTGTCGTGTAAACAGAGATCTTTTTCAGAACGTAATGTAAAAAGAGATCTTTTTCAGGACCTTGTGTAAACGGAGATCTTTTTCAAAACATTGTCGTGTAAACGGAGATCTTTTTCAGAACGTTGTCATGTAAACGGAGATCTTTTTCAGAATGTTGTCTAAACGGAGATCTTTTTCAGAACGTTGTCATGTAAATGGAGATCTTTTTCAGAACATTGTGTAAACAGAGATCTTTTTCAGAGCGTTGTGTAAAACGAGAACTTTTTCAGAACTTCTTGTAAACAGAGATCTTTTTCAGAAAGTTGTGTAAACGGAGATCTTTTTTAGAACGTTGTGTAAACGGAGATCTTTTTCAGAACGTTGTCGTGTAAACAGAGATCTTTTTCAGAACGTTGTGTAAACGGAGATCTTTTTCAGAACGTTGTCGTGGAAACAGAGATCTTTTTCAGAACGTTATGTAAACGGAGATCTTTTTCAGAACGTTGTGTAAACGGATATCTTTTTCAGAAAGTTGTGTAAACAGAGATCTTTTTCAGAACGTTGTGTAAACGGATATCTTTTTCAGAACGTTGTGTAAACGGATATCTTTTTCAGAAAGTTGTGTAAACAGAGATCTTTTTCAGAACGTTGTGTAAACGGATATCTTTTTCAGAAAGTTGTGTAAACAGAGATCTTTTTCAGAACGTTGTGTAAACGGAGATCTTTTTCAGAACGCTGTGTAAACGGAGATCTTTTTCAGAACGTTGTGTAAACGGATATCTTTTTCAGAAAGTTGTGTAAACAGAGATCTTTTTCAGAACGTTGTGTAAACGCAGATCTTTTTCAGAACGTTTTCGAGTAAACGGAGATCTTTTTCAGAACGTCATGTAAATGGAAATCTTTTTCAGAACGTTGTGTAAACAGAGATCTTTTTCAGAACGTTGTCGTGTAAACAGAGATCTTTTTCAGGACGTTGTGTAAACAGAGATCTTTTTCAGAACGTTGTCGTGTAAAAAGAGATCTTTTTCAGGACCTTGTGTAAATGGAGATCTTTTTCAGAACATTGTCGTGTAAACAGAGATCTTTTTCAGAACGTTGTCGTGGAAACAGAGATCTTTTTCAGAACGTTGTCGTGTAAACGGAGATCTTTTTCAGAATGTTGTGTAAACGGAGATCTTTTTCAGAACGTTGTGTAAACGGAGATCTTTTTCAGAACGCTGTGTAAACGGAGATCTTTTTCAGAACGTTGTGTAAACGGAGATCTTTTTCAGAACGTTGTGTAAACGGAGATCTTTTTCAGAACGCTGTGTAAACGGAGATCTTTTTCAGAACGTTGTGTAAACGGATATCTTTTTCAGAACGTTGTCGTGTAAACAGAGATCTTTTTCAGAACGTTGTGTAAACGTAGATCTTTTTCAGAAAGTTGTCGTGTAAAAAGAGATCTTTTTCAGGACCTTGTGTAAATGGAGATCTTTTTCAGAACATTGTCGTGTAAACAGAGATCTTTTTCAAAACGTTGTCGTGGAAACAGAGATCTTTTTCAGAACGTTGTCGTGTAAACGGAGATCTTTTTCAGAATGTTGTGTAAACAAAGCTCTTTTTCAGAACGTTGTGTAAACGGAGATCTTTTTCAGAACGTTGTGTAAACGGAGATCTTTTTCAGAACGCTGTGTAAACGGAGATCTTTTTCAGAACGTTGTGTAAACGGATATCTTTTTCAGAACGTTGTCGTGTAAACAGAGATCTTTTTCAGAACGTTGTGTAAACGTAGATCTTTTTCAGAAAGTTGTGTAAACAGAGATCTTTTTCAGAACGTTGTCGTGTAAACAGAGATCTTTTTCAGAACGTAATGTAAAAAGAGATCTTTTTCAGGACCTTGTGTAAACGGAGATCTTTTTCAAAACATTGTCGTGTAAACGGAGATCTTTTTCAGAACGTTGTCATGTAAACGGAGATCTTTTTCAGAATGTTGTCTAAACGGAGATCTTTTTCAGAACGTTGTCATGTAAATGGAGATCTTTTTCAGAACATTGTGTAAACAGAGATCTTTTTCAGAGCGTTGTGTAAAACGAGAACTTTTTCAGAACTTCTTGTAAACAGAGATCTTTTTCAGAAAGTTGTGTAAACGGAGATCTTTTTTAGAACGTTGTGTAAACGGAGATCTTTTTCAGAACGTTGTCGTGTAAACAGAGATCTTTTTCAGAACGTTGTGTAAACGGAGATCTTTTTCAGAACGTTGTCGTGGAAACAGAGATCTTTTTCAGAACGTTGTCGTGTAAACGGAGATCTTTTTCAGAATGTTATGTAAACGGAGATCTTTTTCAGAACGTTGTGTAAACGGATATCTTTTTCAGAAAGTTGTGTAAACAGAGATCTTTTTCAGAACGTTGTGTAAACGGAGATCTTTTTCAGAACGCTGTGTAAACGGAGATCTTTTTCAGAACGTTGTGTAAACGGATATCTTTTTCAGAAAGTTGTGTAAACAGAGATCTTTTTCAGAACGTTGTGTAAACGCAGATCTTTTTCAGAACGTTTTCGAGTAAACGGAGATCTTTTTCAGAACGTCATGTAAATGGAAATCTTTTTCAGAACGTTGTGTAAACAGAGATCTTTTTCAGAACGTTGTCGTGTAAACAGAGATCTTTTTCAGGACGTTGTGTAAACAGAGATCTTTTTCAGAACGTTGTCGTGTAAAAAGAGATCTTTTTCAGGACCTTGTGTAAATGGAGATCTTTTTCAGAACATTGTCGTGTAAACAGAGATCTTTTTCAGAACGTTGTCGTGGAAACAGAGATCTTTTTCAGAACGTTGTCGTGTAAACGGAGATCTTTTTCAGAATGTTGTGTAAACGGAGATCTTTTTCAGAACGCTGTGTAAACGGAGATCTTTTTCAGAACGTTGTGTAAACGGAGATCTTTTTCAGAACGTTGTGTAAACGGAGATCTTTTTCAGAACGCTGTGTAAACGGAGATCTTTTTCAGAACGTTGTGTAAACGGATATCTTTTTCAGAACGTTGTCGTGTAAACAGAGATCTTTTTCAGAACGTTGTGTAAACGTAGATCTTTTTCAGAAAGTTGTGTAAACAGAGATCTTTTTCAGAACGTTGTCGTGTAAACAGAGATCTTTTTCAGAACGTAATGTAAAAAGAGATCTTTTTCAGGACCTTGTGTAAACGGAGATCTTTTTCAAAACATTGTCGTGTAAACGGAGATCTTTTTCAGAACGTTGTCATGTAAACGGAGATCTTTTTCAGAATGTTGTCTAAACGGAGATCTTTTTCAGAACGTTGTCATGTAAATGGAGATCTTTTTCAGAACATTGTGTAAACAGAGATCTTTTTCAGAGCGTTGTGTAAAACGAGAACTTTTTCAGAACTTCTTGTAAACAGAGATCTTTTTCAGAAAGTTGTGTAAACGGAGATCTTTTTTAGAACGTTGTGTAAACGGAGATCTTTTTCAGAACGTTGTCGTGTAAACAGAGATCTTTTTCAGAACGTTGTGTAAACGGAGATCTTTTTCAGAACGTTGTCGTGGAAACAGAGATCTTTTTCAGAACGTTGTCGTGTAAACGGAGATCTTTTTCAGAATGTTATGTAAACGGAGATCTTTTTCAGAACGTTGTGTAAACGGATATCTTTTTCAGAAAGTTGTGTAAACAGAGATCTTTTTCAGAACGTTGTGTAAACGGAGATCTTTTTCAGAACGCTGTGTAAACGGAGATCTTTTTCAGAACGTTGTGTAAACGGAGATCTTTTTCAGAACGCTGTGTAAACGGAGATCTTTTTCAGAACGTTGTGTAAACGGATATCTTTTTCAGAAAGTTGTGTAAACAGAGATCTTTTTCAGAACGTTGTGTAAACGCAGATCTTTTTCAGAACGTTTTCGAGTAAACGGAGATCTTTTTCAGAACGTCATGTAAATGGAAATCTTTTTCAGAACGCTGTGTAAACAGAGATCTTTTTCAGGACGTTGTGTAAACAGAGATCTTTTTCAGAACGTTGTGTAAACGGAGATCTTTTTCAGAACGCTGTGTAAACGGAGATCTTTTTCAGAACGTTGTGTAAACGGATATCTTTTTCAGAACGTTGTCGTGTAAACAGAGATCTTTTTCAGAACGTTGTGTAAACGTAGATCTTTTTCAGAAAGTTGTGTAAACAGAGATCTTTTTCAGAACGTTGTCGTGTAAACAGAGATCTTTTTCAGAACGTAATGTAAAAAGAGATCTTTTTCAGGACCTTGTGTAAACGGAGATCTTTTTCATAACATTGTCGTGTAAACGGAGATCTTTTTCAGAACGTTGTCATGTAAACGGAGATCTTTTTCATAACGTTGTCTAAACGGAGATCTTTTTCAGAACGTTGTCATGTAAATGGAGATCTTTTTCAGAACATTGTGTGAACAGAGATCTTTTTCAGAGCGTTGTGTAAAACGAGAACTTTTTCAGAACTTCTTGTAAACAGAGATCTTTTTCAGAATGTTGTGTAAATGGAGATCTTTTTCAGAGCGTTGTGTAAATGGAGATCTTTTTCAGAATGTTGTGTAAATGGAGAACTTTTTCAGAACTTCTTGTAAATGGAGATCTTTTTCAGAACGTTGTCGTGTAAACATAGATCTTTTTCAGAACGTTGTGTCAATGGAGATCTTTTTCAGAACGTTGTGTAAACGGAGATCTTTTTCAGAAGGTGGTTCAGTAAATGCTGGAACGTTGCCGTGTAAATGCTTTCTTACATCCTGGCACATGAGTCATCTGGACAGACAGGTATGGCTCTGATGCAGTATCTGTCCTCCAAGTCTATATTTAAGGTTTAACTAAGACATGTCATCAAATGTCTTTTATACTTTTACAACAAAAAGAGCAGGATTAGTATTTCACAAAGTAACTGAGGTGGAAGTTTTGAGAAGAACCACTTCTCATGCATCGTCTTCCCCCTCAGGGTAACAGTGGCTGAATAAGGTTACGTTCACACTGCAGGTCTTGCTGCTGAATTTCGATGACGTGGCCCCGGCCTGCTCCTCCGCCCTCTGCCTCGTCTCCGCCTTGGCTGGAGCTGCTGCAGCTCTCTGGCGCCGCCTCTCCGTCCCGGGGCTGGTCTCTGCTGTTGCTCCGTCCTCTGGGTGTTTGACGAGGAGCCAGTGTGGCGGTTGTGTTCACCAGCAGAGGCTTCAGTCACTATTTAACTGAATTCAAATCACCAACACGCTGCCTCTTTCAGGCTCATGTGTGATTCGTCCGTCTGTCTCACCTGTCTCACCTGTCTCACCTGTCTCACCTCTCTGCTACATACCCGTTTCATAAAAGTGGTACAAATGAACACCATCATGTTCACTGAGATGATTTTTAAAACCGTTATGAAGCCACAACATTGACTGTGTTTGTAAATGAACAAATGTTTCATTTGGTAGATCGATAACTTGAGGTGCAGATTGTACGTTCTAGTGACTGGGTTCTCTAAATCCAACATGTGTTTTAACTTTGATAAGTAGTGTAAAATGTTGTGCCAGTTCTCCTCAGTGTGCTGACGGCGTCCTCTGTTACAGAGAATAGGAGAACGGGAGCTGCATGAGTCGACCATCTGATGTTCAAAGGATAAAGAAAAGATTCTAATGACGATGCATTTATCAATAACATGATAGAGCTGTCTGTAACTGTCTGGGCCCTCATGTAGTCTCATAACCCTCCACAGCGGAGACCGTAATCATTCGTGATGAGTTATCAATAAGAAAATCAACACAAAAGACAGAAACTGACTTCAAGGAAGAAAAAAAAAGGAGGAAATAACAGAAAAGTAGACACACGTCCATCAGACAGTTCTGATGCTGGATGTTCTTGTTCTGCTGTGGCGTCAGGTTCAACCAGTTCATACGGTTCTTTGATTGGGTTGGTTCGTCTAACTGAACGGTGGAGTGCAGGTGTTTAATTCTGACTGTGGTGAGTCTCAAAACATTAGAAATGTGGCTCTACTGTGTTTTCATTACCTTCACTGTGATTGACCATCCCTCTTTGGAGATAGATAAGACAGAACAATGCTAATGGTGGAGAGAAGAAGGTTTCACTTCTCAAATCGTCCGTCTTCGCAGTTCTAAACGTGGACGTATAAGAGTTTCTTGAGTTATTTCACTGGAGTCTTCACTCTAGATTTGCTTGTTGCACTTCAAACACATTAAAGTTCACTTCCTTGGTAAATCGGCTTCATAGGCGCAGGTGTGAAAGCTCATTGCTTCCACACAGCTCATCGGTAGTCCGATCAAAAACATGGGTCTCGCTTCACAATGCTGAAGTTACCTCTATAAGACAAAACCAGAGTTAATCCTGAAGTTACCTCAATAAAAGAAAACCAGAGTTAATCCTGAAGTTACCTCTATAAGACAAAACCAGAGTTAATCCTGAAGTTACCTCCATAAAACCAAACCAGAGTTAATCCTGAAGTTACCTCCATAAAACCAAACCAGAGTTAATCCTGAAGTTACCTCTATAAGACAAAGCCAGAGTTAATCCTGAAGTTACCTCCGTAAGACAAAACCAGAGTTAATCCTGAAGTTACCTCCATAAAAGAAAACCGGAGTTAATCCTGAAGTTACCTCCATAAGAGAAAACCAGAGTTAATCCTGAAGTTACCTCCACAAGACAAAACCAGAGTTAATCCTGAAGTTACCTCCATAAAAGAAAACCGGAGTTAATCCTGAAGTTACCTCCATAAGAGAAAACCAGAGTTAATCCTGAAGTTACCTAGAGAGAATAGAGTCCTAAAAGTCCTGATATAGGCTCGAGGTTGATTTGTGGAAAACATGTTTGTTTCCATGTACATGTCGTGTTTTACACTGAAGTCACGTTTGACTTTGCCAGATTGGGACTATTGATCAGTCAGTGTGTTGAGCTCCGGAGTCTCTCCATCACATCAGAAGATGTCTTTTGTGATGATCAAGCGTGTGGCTCTAAATCTGTGAAGGTTTGAAAGATTCAGTCAGGAGCTCTGGTCAGAAAGCTGATTTGAGCTGAGCAGCTCTGATCTTCACACTGAATCCAGAAACAAGCAGAATTTGTACACAAACAACCACAACAACCCTGCAAATGTGTCGACCAGAAACTGACTGATTGAGTACTACGGTCCAGTATGGAGCGGAGGCTGAAGCCTGGTGAAGTAGTGTGGTCATCAGGTTAATGAGCTCCACCTGCACCTCAGGTGAGTGGAATCAGGTCATCATCCAATCAGCACTCTGCTCCCACAGTCACGGCTGGCCACGCCCACCTGGAGGGGACAGGAGAAGCAAAAGGGGGAAAAATAAAAAACGAGGAAACGGCGCTCCTTTGTGGCAGCCGAGGTGCAGAGCATTGGTCCTCTACATCTGCTTCACATGTGTACCAGCGACCTGGAGTTGTGTCTCTGTCGACATGTCGAGGGTTCTGCTCGACCTCCTCCATAAAGGTTGGACAGCGGGAGACACCAACAGGTCACAGCACAGCCTTCTGTCCGTAAACTCTCTTCTTCAAACAGGAATGTGTGGTATTTAGATAGTTTAGGGTTCAGGTAGCTGTCAGAGCTGATCTGGGCTGAGCTAGATTCTGTTAAGGACACATCAAAGTAATCATCTGTATCTACTGAGTCACGGAACATCCACTGAACGTCGGATGTAGAGGGAGGCCGAAGCCACCAAGGAAACCAGGATGTTGGCGATGTTGTAAGTGACAGTTATCCGTGTTGACAGAGGACCAGAGGGCCAGAGGGCCAGAGGGCCAGAGGGCCAGAGGGCCAGAGGGCCAGAGGACCAGAGGGCCAGAGGGCCAGAGGGCCAGAGGGCCAGAGGGCCAGAGGACCAGAGGGCCCTTCTTTCTGAATTCTGAGGCTCATAGGTGCTTGTGTCATTGAGAAGGATCCTTATTCTGGTCGTTACTTGTGTTTAGAACCATTGTGCATTAACTTTGTCTGCTGGGAGGGTTGTGTGGTTACCATCTTTACTCAGAGAATTCACTACCTAGTTGTATCCAGGACTGTGAGTAGTTCAAGTTCCTTCTGGCCTTCTAGTCACTGTGAGGAGCTCGACTGCAGGCTGAGACTAAAACTGTCATGTTCTTTTGCTGTTACCTCTCTTCAATGAAGGGTCATTTCTCTGTCAGATAAGTTCATAAACCATCTTTTGTGTCTGCCCTCCTGTCTGGGTGAGTCTGTGTTTTGTTGCCAGGTAGTTGGTTGAGTTATATATGAGTTTCTTGATGTATTGGAGAGGTCGAGTTTTCTCCACAACTACCGTAATGTTCCCAATAGAAGAGCACCCCCTTTTTTCAAAGCTGTGGAGCGAGCAAAGAAAGAACACACCTTACCACTTGATGAAACAGGATTATTGCAGTGGGTGCAGAAATGCAAAAACGACAGTAAATCGTTTTTTTTTTTCAATTTGTTTTTATTCAAATATTTATTATTTATTTGATCTTTTTCAGAACGTTGTCGTGTAAACAGAAATCTTTTTCAGAAAGTTGTGTAAACGGAGATCTTTTTCAGAACGTTGTCGTGTAAACGGAGATCTTTTTCAGAACGTTGTCATGTAAACAGAGATCTTTTTCAGAAAGTTGTGTAAACGGAGATCTTTTTTAGAACGTTGTGTAAACGGAGATCTTTTTCAGAACGTTGTCGTGTAAACAGAGATCTTTTTCAGAACGTTGTGTAAACGGAGATCTTTATCAGAACGTTGTCATGTAAACAGAGATCTTTTTCAGAACGTTGTCGTGAAAACGGAGATCTTTTTCAGAACGTTGTCATGTAAACAGAGATCTTTTTCAGAAAGTTGTGTAAACGGAGATATTTTTTAGAACGTTGTGTAAACGGAGATCTTTTTCAGAACGTTGTCGTGTAAACGGAGATCTTTTTCAGAACGTTATGTAAACAGAGATCTTTTTCAAGACGTTGTGTAAACGGAGATCTTTTTCAGAACGTTGTGTAAACGGATATCTTTTTCAGAACGTTGTCGTGTAAACGGAGATCTTTTTCAGAACGTTATGTAAATAGAGATCTTTTTCAGAACGTTGTGTAAACGGAGATCTTTTTCAGAACGTTGTTGTGTAAACAGAGATCTTTTTCAGAACGTTGTCATGTAAGCGGAGATCATTTTCAGAACGTTGTGTAAACAAAGATCTTTTTCAGAACGTTGTCGAGTAAACAGAGATCTTTTTCAGAACGTTGTGTAAACGGAGATCTTTTTCAGAACGTTGTCGTGTAAACAGAGATCATTTTCAGAACGTTATGTAAACGGAGATCTTTTTCAGAACGTTGTCGTGTAAACAGAGATCTTTTTCAGAACGTTGTGTAAACGCAGATCTTTTTCAGAACGTTGTCGAGTAAACGGAGATCTTTTTCAGAACGTCATGTAAATGGAAATCTTTTTCAGAACGTTGTCTAAACGGAGATCTTTTTCAGAATGTTGTGTAAACAAAGATCTTTTTCAGAACGTTGTCGAGTAAACAGAGATCTTTTTCAGAACGTCATGTAAACAGAGATCTTTTTCAGAGCGTTTTGTCAACGGAGATCTTTTTCAGAACGTTGTCGTGTAAACAGAGATCTTTTTCAGAACGTCATGTAAACAGAGATCTTTTTCAGAACGTTGTGTAAACAGAGATCTTTTTCAGAGCGTTGTGTAAATAGAGATCTTTTTCAGAACGTTGTCGTGTAAACAGAGATCTTTTTCAGAACGTCATGTAAACAGAGATCTTTTTCAGAGCGTTGTGTAAACGGAGATCTTTTTCAGAGCGTTGTTTAAACAGAGTTTTTTTTCAGAACATTTCCCTTTTAAACAGAGATCTTTTTCAGAACGTTGTGTAAATGGAGATCTTTTTCAGAACGTCTTGTAAATGGAGATCTTTTTCAGAACGTTGTGTAAACAAAGATCTTTTTCAGAACGTTGTATAAACGGAGATCTTTTTCAGAACGTTGTCGAGTAAACAGAGATCTTTTTCAGAACGTTGTGTAAACGGAGATCTTTTTCAGAACGTTGTCGTGTAAACAGAGATCATTTTCAGAATGTTGTGTAAACGGAGATCTTTTTCAGAACGTTGTGTAAACAAAGATCTTTTTCAGAACGTTGTATAAACAGAGATCTTTTTCAGAACTTTGTGTAAACGGAGATCTTTTTCAGAACGTTGTCGTGGAAACAGAGATCTTTTTCAGAACGTTGTCGAGTAAACAGAGATCTTTTTCAGAACGTTGTCGTGTAAACAGAGATCTTTTTCAGAACGTTGTGTAAATGGAGATCTTTTTCAGAACATTGTCGTGTAAACAGAGATCTTTTTCAGAACGTTGTGTAAACGGAGATCTTTTTAAGAATGTTGTCGTGGAAACAGAGATCTTTTTCAGAACGTTGTGTAAACGGAGATCTTTTTCAGAACGTGGTCATGTAAACGGAGATCTTTTTCAGAATGTTGTGTAAACGGAGATCTTTTTCAGAACGTTGTGTAAACAGAGATCTTTTTCAAGACGTTGTGTAAACGGAGATCTTTTTCAGAATGTTGTGTAAACGGAGAGCTTTTTCAGAACGTTGTTGTGTAAACAGAGATCTTTTTCACAACGTTGTGTAAACGGAGATCTTTTTCAGAACGTTGTCGTGGAAACAGAGATCTTTTTCAGAACGTTGTGTAAACGGAGAGCTTTTTCAGAACGTTGTTGTGTAAACAGAGATCTTTTTCAGAACGTTGTCATGTAAACGGAGATCTTTTTCAGAATGTTGTGTAAACAAAGATCTTTTTCAGAACGTTGTCGAGTAAACAGAGATCTTTTTCAGAACGTTGTGTAAACTGAGATCTTTTTCAGAACGTTGTCGTGTAAACAGAGATCATTTTCAGAACGTTGTGTAAACGGAGATCTTTTTCAGAACGTTGTCGTGTAAACAGAGATCTTTTTCAGAACGTTGTGTAAACGCAGATCTTTTTCAGAACGTTGTCGAGTAAACGGACATCTTTTTCAGAACGTCATGTAAATGGAAATCTTTTTCAAAACGTTGTCTAAACGGAGATCTTTTTCAGAATGTTGTGTAAACAAAGATCTTTTTCAGAACGTTGTCGAGTAAACGGAGATCTTTTTCAGAACGTCATGTAAACAGAGATCTTTTTCAGAGCGTTGTGTAAATAGAGATCTTTTTCAGAACGTTGTCGTGTAAACAGAGATCTTTTTCAGAACGTTGTCGTGTAAACGGAGATCTTTTTCAGAATGTTATGTAAACGGAGATCTTTTTCAGAACGTTGTGTAAACGGATATCTTTTTCAGAACGTTGTGTAAACGCAGATCTTTTTCAGAACGTTTTCGAGTAAACGGAGATCTTTTTTAGAACGTCATGTAAATGGAAATCTTTTTCAGAACGTTGTGTAAACAGAGATCTTTTTCAGAACGTTGTCGTGTAAACAGAGATCTTTTTCAGGACGTTGTGTAAACAGAGATCTTTTTCAGAACGTTGTCGTGTAAAAAGAGATCTTTTTCAGGACCTTGTGTAAATGGAGATCTTTTTCAGAACATTGTCGTGTAAACAGAGATCTTTTTCAGAACGTTGTCGTGGAAACAGAGATCTTTTTCAGAACGTTGTCGTGTAAACGGAGATCTTTTTCAGAATGTTGTGTAAACAGAGATCTTTTTCAGAACGTTGTCGTGGAAACAGAGATCTTTTTCAGAACGTTGTCGTGTAAACGGAGATCTTTTTCAGAATGTTGTGTAAACAAAGCTCTTTTTCAGAACGTTGTGTAAACGGAGATCTTTTTCAGAACGCTGTGTAAACGGAGATCTTTTTCAGAACGTTGTGTAAACAGAGATCTTTTTCAGAACGTTGTGTAAACGGAGATCTTTTTCAGAACGTTGTCGTGGAAACAGAGATCTTTTTCAGAACGTTGTCGTGTAAACGGAGATCTTTTTCAGAATGTTATGTAAACGGAGATCTTTTTCAGAACGTTGTGTAAACGGATATCTTTTTCAGAAAGTTGTGTAAACAGAGATCTTTTTCAGAACGTTGTGTAAACGGAGATCTTTTTCAGAACGCTGTGTAAACGGAGATCTTTTTCAGAACGTTGTGTAAACGGATATCTTTTTCAGAAAGTTGTGTAAACAGAGATCTTTTTCAGAACGTTGTCGTGTAAAAAGAGATCTTTTTCAGGACCTTGTGTAAATGGAGATCTTTTTCAGAACATTGTCGTGTAAACAGAGATCTTTTTCAGAACGTTGTCGTGGAAACAGAGATCTTTTTCAGAACGTTGTCGTGTAAACGGAGATCTTTTTCAGAATGTTGTGTAAACAAAGCTCTTTTTCAGAACGTTGTGTAAACGGAGATCTTTTTCAGAACGTTGTGTAAACGGAGATCTTTTTCAGAACGCTGTGTAAACGGAGATCTTTTTCAGAACGTTGTGTAAACGGATATCTTTTTCAGAACGTTGTCGTGTAAACAGAGATCTTTTTCAGAACGTTGTGTAAACGTAGATCTTTTTCAGAAAGTTGTGTAAACAGAGATCTTTTTCAGAACGTTGTCGTGTAAACAGAGATCTTTTTCAGAACGTAATGTAAAAAGAGATCTTTTTCAGGACCTTGTGTAAACGGAGATCTTTTTCATAACATTGTCGTGTAAACGGAGATCTTTTTCAGAACGTTGTCATGTAAACGGAGATCTTTTTCAGAATGTTGTCTAAACGGAGATCTTTTTCAGAACGTTGTCATGTAAATGGAGATCTTTTTCAGAACATTGTGTAAACAGAGATCTTTTTCAGAGCGTTGTGTAAAACGAGAACTTTTTCAGAACTTCTTGTAAACAGAGATCTTTTTCAGAAAGTTGTGTAAACGGAGATCTTTTTCAGAACGTTGTCGTGGAAACAGAGATCTTTTTCAGAACGTTGTCGTGTAAACGGAGATCTTTTTCAGAATGTTATGTAAACGGAGATCTTTTTCAGAACGTTGTGTAAACGGATATCTTTTTCAGAAAGTTGTGTAAACAGAGATCTTTTTCAGAACGTTGTGTAAACGGAGATCTTTTTCAGAACGCTGTGTAAACGGAGATCTTTTTCAGAACGTTGTGTAAACGGATATCTTTTTCAGAAAGTTGTGTAAACAGAGATCTTTTTCAGAACGTTGTGTAAACGCAGATCTTTTTCAGAACGTTTTCGAGTAAACGGAGATCTTTTTCAGAACGTCATGTAAATGGAAATCTTTTTCAGAACGTTGTGTAAACAGAGATCTTTTTCAGAACGTTGTCGTGTAAACAGAGATCTTTTTCAGGACGTTGTGTAAACAGAGATCTTTTTCAGAACGTTGTCGTGTAAAAAGAGATCTTTTTCAGGACCTTGTGTAAATGGAGATCTTTTTCAGAACATTGTCGTGTAAACAGAGATCTTTTTCAGAACGTTGTCGTGGAAACAGAGATCTTTTTCAGAACGTTGTCGTGTAAACGGAGATCTTTTTCAGAATGTTGTGTAAACGGAGATCTTTTTCAGAACGTTGTGTAAACGGAGATCTTTTTCAGAACGCTGTGTAAACGGAGATCTTTTTCAGAACGTTGTGTAAACGGAGATCTTTTTCAGAACGTTGTGTAAACGGAGATCTTTTTCAGAACGCTGTGTAAACGGAGATCTTTTTCAGAACGTTGTGTAAACGGATATCTTTTTCAGAACGTTGTCGTGTAAACAGAGATCTTTTTCAGAACGTTGTGTAAACGTAGATCTTTTTCAGAAAGTTGTCGTGTAAAAAGAGATCTTTTTCAGGACCTTGTGTAAATGGAGATCTTTTTCAGAACATTGTCGTGTAAACAGAGATCTTTTTCAGAACGTTGTCGTGGAAACAGAGATCTTTTTCAGAACGTTGTCGTGTAAACGGAGATCTTTTTCAGAATGTTGTGTAAACAAAGCTCTTTTTCAGAACGTTGTGTAAACGGAGATCTTTTTCAGAACGTTGTGTAAACGGAGATCTTTTTCAGAACGCTGTGTAAACGGAGATCTTTTTCAGAACGTTGTGTAAACGGATATCTTTTTCAGAACGTTGTCGTGTAAACAGAGATCTTTTTCAGAACGTTGTGTAAACGTAGATCTTTTTCAGAAAGTTGTGTAAACAGAGATCTTTTTCAGAACGTTGTCGTGTAAACAGAGATCTTTTTCAGAACGTAATGTAAAAAGAGATCTTTTTCAGGACCTTGTGTAAACGGAGATCTTTTTCAAAACATTGTCGTGTAAACGGAGATCTTTTTCAGAACGTTGTCATGTAAACGGAGATCTTTTTCAGAATGTTGTCTAAACGGAGATCTTTTTCAGAACGTTGTCATGTAAATGGAGATCTTTTTCAGAACATTGTGTAAACAGAGATCTTTTTCAGAGCGTTGTGTAAAACGAGAACTTTTTCAGAACTTCTTGTAAACAGAGATCTTTTTCAGAAAGTTGTGTAAACGGAGATCTTTTTTAGAACGTTGTGTAAACGGAGATCTTTTTCAGAACGTTGTCGTGTAAACAGAGATCTTTTTCAGAACGTTGTGTAAACGGAGATCTTTTTCAGAACGTTGTCGTGGAAACAGAGATCTTTTTCAGAACGTTGTCGTGTAAACGGAGATCTTTTTCAGAATGTTATGTAAACGGAGATCTTTTTCAGAACGTTGTGTAAACGGATATCTTTTTCAGAAAGTTGTGTAAACAGAGATCTTTTTCAGAACGTTGTGTAAACGGAGATCTTTTTCAGAACGCTGTGTAAACGGAGATCTTTTTCAGAACGTTGTGTAAACGGATATCTTTTTCAGAAAGTTGTGTAAACAGAGATCTTTTTCAGAACGTTGTGTAAACGCAGATCTTTTTCAGAACGTTTTCGAGTAAACGGAGATCTTTTTCAGAACGTCATGTAAATGGAAATCTTTTTCAGAACGTTGTGTAAACAGAGATCTTTTTCAGAACGTTGTCGTGTAAACAGAGATCTTTTTCAGGACGTTGTGTAAACAGAGATCTTTTTCAGAACGTTGTCGTGTAAAAAGAGATCTTTTTCAGGACCTTGTGTAAATGGAGATCTTTTTCAGAACATTGTCGTGTAAACAGAGATCTTTTTCAGAACGTTGTCGTGGAAACAGAGATCTTTTTCAGAACGTTGTCGTGTAAACGGAGATCTTTTTCAGAATGTTGTGTAAACAAAGCTCTTTTTCAGAACGTTGTGTAAACGGAGATCTTTTTCAGAACGTTGTGTAAACGGAGATCTTTTTCAGAACGCTGTGTAAACGGAGATCTTTTTCAGAACGTTGTGTAAACGGATATCTTTTTCAGAACGTTGTCGTGTAAACAGAGATCTTTTTCAGAACGTTGTGTAAACGTAGATCTTTTTCAGAAAGTTGTGTAAACAGAGATCTTTTTCAGAACGTTGTCGTGTAAACAGAGATCTTTTTCAGAACGTAATGTAAAAAGAGATCTTTTTCAGGACCTTGTGTAAACGGAGATCTTTTTCATAACATTGTCGTGTAAACGGAGATCTTTTTCAGAACGTTGTCATGTAAACGGAGATCTTTTTCAGAATGTTGTCTAAACGGAGATCTTTTTCAGAACGTTGTCATGTAAATGGAGATCTTTTTCAGAACATTGTGTAAACAGAGATCTTTTTCAGAGCGTTGTGTAAAACGAGAACTTTTTCAGAACTTCTTGTAAACAGAGATCTTTTTCAGAAAGTTGTGTAAACGGAGATCTTTTTCAGAACGTTGTCGTGGAAACAGAGATCTTTTTCAGAACGTTGTCGTGTAAACGGAGATCTTTTTCAGAATGTTATGTAAACGGAGATCTTTTTCAGAACGTTGTGTAAACGGATATCTTTTTCAGAAAGTTGTGTAAACAGAGATCTTTTTCAGAACGTTGTGTAAACGGAGATCTTTTTCAGAACGCTGTGTAAACGGAGATCTTTTTCAGAACGTTGTGTAAACGGATATCTTTTTCAGAAAGTTGTGTAAACAGAGATCTTTTTCAGAACGTTGTGTAAACGCAGATCTTTTTCAGAACGTTTTCGAGTAAACGGAGATCTTTTTCAGAACGTCATGTAAATGGAAATCTTTTTCAGAACGTTGTGTAAACAGAGATCTTTTTCAGAACGTTGTCGTGTAAACAGAGATCTTTTTCAGGACGTTGTGTAAACAGAGATCTTTTTCAGAACGTTGTCGTGTAAAAAGAGATCTTTTTCAGGACCTTGTGTAAATGGAGATCTTTTTCAGAACATTGTCGTGTAAACAGAGATCTTTTTCAGAACGTTGTCGTGGAAACAGAGATCTTTTTCAGAACGTTGTCGTGTAAACGGAGATCTTTTTCAGAATGTTGTGTAAACGGAGATCTTTTTCAGAACGTTGTGTAAACGGAGATCTTTTTCAGAACGCTGTGTAAACGGAGATCTTTTTCAGAACGTTGTGTAAACGGAGATCTTTTTCAGAACGTTGTGTAAACGGAGATCTTTTTCAGAACGCTGTGTAAACGGAGATCTTTTTCAGAACGTTGTGTAAACGGATATCTTTTTCAGAACGTTGTCGTGTAAACAGAGATCTTTTTCAGAACGTTGTGTAAACGTAGATCTTTTTCAGAAAGTTGTCGTGTAAAAAGAGATCTTTTTCAGGACCTTGTGTAAATGGAGATCTTTTTCAGAACATTGTCGTGTAAACAGAGATCTTTTTCAGAACGTTGTCGTGGAAACAGAGATCTTTTTCAGAACGTTGTCGTGTAAACGGAGATCTTTTTCAGAATGTTGTGTAAACAAAGCTCTTTTTCAGAACGTTGTGTAAACGGAGATCTTTTTCAGAACGTTGTGTAAACGGAGATCTTTTTCAGAACGCTGTGTAAACGGAGATCTTTTTCAGAACGTTGTGTAAACGGATATCTTTTTCAGAACGTTGTCGTGTAAACAGAGATCTTTTTCAGAACGTTGTGTAAACGTAGATCTTTTTCAGAAAGTTGTGTAAACAGAGATCTTTTTCAGAACGTTGTCGTGTAAACAGAGATCTTTTTCAGAACGTAATGTAAAAAGAGATCTTTTTCAGGACCTTGTGTAAACGGAGATCTTTTTCAAAACATTGTCGTGTAAACGGAGATCTTTTTCAGAACGTTGTCATGTAAACGGAGATCTTTTTCAGAATGTTGTCTAAACGGAGATCTTTTTCAGAACGTTGTCATGTAAATGGAGATCTTTTTCAGAACATTGTGTAAACAGAGATCTTTTTCAGAGCGTTGTGTAAAACGAGAACTTTTTCAGAACTTCTTGTAAACAGAGATCTTTTTCAGAAAGTTGTGTAAACGGAGATCTTTTTTAGAACGTTGTGTAAACGGAGATCTTTTTCAGAACGTTGTCGTGTAAACAGAGATCTTTTTCAGAACGTTGTGTAAACGGAGATCTTTTTCAGAACGTTGTCGTGGAAACAGAGATCTTTTTCAGAACGTTGTCGTGTAAACGGAGATCTTTTTCAGAATGTTATGTAAACGGAGATCTTTTTCAGAACGTTGTGTAAACGGATATCTTTTTCAGAAAGTTGTGTAAACAGAGATCTTTTTCAGAACGTTGTGTAAACGGAGATCTTTTTCAGAACGCTGTGTAAACGGAGATCTTTTTCAGAACGTTGTGTAAACGGATATCTTTTTCAGAAAGTTGTGTAAACAGAGATCTTTTTCAGAACGTTGTGTAAACGCAGATCTTTTTCAGAACGTTTTCGAGTAAACGGAGATCTTTTTCAGAACGTCATGTAAATGGAAATCTTTTTCAGAACGTTGTGTAAACAGAGATCTTTTTCAGAACGTTGTCGTGTAAACAGAGATCTTTTTCAGGACGTTGTGTAAACAGAGATCTTTTTCAGAACGTTGTCGTGTAAAAAGAGATCTTTTTCAGGACCTTGTGTAAATGGAGATCTTTTTCAGAACATTGTCGTGTAAACAGAGATCTTTTTCAGAACGTTGTCGTGGAAACAGAGATCTTTTTCAGAACGTTGTCGTGTAAACGGAGATCTTTTTCAGAATGTTGTGTAAACGGAGATCTTTTTCAGAACGTTGTGTAAACGGAGATCTTTTTCAGAACGCTGTGTAAACGGAGATCTTTTTCAGAACGTTGTGTAAACGGAGATCTTTTTCAGAACGTTGTGTAAACGGAGATCTTTTTCAGAACGCTGTGTAAACGGAGATCTTTTTCAGAACGTTGTGTAAACGGATATCTTTTTCAGAACGTTGTCGTGTAAACAGAGATCTTTTTCAGAACGTTGTGTAAACGTAGATCTTTTTCAGAAAGTTGTGTAAACAGAGATCTTTTTCAGAACGTTGTCGTGTAAACAGAGATCTTTTTCAGAACGTAATGTAAAAAGAGATCTTTTTCAGGACCTTGTGTAAACGGAGATCTTTTTCAAAACATTGTCGTGTAAACGGAGATCTTTTTCAGAACGTTGTCATGTAAACGGAGATCTTTTTCAGAATGTTGTCTAAACGGAGATCTTTTTCAGAACGTTGTCATGTAAATGGAGATCTTTTTCAGAACATTGTGTAAACAGAGATCTTTTTCAGAGCGTTGTGTAAAACGAGAACTTTTTCAGAACTTCTTGTAAACAGAGATCTTTTTCAGAAAGTTGTGTAAACGGAGATCTTTTTTAGAACGTTGTGTAAACGGAGATCTTTTTCAGAACGTTGTCGTGTAAACAGAGATCTTTTTCAGAACGTTGTGTAAACGGAGATCTTTTTCAGAACGTTGTCGTGGAAACGGAGATCTTTTTCAGAACGTTGTCGTGTAAACGGAGATCTTTTTCAGAATGTTATGTAAACGGAGATCTTTTTCAGAACGTTGTGTAAACGGATATCTTTTTCAGAAAGTTGTGTAAACAGAGATCTTTTTCAGAACGTTGTGTAAACGGAGATCTTTTTCAGAACGCTGTGTAAACGGAGATCTTTTTCAGAACGTTGTGTAAACGGAGATCTTTTTCAGAACGCTGTGTAAACGGAGATCTTTTTCAGAACGTTGTGTAAACGGATATCTTTTTCAGAAAGTTGTGTAAACAGAGATCTTTTTCAGAACGTTGTGTAAACGCAGATCTTTTTCAGAACGTTTTCGAGTAAACGGAGATCTTTTTCAGAACGTCATGTAAATGGAAATCTTTTTCAGAACGTTGTGTAAACAGAGATCTTTTTCAGAACGTTGTCGTGTAAACAGAGATCTTTTTCAGGACGTTGTGTAAACAGAGATCTTTTTCAGAACGTTGTGTAAACGGAGATCTTTTTCAGAACGCTGTGTAAACGGAGATCTTTTTCAGAACGTTGTGTAAACGGATATCTTTTTCAGAACGTTGTCGTGTAAACAGAGATCTTTTTCAGAACGTTGTGTAAACGTAGATCTTTTTCAGAAAGTTGTGTAAACAGAGATCTTTTTCAGAACGTTGTCGTGTAAACAGAGATCTTTTTCAGAACGTAATGTAAAAAGAGATCTTTTTCAGGACCTTGTGTAAACGGAGATCTTTTTCATAACATTGTCGTGTAAACGGAGATCTTTTTCAGAACGTTGTCATGTAAACGGAGATCTTTTTCATAACGTTGTCTAAACGGAGATCTTTTTCAGAACGTTGTCATGTAAATGGAGATCTTTTTCAGAACATTGTGTGAACAGAGATCTTTTTCAGAGCGTTGTGTAAAACGAGAACTTTTTCAGAACTTCTTGTAAACAGAGATCTTTTTCAGAATGTTGTGTAAATGGAGATCTTTTTCAGAGCGTTGTGTAAATGGAGATCTTTTTCAGAATGTTGTGTAAATGGAGAACTTTTTCAGAACTTCTTGTAAATGGAGATCTTTTTCAGAACGTTGTCGTGTAAACATAGATCTTTTTCAGAACGTTGTGTCAATGGAGATCTTTTTCAGAACGTTGTGTAAACGGAGATCTTTTTCAGAAGGTGGTTCAGTAAATGCTGGAACGTTGCCGTGTAAATGCGTTCTTACATCCTGGCACATGAGTCATCTGGACAGACAGGTATGGCTCTGATGCAGTATCTGTCCTCCAAGTCTATATTTAAGGTTTAACTAAGACATGTCATCAAATGTCTTTTATACTTTTACAACAAAAAGAGCAGGATTAGTATTTCACAAAGTAACTGAGGTGGAAGTTTTGAGAAGAACCACTTCTCATGCATCGTCTTCCCCCTCAGGGTAACAGTGGCTGAATAAGGTTACGTTCACACTGCAGGTCTTGCTGCTGAATTTCGATGACGTGGCCCCGGCCTGCTCCTCCGCCCTCTGCCTCGTCTCCGCCTTGGCTGGAGCTGCTGCAGCTCTCTGGCGCCGCCTCTCCGTCCCGGGGCTGGTCTCTGCTGTTGCTCCGTCCTCTGGGTGTTTGACGAGGAGCCAGTGTGGCGGTTGTGTTCACCAGCAGAGGCTTCAGTCACTATTTAACTGAATTCAAATCACCAACACGCTGCCTCTTTCAGGCTCATGTGTGATTCGTCCGTCTGTCTCACCTGTCTCACCTGTCTCACCTGTCTCACCTCTCTGCTACATACCCGTTTCATAAAAGTGGTACAAATGAACACCATCATGTTCACTGAGATGATTTTTAAAACCGTTATGAAGCCACAACATTGACTGTGTTTGTAAATGAACAAATGTTTCATTTGGTAGATCGATAACTTGAGGTGCAGATTGTACGTTCTAGTGACTGGGTTCTCTAAATCCAACATGTGTTTTAACTTTGATAAGTAGTGTAAAATGTTGTGCCAGTTCTCCTCAGTGTGCTGACGGCGTCCTCTGTTACAGAGAATAGGAGAACGGGAGCTGCATGAGTCGACCATCTGATGTTCAAAGGATAAAGAAAAGATTCTAATGACGATGCATTTATCAATAACATGATAGAGCTGTCTGTAACTGTCTGGGCCCTCATGTAGTCTCATAACCCTCCACAGCGGAGACCGTAATCATTCGTGATGAGTTATCAATAAGAAAATCAACACAAAAGACAGAAACTGACTTCAAGGAAGAAAAAAAAAGGAGGAAATAACAGAAAAGTAGACACACGTCCATCAGACAGTTCTGATGCTGGATGTTCTTGTTCTGCTGTGGCGTCAGGTTCAACCAGTTCATACGGTTCTTTGATTGGGTTGGTTCGTCTAACTGAACGGTGGAGTGCAGGTGTTTAATTCTGACTGTGGTGAGTCTCAAAACATTAGAAATGTGGCTCTACTGTGTTTTCATTACCTTCACTGTGATTGACCATCCCTCTTTGGAGATAGATAAGACAGAACAATGCTAATGGTGGAGAGAAGAAGGTTTCACTTCTCAAATCGTCCGTCTTCGCAGTTCTAAACGTGGACGTATAAGAGTTTCTTGAGTTATTTCACTGGAGTCTTCACTCTAGATTTGCTTGTTGCACTTCAAACACATTAAAGTTCACTTCCTTGGTAAATCGGCTTCATAGGCGCAGGTGTGAAAGCTCATTGCTTCCACACAGCTCATCGGTAGTCCGATCAAAAACATGGGTCTCGCTTCACAATGCTGAAGTTACCTCTATAAGACAAAACCAGAGTTAATCCTGAAGTTACCTCAATAAAAGAAAACCAGAGTTAATCCTGAAGTTACCTCTATAAGACAAAACCAGAGTTAATCCTGAAGTTACCTCCATAAAACCAAACCAGAGTTAATCCTGAAGTTACCTCCATAAAACCAAACCAGAGTTAATCCTGAAGTTACCTCTATAAGACAAAGCCAGAGTTAATCCTGAAGTTACCTCCGTAAGACAAAACCAGAGTTAATCCTGAAGTTACCTCCATAAAAGAAAACCGGAGTTAATCCTGAAGTTACCTCCATAAGAGAAAACCAGAGTTAATCCTGAAGTTACCTCCACAAGACAAAACCAGAGTTAATCCTGAAGTTACCTCCATAAAAGAAAACCGGAGTTAATCCTGAAGTTACCTCCATAAGAGAAAACCGGAATTAATCCTGAAGTTACCTCCATAAGAGAAAACCAGAGTTAATCCTGAAGTTACCTCTATAAGACAAAGCCAGAGTTAATCCTGAAGTTACCTCCGTAAGACAAAACCAGAGTTAATCCTGAAGTTACCTCCACAAGACAAAACCAGAGTTAATCCTGAAGTTACCTCCATAAAAGAAAACCGGAGTTAATCCTGAAGTTACCTCCATAAGAGAAAACCGGAGTTAATCCTGAAGTTACCTCCATAAGAGAAAACCAGAGTTAATCCTGAAGTTACCTAGAGAGAATAGAGTCCTAAAAGTCCTGATATAGGCTCGAGGTTGATTTGTGGAAAACATGTTTGTTTCCATGTACATGTCGCGTTTTACACTGAAGTCACGTTTGACTTCGCCAGATTGGGACTATTGATCAGTCAGTGTGTTGAGCTCCGGAGTCTCTCCATCACATCAGAAGATGTCTTTTGTGATGATCAAGCGTGTGGCTCTAAATCTGTGAAGGTTTGAAAGATTCAGTCAGGAGCTCTGGTCAGAAAGCTGATTTGAGCTGAGCAGCTCTGATCTTCACACTGAATCCAGAAACAAGCAGAATTTGTACACAAACAACCACAACAACCCTGCAAATGTGTCGACCAGAAACTGACTGATTGAGTACTACGGTCCAGTATGGAGCGGAGGCTGAAGCCTGGTGAAGTAGTGTGGTCATCAGGTTAATGAGCTCCACCTGCACCTCAGGTGAGTGGAATCAGGTCATCATCCAATCAGCACTCTGCTCCCACAGTCACTGCTGGCCACGCCCACCTGGAGGGGACAGGAGAAGCAAAAGGGGGAAAAATAAAAAACGAGGAAACGGCGCTCCTTTGTGGCAGCCGAGGTGCAGAGCATTGGTCCTCTATATCTGCTTCACATGTGTACCAGCGACCTGGAGTTGTGTCTCTGTCGACATGTCGAGGGTTCTGCCCGACCTCCTCCATAAAGGTTGGACAGCGGGAGACACCAACAGGTCACAGCACAGCCTTCTGTCCGTAAACTCTCTTCTTCAAACAGGAATGTGTGGTATTTAGATAGTTTAGGGTTCAGGTAGCTGTCAGAGCTCATCTGGGCTGAGCTAGATTCTGTTAAGGACACATCAAAGTAATCATCTGTATCTACTGAGTCACGGAACATCCACTGAACGTCGGATGTAGAGGGAGGCCGAAGCCACCAAGGAAACCAGGATGTTGGCGATGTTGTAAGTGACAGTTATCCGTGTTGACAGAGGACCAGAGGGCCAGAGGGCCAGAGGACCAGAGGACCAGAGGGCCAGAGGGCCAGAGGGCCAGAGGGCCAGAGGACCAGAGGGCCAGAGGGCCAGAGGGCCAGAGGGCCAGAGGACCAGAGGACCAGAGGACCAGAGGACCAGAGGACCAGAGGGCCAGAGGGCCAGAGGGCCAGAGGACCAGAGGGCCCTTCTTTCTGAATTCTGAGGCTCATAGGTGCTTGTGTCATTGAGAAGGATCCTTATTCTGGTCGTTACTTGTGTTTAGAACCATTGTGCATTAACTTTGTCTGCTGGGAGGGTTGTGTGGTTACCATCTTTACTCAGAGAATTCACTACCTAGTTGTATCCAGGACTGTGAGTAGTTCAAGTTCCTTCTGGCCTTCTAGTCACTGTGAGGAGCTCGACTGCAGGCTGAGACTAAAACTGTCATGTTCTTTTGCTGTTACCTCTCTTCAATGAAGGGTCATTTCTCTGTCAGATAAGTTCATAAACCATCTTTTGTGTCTGCCCTCCTGTCTGGGTGAGTCTGTGTTTTGTTGCCAGGTAGTTGGTTGAGTTACATATGAGTTTCTTGATGTATTGGAGAGGTCGAGTTTTCTCCACAACTACCGTAATGTTCCCAATAGAAGAGCACCCCCTTTTTTCAAAGCTGTGGAGCGAGCAAAGAAAGAACACACCTTACCACTTGATGAAACAGGATTATTGCAGTGGGTGCAGAAATGCAAAAACGACAGTAAATCGTTTTTTTTTTTCAATTTGTTTTTATTCTTAACACCTCTCCACCTGTGGCTGGGCAGTGTAACCCCCCCCCCCCCCCCCCCCCCCCCCAGGTCGGCAGAGGGTCGCGTGCCGGGCCTTTCTCCTAGTCTTTTTATTCTTAACATAGTCTTTCAAGACTGACACAAAAAATCTGGATCTGTGTAAGTGTGTATACCTGGTTTGCAGAACTACTGCTGCGCCAACAAAGGCACATGTAATTACTGTATTTTACAAAATGTTTTAACCTGCGCTCGCATGTTCCCAATAAACATGCACCCCGAGGCTTGCACGTGTGCACTGTGCATTTATTAGGAACTATTACGGTATATGGGGTGTGTAAAGTAACTGATCAGATACTTTCATTTAGGAGGCTCCATTTCATCTAAGAACACTGATAGTATATTTTCTTTGAACAGTGAACATGTTTCCATTCAATTCCAAGCCTAACATAAAAATACATATGAATGTGAAGCAGTTGTATCACCTGTGCTGATATGTGTTTGTTTATGGACATCTGCAGGCCAACAGCCTCCTCCCATCAGACAGACGGAGCTGCGTCTCACAGGGAACGCTGTGGAAAGAGAGACCCCTGTATTTGGTGACCCCTTGTAGAGAAAAATGCCGCAGCTTGACCCCTGAAGCAGGTCCGATGTCCTGCAGCCCCACTTTGAACTTGGCCCTGCGCCACAACCAGCATGGTGACTCTCAGAGCCGGCTGCTGGGATCACTTCAGCCCTCCGTGCTGCCTCAGCAGATCCTGGGGTCTTTGCAGGGCAGAGGCTCCGTGGGATGGACCGTCAGCGCCGCCACAGCGTCCAACAAACACACAGGTAGACAAACTCTTCAGCAAGCAAACCTCATTCAGAACCAATTCCACATCTGTGCATGAGGGAGTGTCTGTGTGACGTTCTGGAGATCTGCTGGGAGTCGACCAGCAGTCATAACCGGGACGTAGAAGATGAAGGGTTGACATGAAAATATGTAGAATGACACAGTTTTAGAAAGTCTCATAAAAGCTTAAGCTGTGAAGTTTATAGAGAATTCATTTCATTCAACATCCATCCTTAATATGTAGAATTAAAACCTTAGATCATTCAGAATGTTGGTAGGTTTTAATCATTTTATTACATTTTTAGGCAACCAACAAACACGGCAACAACACAGTAGCTCTCATACAGTATTATATACCTTCATTTACATTCAAATATTTGTCAATTCTTGATATTAAGTATATAAGGTATCAGCTCAAAACACAAACATCCTAGTATAAACAGATGAGGGAGTTGCATACATAAGCAGATTACGCTGACTTTGGGAATCCCTGTCAGAGCGTTAACGATGTTGTGGGTCCGACATGTGTAGAAAATATCTGTCTGGAGTGCAGGTGGACCCAAACACAGACCCA
Source organism: Lipophrys pholis (assembly GCF_963383615.2). NCBI lineage: Eukaryota > Metazoa > Chordata > Actinopteri > Blenniiformes > Blenniidae > Lipophrys > Lipophrys pholis. The sequence goes on along the minus strand of NC_137634.1, from coordinate 26,443,229 downwards.
GAGTTTATTGAAGAGTAATTATCCATGTGAGTAAAAATCCAGCGTTGCCAGATATGGTGGTATCCTTCAATTGGGGAGTCAAACTCTCTTACCGTTTAACTTAACGGCACAGATTATGCAGCCCAGCTCCTTGTCGAATGACAGCGTACACCAGCAGGCAGTGTACGTCCCTGTGAGCTATCGGCATGTCTAATAACTTCCACCACCCAGTGGGAAAGGCGTTGTGTAGCAGGGCCAGACCCCGCCGCGGCCCGGCATAGCACACAAACAGGTGATCGGACTTTCCTATACCTGCCGTGGCCGATGTGTACAGATAGGACACAGGGGATCAGCAGAGGCCTGCGTACCAAACCGAGTATACAGTATATATATATATACATATATACACTACTGTTCAAAAGTTTGGGGTCACTTAGAAATGTCCTTATTTTTGAAAGAAAAGCACAGTTTTTTCAATGAAGATACTTTAAATTAATCAGAAATACACTCTATACATTGTTAACGTGGTAAATAACTATTCTAGCTGCAAATGTCTGGTTGTTGGTTCAATATCTACAGAGGTGTATAGAGGCCCATTTCCAGCAACTGTCACTCCAGTGTTCTAATGCTCCAATGTGTTGCTCGTTGTGTCAGAAGGCTGATGGATAATTAGAAAGTCTGAATTATGACCGTTTATTGTTTTGGTCTCAAGGGATTGAACTTTTCAAGTCTCCATGGAGAAACTCATCACTTTGATGTCCTTTCATCTTGTGAATACAACTATGTACCTGAGTAAATCTTTTATCAGCACCGTCAATTAGCATTGTCAATTGTCTCATTGGCGCACTGGTCAGCGCTCTGGTTTTACAGACAGCAGATCGTGAATTCAAATCCAGCTGGAAGGGTTTATGGAATTAACTTGTGTGTCCATGTGATTCCTCAGGGTTCTCTGGTTTCCTCCTACATACCCAAAAATGCATGTGATTGTAAATGGTGATGCTAAATTGTCTGTGTAAGACTGAAGACCTGTCCTTTTTCTTTTGAAACGTATTTTCCTTGATGTCCATATGACGTCTCCACAAGACGTGAATACAACGTCCAACAAAGACTTCTAAAAAACTTTCCTTCTGCTTCCTTTCAGGACGACTTCTGGATGTATAGAGACGACATCATTTTGACGTGTTTTGGACCACGTTTTGCTCAGTGGGGAGATTCGTGTCAAACTTGTCGCCGTTATGTGTAAACACACGCTTAACACAGGGGTGTCCAAACTCGGTCCTTCAGGGTCCCTGTCCTGCAGGTTTAGCGCCTCCCAGGATCAACACACCTGATTGCAATGAGCGGCTCGTTATTGGGCTTTTTCACAGCCTTGGTGATGACATCATCATTAGATTCAGGTATGCTGAAGCAGGGAGGAACTAAAACCTGCAGGACAGGGGTCCTCCAGGACCGGAGCTGGACACCCCTGCTTTAACAGCTCCACAACCGTTCCCTTTCTTTTCTCCTCGTGATTTCAAACTTCATCAACCATATTAATTACACTTTTTAATTACCTCTGCATCAGCAAAAGGTTTCTTAGCTCTGACAATGAAAGCAGCGATGCTGCTGCTGCTCTCTTGTACCAGTGCTGACAGACCGTAGACACAGAGGGCTTGTATCACGTTATATTTTCTGTTTTGTGGCTGTGGGACTTTGGAGGCTCGTTGGTATTAAAGCTGCCGCATGCAGAGAGTTGAAGTGCTGATCCACTCTGCTGACCGCTCTGGTCTGCTGTAGATCAAGTATGGGTCAGTAATATCAAACTAAACTGTTAAGTCCAGTCAGAGTTCAGCTGAAGCTTTTCCTGCTGCAGCTCAGGTTGGTTCTTTGTTTAATTTGGACTCACTGTTGGATGACGGGGGTTTGGAGGGTTGTGGAATTGAAATCCGTGGACGTCTGAGTGGAGCAGCATTGACATAATTAAGTCAGATCCGCTCAGACTCCGGCTCCGACTACAGTGTGGGATGAGGTACAAACAAGGTGGAGCAGCACATTTCCCCCCCACAAATTCCACCTTATTTCACGTTGATGTGCAGCTCATGTGCCGGAACGGGCCAGACTGCTGGCTCCCACGGGCCGCCTATTGAGGAGCCCTGGTTTAGAGCGAGGAACAGGAACCGCCTCTCAACGCGGTCGAATGTCTTCTCAGCATCAAGACAGAGTCTAATGGCTGGGTCACTGATGCTTTGTTAGTTGGATAATGTTAAGGAGCATTCTGATATGATCAGCTAAGTTCCTCCCCTTAATGCTCCAATAATACAAGGTCGGATCTTCTCCAGGCGCAGAGCTGATATCTTGGAGAGCAACGTCAGGTCAGAGTTAAGAGATGCGATCGGGTGATAGGATGAACACAAGTCTGGAGATTTTCCTTTTTTGAGAATGAGAGAGATGTTAGCTTCTCCAAGCAATGGGAGTAGTATCCCATTTCAAAGGAGTGATGAGCATGGATAATATTGGGTCTAATAGAATATTGCTGAATTCCTTGTAGAACTCACACTCTGATCCATCAGGCCCACGAGCCTTTCCTGTTGGCATGTTTATCAGAGCATACATTGCTTCTTGTCTGGTGATGGGGGCATCAAGCTGCAGATGTTGTTCCTCTGTGGCTTTAGGAAGATTCAAGTGTGCAAAAGAAATGCTGCATAACAGTGTGGGCGTTGTCGGGTTGATCTGATTTATATAAATTAGAATAAAATAGCACAAACTGGATATTAATAGTTTTGGTATCAAATGATCTAGCACCATTGGGGTCTAACACAGAAACAATAGTTTGAGAGTCGGCTCTTTACTTCACAAGATTGGCGAGGTATTTACCTGCTTTATCTCCCCACTCATGAAGTTTCTGCCCTCCAAATTTAAGATAACATTTTGGTCACAAATACATTCAGAATGACAAAGAATACCAATATACAGCTCATACAATACAAGGTCCTTCACAGAGTTCATTACACAGGACAAAGGACGTTCAAGATGGGTCTCCCTTCCACTAACATACAGGTACATCTCACAAAATGAGAATATCATGAAAATGTTCAATATTTTTTGTCACTCATTTCAGAAAGTCAAACCCATATATGAAATATACTCATGACACATAGAGTGAAATATTTCAAGCCTTTATTTCTAGAGAGTTTGATGATTGACCTTACCTCACCTTACTTCACTCAATAGGGCTCAGTGGGTGGTGCCTAGGGTAGGGGGTTAACAGTGGCAGCTGGTGATAGATTTCTTAGGTGGGGCTCTACATTATTACCCCACCCCCCACCCCCCATCCCCCCACGCACAATGAAATACTGTAGTTCTTTTAAACAGCTACTGAATAGAGAGCACTTATAAAGACTATTTTATTAACATACTTGCAGGTGTTGCGACCAAGAATAAATATTCATTATTTTGATTATTATGATTATTATTATTATTATTATTATTATTATTATTATTAGATTTACATTTTCATAAGGTCAATGGCAGTGAGCTAAAACGGTTATAAAGGAAAGTAAAAAGTTGTTGTTAATTTCTATGTTAATTCAGTTTATATTTTATGTTATCCAGATTAGTGTCGGAGTTCAACTCATTCAAAACCAGTTCCTCCAAACATTAATGACTGGTCTTCACGATGACACCATTCAAACAGAAATAAAGCCATTCTTGCAAAATCTTGAAGTCACAGATGAAGTTCTTCTGAGAAAATGACAGTTGCATATAGTCTGGAAATGTAAAGAAGGAGTAAACTGTCAAAGCAAAAACAGTGCGAGTGGCAGTAATTGGTGAAGAAAAAGAACAAAGTGAACATGGACCAAAACCAACCAAGACCAAAGTTAACGAAACAAACAAACGTGATACACTCATGGAAAAGATGGACCAAGGGAACAAAGCAAAATTCGAGGCTATCCAAAACCTCACCACGCACATCGCAAGCCTCAACCTCAGCAAAGGAGTGTTGGTGAAGAGCCAAATCGAAAATACCGAGCGCAGCCTCAGACTGCAAATTTCAGACAGTGTCGGAAATGTCAGCAGTCCGATACTGATGGAAAGTGTGACCACTGCTATAAGTGCGACCGTACAGAACACTGGGCACCAGGATGCTGAAGGAAAACATCTCAGCCAACACAAGCAAGATCATTGTCCTGCTGAACCTAACCTCTCATTAGTAAACAGTTGAAAGTGGCAAAGCTGGTGGGGAAAAACGTCTCGAGCATCCCTAGGTATCCCTAAGTATCAGTTGTGGGAACCAACTGGAGAACAAAGTACCTGCCAGATGTTGAAGCGAGATCAGTGACTGAGATGCTGGAAGATGGATTACTAGAGCTGTCAGCAGCAAATGGAACAGACGTTCCTTATCAGGGCAGTGGGAATTGAATTCACCTTATCCGAAGACGCTGTGGCTGGAATGAGTGACAAGCCCATCCTGGTCCCAATCCTGGTCGCCAACGATGACATGGAACACCCAATCATCGGCTTTAATGTAATAGAGGAACTTGCCCTGACCAATGACACAAGGGAAGACGATGTTCCAGCCGGTGACGTGGTCAAGAGTCTGTGCACAGCTCTGGAGGTAGACCACAGAACCATAGACATAAAACACTAGATGCCTATGGCGCCGCCTATGGCGTGCTTCACCGTCCACCATCTTGGGGAGGTCTCCCGCTTGTGCGAAACATAAAGATCCCAGGCTAGAAAATCCACCCAAACATTTGTAGCTCGCTTGCTAGTCCACGTATCAACACAAATAATAGCTCATTTTAAATCCTGTGGAAACTTCATGGAGGAATTATTGGGAGGGGGAAAGTCTTAAAAAATCGTAAGACTAATAAAGCTGGGAAAAATAAATAAATTTAATTTAAATTTTAAATTAATTCATCCGGTGAGTGTCAGAGGAAGCCTGAAAGTACACAAAGAGTCGGTTAGTAGGGGAAGAATAAAAGATCTGATACATCCCAGGGTGTCGCTGCAGGGCAGTTCTGACCATAACCAGTGGACAAAAAACACACACACACACACACACACACACACACACACACACACACACACACACACACACACACACACACACACACACACACACACACACACACACACACACACACACACACACACACACACACACACACGTGTACTTCTGTATTTGTTGTTGCTCCTTTGTTAAATTTATTTTCCTGCTCAAAAATCATGTTAATATCCAGACAGAGCTGCTCAGGCTCGTTTCATCTAACGTTTGGGAAAGTGTTTGTTTGGATCAGTGTAATAACCGTACATAGTGTATAACTTTATTAAGGGGATTGCAGCAGCTTCAAAGAAGGAACCAGTCCAAGGTATAGGGCATTAAAACGTAAGGGTATTTGAGTGTTAAAGACTGTACTTAATGAAGACTGGATCGCCTTCCAGAAGGCTTTTAACTTGGGACATTCCCAAAAAATATGATGGTGATTCGCAGTTGTTGAACCACATTGTCTCCAGCATGCCATCTTTACACTTTTGTATTTCTCCTGATAGGCTCCAATGCTCCAAGGCTCCCTCCATACCATGAACTAGATGTTGTCCACTGGAAGAACAGATATTGTCCCAGGCCTCCTCAGAAATCTCAATCCCTGATTCCCTTTCCCATTTACCTTTAATGTTTAGAGAATTATTATTGTTTGCAGTCGAGAGGACTGAGTACAACTTTGAAATGGATTTGGAGGGAACAAGTCGTTGAGGCATTTTTCGTCGTTGGTGCAGTTGTAATTCAAAATGTGATAAATCAGTCAGTTTGCATTCCTGGTTAGTGTAGGAGCATAATTGCAGGTATCTGTAAAAAGTGTTCCATGCAAAGCCACGCTTGTCCCGCAATTGCTCAAAGCTGCAGACAGTGTTTCTCTGAGTGAGTGAAGGGAAGGTTGTGACACCAAACACTTTCCATGATTTCAAGCTGGAATCCATCTATTGGGGATAAAATCAGTGTCATAAGCAAACCACCTCAACATTCTCAACATTCTTTGTAACACCAAAGCATTGATCAACTTTTGCAGAACTTGGAGGGTGTGGGTGAACCAAGGGTTCCCCAGTTCCGCCAATTGGCCTATTAAACCTGTATCTGCTCTGGCTGCTTGGATTGGGAACTGAGTTGACATATTGGACTCAAGCTCCTTCCATTGAGCTGCAAACATTTCACTGCACCAGTACAGAAGTGGAGCAATTTGGAAAAATTCTCTGGATAGAATCATCAGTACTGTAGGATTTTTTGGGGTGTTAAACTAATATTAGTTCAGGGGCCACATTTGACTCAAATTCATGTTTAGTGGACGAGAGTAATTAACTTCATATGGTTCTCTTTGTTTTATTGTGAAGAGGCACAAGTACAATCTATAGAAGTCTACATTTGTTGTTTGCTAAACGTGAAGCAGATGAATGAATGTGAAGCAGTTGAATTTGTAGAAGGTTGCAGGTTGGTTTTTCCATCTGTGCCTGTCTGTGTGTGTCCTTGAGCAAGACACTGAACCGCGTACCGATGTGTAAATGAGTGAATGCGCCTCAATGCTAATGCTACTTTGCTAGCTTTCACTGTCAGATCACTAATGTCTCAGGTCTGTTTTGTTCTGATCGATATACAGAAACAATCTGAATGAATCAGAAGCAGTCCTTACTGGGTTTTTTTGGAATATTTACAAATTAAAAGTTTAGTTCCTCTGCTGGGCGGGTTTAGTGCCGTGGGCTGCATGTGGCATCCTGATCCAAACACCCTGCCGAAGAGCTTCTCTTGTTTCAGTCCGTTTCTGAGCTCTGTTTCTCTCTTCAGGATCGGCGGCTGACTGTCGATACTCTGATGATGGTCCCAGCAACAGTAAACTGAAAGACGACCCCTATGAACATTACGCACTCACCGACAGCGAGGTGGCGGAGGTTCGTCCACATCCCCAATCCCCTGCCTCCGAGGACCCGGAGCCCTGGAGGCAGCTTGTGCAGTATAAAGGTGCAGAGGGACCTGGAGAGGACCGGGCTCTGGTGCTGGACGACGGTGAGCAGGGTCGCTCCTGTCACAGTCTCAGCCAATCCGTCCCCGTGCAGATGGTGCTGGATCAGCAGAAGAGACTCTGCATGCTGGAGGCTTCGTACAGCTGCCCAGAGGCCAGGCACCCCGGGCCTGCTCCGGCCCAGCAGCAGCCAGCAGATGACCGCAGGAGGCGGCTTGAAATGGGATTTTCACCTCAAGCTCCTTATATGTCCTTCAACTTTCATCGCTTCTTTGGCAAACGCACTTCTATTATCTCCCCTCATGTTACATCACTGGGAAATCTAACCAACGGTCACAGTCACCGAAGTGAAGACTCCAGCTCCTCCTTGTGCACCAGCCCCCGCTCGTCCCCGGAGAGCCAGCGCCCCAGCCCGCATCACATCGGCATGTCCGTCATCATCACCAACCAGAAGTGACTCACAGGCGCAAGATTCATTCATTGGTTTTCACTGTTTCACAAGCGTCTTCACATCCAGGGCATTACTGCATCCTGCCCTCCGCCTGCAGGGCAACACAGACTCACCTGGGGCAGGACTTCTATTTCCCTCAAGCATTCAACTTTCAACAAAACTTCAAAATATGAGTAGAAAGATTTTTTTTATGTTGTCTTTAATTTGCTTCTGGAAATGTCTGTCTTTCTTGTTTGTTCCTTGTGTGTCTCAGACGACATGATCTACATGTTGAAATACGTCTTTATTTGTGAAACAGGAACATTTGGGTTGCAGCCTGAGCTGGGTGTCGTTTCTCTGTCAGATCCAGTGAATACAGTTGTCAGTAAAGCCAAATACAGGAATGATCATGGATCCATCTTCTTAGTGATGCTCAGACTGCAGCCGTCACCACCGCGTCTCTGAGGAGCCAAAGTACTCCCAGTACTCCCAGTACTTCTAGTACTGAACTCTCCTGACTGCAGTTTCCCCAAGACAAAACATTCACGGCATCATGGAAAAATAAAGTCATCCTTCTCCACAAATATTCACCATTAGGATGTATTGTTGATATTATCTGGAATGGTAAAATATGACATATATGTTGTTGGATAAATAATGTGTGTTTATGAGATTTGCAGATTTCCGTTTTGTATTTTGTCCCAAAAACATTAAGCAACTGTGAAACTCAAATAAAGAAACTAGAAAGGGAACTTGTTAGAGCGCGTACCTTCACTAACGCCACATTTGTCACCATGGAAACCAGTAGATTACAACCTTATTTGATCCACCACACCACGGCTTCCATCGACTGCTTCATGGTATCGCTGTTTGACACAGATGGAAACACATTTTACAAATTCCGTGTGATCGTGCGACATTTGACCCCCCAACCGCTAACCAGGGCGATGATGTCATTGCATCATGTGACATATCAGAGAATAGGGAATTGAAAACTGAACAAAACTCACCACTTTATGACCAAAACACCACCTTTGTGTGACCGAGACTGTGAACGTCGACCCAGATTGGTTGGAGGCAAATCGTCTCTGAAACTTTCATGCAGTCCGGGTCAATCATTTTTGTGAAAGGCGGGTAACATTCTTTTGGAAACATTCAAACCAACAAATAAATTCACTCGGACAAAAACATGTTGGCGAAGGCAATAACTTAAGTGAAACACAGAATGAGGTTAGTGTGAAAGGGTTTTAGTGATAAACTGATGGGAGCTATGAAATTCAACATCACTGCTTATATCTGAGCCCCACATGGTGAACATGCTTCGGCTGGAGGAACAGAAGAAAAGAGGATGTTCCTCAGGATGAGACGTGTTGATGGGAGGTGTTACACGTCTGTCAAGCTGATCAGGAGTCACATGCATCAGATGACAAAAGAAAGCATGATTACCAGTAACAATAAGTCGGCTCCGGATTTGTTTCACTTTTCAGTGCAAACATGTGCAAGTATATGAAAATGTTTGGATTCACTGCACTTGCAGTAAAAGGTACCACAGCATGTTGTTGTTCAGTTCTTCTCTTTCATGTTACATTCACTTTTGTTTAATTTAATGAAACTGAATTTTGGGATGGAGAAAAGGTTCCAGCTGTGCTGCTCCTCTCATTTAAGATGTAGAAAGTCGCGGCGGGTGGATCGATCCCAATATCGATAATATTGATACCAGCATTGGTACCGATATCAAATGATACCAGTGCAATAAGATCGGTACTTCGTTTGAGTTTCTCTCCTGTTTTCTCCTGCTACATGTGAGCCTGTCACTTCAAATGACAAGTGCATTGTGGGAAATGGAGTCGCAGCAGGTGTTTGTCTTAAGAAGTGTAGTTTATGTTGTCCTGTTGTGCTCCGATGTTTTACTGCAGGTGTGTGTGAGACGACCAGGTGAGTCCAGTGTGTGTTCAATTCTACACCATTATCACCTTCCCTCCTCCCTCCATAATCTCCACCTTCCCTCCATCCTTCATCACCTCCACCCTTCCTCCTCCCTCCATAACCTCCACCTTCCCTCCTCCCTCCATAACCTCCACCTTCCCTCCACCCTTCATCACCTCCACTTTCCCTCCTCCTTTCATCACCTCCACCTTCCCTCCTACCTCCATCACCTCCACCTTCCCTCCACCCTTCATCACCTCCACTTTCCCTCCTCATTTCATCACCTCCACCTTCCGTCCTCACTCCATCACCTCCACCTTCCCTCCACCCTTCATAACCTCCACCTTCCCTCATCCCTCCATCACCTCCACCATCTCCACCTTTTCTCCAACCTCCATCACCTCCACCTTCCCTCCTCCCTTCATCAGCCCCACCTTCCCTCTACTTCTAGCCTTCTCTGCTCCACCTTGTTCTTTCTATCCATCTTTCAAACCCACTGACTGAGTGAACGGAATCAGGGTGTGTCCTGCCAGTGGCAAACTTTAAAAAAGGTTTTTTTTTTTTTTTTTTTTTTTTAATGAAGAAGCTGCTAGTGGAGGGAGGCGGAGGTGGAGGCGGAGGCGGAGGCGGAGGCAGCAAAGGAACAGCGGAAACAGTGTGTGATCAAGCCAGTGCTGTGGAAAAAAACACCAGCCCTCACGGCCCAAACATCAAACCGGCACACTAGGAATTGTCCCGGTCCCCCTGATCAGCCACTCTGGGCCTGATGGAAAGGAAACATTGTGGACTTAATCTGCTGCTATACTATTCAGGAACACTGTTCACTAATACTGCTCACTAACACTGTTCACTAATACTGTTCACTAATACTGCTCACTAACACTGTTCATGAATACTGTTCATGAACACTGTTCACTAATTCTGCTCACTAATACTGCTCACTAACACTGTTCACTAATACTGTTCACTAATACTGCTCACTAACACTGTTCATGAATACTGTTCATGAACACTGTTCACTAATTCTGCTCACTAATACTGCTCACTAACACTGTTCATGAATACTGTTCATGAACACTGTTCACTAATTCTGCTCACTAATACTGCTCACTAACACTGTTCATGAATACTGTTCATGAACACTGTTCACTAATTCTGCTCACTAACACGGTTCACTAATACTGCTCATTGATTCTATTCATTTTTGTCATTTTCATATTAAAAAAATATACAATATTGGAAGTCACATCTGCACAAGCTGACAGGTACATTTAGTACTACTGAAGGTGAAGGTGGAGCAGAGCCAGTCAGTTACTACTAAAGGTGGAGGTGAAGGTGGAGCAGAGCCAAAGGTCATGGAATTTCATCCAGATATTGCACTTTGATGATGCCTTAACCTTGAATTTTAAAAAGTATCGGTATCGGATCAGTACCAGTGATACTGGCCCTATGTTTACTTGGTATCAGATCAAAACGAGTAGAGTACCATACACACGAGTAGAAAGAGGAAGATGGTTCTTCTTCTTTGGATTAGGCAGACAAGACGCAACACTGGCATATTGCTGCCATCTGCTGGTTTGTAGACAAATTCTTATTTTTTACGGTACAGTCCTGTGGATTTGAGAAAGTCCAGAAGTATTTTCACATTTGCCCACATCTATATATTCAGTGATGAGGAAATACTGAAAACAGTAACTCCAGCCCCTCCAAGGTCTCTGTACAGGATCCTCCATTGGTCTGAGTAACGCTTCCGGAGTATGTGCTTCACAGGCTCTGGTTCACCACACTCTCAGTCTCTGGTTCTTCTCAGTCTCTGGTTCACCACACTCTCAGTCTCTGGTTCTTCTCAGTCTCTGGTTCACCACACTCTCAGTCTCTGGTTCTTCTCAGTCTCTGGTTCACCACACTCTCAGTCTCTGGTTCTCTCTGGTGTTACTCGCAGACACTCACGGACACTGTCGACACTGGTGGACACTGGCGGACACTGGCGGACACTGGCGGACACTCACTGACATTGGTGACACTGGCGGATACTCGTGGAGACTCGCGACACTGGCGGACACTCGTGGACATTGGCGGACACTGGCAGACACAGGCAATACTGGCCGACACACATGGACACTGGCGGACACTGGCGACAGTCACGGACATTCGTGGACACTGGCGGACACTGGCGGACACTCTGGGACACTGGCGTACACTCGGAGACACTGACGACACTGGCGGACACTGGCGGACACTCTGGGACACTGGCGATACTGGCGGACACTCGTGGACACTCGCGGACACTGGCGACACAGGTGGACACCCGTGCACACTGGTAGCATGGCGAGGCCTTGAATGGTGCACACTCTCATGCTGATTCCTCACGTCACGCCCGTGTGTCAAAAGCAAACAGCCTGAACAGTCTGACCGTCGGTACAGAAGATCACATGGAGGCTGTTCTGGCCAAACTATCTGCCTCCTCATCGCCCTTGAAAACCAGATGTGCTGGAACCCAAGTACAGCCCACCTCACCCCTGCTAATGAACAGGAAACAGTACTTGAAATAGTTCTCATAGAATATCGGCTCTGGATTCAGAATGAGCTTCTTTTATTTATGTTAAAAATAGCATTGAGCCCACCATTCCTATCAATATATGTAGTGAGGACTTCATGAAGTTCTTTCAAAATAAAATGACAAGGCTTAGGGATAACATCCATCAAACCCTACCGTCCGTTAGCCCCATAACAGAGGAACTGGTTAAACCGAACAGTCATCTGGAATGCTTTCAGCAAATACAACTAGTCCAACTAAACTCCCTTATTTCTTCTGCTAAACCAACTACTAGCCTGTTGGACCCAATTCCTACTAGAATTCTGAAAGAGGCACTGCCACTAATCAATAATTCTATACTGGCGATTATTAACCAGTCTCTAACAATAGGCTATGTGCCCCAATCCTTTAAACTTGCAGTTATTAAACCTCTCATTAAGAAGCCAAACTTAGACACAAGCCTTCTCTCAAACTACAGGCCCATCTCCAACCTTCCTTTCCTGTCAAAGGTTCTGGAGCAAGTAGTGGCTAAACAACTCCAGGATTATCTGCAGGAGAATAATCTGTTAGAGGACCTTCAGTCCAGCTTCAGAATGAACCACAGTACAGAGACTGCTCTGCTAAAAGTTACTAATGACCTTCTAATGGCCTCAGATAGAGCTCTTCTATCTGCTTTACTTCTTCTGGACCTTAGTACTGCATTTGATACTGTCCATCATAATATTCTCTTAAGGAGATTAGAAGATGCCGTCGGCATTAAAAACTTAGCCTTAAACTGGTTTAAATCATATTTATCTGACCGGTTTCAGTTTGTTCATGTAAATAACAAATCTTCAATACATGAACGGGTCCTGTGTGGAGTACCACAAGGCTCCGTCCTCGGACCCATATTGTTTAATCTCTAGATGTTACCACTCGGAAATATTATTAGGAAACACAACATTAACTTTCATTGTTATGCAGATGATACTCAGCTCTATTTATCAATTAAAGCCAATCAGGCCGACCAACTTGTTAAACTAGAGTCCTGCCTCAGGGACGTTAAGTCCTGGATGTCTATCAACTTCTTAATGCTCAACACATCCAAGACTGAGGTTCTAATCCTAGGTCCTAAAAAGCTCAGGGATTACTTTTCAGATAGTCTGATTACCTTAGATAATATTACCTTAACCTCTAACAGTGATATTAGGAACCTGGGTGTTATTTTTGATCAGGATCTGTCCTTTATGTCCCATGTTAAACATGTCTCCAGGACAGCCTTCTTCCATCTAAGGAATATTGCAAAAATGAGAAACTTCTTGTCCTTCAAAGATGCAGAACAAATGCTTCCTGCCTTTGTGACTTCAAGATGAGATGATTGTAACTCCCTAATGTCAGGATGTCCAAACTCCTCTGTTAGGATCTTCCAGCTAGAGCAGAACGCTGCTGCAGGTTTACTAACCAGAACTGGAAGAAGAGAGCACATCTCCCCAGTCTTAGCATCCTTACACTGGCTTCACATCAAATCTAGAATAGAATTCAACATCCTTCTGATCACATCTAAAACTCTTCATCAGAAGGCTCCGTCCTATATGGAGAAACTTCTAGAAGGGTCTCACCCTCCACGAGCCCTTGGCTCTGAGGATGCAGGACTGTTGGTAATCCCTAAAGTCCTTCAAAGTAAAAGAGGAGGCAGGAGTTTCAGCCATATGGCTCCTTTACTCTGGAATCAACGAGCAGCCTCGGTCCGAAGGGCTTCCAGAGCCCCGTCCTCTGCACAGAGAGACAGACCATAATCTTTCCCTACTGTTAATCGGGACATTATATAGCACTGGACTGATGACACTGCCCCGGGGAGTTCCGTTTTCCACTTCAGGCTGTTCAGAAAATTCATTTCCCGTCTCCTGAATTGATCGTTGGCTTATAAAGTCCAGTGGAACATTCTTCCTCTAATCCCTGCAATGAGCCCCTCTCTCCAGAGCGTCAGGAGTCAAGTACTGCCACCACCGCTTCCTCATTTGCTCTGGCTGTCCGGACGTCACTCTCCAGACTGAGTCCTTTGTGGACCCCCCCTGATGAAACCCGCTCTGAGAAGGACAAAGTACCCATTAGTTTTCCAGCGTTTGGGTTCATCTGCCAGTTATCATTCTGTCCATTATTTGACTCACCACTGTTGTCATGGCGATCGGTCTGAAGATCCAGGGCCTCCGGGGGCTTCTCCTGGTTGAAGGATGGGGGGAGTTACAGAACGCTTCCACTCATGATCTCCCACACGTTACTGATCAGGGTGCCGGATCACCCAAATGCTCAAACAGCCGGTGGCCGAACGTCTCAGCCGGGACACGAATCTGTCCCCGAGGTATGGACGCCTCAGCGCCTCCAAACACAAACAGACTTCAATGATCAACGTTGTTTTAACTAGTTTTGATAGAAGATCTCCTCTCTTCCTCTCTTCTTCCTCTCTTCTTCTCTTCTTCTCTTCTTCTCTTCCTCTCTTCTGGTCTCACACATTATTTGACGACTACTCTTCCACCACTTGAAGTACTACTCTTCCACTACTTGAACTACTACTCTTTCACTGCTTCAAGTACTACTCTTCCACTACTTGAAGTACTACTCTTCCACTACTTGAACTACTACTCTTTCACTGCTTCAAGTACTACTCTTCCACTACTTGAACTACTCCTCTTCCACGACTTGAAGTACTACTCTTCCACTAATTGAACTACTACTCTTCCACGACTTGAACTACTACTCTTCCACTACTTGAAGTACTACTCTTCCACTACTTGAACTACTCCTCTTCCACGACTTGAAGTACTACTCTTCCACTACTTGAAGTACTACTCTTCCACTGCTTGACCTGATACTCTTCCACTACTTGAACTACTACTCTTCCACTACTTTAAGTATTACTCTTCCACTACTTGAAGTACTACTCTTCAACTACTTGAAGTACTGCTCTTCCACTACTTGAAGTACTACTCGTCCACTACTTGAAGTACTGCTCTTCCACTACTTGAACTACTACTCTTCCACTACTTGAAGTACTGCTCTTCCACTACTTGAAGTACTACTCTTCCACTACTTGAAGTACTGCTCTTCCACTCCTTGAAGTACTTTTTCCTCGACCACTAATGTTGAGCCACGGCAGATTCGGTGTGTTTGAGTTAATCCCACTTTGAGCTGTTTTCACTTGTTTTGTTGTTGTTGTTGTTGTTGTTGTTGTTGTTGTTGTTGTTGACCTTTTGTCAGTTGAACTAATTTGCTATTCGAGACTTTTTGTCTCTTTCAGGCAACAACTAAGAGGGAAAGGCTTGTATTTAACTTATAATACCACTTGAGCGATGGAAAGCAAATCCCTCCTTTAATTCATCGGTGCGACGTATTTATTTTCACGGAGGACAGACAGGAGACCTGCCTAGGATTACCTCCCTCACCTCACCAGGTGTATCCTGTCCTCACCTGTCCTGGTGTGTCCCGCCCCGTCCGTATAGAAGATGGATGTTTTTACTTTTATACTTAATAATTACTGACCTCACGCTGCTGTGCAGTGTGAATAAACAGTGATCACATATTGAAACAGGTTGATATTTGACATTTAGACTTTAGACTTTGCTTCATTAATCCCCTAGGACGACTCCGTCAGGGACATTTAAGTTCCAGCAGCTTAATAGAAGAGGAGCAGCACACAGAGGACAACAGAGATGAGTTACAGAAAAGGTACAAAGAATAATATAAACTCTTAACTAACCTTAACGATGGCTGAGTCATCAGCGTACCTCTGTATGTGACCCAGCTCTGAGTGGTAACAGAAGTCCGAGGTGTACAGGGTGAAGAGAAGAGGGGCCAGCAATGAGACCTGGGGGTCTCCAGCACTGTGTCCTGGGGGGCTCCAGCGCTGAGACCCGGGGGGCTCCAGTGCTGCTGATCACAGTGTCAGACGTGGTGTCTTTCAGCCTGACGTACTGTGGTCTGTCGGTGACGTAGCAGGAGATCCAGGCCACCAGGTAGGGGTCCACTCCCATGGTGTTCAGTTCATCCTGGAGCAGGAGGGGCTGGATGGTGCTGGAGGCACCAGAGAAGAAGTTGTGATGATGTAGACGTGTCTTGGAGCGCAGTTTGAGTGTAACAACCAGAAATGTACTTATTTACCTTCAATAGAAGGTTACTAACACTAAGGTTGCACATTTAAACATTTGCATGTTAAGAAAAGTTGACTTCAGAGAAAAGCTGAGAGTTTCTCTCCTTGTTTGGATTCTTCTTGTCCCTCAGCTCAGGACGATGGACGAGGACTCGCAGGACTTCACAGGATCCATCTTTTGAAAGATGTTTCCCATCGTGTCACGCTGGTTTACACTTCCAGCTCCGTAGTTTTGTTCTTGATGAAGTGATTGAATTCTTCATATTGTTGAATATTGTCTGCTCCCCCATTACGTCAGCTGCTGTTCACGGATTGTGATTGGTCAGACCCTGCAAGCCCCGCCCCTTTTTGGTGACCGTGCACAGATCAAGATGGGAAAAGCCTGGGTGGAGTTACAGTCCAGTTTTTTTATTTCATTTGAAGTTTTATTTCAAACATGTAAAAAAACAGAACATCTAATTCCATAAACAATATAAACACCATATGTGCCGGTGGTTCTCACATGCAGGAACTCCATAAAGAACCTTCCTGCGGGTGGAGAACCCACGGGAAGCTTTATCAATATGTTTTTCTTTATAAATGACTTCCCAGTTATACGACTGCCAGTCATTCTTTAGTTTATCAAGTTTCTTATCTTTCTTAGTGTTTGTGTACTTGTTGTTCTAGAGAGTGAAAACTGGCAGGTGGTCACTGATATCACTTATTATTAGTCCACTCACTGTGTCATTGGCTAAAACATTTGTAAATCTATAATGAGTAGTGATCCTGCTGCTCTAGTGAGTTCTGGAGAGAAGCTCAGGCTGTGCAGTATCTTTATGAATTCATCTGTCTTCTGGTGTTTGTTAGGAAAAAGCAAATCCATGTTCAAATCTCCAGAGAGCAACAGAACCTCCTGATCTGCTTTCCAGAGATGTTCCTCCACCCGTTCATTAAAGAGTCTATGCTTCAGCTCGCTGCTCTAGAAGTGTAACTCACCATGACCTTGTCCTTCTTCTTCATATGAATCTCAGTAGTGATCCGTTCTAATATGTTCTCCACCACTGTTGACATATCTTCCTCCACCCTAAACTCTATATTCCTGTCAATGAATAAAGCCACACCACCTCCACCCTTGTTCTGTCTGGTTCTGTGCACCACCTCACAGCCGTCACTACCAACATCACCGTCCCGTCACTATTTAACCACGACTCTGGAATGGACAGAATATTAAATGGACATTTGGTCCTAGAAAGAGTTTGATGTTTTGGCGTTAAGGTGGAGTATTGATCAGCTGTTCTCTGTCTTGATGATGTTGGTAAATTGTTCCTGAGTAGAATCGTTAGTTTTTTTTTTGATGTCAGAACAAACGTTCTGATCAGGATCCAGATCACTTTGCCTGGTACCAGAACGGTGCTCAGGGTTCTGACATGTCTCAGACGCCGTGTTTCACAAAGTGATGGACCAGATTCTTTTCTTCAGTAATTATAAATGTTCCCATAAGAGACGGAGAGTGTCCTCATGCTTGGTAGGTCTGTCTACAGTATCTAGTATTATTTTGGCGCGCTGCTGCGAGGACGGATAATCAGTTAATCTCTCCGTTCTCTCTGGCAGCTCTTCGTTCTTTCCTCCTCCTCCTCACCTCATCGGTGTCGTCCTCCTTTATGAAGAGTTTGGAGCCTTTTAATCTCCTGGTGCTGTAAAATGGTGGTTTTGGAGGAGGTTGTTCCTCCTGGACCGGCCCTCCAGATGGTCCATTTGATCGGTTACCACAATAAGAGTGTCACAGAGCTTGAACACATCAGACTGTTTCTTTCACAATGTTGCTTTGCTCAGATTTGAGCTGCTCCACTTCTTCCTGAGGAAACTCAAGGTTTGTCTTCAGCTCTTGTCCGTCTCTTGTGAGTCCGTCCAGTCTGGTGTCGGTGGACTCCATCATCAGTCTCACAAAGACCTTCAAGTTTTCTTCTTGTTGATTTACCAGAGCAGTAAACATCTTCTTGCTGCTGTAACAGGTCAGATCCCTGTGACAGGGACACCAACTCTTCATCAGTCTTAACCTCTGCTTTGGACTTCGGAGGAACTTCTGATTCTCGTACCCGATGCCAGTGAACAAAGAACCTTTTGACCTTTAGAGAATTTCCAGTGCGGAGCGACGTGTCACCTGTTGTTGTTGTGGCTGCTGCTTGTTGGCGCGTTAGCTTGGGGGCTAACTGGAGGAAGTTCCTGGTATGGAGTGAACCGCTGACGACGACTCGCCGACAAGCCACCGAGTAGTCGCGGAAGAACCACTGCCGAGCTGACGTGGACCCGCCGCCGAGCCTCCGAGGAGCCGCTGTCGAGCCTCAGAGGAGGCGCTGTCGAGCCGACGTGGACCTGCCGCCGGCTGCTGCTGAGTCGACGTTCTGCCACCGCCAAGCCACCGCTGTCAAACCGACGAGGAACTGTCGCTGGGCCTCTAGTCAGCTGCCGCCTACCCAAACAGAAACTTCCGTCAAGCCTCTGTTGAGCTGAAGAGGATCTGCTGCCGCCGACCCGGCAAGAAACTGCAGCTGAGCTGAAGAAGAACTCTGCTGGTCTGCTGCTCAGGCTCTGGCCCGATGACACCGGGCAGCGGGGGACAAACCGGGCGGACTCCCGTTTCCTGCTAAGCAGGTTGTGGAAGGTGCCGCAGCTCTGACGCTCTGATGCTGTGACGTTCTGACGTTCTGACGTTCTGACGTTCTGACGTTCTGACGTTCTGACGTTCTGACGTTCTGACGTTCTGACACTCTGACGCTCTGACGCTGTGACGCTCTGTCATTCCTGGTTTCTGCTTGGAAAAGCCCCTTTGGACCGCAGCCGACCAGCCTCACTGCAGGAGGAGCATTCTAGTGTTTTTACAGCTGCTGCTCTCATTTTGTTTCTCAGAGGTCCGGCAGGATTCAGAAAGCGAAGACCTCCTTTGAGTTTTAGAATAATGCTGAGAGACGGTGGAGGGACAGACTGAGACAGTCCCGTCTTCACTCTAACGTCCTTCCAGATCCTTCAGATTCAATTACTGATATCGACTCTCTTTCTTCAAAGGTTTCAAATATAATTCTCGTTTGGAGTTTTTGTTTACAGCTCAAGTTGGTGAAACATTAATAACTCAGAACATTTCAAAACTGAATTTGTGAGCTAACACATGTGAGCAGAGACGAGCTCCGGCTGGTTGGGGAGGAGCTCTCTCAGGGTTACAGCACTTCTCTTCTCCTTCATGGGAGCAAACAGCCGGGACACAGTCTGATCCTGTCCACAGATGTTTTCCACCAATTTGAAATAACTTTCCGACTCACACACACCACCGTGATGTGGTGTGTTGTCCTTCCACATGCAGAGGACTCCAAACATGGAACCCTTCCAAGGTTTGCAAGGTTCCTTTAACATTTTCACTTCATCTGGAGACGACGGCACGCTGCGGACAAATGAAGTGTCTCCAGACAGTCGTGCTAGAAATGCTCTCACACACACACACACACACACACACACACACACACACACACACACACACACACACACACACACACACACACACACACACACACACACAGTATGGTCATCCTGTATGGATATACATTTAGCTGTTGTTTAGAGTGTTTAGAACCTGTTGAAGTGTTCAAAGTGGATCTTCAAACTATTCTGGCATCTGAAGTAAGTCAGAGTTCACTGTGGTTCCATCGACCGTATCTCTGCAGTGGAAAAGCTACAGATTTGGGTCAGGGTACGCTTTACCGTGCCGTCCTGCCCTGCACTGTGGAACCTGGCTTCTGGTGGAACTGATGTGCTTGATTCACTTCATTAGTCTCCAGGTGTGTGTGTGTGTGTGTGTGTGTGTGTGTGTGTGTGTGTGTGTGTGTGTGTGTGTGTGTGTGTGTGTGTGTGTGTGTGTAGAAGTGACAATACAACACAGAATCACCACAGGGAGGATAAATGGTTTTATATACTGTATAGTTCCCTACAGTGTGTGAGTGTATCTATTGGGAACATGAAAAATACTGTGATTACGTAGTACTAAGGCCTCGTTCTCATTTTGTACTCACACTGACTCAGATCAACCTGTTTGGGGTCAAAGCTCCAACTCAGACGTTTTCCCTCCAGACCCAGGCCTCGTTCACACGTGGAACCAACCCGGCTCGACTGCTTCGTCATCAACATGTGACTGACGTCACTGAGAAGCTCCGGAGGAAGCGGCTCCGCCAGAATAAAAGCTCTGCTGTTTTTTCCTCATTCTTACTGAAGAGTATTAGGGCCACAGTATGTTTTTTTTTCACAAAAAAAAATAAAAAATCACATACACTTTCGAAAAAGTCGAAAATCAAAGTCGAGATTTTTTTTTTTCACAAAGTGGAAACGTCCGTCCACAAACCAGCGCATGTCACTGAGGCGGTTTAATGAAGTGGTGAAAAGATGCTTCAGAAGAGGATTTGGCTCATTACCAGGGTGCAGTATAACCAGTATTATATAATTAGTATTAGACTTTGCAGCGTTGTTCAGTCACAGACAAAGGCCCGGATCCCAGGGTGCTGAGAAAACGTGTTGTTATTAATGAAGGAAATCCTGCGTAGAATCACTTGTTCAGCAGCAGGAAGCAACCCGATATAGTCAGAATGAAGTGATTGGACATGAGGGATGGACAGACGTCTCCAGTTTGTATAAAATGTTTTGTTTAAATAAAACACTTTTTTTTTTCCTCCATGAAAAAAAATCGCGAGTTTGATTATAATACTCTTCTGTACTTTCTCCTTCTTTCCTCCTCATGTGGTCGAGATTCTGTCTCGTATTTAACAACCACTTGAAAATGATTGTTCGTGGGCTGACCAGCGTTGCCAGATATGTTGGTATCCCCTGGCTGGGGAGCCGGTCTCTCTCTCAGCTTTGAACTTTGTTTTGTGTTCTTTATGAGAAATATAATAGTTTTAACATGTTTTTGTTTTACCAGGCTGAGGTTTGGGCTGGTTTTCATTGAGGTGTGGTTGTTTTACCTTGTTTGGGCTAAAACAGTGAGTCACATCTGGCAACCCTGGTGCTGCCCGGCATGGCAACACAGGTTCAATCACCTTCACATGGCGGTCTTGTCATGTGATAATGAATGTCATATGAACGATGACGGAAAGTCATGGGATCCAGCAAAGAAAAAGGAACTGAGCATGAAGACCTGCAGTGAGCGGAGCCTCGCTGACATGGAACATTTCTGCAAACCGTGAGTGGAACACTTTCATTTCACTTACATGCTCCACCTCTTTGGAAAAGAGAGGCGCTCTTCTATTTAGCAGTGCTCTTCTATTTAGCAGTGCTCATCTATTTAGCAGCGCTCTTCTATTTAGCAGCGCTCATCTATTTAGCAGTGCTCTTCTATTTAGCAGCGCTCATCTATTTAGCAGCGCTCTTCTATTTAGCAGCGCTCATCTATTTAGCAGTGCTCTTCTATTTAGCAGCGCTCTTCTATTTAGCAGCGCTCTTCTATTTAGCAGTGCTCTTCTATTTAGCAGTGCTCTTCTATCGTGGGAACTAAACAGTAATCGGCGGAGGAATGGTGATGTCGGGGATCCATTTGGCCGAAGCAACACTAAAAAGTCTTTTCAACATCAAATCAAACTGGAGCAGCACCTGAGATAGATTCCACCATATTTAGACTCCTTTCATTTGTCACTATGGTGCTTCACACTGACGAGAGTCAAACAGTCCTAAGTAAATGTTAAGCTCCGTTTCCACGGCACAAATAGTGCCGGAATGGAACGGTATGGTCCGGTCCGGTACGGTACGGCACGGCATGGTTTGGTCCGGTACGGTACGGTCCGGTATGGTTCGGGTTTCCACTGCAGGAATTGTGGATTTTACAGAAATAACCTCTCCAAAGGTGGAGGCTCTCCCGTCGCCCTTCTGTTGAGGAGCCGTCTGCTGATTGGTCAGTGAAATTACTGAAATGAGAAGAGAAACCAAAGAGATTTACAGTTTCTTACCTTTTAAATTCCATAATTGTTGTTTCACTGCTGCTTTTCTTTCTCTTCTCATTTCATTAATTTATTCTTTATCATTGTGCTCTGTTGCATTTGAAGTATAAAAACTGCTAAATAAATGAACTTATTAGTACTATTGTTGTACTTTGTGTTCTAATACACCAGTTAGAAGCCAAATAAACAAAATTAATAAATTGACTGACCAATCAGAGAGAAAAGTGACGGGATGAGGAAATTCCTCTGATGTATGTTGCATCAGAAAGTCTGTTTCTGATTCTGTTTCTTTAAGTCGGTGATCAGAGGTGAAGAACACTCCTCCACCCAATCCTCCACCCTTCTGGTTGCAGGATTATCAGACGGTGAAACTTGCTTTAAGGTGCGTTCACACATCAGCACCATGAGTCCTGAGTTCATTCCTGACATTCTTAATGTGACCTAATGCATCTGTAGTTCTGACGTTCCTCATGTTCCTGAACATCTTTTTAGCTCCAATGAATCTTCAGGAAGATGAAGAACCAGCTGTTAGTAACTGAGCGTGTGGATTAGTAGTGATGTGTTGATGTGTTCTACAGAGTGTCAGCATTCGCTCCCTGCAGCATCCTCCTCTCTGATCAACTCCATGGAGTTTCTCTGAATGCTGAGCGCTCTGGAGTGTGTCCACTGTTCAGTAGCTGCTGGGAGAAGAACTGGGGGGGTGGAGTCATGGGGGGTGGAGTCACATGTTTTTAAACTCAGTTGCTGACCTGACTTGTTCTACGTCCTGGGTGAACACCCGCCTCCACCCGCCTCCACCAGACACACCTGAGACATGACTCTCATGTCCTCTGCTGCTCGGTGCGTCCTCTGGCAGCTGGACACGTCTCACAGCAAAATACACAACTAATAGAACAAATTCTCCTGATTCAGCACATTCCTGACAGATTAATGACAGAAAACTACGATACGCAGCTCCGGTCTGCTGCAGGTCCAGTATGGGTTGGTTATATTAACTAACCTGTTCAGTCCAGTCTCAGATCAACTGAAGCTTTCTGATCCACTTTGAGCTTCTCAGGTTGGTTCTTTGTTTAATCTGGACTTTACTTGGCGGGTCGTGAAATTGAAATCTGTGGACGTCAGAGCAGAGCAGCTTTGACGTAATGACGTCAGACACACACAGACTCCGGCTCCGGTGTGGGATGAGGTCCAAACTAGTTAGAGCAGCACATTTCCCCCACACGTCCCACTTTATTCCACCTTGATGTGCAGCTCATGGGCCGGCGCCGGCCGGACAGGTGGCTCCCGCAGGCCCGCGGGCCGCCTATTGAGGAGCCCTGATGTAATCAACGCTTTGACATTAAGGAGCAGCTGGATTATCTCAATCCCTAAAATAATTTAGTCATCGAGCATTATTTACAATTTCCAGATCTTGTGTGCAACTTTCTCTCATCTCTCGCAGGACAGTGGTGAGGATGAAGATGGTGAGGAAGGACAGGACAGCAGTGAGGATGAGGATGGTGAGGAAGGACAGGACAGCAGTGAGGATGAGGATGGTGAGGAAGGACGGGACAGTGGTGAGGATGAAGATAGTGAGGAAGGACAGGACAGCAGTGAGGATGAGGATGGTGAGGAAGGACAGGACAGCGGTGAGGATGAAGATGGTGAGGAAGGACAGGACAGCAGTGAGGATGAGGATGGCGAGGAAGGACAGGACAGCGGTAAGGAAGGACAGGACAGCAGTGAGGATGAAGATGGTGAGGAAGGACAGGACAGCGGTGAGGATGAAGATGGTGAGGAAGGACAGGACAGCGGTAAGGAAGGACAGGACAGCAGTGAGGATGAGGATGGTGAGGAAGGCCAGGACAGCTCCTCCTGTAGAAGAAGGACTTTTTGTGCTGTTTGAAGAGGAGCAGGAAAAGGAGAAGGAGGAGCTAGAGGAGCAGGAGGAAGAGGAGGAGCAGGAGATGGAGGAGGAGAAGCTAGAGGAGGAAGAGGAGAAGGATGAGGTGAAGCAAGAGGAGAAGTAGGAGGAGCAGGAGGAGCAGGAGGAGAAGGGGTAGGGGGAGGATCAGAAGGAGGATCAGGAGGAAGAGGAGGAGGATAAGGAGGAGGAGGAGGAGGAAGAGGAGGAGGATCAGGAGGAGGAAGAGGAAGAGGATCAGGAGGAGGAGGATCAGGAGAAGGAGGAGGAGCAGGAGGAAGAGGAGGAGGA
This sequence comes from Lipophrys pholis, assembly GCF_963383615.2. Classification (NCBI taxonomy): domain Eukaryota; kingdom Metazoa; phylum Chordata; class Actinopteri; order Blenniiformes; family Blenniidae; genus Lipophrys; species Lipophrys pholis. The sequence goes on along the minus strand of NC_137634.1, from coordinate 26,419,104 downwards.
TCAGGAGGAGGAGGATCAGGAGAAGGAGGAAGAGGAAGGGGATCAGGAGGAGCAGGAAGAGGAGGATCAGGAGAAGGAGGAGCAGGAGGAAGAGGAGGGGGATCAGGAGGAGCAGGAGGAGCAGGAGGAGAATCCGGTGGAAGAGGAGGAGGAGCAGGAGGATCAGGAGGAAGAGGAGGAGAACTGCAGAGACGCGTTCAGTTTCATTATTGCTGTTTATTATTTTCCTGCATTCCACATGACTACATAATACATTAAAAATATAACTGATTTAAATTTTATTTATTTCGCGCCAACGACCATCCAGCTCATCAAGAGTTCAGTAAATAACAGTCACACATAAGAAGATCAAAGGACGTGATGTCAGCAGGCGTAGTTCAATGGGAGACGAGTGCTTTCACCTGTTTGACAAGAACTCTGAATGCTGAACTCTGAATGCTGAATCTGTACCAGCGCTTCTCACACTCAGCACTTGTGCTCCAAGGAGAGGAAACGACACACTGAGTTGTTGGGCAAAGCGCTGCAGGTCTGCCTCTACCCTTGAGCAGTGATCCAGGACCAGTTTACCTCTTGATAAAGGTTTGATGTTCCTCCTCCAGCTGAGTTCCCAGCAGGCACTGCTCTTCTGTCCAGATTTTCTACTTCTTTGGTTTCCATCCGTTTGTTTTCATCATTCTGCCAAGTCAAATCTTTTCATAAGAGCTCCACCTATCACAGGAATCAGTGAAGCTGCGTCGCCTCCACCATGAAGATCATTCTAATACATTAAGAGGTCAAAATAACCAGCGAGGACAGAAAAGATAATCAAATCAATATAATAACCAGCATGTGAACCAGGTGAGTTCAATCATTTTAAGCTGTGTACAAATTAAATTAAGTTTTCTGAGTTTCATCAAATAATTTTCATTATTTCACATTTTTAATATTTGAAGAGTTAATTTTACTCTCCATTCATTAGGAGGAGCGCAGAGGCTTTGTTCTTTCTTCCTTAATCTAACAACCAATCAGCTTTCAGCAGACTGCATCATGGAGCAGCGGGTCGACCGCTCCTCCTCACTAAGGTCAACTTAGATAAACTCCTGGATCAGAGTTCCTCTTAGAACCTTCCTCAGTCACTCTGGAGCTGAGATCCCTGGCTGGGAGTCAGGAGCTCTGAGACTCAGAGACGCTTCCTGAATACTGGAAACTAAAGCTGTCTGTTGGTGGAGGGTGGAGGGAAGGTGGAGCTGATGGAGGGAATGTGGAGCAGGTGGAGGGAAGGTGGAGGTGATGAAGGGAGGAGGGAAGGTGGAGCTGATGGAGGGGGAAGAGGAAAGGTGGAGTTGATGGAGGGAGGAGGGAAGGTGGAGCTGATGGAGGGAGGAGGGAAGGTGGAGTAGATGGAGGGAGGAGGGAAGTGGAGCTGATGGAGGGAGGAGGGAAGGTGGAGTAGATGGAGGGTGGCGGGAAGGTGGAGGTGATGAAAGGAGGAAGGAAGGTGGAGCTTATGGAGGGTGGTGGGAAGGTGGAGGTGATGAAGGGAGGAGGGAAGGTGGAGCTGATGGAGGGGGAAGAGGAAAGGTGGAGTTGATGGAGGGAGGAGGGAAGGTGGAGAAGATGGAGGGAGGAGGGAAGTGGAGCTGATGGAGGGAGGAGGGAAGGTGGAGTAGATGGAGGGTGGCGGGAAGGTGGAGGTGATGAAGGGAGGAGGGAAAGTGGAGTTGATCGGGGGAGGAGGGAAGGTGGAGTAGATGGAGGGAGGAGGGAAGGTGGAGGTGATGAAAGGAGGAAGGAAGGTGGAGCTGATGGAGGGTGGTGGGAAGGTGGAGGTGATGAAGGGAGGAGGGAAGGTGGAGGTGATGTAGAATTGAACACACACTGGACTCACCTGGTCGTCTCACACACACCTGCAGTAAAACAGGTCCCGCCCCACCGGAGGAACGCGGCCATATTCTCACCAGAGGAGGCTGAGTGAGGCACGAGTCTGACAAGCCCGTTTCCAAACCAGCGGGTAAAGTGTGGAGAGTCTCTCCCCAAGCGAACCTACTGACCTTTTCTTCCAGCCTCGTGTCTTTAATTTGTACTGGCAGACAATGAAATATGTACAAGGAACCCTACAGGCAATTACATTAAAAGTGTGTGGTTAGACACCGCCTACCCTTCGGCGGGCCCCCTTGGTGAGAAGCGGAGGCTGATTTGGTGAAAGTAAAACAGGACAACATAAACTACACTTCTTAAGACCGACACATGCTGCGACTCCATTTCCCACAATGCACTGGTCATTTGAAGTGGCAGGCTAACGGCCTGCATCCTCCCATTAGAACAAGAAGAAAGTTCGGGCGGGGGTTGGGCCCGCTGGGGTGGGGTGGGGGGGCTGGGCGTCGGGCCCCGGCTTGGCTGTCGGCTGGGGGGGGTTGGGGGCGGGTCGTCCGGGCCCTGGGGGTGCGGGGCCTCCCCCTTTCCGGCGGGGGTGCCCGCTGCGGCGCTGGGGGTGGGTCCTCCCTCTGGCCCCCTCCCCCGGTGGGGCGGGTTGGCCCCTGCTGCCGCGCTCCGGGTCTGCCTCATTCCTGGATTGGGGGGAGCGGGGGACGGGGGGGCTCCGGGTTCTGGATGGACGGTTGACTGAGAGTGACCTCCAGGGCCTGATGGTGTGTGTGTGTGTGTGTGTGTGTGTGTGTGTGTGTGTGTGTGTGTGTGTTGGGGGGTGGGGCTGTGTGGGCAAATGAGGGGGGGTGCCCTGACCACTGGCCTCCGGCTGGGCTCGCACTGGGCCCTGCGGGTCTCGGACTCTGCTGTCTGGCCGTTGGGTGGGGTGGGGGCTCCCTGCCCGGGTCCCCTTACGGCGCCTTGTTGGGGGGGGTGTGGCTCCCCGGGTCCTAGGCCGGCCGCTCGGGGGTGGGGTGGGGCAGCGCGGGGGGTCCAGCTGGGCCAAGGTCCTAGCGACGGGGGGACCCCCTCCCTCAGAACCCTCCCTGCCTTACCTCACCTTATATTACTCCACAATAGGGAACAGTGGGGCGGTGCCTAGGTGGGGGGTCCGGGCTACTTAACTGCGGTCTGGGTCCTCCCCCGACTTTGCACCACCCACAATTTTAACCACACTTAGTCACGCAGGGTCTTGAGGGGGTAAGCCGCTTTCGGGGTTCTGCCGCTTGTCAGCGGTAGAACGCCCGGGCCCCGCTACCCCCCAATTTTAAACCGCACCATAGACACACACATTGCATCCACCTCTTCAAAACACAAAGACACACCCTTACATACATCCAACACACATATAGGGCAGGGGAAGGGCGGGAGACGTGGCTCCCCCCAGCACCTCCTGCTGGGGTCCCGCCCCGGCCCGGGGTGAGTGCGGCTGGGATGCGGGGGGCGCGCTCCCTCGGGCATGGCGCTCGTGGGGGGGCTGGGGCGCGGTGCTCCTTCTCCATTTGCTGTTGGATTAGTGGAGGTTGGGACACCGCGGTGGCCGGGTGGGGGCCCGGCCGGCGGCCTGGGGGGGCGAGAGTCATCACTCCCCCACCGTCCCGAGTGTGTGTGTGTGTGTGTGTGTGTGTGTGTGTGTGTGTGCGTCTGCGTCTGCGTCAGGGGTGGGTGTCTGCGGGGGGTGGGTCAGGGGTTGGGTATTTCAATTAAAACCGGGGGGGAGGGTCATGGGGCGGGTGGGATATGAGGCTCCTGGGGGTGTAGAGTTGACTGTCCTCCGACCGGGGCCTGCGCCGGCCTTCGCTTTCCTGGGTCTGGGGGCGGGGCTGGTCCGGGGCGCGGCGGCTGGGGCCGTCTCTGCCTTGCCGGGTTGGGGGGGGGCGGTGGGTGGGCCTGTTCCCGGGGGTGCGGCGGGACTCGCCGCCGGGGTTGGGGGGGCTCTCGACCCGCTCGGCCCGGGGGCCCTGCTCCGGCCTTTTCTCGGCTTGGCGGCTTGGGTCGGGGCCTGGGGCCCTGTGCCCTTTATCCTTCTCTTGTGGGCCCCTCTTGCCTGGGGGGGATTCCTCTCTGCATTCTCCGTCGGGTGCTTTTTGGGCGGGGACGTGGCTCTCTGGGGTGGTTCGCTGGGGTCTCCCCGGGCCTGGGGGGCTGCCGTCTGCCGGGGTGGCGGTGTCCGGGCCCGATGGCCTCGGACCCCGGGGTCTCGCCACGGGTCCCCCCACAGCAGTTCCGGTCCCACCCAGTGGACAAACCACACGCACACACACACACACACACACACACACACACACACACACACACACACACACACACACACACACACACACACACACACACACACACACACACACACACACACACACACACACACACACACACACACACACACACACACACACACACTTCCACTCCTCACGAAAGGTGCTTCTGAAGTTGCTTGTTCTCTGTCATCATTTGCTCAAACTTTGGAGGTCATGTTCCTCTTTTGTTGTCGCCTCTTTGTTAATTCATGTTCCTGCTTCACGTTGCTGTCTAGATAGAGCTGCTCAGGCTGGTTAATCTAAGAAATCATTTTACTGTCTAGATAGAGCAGCTCAGGCTGGTTTAATCCAAAAACAGTTGGAAAATATTTGGATCAGTGTGATAACTGCAAATAATATATGTAGCACAACAAGGATATTGTATGTTATCCCCCTCCCCCCTCCCCCCTCCTCCCTCAACCTTTTTCTCTCTTTTCTCTTCTCTCTCTCTTTGAGCGTTCCCCCCCGATCGTGTACGGCAGCCATGCCATCTTCTGACGGAGAAGGCAACAGGAGGAGACTCCAGGTCTCTCCCTGTTGCAAGACCAAAAACTGTTCTGACTCCGAAGGCTCTCAATCACATCATATTGTTGGCCCAAGCTGCCGAACAGGACAAGGGCAAGAAAAAAAAAAAAGAAAGAAAAAAAAAAAAAAAAAAGAAGAAAGTTCGGCTGTGACGTCAGACAGTTCATACTCCGATAAGAAGCTATTGAACGTGCAGGCCACACCCCCTCACAGCAGGCCACACCCCCTCACAGCAGGCAACACCCCTTCACAGCAGGAACACTTCTGTGAAGCAGCATTTTAACTTTTCAACTGCACAGCTCAGGCCCTGTTTACACGACACTGTTTCACCTGACAAAACCTAATCCACTAAAAAAAAGGAGAGTGTTTCCACTGCAGGAGCAGACACTGAGACAACGATGTAGTTAGTGGGCGCTGGAGGGCGCTGCTGCTTGATTTTGTAATGAAACTACACAGACGTGTCTGCAGAGAACAAAACACTATAAAGGTGAAAATGGAGAGAACCTGACATCCGTATGGACTGATGGTGCATCGTATGATATGAGGGACTATTATACTAAACTATTAAACTACTGATCTGGACGATAAAACTAGAATATGGACGGCGGGTCGTACCACTACGGGTCGTACCATTACTCGGCCGCCATGTTTGTTTACAACTGGATGAGCAGGAGGGGGGGGAGATGAGCAGTAACAGGCTCTGGAGCCTCCATCAGTCTCCGCAGGAGGGATTAGCACCGTGAAAGAATCTTTCCACCTTGGGACCCGGATTAAAAACGTTGTGGATACAGAGCATCAGAACACTGGTGTCGTGTAAACGGACCCCCCCAAAAGTGAAGAAAGTTTTGCGGATACACTCGAATTCGTTGTCGTGTAAACGGGGCCTTATTTCTGGCCTCCAGTGTTTTCAGAAGTACATTTCTCTGAACTGTTCCAGTAATAACAGAGCTTCTGTCTGAGCGCCATGCTGGTTGGTTTGATCTACAGGAGCTGAGCTCAGAGTGATGCGTTCAGGTGCATCACGTAACTCCGCCCTCCGACATGTTAATGAGCTGCAGGGCTCCTACAGTAGTGAGGCTACAAGTTAAACATTAAAATATGACTGATAGTTATTAGTGAGCTGGAACACATGAGCAGCACGGCAGAGCTGAAGTTTCGGCAGAGCAGCACCGACATACTTCAGCCAGGATGGTTGGAACAACCAAACCAAACTTCATCCAGTCGGAGCTGGACGGAGAAAATGAGGGCAGGACCCGGCAGTGCCGAACTTTCTTCTTGGTCTTATGGAGGAGGAACCGGCCTTAAGCCTGGAGCAATAAATAGAGGAATGACAATTAACGACAATTAATTCTGATCCAGATCAACACCAACATTTAATTTGATCAGAATGTGTGTGTGGATTCATTCTTTTGAAGATCAGCTCATGGGTTTCTGAGAGTTTGAGAGAAATAAACATTTGTTTTCTGACTCCTCCGTCACTCTGCAGGACCCCAGAAATTCCCACTTGAAAGCAGCTCATGAATTTAACAGGCGCGTCCATTATTCTGAACAATGAAACAAATCAGAAATAAAAAACATTTCATGAAGTCATTTGCACACAATCAGAGATGTGTGTAAAATCCTAAACTGTTGTGAAACTACATCAAATAATTGTTGAGATTTTGAGCTGAACTGGAAAAAAAGTCCTTCTTGGAGGAAAAGTGAGAGAAAAACAGAAACTCTATGAACAAGTTCTGTCTTTAGACGTGTGAGGAGGTGATGGAGGAAGATGGAATGATGCTGGTTTCAAACAATACAGAAGACGAGGGAACAGGAAGATTTCCAGGTACCGTGGTCAGAATGCTGCTTCACCTTCTTGTTACCATGTTCCAGTACCACTAGTACCACTAGTACCACTAGTACCACCAGTACCACCAGTACCACCAGTACCACCAGTACCACCAGTACCACAGCCATGGATCAGTCAGGAGGTTCCAGTTGAGGTTCTCTGCTTCGTCACCACCAGGTTCTTCAGCATGTCGAAGGAGTTTCCGTCCGGCTCCACCGACACCACCTGCTGCCCCCTGCTGGTCACCTGCAGGAAGCCGTTGTGGTCCAGACCCACCACCTCCGCCTCCAGGCCGTCGTCGCTCCAGAGACGCACCTGAGCGCCGCTGAGAACCAAGCAGAAACAACTTCCTCATGACGTCTCCACCTTTACCACTGGCAGGAAACCTCGGTAACATGTCTGAGTGAACAACCACGTAACTACACCTGCACCACACAAACTACACACACACACACTACCTAACTACACCTGCACCACCCAAACTACACACACACACCACCTAACTACACCTGCACCACCCAAACTACACACACACACTACCTAACTACACCTGGACCACCAGAACTACATACACACATCATCTAACTACGCCTGCACCACCCGACTGAACCACACCGACACACCAACAAACTACACTTGCACCAACCGAACTACACCCAGATACCTAACTAGCCCCCCCACTAACATAACTACACACATAAATGACCCACTATTACCCCCCCACTAACATAACTACTCCCACAGACACCCCACTAAGCATAACTACACCCACAGACACCCCACTATTCCCCCTACTAACTATAACTACACCCACAGACACCCCACTATAACCCCCCCCACTAACCATAACTACACCTACAGACACCCCACCATTCCCCCCACTAACCATAACTACACCCACAGACACCCCACTATTACCCCCCACTAACTATAACTACACCCACAGACAGCCCACAACGCCCCCCCACTAACCATAACTACACCCACAGACAGCCCACAACCCCCCCCACTAACCATAACTACACCCACAGACACCCCACTAACCATAACTACACCCACAGACAGCCCACAACCCCCCCCACTAACCATAACTACACCCACAGACACCCCACTATTCCCCCTCACTAACCACAATTGCACCCTCTGACCAACCTAATTACAAGACATAAAAAGCCCTTTCAGATACATTAGAGGGGGAATTATCTGTCTAAAACATTTTATTAGAAAATTACAGTGAATGTCTACAATCTTTATACCATGCAACGTCTGGATTAGCACATCTGATGGGCTGGTGTTTGGCAGCAGGCCATATGTTTGACACCCCCACTTCATAATCTAAACTAAATTCTCAGTGGTGGTACATGGGCACGTGCTTTTCTACTGTGTCCAGGTTCCATACCTGTGGAGCCACCTCTTGTAGTAGATGGGCAGCACGGCGTCGGCACCGTCCTGTTGGAAGCTGTGGATGAGGGACTCCAGCACGCCGAGGGTCCGAGCGATGAGCTGCGGGCCGGTCAGAGGCTGCAGACTGCAGCTGTTCTGCTTGTTGTGCTGCTGGATCAGGTCGTTGATGCACATGGTCGGGTTGCTGTTACTCACATTGAACCCACAGCCTGCGGACAGAGTCAGACACTGGAGCGTTACTGGTGTGTGTTACATACAGCTCTGTGCAAAAAGGAAGTACTTCTGATGAAACTGATGAATTTAGAAACATTTTGATAGTTAATTATATAAGTATCAATAAATAGTTGTATTTCTCAAATGAATTACACTTAACTGCCATGACTTATTGCCATCAAATTATTTAAAAATAGAAGTGTATTTCAAAAAAGAGCTATTTATAAAAATGATACATAACAAATTGGAAATAAGATTTTCACTTTATAAAGAGAAAATACATGAAGTAATGTTAAAAGCTCAAATTTAGAACAGATTATAAAATAATAAATAACTAATCACCAAAATAGGTAAAAAAAAACAATTACAACATAAAAGTAACCAAAAAAGCAGTTATTCAAATAATTTAAATATTTAATCAGGTTATTCATGATGTCAGATTATTTAACATTGACAAGTTAATTTTGACAGCCATAATAAATACAAACATTTGAGCAAAAGTATAAAGAATAAAATGTCCAGAGAAAAACTATTTTAAACATTAACACAAGGTCAATGCTCCGTTTCTATGGATTTCTATGTAACAAATGAAATTAACTCATCTGTCATCTTAGTCATCTGAAAACGATGGAAAAAACCACTTCCTTTTCTGTTTTTGTTTTTCACCCCACATCCCTTCTCAAAGAGCCAATTGGACCCGTTTCCCCCTGAACAGAACACACTGGGGCGGTTGCCGACCCCTGGTCTAGGCTGTAAGGGGGAACCAAACAGGGCTCAGAGAGGATCAGCTGTAATAGTTGTGTTGTACGCTGCACTAAGGGACTTAAAAATGTCAGACCAAAATGTGGCAAGCCTGAAAGCCTGGGACAGAAAAGAAACGTGTGAGCGGTCAGCTGGAGATCGCTTGCATCTATTACAGGAGTCGGTTCCATCGGGGTAAATCTGAGACAGCTTCAGGTTAGTGTACTGGACTCTGTGTACAACTTTACAATGTAAGAGGCCGTGCCTCATGCAGTCGGAGGAGGAGTGAACCAACTTTAAGACAGTTTGCCAGTAATTCGTAGATGATGGGGTCCCGAGCTCCTGCTCCCGCTCCCAAGACTCCCGAGGGCCCAAACCTGGGCTGTCACTGACAGAATTAATACGACTGTAGATGCTGGAGGTCAGCCGTTTCTTTTCAGGGTCCAGTGTCAGTAATTAGTCTACAACGGCTTCAGGGGGGCGACTGGGGAATTTAGGGTTCTGGTTACAAATAAAATGCCTTATCTGAAAAAACAAAAACAAAAGGTGGGATTTAGTGTGTTCGAGTGTGTTCATTGTGGTAAAAGGACAGAAAACCTGAAAACTGGATCAGGTTTTTAATTCTTGCTGAGTGATGCCGTGTTTAAATGTTTAATGAGGATTTTCATCTTTTCCACATGAACAATCCTGAAGAACCTTGAAGAGATGTGTTGGTACAAAACTTATTCCGTGTGATATGTTACTGAGAAAAAAAGAGTGTTTACCTATGAGCAGGTGAAAGGTTGATCCAGTGACCGTGGACGTCACCAGAACTCCTCCGATCTTCACCAGGTTACTGTAGTAGATGTCATTGGGCCACTTCACCCTCAGGTCGATGTCCTGACGGAGGAACATTAACAGCTCACAGTGACAATAGTTCTGCTTCCAGTGTGTGTGTGTGTGTGTGTGTGTGTGTGTGTGTGTGTGTGTGTGTGTGTGTGTGTCTGTGTCTGTGCAGTTCAATTCCAGCTGGACAATCCAAAATACAGAGCCAAACTGGTGTAAATGAATGTTTCCAGTCACGCTCTAGATGTCAACATATCCAACCAATCAGATAGAATCTTACTGCACTACAGTCCCGCCCACCAGCGAGACGTGAGTGGAAGCTCACAAAGTGTGTGTAGAAAGTTTAGTGAGTCCTGACAGTGAAGAAACGAGTAAGACCTCTGAGCTCTGGTTACATGATGTCTTAAACCGCCGTCTTTTTTATCCCTGACAGGAGGAGAGCAGGATCCAGGGGATCAGACCCAAGACTCACAGAGTGGAGTTACGACGGTCCTACTACCCGACCCCCCCACAGCACCGGGACCCCACCGCAACGGCACGGCCCTTAAACTCCAGACTGAGATTGGCTCATCATCAGACCAACGCTCATCATAGACTTTTCTTAGTATTTGTACTTATCTGGCCTGTCTGCCACTCTCTCTCTCTCTCTCTTCTATTCCTCTCTCTCTCCCTCTTCTTTTCCTCTCTCTCCCTGTCCTATCCCATGTACTTCTCCCCCCAACCGGTCAAGGCGGATGGCCGTCCTTCCAGAGTCTAGGGTCCGCCCCACGGTTTCTTCCTGAAGAGGGAGTTCTAGAACTTCTCTCCATGCGAGGGAGTTTTTCCTGGCCACTGTTGCTTGTTACACCTGCTTGCTTTGGAAGGGTTTAGTTGGGTCCTGTTGTACTCTATCATTGTAAGAGCGCTTTGAGATGTTTGTTGATGTGATTTAGCGCTTTACAAATAAAATTGAATTGAATTGAATTGAATTAAACAGGAAACAGGAAACCTTTGTTGACTTTCAGCTTTTCAAAGTTACTCGACTCAAAAAGTGTTTTATAATATACGTCCCATAAAGGGTCTCACTTCTGCACGGAGAATGAAGCAACACACCAAAACAAGACCATCACCTCTCATTTCCAGCAATTTCCAACCTGCAGTTTCCCAAATCCATCACGCCAACGTCCAGATGTTTACAGACAAACTGGAATTTGTGTCCATCAAACTGTGCTTACGTTTCGCTAACCGACATCATCATCGGACAAAGTGCACATTAGGGTTTCTGGGAAATCTAAGATTGAAAAAAAGCAAAAGAACAAGACTTAATAAAGAAAGAGTCTTCAAGCCATGAGAAGAGTCGCAAATGTGAACCTGATCATGTTTGTCCAGTTGCAAATGGAGATGGAGAACAGGACCCCGTGTTCACCATGCCTCAGGAAAGTTCAACAAACCTGGGAATGTTTCACAAAATTTAAATGCTGGATATTTGTGCTTGTAGGAGTGAATGACCTTCAGAAAGGGCTTGACAACGTGTTAGAGAGGTACATCATTAAAACGGGCTTCGGAATATTGTCATCTTTGCCGTGTGGATTGTGGGAGAGGAACTTTAAATGACTATGATGTTTTCAGTCCCTCACTTTTTGAAAACGGTGATCGGTTACAGTCAGTACCATTCCTGCAGGTGAGCAGATCAACAAGTGGATTTTATAACTTCTTCAAAGTTTCACATGTGAAAAGAAGTAAATCTGTTTTCTAGAGTCACGTTGGTCCACAGCGCTCAGACTGATTCATTCTACACAATCACCGGGTGTAGAGCTGCACGACTCCTTGACTCTATGCTCGGTTCTACACACAATATATCTGCGACCAGACGGAGAAGGTCCAACCAGACAGGAAGTTACCACAGAAAATACTTCAGGAATCCCAACAAGAAGATTCTACCTGGTATCCAGGAAGTGTGCGGACGGCCTCCACCACGGCCAGAGCAGAGAGGTGCTGCACAAAGGGAATCCTCTGTCCGAGGCGGGAGCTCAGCTCCACCTGCACCGACACGGTGAACGTGGCGCAGCCCAGCGGGCTCAGCCAGGCGTTCCCGCCCCGACCTGCAGTGACCACACGACACCGATCAGTAAAAACAGTTCACACTTTAGTGAGCGTGTAGGTACTGGTCACGGTGGAGAACTCACCTCTTCCTTGGATCTGACGATCAGCGACCGCTGTCAGACTCACATCCTTCGGTAAGTGGAGCGAAAGGCTGAAGGAAACAAGAACAGATCAGCAACATTTCTATTTCACCTAGAGCTACCGGGTTTTATAAGAGTTACTCTTCTTTTGCATATGAGAATATTTCATCAGGAAATGTTTTTAACTGATTAGAGCAAGTGGCCTCATCCTGTAAACACCAAACATTCACTTTTAATCGTTGACGACCATGAAGCAAGGTCTATTAGTGAATCTCCAAATGATCCAAGCCCCAGAAGCAGCTTTCTACAGGCTGATGGAGCGTTGCCATGACGCTGTTTTAGTGACACCGTCTACATTTAGTAAATGAGCTTCAGCTGCGTCCTCAGGAAAAGGCGTTGCACTCCTGTCATGACGAGCTCCACCACAGTTTACAGGTTACCCGGGTTTTTACAGAAACAGACATTTCCCCTCTACGTTTACAAAATAATCTTAATTGACACGGACCCCTCATATCCACCTGGTTCAGAGCTGCTATGAGAAGCCACACCTGTAGGGGGCAGTGTAACGAGGAGCATCAAGCCATGATAGCCAATCAGAGTCCTAGAAAAAACACCGCGCCCAAACTGTGTAAATCTCTGCCAACCCTCTTTAGATGCAGACAGACACTTTTTTAAAATCTCCACTGTGGCCAGAGTTTTCAGGATTCATAGTTTGTGGCGACTCGTAGCAGCGTTTCTATGAGAATGCAAGAAACGCAGAGGAAAATCAGTTTTTTAAATACCCAGGGGCGTGTAAACATGTCTGGTGATTTTCTGCTCGTAAACACTGAGTTTGTAAACCTTTTGTCATAGTAAATAGATTATATAGCGCTTGTCCACAGCATGAGCAGTCCCCAAAGCGCTTTACATTGCCTTCCAAATTATTATGCTAATTATGTTTTTATAGGACTTTCCAAAATAGTCGAAGCCAACGTGACTTTCTTTGTTTTACTTTCTTTGACACGACGGTGTTTTTGTCCAGCGACACCGCTGACCGATGTCGTTTGGCCTAACATCGATCAGTGGTGAAAATCTGTCATGTAGTTCTGATGTAATTCTTAGAAGCCTATAAAATTTAATCCTAATCCAGACCACATCCAAAATGTAATGGAATCTCCCATGGCCTCATATCCATCTGCGGTGAAACTTTCAACAAAATCTGGGAGGTTGGTTTTTTTGGAAGGGAAATACATTTTTTTAGGCTTTTTCAGACATAAAATCCTAAAAGTACAAAACATTTGAGGGCAAATATATTTACAATATTAAAATAAAATACTGCAATCATCAGACAGGAGCAATGCACAGGTTATGATAGACCAACCTCCAACCTCGGTCCTCCAACCCCGGTCCTCCAGGGTCCCTGTCCTGCAGGTTTAGCTCCTCCCAGTTCCAACACACCTGATCGCAATGAGCGGCTCGTTATTGGGCTTTTTCACAACCTTGGTGATGACATCATCATGAGATTCTGGTATGCTGAAGCAGGGAGGAACTAAAACATGCAGGACAGGGGTCCTCCAGGACCGAGGTTGGACACCCCTGCTCTAGAATATTCAGTCTAGTATACTCAGTCCTTAAGAGTTTTTGATGCTGTCCCATGTTTCCCAGTATTCTCTCCTTTCTCCTTTTGTAGTTGGAGCGTAAAAGTCAAAACCTCCCGTGAATCAGGTTTATGATGTAGCAGCTTCATGGTGGGCGGGTCTTTGATCCTGAGCAGGTCTGAGTCTCCTTTACCCAAACCTTTCAGAGCATTTCCTCAGTACATGGATATGAAAGAGACATCCAGTACAATAGCCAGGGTTTCTGATATTAGTTGTTCTACCTCCGTCCAGAATTTCTTTAAATTTGGGCAAGACCAGAATATATAGAGTCTGTAGTCTGCAGAAACCATCCCACGTTCCCTCCAGCAGGACGCCTCTGCACCACTGCATCCTCATTTCTGGTTTGGGGTGATAAAACTTCAAATAAGATTCTTCCAACTAAAATCCCGCCAGAGTAAATAGCGTGTTTGTTAAAGAGTTTTAGCCACACGTGGTCTGAAATGACTACATTGGCTTCTTTCTCCCAACGCTGTCTAATATAAGCTCTTGACGTCTTAGTGTTGGACAAAAAACGTTTGTATAATTTCCCAATAATGCCTTTTGGGCTTTTAGATTATAGATTTGGCCGATAAATTTTGACTTCTTATCTCCTGATTGCATTTTTCAGACTCCAAGTCTCTTCCTGTTGCAGGAGCAGAGACTGTTCTGACCCTGGAAATATATCAGTATATATATTGTGTTTTGCCTAAGCTGCCAAACAGGACAAGGAAAACAAAATAAAAAATTATTTCTTTGAGTTTGTGGTTAAAGGTATGATGAAATGATGATCAAATTGATTTTGAAGGTACTGCTATATATCTGAAAGCAATTTCACCTCCACATGGAGAAAAGCCTTCTGTTGATGAGGCCTCTGTTTCTACTGGGAGATGTTTCAGGAAAACCTTCACGTTGTTTTTTTCACAGCATGTTTGCTGAAGGCTGAAGGGGGTTTTAATGCTCTTACAAAGTGGCCGATGGTCAATAAAAGAGCAGAAGCCCTGTGGAGATGCGTCTTCATGTGTTCCTGTGTACTCAAGTGATCAGCTCAAGGTTGAAATGCTGGAGATGATTACATTCCTCCAGAAAGTTAATCTCATTTTCAAAGCTCATCCAATGAGCGGGGTGACCACAGTCTGGATGAAAAGTCTCATTCTCTCACAAAGACTCTTTTTCATCCCTTGTCAGACAATAGCAGCACAATGGAGGTGTTTGAACCAGTGTGACGTAGCAGAGCTGTTCAGACTACAGAATGCACGTATTGTACCAAGTTAGGACAGTAACAGAGGAACCTGAGCATCATGTGGCCACAGCACTGCGTTCAGTAGAGAACCCACTGTTAGAGCAATTTAACATGAGGCAGTGATGTGCTTCACACTCGCTTCAGAGGAGGACGTTTGTGGGGTTGAGGTTCGTTGGCGTCTTTAAATGTCTTGTGTGTGTGTGTGAGCGTGCCTCTTCGTTTGTGGTGTGATGGACTGCTCACCTGTCCAGGTCCCTGACCTGAATAAAGATGGACGGGTCATGACACGTGTTGCACAGATTCAACAATGAGAACAACAATGTGACATTTAAAATGATCGACAGAACAAAAAGCTCCTCAGATCGTCTGTAAACGAAGACGTACAACTACAACAACATGTTATTGGTGTGTGTGCCGAGGAGCAGATGCTTCGAGTGTGAAGCAGTTGTACAGAATGTGCAGAGAAATGATGATGACGCCTGATTCCTGCCCAGAAAAATAGAATCTGCTGCTTTGATTTAAGTCTGAAATATTGTCAGAACAACTCAACGGGGCAGTGTGATCCCAAATCACAAGGTTTTTAACAGGGCAGTGAATGTACAAGGTCACCTTCCTAGACTGAGCAGGTCTCACACACACACACACACACACACACACACACACACACACACACACACACACACACACACACACACACACACACACACACACACACACACACACACACACACACACACACACACACACACACACACACACACACACACACACACACACACACACACACACACACACACACACACACACACACACACACACACACACACACAATCTTAATCCAGGTCACCATGAAAGAAAATGTTCTTTTAAATGACCAAACATTGTTTAATCTATGTAATCTATTACACAGATTTGAAGCTGTCAGCTCAGATATAATTTTTCTAAAAGCCATTTATCTTTCATCAGCCGTCCCACAGAAAAACTGTTTCACTTCCAAGATTAAAATATCTCAGATTAAAAGATTATTGCTGCCATCAGTGCTCATTTTGGAAGCAGGATTTGCAGTGCATAAGTGTGTTTGCATTGATCACATCCAGCAGCATCAAAGGGCTGATCAATAGGGGGGACAAACTAATCTGTAAATGTGATTAATTGAGCTAATCCTGTTTACTGAGGAACATTAGAAATGATCCTTTCCAAATGCACACCAGGAAGTGATCAATGCCACAGGCCGTTCCATTACCAGAGTCCAGCTGAGGCAGCGGGGCAACAATACACATCTTCTTCACATCTTCACACTACAGCCGTCAGTCAGTATTACCCCCGTCAGCTTCAGCAGACCAGACCCAGGTTCTTTGGGTCACGACCACAAATTCAGCCTTTTTGGAAGGGAGTGGGAAACTTACTTTCAAAAACTGGGCTGAAACTAGATTTTTCTTTTACGTTGCTCCATCTCGGTATATAATCCCCAGCGACAAATACCTCCTGAAGATCTTTATGGCCGCAAGCAAGAAAGCTATAACCAAGTGCTGCTGCAGGTCACCCTGCCCTTCTTATCAATACAATCAACTCCATCCATTTAATGGAGAAGATGACATTCTCTCTTCAACTCCAGAAAGAGAAGGGGGATAAATACTGGAAAAAGGTGGGATTATTGTAGCCAGAATGACTCCTGACGATAGGTCCTCTGTAAAACTTTATTTAAAAAACAAAACAAAGAGTGCTTTGTTCCCGTAACCTCCTGCCTTGGACTACTGCAATTCAATTGTTTTACCAGACCCCAACCCGTTTTCCTCTTCATTGAATTTAAATTTTTTTTTGAAGAAATAAAAAGTGGGAAAAAACTAAATACATCTGTGTGATAACACTTCAGTGTGTTAACGCCTTTGTGCTGTGACATTTCTTATTCCAAATAACAGTGCTCTTTCTCCTGCCCCGATTTACAAGGATGGTTATACATAGTTTACAGCTTGTATAGATGACAAAAAGAACATATTTCAGCAAAAGTAACAGCTGAGAGTTTATTGATCCAGAAGGAAAATGGACTAAAAGGAGATGAAAGGTGAGTTTAGGTGAAACTTAAAACTGCAGCCATGAACGCTTTTCAAATTGGATCAAATTAACATGAGTGAGTAAAATGGTGCAAACTTTTTGGGAAAAGTTCATTAAACGTGAACTTTTTGAGAAGAGGACAAAGAACACTGGAGTTTATTTGGTTTATTATCTTACTGGTTTGATATCCCTGGTTTAGGGTGGTGCTGAGTCACTGAGACTCTACAAAGCTGCTCAATGTGACCGAGTTCTTTCCTCCATCACACTCACCTCAGGTGGGCGGGACTCCAGCACAGCAGGACTCGTTTCATTGGTCAGATACACATGTGGACAAAATTGTCGGTACCCTTCTGCTAATGAAAGAAAACCCCACAATGGTCACAACAGTAACTTGAATGGGAGAGTAATTCTTACTGAAAGTAATAATAAATAAAAATTCAATGAAAATTAAGCAATGGAAATCAGACGTTGCTTTTGAATTGTGGTTCAACAGAATTATTTGAAAAAACAAACTCATGAGACGGGCCTGGACAAAACTGATGGTACCCTTAACTTAATATATTGTTGCACAACGTTTTGAGGCAATCACTGCAATCAAAGGATTACTGTAACTTTCAATGGGACTCCTGCACCTCTCAGCAGGTCGATTGCCCCAGTGCTCATGAGCAAACTACAATAATCTTCTTTCTAATCCCAGACGACTCTCTCCTTGGCTTCCTCTGGTCCATGTTTAGTGTGGTACACACCATGCCACCACACAGCACAATGACGACTCTTCACCCTTTAAACAGGCCGACTGACTGAGGAGACGTTTGTGGACACCGGTGATGCTGATTGGAGGACACACCTTGGTTGAACATGTCCCTATGGTGAAATTATTTTCAATCTTTTTTAGGGTTACATTTTTTTTTTTCTAGGCCTGTTTCATGAGTTTGTTTTTTCAAATAATTCTGTTGAACCACAATTCAAAAGCAACGTCTGATTTTCATTGCTTAATTTTCATTGAATTTTTATTCATTATTACTTTTGGCAGATTGAAGTTATTTCTATGACCAATGTGGGTTTTTCTTTCATTAACAGAGGGTACCAACAATTTTGTCCACGTGTGTATATTGGCATGCACAGCGTGAATGTACATGGAAACCGTCCTTTTGGATATAATCAATGTTGATATTATGATGGTGATTGAACTGTGATATAGTGTGCAGGCCTGATACAGTCCCAATGCATCCATAACAATAGTCAATGAATGTGAGGCTCGATATATAGTAATTACAGACCAATGTGGAGGAGAGATTGACCCACACACACACAAACACACACACACACACACACACACACACACACACACACACACACACACACACACACACACACACACACACACACACACACACACACACACACACACACACACACACACACACACACACACACACACACACACACACACACACACACACACACACACACACACACACACACACACACACACACACACAGTCAGGAGGCTTCAGGACTTCAGAAGGACTTTAGAGCCTCAGTCCCACAGCACAGAATGTGACGGGACAGTACGGTAAAGCAAAGCGTACCAAGACTCAACTCTGTTGCGCGGTCCCACCACCGAGAGTAAGGTTAAACTGTAGGTGGGATTGTGAACGACAATACGCAGCAGCAGTCGCAGGACCAACGCAGGAGTTAAGGCCATGCCAGCAAAGCCGTAAGCCTCCGTTCTGTCACACAGCTTGGAAAACGTTCTCATTCCGAACCGCAGCGTCCAGCTGCTGTTGAATCTCCTCCAGTCCCGTTACGGACAGGAGAGGAGCGTCTGCACCTCGTTGGAACACCAGGGGGCAGTGTAGCGCCCACCTTTCCATAAACCAAGTTAACAAACCAACCAGTGAGCCCGAAGCAGCGCGTGTAAACAACAACGGAGGGTTTACGGCCAATGAAATATTTAAATATTGCGAGCAAGTCGAGACTGACGATCGTCACGACCAATCAGAAGACGGCTGCGTTGAAGCTCCTCTTTATGAGACCCGTTCCACAGTGCTAGGTACCTCAACGGAGGGGTGACAAAAAATCAGAACCATGAGTTACGGTTGTTTCGGTACCATTAACAACTTTTGCAGTGGGGATGCAGGAAAACCGACCCCACCCCACTTCGTCCCGTCATTGTGCGCAGTAGGACCGAGGCTTATGACATATTGTGCAGTCTCCACCTGAAACTACTCTGAGTTCCAGAGTCCAACATTCCTCAGCTCAAGAAGTGTAAGTCAGACACTGCACCACATGTTCCCCTGAATAAGACATGAGCACATTTAGGCATCTGCTTACAATCTTTTATAATTGCAGGTGGGGCATACAAGGTCAATTGGGCCAATTTGGTTTTTATGGTTAAACTTGTTGCTGCAGTTTAAAAGAAGGGCCCCTGTCCTGCGGTATGTATTTCTTACAAGAAACAGGACCTAATTCCATAAATTGTCAGTTTGGATATTGAATTGCTTGTCAAAACAAACAGTGACTGCTGGCGTTTTGACACAAAGGAACAGGTTTAACTGAAAGATTTTCTTGTAAAGGATTTTATCTTAGATTTCAGTGGATTAAAATGCGAATGTCAGATTCTGTGTATGGCACAAGGTATAAATTAATATTAAAGAGTGACAAAAATACTAAGTCTGAAACCAAAATGACTTTCCACATGTTGACAGGATGAAAATGACAATCTATATGATCACAGCTATAGCAGCTGCCGGTCATTTATGCCAGCAGGAAAAGGAATAGAGACATAAGAATAAGCCAGAAATGTTTATGTGTGAGCTTGAAGCTTGATAGAAAAAAATGACATGTAGGAAGTGTTGCTCTAGGCAAAAGGATCAAGTTCAGCAGAACAGGAAAAGAATCATTATACTCTTTGGATGGGCCAAGTGGCCTCTACAGTCTCTTATCCACACTTTTTCCACCAATAAAAATGTCCATGCTGCTGACCTCCTTAAATAAACAGCAGCTTACACACAAAAGAACAATCCATCAACCATGTCTACCACATTGACAGGAAAAGTTCACACAAACATCCATGTGGAGTTGAACAGAAGAAAGACAGAAAGAATGAAGAAATAAGCCTCAATAAAAGCAGCTGGAAACAAATGTGTTGATAAACCAATAAAGGGGGATTTAACTGTTGCTCTTCCAACTCTTAGCTGAAAGTCTTTAAAGCAAGCGACAGAAGCTCCACCACAAACTATTACTGTAGAGAAGCAATCTGAGACATTCAGGATGCGAAGAACAGCCCCCCCCCCCCCCCCCCCACACACACACTCAATTTCCAACCAAAGTATATTAACTGTTACATTTTATTTGATTTTATTCTTAAATAAATCATGTTTGATTAATAACTGAAGGATTTTGCAAATTAACAAAGTCTGTATGTTAGAGAAAGACATTATCACCACTGAAACAATCATCACATCACTATCTTCATCACCACCAACATCACTATCGTCATTACCATCATAATCGTCACTACAATCATCATCGTCATTACCCATCCTCATCGTCACTACCATAATCATCACCACCAACATCACTATCGTCACTACCATCATAATCGTCACTACAATCATCATCGTCATTACCATCCTCATCATCACTACCATCATCATCACTACCGTTATTGTCATTACCATCATCATCGTCATCACCACCAACATCACTATCATCACAAACATCGCCATCGTCACTACCATCATCATCGTCACTACTATCATCATTACCATCATCATCGTCATCACCACCAAAAGCACTATCATCACAACCATCGTCATCATCATCACCATCATCATCATCATCATCACCATCAGAACCATCGCCACCACAGCATCATCATCACCATCATCATCATCATCATCATCATCACCATCACATCATCATCATCACCGTCATCACCATCAGAACCATCACATTATCATCATCATCACCATCATCATCATCATCACCATCATCATCACCATCACATCATCATCACTGTCATCACCATCAGAACCATCACATTATCATCATCATCATCGTCATCACCACCATCACCATCATCATCACCATCACATTATCACCACCACCACCATCATCATCATCATCATCACCATCACATCATCATTATCACCACCACCATCATCAACATCCCCACCATAACCATCACCATCACATCGTCACCACCACCACTATCATCATCATCACCATCAGAACCATCACCATCATCATCATCATCATCATCATCATCATCATCATCATCACCACCATCACCATCACATCATCATCACCACCACATCATCACCACTATCGTCATCATCATCTTCATCATCATCTATCATTATAAAGCCAGAGAGCAAACAGAAAGCGTCTTCAGCTCTTTAGGAACAAAGCTACAGATGTTTCACACAGTTTTGGTAAAAGAAGTACGGATGTAAAATGGATGCAAACATGTCCTGAACTCCACTTTATTAGGTTGTTTTTGTAATTCAATTGTATAATTAGGAGCTCTGGTGTGCTACACCTGTAGCTCGTCATGGGCCAATCACCTCGTCCCAATGAGCAGGAGACATGGAGGCCAGGGGGACAACACACCAGGCAGACTCACACACGGCAGCCCAGCAGGAGTCTGAGGCCACGTGTACATGTACCTGGGTATTTACAAAATGTTGATATTTGCCTGTGTTTGGGCCGCACATTTACACATAAACCAGCAACGAGTCTCCACAAACGGTGATTTCTGAAAACTCTGGCCAGTGGAGATTTAGAAAAACTCTTTCTACGTTTGCATCTAAAGAACGGGCAAAAATGGGCGGAGATTTACCTAGGGCTGTCGCGATAATCAATAAATCAATTAATTGCACGATAATTAAAAATGAGCTGGATCAGTTTTCCAGGCTGGAGAATGTTTCATTTACCAAAGTCGTCACTGTGAGCGGCGCTCACTCTGGTGTTAGTGAGCGGCTCTCACTCTGGTGTTAGTGAGCGGCGCTCACAGTTTAATGTTGTTTTAGAGAGTTGCCAGATTTCTGAGGCTTCCAGTGAAAACCCAGTAAGGCTCACTGTAAACAGGTCTTATCATGTCGGGGGAAAACAGCCGATCTGGCAACAGCAGCCACCAGAGTGGCTCCACCGCCTACGTCATTAAAATGTGAAGCATCACGACAAAAACAAGTAAAAGACAGCACCTGGCACACCTGAGAGCAGCATGAGACCCCGTGAGGAGGAGAAGGAGACATGAGGTTGTTTTGATTCTTTATTTTGGATATTTACAATTTCTTTTTCATAAAACAATTCCTATTTTAAATATTCTTAAGAAATAAAGGTTTATTTATCTTTAAAAGGGTATACTTGCATTATCATACCATTGTTAATATATTAGTGGAAAAATGGTATCAAAATGGCAATATTATCATTTATCGCAATAATTTCTGGGACAATTTATCGTCCAGCAAAATGTGTTATCGTGACAGGAATAGATTTACGTCACAATAAGCATCATCGGTGTCGTGTGTGTGCGACCCGTATTTACAGTCCATGATGAAAATGGATCTGGTGAAAGCAGCGCTTGTTCTTCCATTTTACGTTATATTCTACTGCCACATTCAGGAGGAGCTCCACTTCTGTTTCAGTCCAAAGAAACGTGCTGTGCGTCATTATCGACAAACAGGAAATAACTCACCATTTGTGCCATTGTGTTTTTTTTCCAGGATTCTGATTGGCTATCGTGTGGCTTCATGCTTCCCGGTACACTGCCCCCTACAGTAGCTCTGAACCAGGTGTATGTGCGGTCCATGTCAGTTGTTTTAGTAAACAATCAGGTGTAAATGAAGATTTGTTTTGTGAACGTTGAGGGGGAAATATCTGTTTCTGTAAAACCTGGGTCTGTACATTGCGGGCTGAGAGACACAGCAGCTGTGATGGACTGGAGGGCTGGATAGGATACAGGATCAGATGTATTGGAGATGGACGGATGGATTCATACGATGGATAAATGTCTTTAAACAGTGGATTCTCTAGTCATTCAGTCATAAACTCATATTCATGTCTCAGTTCACTGTTTAGATCAATCATCTACCAATCCTCTGCAGGTAAAGACATATCATGTGAACTTTTCCCTCTTCATCCGCCTCCAAACACACTTTGTGCTTCGACTTCCCATCTTTCCCTTCTTTTCCTGTGAAATAAGTTACTACTGGAGTTTGAGCTCATTTCATTTGCATAACTTCCACAACGTGACTAATTTTCCTCCTTAGCTTTGTGTGAAAAGTGGAAATCCACACATCAGATTGTTTGTCCCTGACCAGGTAAGGGTCCCTGAAGGGTCACCTCACCTTTTCTTTTTTTACTCTATCCAATGAAAAACTGTAATTTTATGTCTGTCTTATCCAGCAGAATCAGTGTGTGGCCACCTTTAAAAACTTACACCAACCACACAGCCCAAAGCACATGAATCCCTGCAGCAGACTCAAGCCGTATGAAATCCACTCTTCATTTCCACTAAAGAAAAGGCTGAACTTCCCTCTAAATAATTAGAATTATGAACTCCTAATAAACACAAGTGTTTGACGAAATAAAACAGACATTCCATAATAACATTAATCAAGGCCCAGAGACATCTGGAAACAGAGCCGCAGTAACAGGTTTGGGTTGTTCAGCCTGCTTTAGTTTCACTATAACCTTAATGACAACATTGTCTGTTCCAATCAGCTCAGTACTGCTCCACCATCCATTTTTCAAACTTTATGACAGTTTTAATTGTTCCCACCTGCTCCCTGATCGACCCTCTCTGTGGCCGCGGCTTCTCCATGTGTGGAAACACACAAAGACGTCTATTAGCTGCAACTGTGGCTGCGGTGCAGTGGGTCACATGGGGATTCAATTAGTTCCAGCCTGTCCGCGCACGCACGCACGCACGCACGCACGCACGCACGCACGCACGCACGCACGCACGCACGCACGCACGCACGCACGCACGCACGCACGCACGCACGCACGCACGGCTGTTTAATCTCTTCTATATCAAACACTTCACTGACTTCATGTACAGAGCGCATTAAAAAAGTTACAACATCTTCCACCTGTAAGTCCGTGTCACTTAATATCAAATGTGCAGCGTATAAACAACGTGTGTGTAGTTCGAAACTCACGAATCACTAAAACTACTAACGTGGTTTAAATAGCTAAAAGCTAAAAAGGTTCAAATAAAATGTATAAAACTGCAAAACAGCTCAAATGCCATTTAAATGTTGTAAATGATAGTTATGGGGCTTTCTAAATGCAACAGAAGCTTCGGTTCTTGTATCTTTAATCTAGTTCTATAGACCTATTCTGAAGGCGTTTCATCCTGTTTTAATTGCCTCTTCAGAAGTGTTTCTTTTCTGGTAGAAATCGGATGCTGACTGATGTCATGGAGACTTTGTTCATGTCGGTGTGAGTGCGTGGGCTCCAGGAGTGTGTTTACCCTTCTAACAGGTCCATGGTGGATGTGACGACCTCGGCGTGCAGCAGCACGTGTCCCAGGAGTTTGGTCTTCAAGTTCCTTCGATAGGTTTCCATGTTAAAATGAGCCGGGCCCGGGGAGTCCGTGATCAGAGGCAGCAAGCCGGGGGGCGAGATGGGGAGGTCCCGCAGCTCTGAACAGGACCACATCCTGAGGCGGGCCCTGGATAACACCAGCACGCCGCCACCGCCGGCGGCTCGAGTCTTCAGCCACGTCAGTGCGCTGCACCGAGACTCCTGCTTGACACGAGAGAGCTCGTCAGGCTCAAAGCTCAGAAATATACACACACATTTAAAGTGCAGCAAGAAGAAGAAACTCTGCTGACCTTCAGCAATGTGTTCACAACTCTTCTTCTAAAGATAAAATCTTCACAGACGGACAATTTGAAGTGTGCAGACTATGAATGAGTGAGAGAGTGAGTGGTTGGTGGTGGTCAGAGGGTGAACGAGTGAGTGGTTGGTGGTGGTCAGAGGGCTGATGGTGCAGATTAGCAGCCTCGCCTCCGTCAGTCTGCTCCAGAGCAGCTGTGGCTACATACGTAGTTTAGCACCATCCAGTATGGAGGGAATGAATGATGCAATGGAAAGCGTCCAGGAAAGACGTGCTTTATAAAGGTTTAGACTGATGGAGGTTTAGACTGATGGAGGTTTAGACTGATGGAGGTTGAGACTGAAGGAGGTTTACTGATAGAGGTTTAGACTGAAGGTTTACTGATGGAGGTTTAGACTGAAGGTTTACTGATGGAGGTTTAGACTGAAGGAGGTTTAGACTGATGGAGGTTTACTGATGGAGGTTGAGACTGATGGAGGTTTAGACTGATGGAGGTTGAGACTGAAGGAGGTTTACTGATGGAGGTTTAGACTGAAGGTTTACTGATGGAGGTTTAGACTGAAGGAGGTTTAGACTGATGGAGGTTTACTGATGGAGGTTTAGACTGAAGGAGGTTTAGACTGATGGAGGTTTACTGATGGAGGTTTAGACTGAAGGAGGTTTAGACTGATGGAGGTTTACTGACGAGATTTACTGATGGAGGTTGAGACTGATGGAGGTTTAGACTGATGGAGGTTTAGACTGATGGAGGACCTACATCGAGCTTCTTTATTTTTCACCATGTGTCACCATTAGATGTCACTAATCCCCCCGCGGATCAGACAGTGGAAGTTTATGTTCTGGGCCTCAAGCCCTCATCTGTCTGCAGCCAGAGGATCTCTGTCTGTCTGTCCTCTAACCCCAACTGGTTCTGCAGGAAGTCTCCTCCTCTGGGTCTGGGTCTGTGGGTTTCTCCTCCTCCGGCTCTGGTTCTGCAGGTTTCTCCTGACCCGAATCTGGTTCTGCAGGTTTCTCCTCTGAGTCTGGTTCTGCAGGTTTCGCCTAACCCGAGACTGGTTCTGCAGGTTTCTCCTCTGACTCTGGTTCTGCCAGTTTCTTCTGACCCGAGTCTAGTTCTGCTGGTTTCTCCTCTGACTCTGGTTCTGCGGGTTTTTCCTGACGCAAGTCTGGTTCTGCAGGTTTCTCCTAACCCGAGTCTGGTTCTGCAGGTTTCTCCTCTGACTCTGGTTCTGCAGGTTTCTCCTGACCCAAGTCTGGTTCTGCAGGTTTCTCCTCTGACTCTGGTTCTGCTGGTTTCTTCTGATCCGAGTGTGGTTCAGCAGGTTTCTCCTCTGACTCTGGTTCTGCGGGTTTCTCCTGACCCAAGTCTGGTTCTGCAGGTTTCTCCTCTGACTCTGGTTCTGCGGGTTTCTCCTGACCCGAGTCTAGTTCTGCAGGTTTCTCCTCTGACTCTGGTTCTGCAGGTTTCTCCTGACCCGAGTCTGGTTCTGCAGGTTTCTCCTGACCCGAGTCTAGTTCTGCAGGTTTCTCCTGACCCGAGTCTAGTTCTGCAGGTTTCTCTTCTTACTCTGGTTCTGCAGGTTTCTACTAACCCGAGTCTGGTTCTGCAGGTTTCTCCTATGACTCTGGTTCTGCAGGTTTCTTCCCATAAAAACGGGAGTTTTTCCTTTCCACTCTTCACTTGCTCATGTGGAAAAGTTGTTTTTTCTTTATAAAAGTGCCTTGAAAAGTTAAACGTGTCAGAGAAGTGACCAGAGCAGAACTGGATTGTGGCGGCCGAGCGTTCATAGTGACGGTGCTTTTTGACCGTTGGATGTCAACTCTTCCTCTCATTGTGAAGCAGGATTCAGAAAGCGTTGGATTGTTCACCACTAAGGGAACCTGAGCCGGATTAGACCATCGTGAGAGGGTTAGTTTGACCTAGTTTAATGTGTTGTTGCCATAGAAAATGACTGTGGTATTCAGCGCTATGCAAACAAATAATCAATTGAATTTTGGTGAAATGTGTCAGCCGCGACCTCACTTCACACTTCATGTATGAGTGTGTATTTCTAGTTCTCATATACATCATGTTTTATAGTGCACGCACACACCCAGTAGTAGAGGCAGCAGCCAGATCACACTCCATAACATCAGTAAAGCTCCCAGGAGGAACAGATAAGGCTCATCTCTCCTCAACTGTGTCAGTATCCACATATCTCTGCTTCCTTTCTCCGTCCAAATGACTCCCAGCTGTGAACAGCGCCACCCTGTGGCTCCTGACAGATTTGACACACTTAAACATGAATTTATCACTCCTGCTAACTGCTGTTTTCTCACAGTGTTTACTTGTGATTAAGGCTACCGCGGACATCCAAAATGGTGGCACGATTGATGAGGTCACTTAGTCATGTGGGTGAAAAACCTCATATGATGAAAGGTGACAGTCAAATAACTGAGGTGAAGGTGACATGCAGCTCAGGTGCCCCCTGGTGGTTTTTACCTCACACTACCACATCCTTCACTATAATCAGTTATACAGTAAAACCTGCCGTGTAGGGACGCCCTACCATCCAAAGACAAGTGTCACCTGAAGACAGGTGTCCTCTCTTTGGAGGGACGGGTCACGAGGACAAATTGTAGGATCAGTTGATATTGAAGGAACCAAACACCAAATATGTTATTTTAAAGCAGATAACTGAACCAATACAAGATGTATACAATATAAATACATACATGTAAATAAGATGTATACAAGATGATTATTAAATCAGATTTAATGTACTTCAGGGACCACCAGTTTCCTCCTGAGTGAACCAGACTGGTAAAATATTGTTATAACCTTTAAATTTACACTTCAAAGTTTTTCTTTGTTGTGGTCACAGTGTGTGTAATAATATCTATATTTTTGTAAGATCAAACAGTTAGTACTGAAAATGATTACAATCTCAACATAAAGTCAATTTTAATGAAACATTCTGGTGAAAATACAATGAAATGTAAAATAAACTAGTATAAATCCTCTATAAGCTCCTTGCTTGGTGAGACCAGATTGGAGCCTCGTGGAGGGTTCTGGTCCCCGGGCCTCAAGTTCTCTGCTGGAAAGGGAAAGTCAAACTGTCGTGAGCTCAGAGGACGTGACGTTAAAATCATCATCCACCCTGTGTGCTAGGCTCCGCCCCTCTGAGGTGGACAGTGCGATCTCTACGCTCCGACTGCTCATGCTCTAGAGCTACTGGGTTCTTGTGTGAGGAGATCCTCCGTCTCCCGTCTGAACAATCACAATTTAAATAAAATAAAGAACCAGAGGCTCAGAACTCCTGAAGTGAAACAGAAACTACTTGAGGAAAGGTGGAGAACGCCGGGCAGCAGAAGTGGAGATAGTTTCAGGATCGTTACGTTACGGAACCTTATGGACCGTTACGTTACATTAAGGAACGTTAAGGAGGTGAGCCCAGAGTGTAGTATGGATGTAATCATGCATCACCCGCCGCCCGGCACAGTCTGCGGACATGTAGTATGGAAATCCTGGAGGGGCTGACGGAGAGGAGCTTCACAGAGCAGCTCCCTGCTGCTGGAGGCGGCCATGATTCACATCTCTAAACTAACCTCCTGACACCACAACGTCTGAATATTCCAATAATCTGGTCCAGACCAGGTATTTTGGTCAATTCAATGTCGCTCAGCTTGAAATTTACCAGGAGAACCTGTTTTTTGTCCTCGTCAGCAGGTTGTCCTCATTCAGGTGAGTTAACAGGTAAATATGTGTCTGTGCACAGTGACGTGTCCAGTACAGGGGGTCACTCTGACCTGGTCCTCACAGCTTCTACTGTACTTTATACCGTCACAAACATGGTGCCACAACATGAAAACAACATGTGTTCCCATTCATAAGAAAACACTTAACATTTATTCATAAGCAGTAAAGTAACTTTGTAAAAGATCAGCTGGTATCTGTAATTGAGACTTGGTGTTCAGGAATGTGCAATTCTGATAAACATATTTGAACAGTGGTAAGATATTCAGTGTTATCCAGCTAATTGTATTGTTATGTAATGCCTCTCTTCATGTGTGTATTGACTTCCTGTCAGCCTTCTGCATATGTGCCTGGTTAACACATCTCATGCAATGCAAGTAGGTTTTAAATGTGTGTACACACATGGTTTGCATTATTGTGAGCTGATTATCAGAGGGGAGGGCTGGTGAACCTCTAAGGGCCCGTCCACACCAGAACGGCGGGTCGATCATCCACAGGAGGCGGAGCTTTAGAAGCCTGAAAAAGGTTGTTTTTTTTAACCTGAGTCCCAGAGTGGGGAAATTCTAAAACCCCGGCTCAGCTGTGAGGTGTGGATGGCGAAGACCATCGTCTGTGGAAAAAAGATGACAAAATCGCCGCCCCTCACCACCCACTGCGATCCCTGAGGTCATCTAATAACCACAACAATGGCGGACAACATGCTGCAGGTGGCGCTGCAGAAGCTACTGACACTAGCAGCAGCAGGAGCATAGAGCTATATATATATATATATATATATATATAAAGAGTTACATAAAGTCTATGAGCAGGAGTCTACTTCTAAATTTCTATGTGCTCTGTGTCGTCTTCTGCGTTTGTGGTGTATTTGGTGAGTCACTGTGCCACTACAGGACTGGCATATGTACTACATGCCCCCCTTATTTTACCATGTAATTTACCAATTAATTCATTAAAAATCCTACAATGTGATTTCCAGGATCCCCCCCCCCCCCTATTCTGTCCTCATAGTTGAAGTATACCTATGATGAAAATTACAGGCCTCTCTCATCTTTTTAAGTGTGAGAACTTGCACAATGGGCGGCTGACTAAATACTTTTTTGCCCCACTGTATGTAGCACTAACAAGGGTATTGTATGTTGTCCCCCTCCAACCCCCCCCCCCCTTTTTTTTGTTGATGAACCGCAGGTTTCATCCTGTTAAAAGGGAGTTTTTCCTTTCCTCCGTCTCCTCTACTTGCTTATGTGGAATTGTTGGCTTTTCTTTGTAAAACTGCCTTGAAACAAGTGTTGTATTCGGCGCTACATGAATAAAAATTGCATTGACTTAGAATGGAATGTGAGCACTCTCACAGTGATCAGCCGTGCCGTTATGACGACACTGATAATGTCTTCATGACGCCACCTGTTGGTGGGAATCTGAGCAGAAATGCTGTCGGAGTCAGGTGCAGCTCTTAACCCTGGTCTGCAGTGTTCACTATTCAGCCTGCACATTACACACAATATGTGATAATGCTAGTATTGTGATGCGACTAAACAAAGACTTCAGTATAATCATGTTGATGTCTTTGTGCTTTGAGGTTCATTCTTCCACATAACAGTGCTCCTATCTTTCTTCTTTGGAAAATTTAGTAACCAAACAACTTTTCTTCTACTATGCGTCTTAAGTTTCCTCCAGCAGTGTTTCAGTTCATGACTTTGTTGTTTTCAGTCATTTTTCTTGATTTTAGTTCTGCTGACTTCTGTCCTGTTGTCCCCAGGTTTGATGCTGGAATAATAAAGTGAAGTATGATCTGTTGTTGGCATCAGTAGGACTCATCTGATTCGTGAAGAACATGACTGTACAGTGGATAGAAACTTCATTTATTACAGTTCAGTCAGTCTGCAATGGCCCAAAGGAGGAAAAGTAATGAACCAGCAACAGTGTCAGAGAGAGGCAAAGCTTATGGATGCATGTGGAGATCGGTCAAGGCTGATCTAGGAGACCAACTGCTGTAAATCACTGCTGGCTCTGGTAGAAATATTCAGATTATGCAGCGTATCACAGTTTGGCAGTGAAGGGAGCAGCTCCACAGCAATTGGCAGGTGGCCATAATGTTATTGCACATGCTCATTAGACATAACAGAGTTGCTGCAGGTGTACCTCGGAGGTGGCCAGCAGGTGCACCGGGCTGGGAGCAGGAGCTGGGCTGGGTTCACAGCTCAGGCCCAAAGACGCGAGGATCTCTGTCAGCACCTCGTAACGCAGAGCATTACTCAACTTCAGCTTATCAAAATCAGCGGGCGACAAAGTCTTGGAGTCAGCTGCAATCTCAAAGTGGACCTGCAGAAAGGTGACACAGACAGACAGGAATGTTTGTACTTGTACACACACACACCTCCATGATTGGTTAAACAGAGCCTGGAAATACACCTTAACATCTATATGACATGCAGCAGGTTTTCAGAGTTCTTATACTATTAACCCTACCAATGCTTTCTTACATCTTCAGAACATGAAGACGCCATTCTGTCTTAAGAATGCTCATCTTTTAATTAATGCTTTCATCACATCTCACATGGAGCACTGCAACAGTTGCAATCAAAACAAAAACGAAAACGTTTCGTTGACGACCATTTTATCTGTGACGAGAAAGTAATTTTAAAATGACTGACAACAAAAATTCTAACTAAATTTCTGCTGATTATTGAATGACAAATAAAGACGTGACACAAAAGATCAGGCTGGTCAGCTGGACAATCTGAAGTACAACCGTCTTTTAAGTCTATGCCTTGGTTTTTCCCCCATTTCAACCAATTAATCATCTCAAGTCAAACTTCAACTCTTAGTTATCTGTCTGAGTGACCACCACACCCCCAGTAACGTGCACCGCGACCCTCTGCATGGAGGCACCAGCCACTTCTGCCTCCACAGGGAGTTCGGTAAAGTTGGCAGGAGCAAACGGTCCCATCACTGTGAAGTAGATAATGTCCAACAAGGTCATTCTTATCGTAACTATCTGTGGTTTGAGCAGCAGAAATAGCTCTGATCTGTACGAGCAGCACTGTGTGACTGCATGCAGGGACCGTCTGCAAATTACAAACTGCTGCAGCGGCAGAAATGACCAACATGTTTAATAACGTCACTGGTATTCACTGCAGGGCCACCAACATCAATGACAACACTTTGTTTGATATAAAAATGGCTTTTTCATAAATTGAGGGATTTTTATTTGAAATATAATTGAATTACATCAATAACTTCCCTGTACTGTACTGCAGACCAATAAAACTCAGTCCAACCATCAAAGGAGTCCTGCTGGTCATACTACAGCAATTAGTTTGAAGAAAAACACTTTTTCATGATCTTAATGAGTTTTTATGAGTAATATAATTCAATAACTATTAAAAACTTCAGTAACTTCATTGTAAAGAACAATATAAACATTACTATCTTATGCACCTTGCAGAACATTCAGGAATAGTGTGCTATGACTTTTGTTTATAATTCGGCAAACAGTTCCCGCAAAAAACAGAAAAAACCTGCAGAAAATTGTCCAGTCAAAGACGATGACATTTTGGTGCAAAACACAAAATAAAAGGTGATACTAGTCAGCAGTGAGCAGCAGGCGCACACACAATTTCATCTGAAATGCTCCAGTTATTCTTATTAAAATGATTTGATTTATGTCAGGAGAGATTTCAAACTGAACAGTTGACTGAGAACTGGCTCAACAAAGGAAAAACGGATTTCTTTGTGTATTGTTTGGACTGCAGGGTTCCATGCTCTGCCTGTCATTTTAAGTGTCTGATGCATTGTGGGAAGAGGAGTTGTTACATGTTTTGGCTTTGGAAACGGTAGCTGCTGTTACCCGCTGTGATGCGGCAGATGTGTGTACGAGTGCTGAGATCAGTAAAAAGTCCAGTGTCAGAGAAGAAGAATAAAAGTCCAGTGTTCATCCACTACGGATGTCTTCCGTTTCCCCTCCATCCAACTCCACCTGCAGGATGACCCTGACTGTAAGCTCGTTACCAGCAGACGCCAGCCACGGCTGAGTAGGTGAAGCTCAGTAATGAACCAGGTCTCACTACGGTTTGGAGTTCTAACCAGATAGAGTCATTAGAGACAAGAGTCATCAGTGTTTTGTCCGTCCTGAATGTAAATCTAAATGAAACTAAACCAACACTGAACATTACCCGGCTCTACCAATGCAGGTCCAATAAAGATGCAGACGTTTACCTGACAGAGCACTGCCTCCCCTCCGTCGCCTCCATGAGTGACCCTGACGATGACCATGTCCCTCTCGTGGGGGACGTTACCTAGGAGCTCCCCCCACAGCTCCACCTCTCCTCCGCCCTGAGTGTCTCTGATGTAGACCTTCCCGCTGGCCAGCATGTTCAGCTCCACCTCCGAGCTGTCTTCTCTGGTGAAGCTCAGTCTGCTGACGTGCATGTGTCGCCCGTCCCTGAGTTCCAGACACAGGCCTGCTGGACACAGGCTGGAGGCCAGCCCCAGGACTTTACCCCCGAGGCTCAGGTAGGTGAGAAAGCGTGTCTGAAGCTGTGGGCTCAGCGGTTCCTGCTCTGCCAGGACCAGAAGTCTGGTGTTCTCCAGCCAAGGGTCGTTCAGAGCTTGCTGTGGCTGGAGATGATAAATGATATTCTGTTCCGTGTTTATACACTCGGATAACAGCTGCTTAACTGTGTCAAAGTGCTGCAGGCAGTCACCCGTGAACACCAGAACATTGGGAGGTTTACTGGGAGAGTCCGTTCCTCCCGTTTGGCCAGAGAAGTCTTCAGCATCATGCTCAAGTTCCTCCAGACCCTCAGCACCACTGTCCTGTCCCACTGAATGATCATCAGGGAAGTCTGAAATGTTCTCAGCTGAGGCATATTTGACAGAGAGAATAGTGCTGTTCTCCAACTCCAAGCACTCATGACAGCTGGATAGATGGAGGTGGTGTCCATGGCCCTCCATGTGATGATGGGTCCCTGAGGAGTGTTCCTCCAGGTCTGTGTCCGGGACCAGGTCCTGAGTGCAGCGCAGGGGCTCCGAGCTGCGTCGCTCCTCTAACCTCTTCAGTCCGCCAGGGACCAGGAGGAGGCTGCCTTTACGGCCCTGGAGGTGCTGGTGGTCTGCAGGCAGCTGGTGGTCTGCAGGCAGCCGGTGGACGTCTTCAGACGTCTGACTGCTGCCGAGAAACAGCGACAGCACAGTTTTTGGAATCTTGGGACACTGTTTCTCTAGCAGCTTGTTGATGGACGACTGTTGGAGGAGGACAGCTGTGAAAACCACAAACACACACGTTAAAGTACTGATAATGTTTCAGTGTGACCACTCTTTAAAACACTAAGGCCCCAATTCTCGATATAAATGTGGAATCAATAGACGGTCAGTATATTGTTGACTGCCCTTCTTCTCAATGAACACAATACATGGAAGGATTTTCACAATTTAGTTAAAGTAAGGTTTAAGAGTCTCTCCACATTCACAACAGATCTCTATATCATCCGTTCTTACATCTGATTCAAACGTTTTCATGATCTACTGAAAATAGAGAACTAGATAAACTGAGAAGGTGAAATCAGCCCATAAACCAGCCCCTTGTTTACACTCTTATTGTTTTATTGCTATTTAGATTATTGATTCAGGCTTTAGTTTAATTCAAGTGGGCTGAAACGTCCATTTTAGGAAAGCTGAGGCTGTATCTGGTCTAACTTTTAGTGGATAAAAGGATTGCATGGTTCACTCCAAATCTGCTGAAGTGGAAGGAAACCTACGGACTATCTTGGAAGGCCTCAGTCCATCGTCCAGCAGGAGGCGATCTTCAATGAAAGCTACTCCAAGCAAACTGAAGTTATCAATGCTGGCCTGAGCCACCGCTCTGAACGGCTGATCGGGGCTACATGCCAGAGGGGTGCAGTAGTCCGACCACTTCAGTACCTACACACACACACACACACACACACACACACACACACACACACACACACACACACACACACACACACACACACACACACACACACACACACACACACACACACACACACACACACACACACACACACACACACACACACACACACACACACACAGTCATCAGGTAACTTCAGACAAAACCCAGACTGTGTCTGTGATGTATTGGACAAATTTTGCGTAATGTGTCTTTTAATGACCGTTGTGAGAATATTGCTTGGAAAGCGTGTTACTTACTTTGTCAGCTGCTGTGTGAAGTGAAGAGGAGTCGGCTCTTTCTCCAGAAGCTTCTATCATGAACGAAATATTCTCAATTGCTGAACTGCAAGCCACCGACGAACCCAAGAGAGCCGTCCATTTACTGAGGTCGTCCCATGCCTGCTAGAAACACACACACACACACACACACACACACACACACACACACACACACACACACACACACACACACACACACACACACACACACACACACACAGCCCCGGATAAGATAAGTGTGGAACATTAGTACAGCACCTCATTAAACAACCTCATTACAGAACCTTACTACACAACCTCACTACACAACCTCATTAAACAACCTCACTACAGAACCTCATTACACAACCTCACTACACAACCTCATTAAACAACCTCACTACAGAACCTCACTACCGAACCTCACTACAGAACCTCATTAAACAACCTCACTACAGAACCTCACTACAGAACCTCACTACAGAACCTCATTAAACAACCTTACTACACAACTGAACCCTCACTACACAACCTCATTACAGACCTTCATTAAACAACCTCACTACAGAACCTCACAAAAACCGTTAAAAAAAAGAAAGGTGAGGTGAAAAACAGGTGAAGGCAACCGGGTCGGCCGACCCTGGCAGTGTGGCGTCCCATTTATCATTCAGGAAGTTGGCAACCCTCGTACAGCTCCAGGGTCTTTTCAGTATCTCAAGGCCGGGCTAAAGCCCAACTAGGGCGAGTGTACCTGTGAACACCTGTACGGGGACCTGACACTGTCGAGGCCCGCTGACCTCCACCTGTTCAAAGTCACGTTATTGCCGCAGTGGCAGCTCACCTCGGGCTCCGTCACACACACAGTCTTGTCTCCTAGCTGCAGGAACACGGCTGCGGTTCCGGCGGGTCCTCCGAGGGATGCCGGGACTGCGGAGCTCGGAGCGGCCCCGGAGCTGAAACTGAAGCCGAAGCTGCTGCTGTGGAGCCGGGACAGCCTCCTGCGGATTAGCTCCGAGTAGCACTTGTGGAAGCGAACCCACATGTAGACGTAACACACCGTTATTAACATCTTAGCCAGCGGAAACAGAGAGTGTCATTGTGACAGCTATTTGTGGGGAAACATTCGACAAATTAACTATTAAAGGACAAAACATCGCGGGGTGGGTTAGCTGTGATGCTAAAGTCACTTCTTCTCCACTCACACAACACGGTGAGACCCCACAGCGCCCCTGTGGACAGGAAGGCTCATTACAACTCTCCCACTACAACTTCCATTGACATTAGTACACACAAAGGATGTTTAGAATACTCCCCCTATCTCCTTTCCTATATACTTTTCCTTCTTCTTCTTCTTCTCCTCTCCTATTTGTGAATATCATGACTTTTGTTTTTGTAACTGAAAACCTGAAACCCCATTTCAGTGCCCAGGATTCTATTTCTTTAATTTCTTTCTGTATTTATTTTATCATGAATTTAATGTTTCGTCTTCTTTTACATATGGCTATGTCATCTGCAAATAATGAACCCCCGGTAGATCTGCTTGTTTTTCAGAATATTTCATCAATCATGACTGTGAATAAAATTGGGCTGATAATACTGCCTTGAGGAGTTCCATTTTCTACTTTATAGCTTCCGCTGTAATTGTTGCCAACTCTCACTGATCCTCCTGTCTGTGAGGAAATTCTTTATCCATTGCAACATTATTCCTCTTATCCCCTTGTGATATAATTTAATTCACACTTTCTCCCTCCACATCATATCCTACGCTTTTTCAATATCAAAAAAAGAACGACTGCGTCTTCTTTGTTAACCTGGGCCTTTCTTATTCCATGCTCTAGTATTAGGGCAGGATCTGCAGTGCTTCTTCCTTTCCTGAATCCACTCTGGTAGTTTTTTAGTTCTCCCCTGGTTACTAAATATGTTAATCTTTCATTAACCATGTTTTCCATAGTTTTACCCACATGAGATGTTAGAGCTATGGGTCTGTAACTTCTTGTATGGTGGTGGTGAGGGCTTTTATCAAATCCAGAAAAACATTACATTTATTTTATAGAACTAAAATTCACTGTCATTCATAGACTTCATTATCTGAAGATAAGAGAGGTTCTTATGGTCCATCCAGACCACGAACGGTTGGGAAGCACCCTCCAACCAGTGCCTCCACTCTTCCAACGCCAGCACCACCGCCAGCAACTCCCGGTTACCAACATCATAATTCTGTTCAGCTGGAGTGAGGCGTCTTGAAAAGAAGGCGCAGGGGTGCACTCTAGAATCCTCGGCACGCTGGGATTATACCGCTCCCACGCCAGAGTCCGAGGCATCGACCTCCACGATGAACTGTCTGAAGGGGTCAGGATGTCACAGCACCGGAGCCTGGGTAAACAGTTGTTTAAGTCTACTGAACGCCTGTTCGGCCGCCGGTGTCCACAGAAAAGAGGTTGAGGTGGATGTGAGTTGGGTGAGGGGGGTTGCGACCTTGCTGTAGTTTCTGATGAACCTCCGGTAAAAGTTGGCGAACCCAAAGGAACCGCTGCAACTGTTTACGGGTCATCGGTCTGGGCCAGTCCACCACTGCTTGAACCTTGTCCGGATCCGCCGTCACCTGCCCCCGTTCAATGACGTACCCCAAGAAACTCACCGAGGTCACATGGAAGACACACTTCTCTGCTGTAACGAACAACCAGTTCTCCAGAAGACACTGTAGAACCGCTCGAACGTGTAGAACATGCTCCTCCTGGTTGCGAGAGAAGATCAAGATGTCATCCAAGTAAACAAAGATGAATCTGTTCAGCATGTCCCGCAAAACGTCGTTGACCAAGTGCTGGAACACCGCAGGTGCGTTGGTGAGTCCAAATGGCATCACTAAATACTCGAAGTGCCCGAGGGGAGTCTTAAACGCCGTCTTCCACGTCGTCTTCCACGCCGTCTTCCACTCATCACCTTCACGGACCCGAATGAAGTGATAAGCGTTCCGGAGGTCCAGCTTGGAAAACACTGTAGCGCCATGGAGCGGCTGAAAGGCGGAGTCCATCAGAGGCAGGGGGTACTTATTCTTCATTGTGATATTGTTGAGACCTCGGAAGTCAATGCATGGCCGTAAGGTACCGTCCTTTTTAGCCACAAAAAATAACCCGGCTGCCAAGGGTGAAGATGAGGGACGGATCAGGCCCGCGGCGAGGGACTTGTGAATGTACTTCTCCATGGCCTCCCTCTCTGGACGGGACACATTATACAAACGGCTAGAGGGAAGAGGCTCAATGGCACAGTCATATGGTCGGTGGGGGGGGGGGGGGGGGAGGGAGGTAGCCCGGTGCTTACTGAACACCTCTCTCAGATGGTGATAGGTCGATCTCCTCCTGGTCTGTGAGGGGGGGTGTCAGGGAGCGCCCCAGAGCTGATTGGAGGCAGTGAGTATGACAAAAAGTACCCCAACTGGAAATGGTGTTCAGGTTCCAGTTAATGTGGGGGTTATGTCTCTTTAGCCAGGGGAGACCCAGGATCAGCGATGACAGAACCAGGAACCTAATCTCTTCACCATGGTTCCCAGAGACCAGAAGACGGAGAGGAGTGGTGCGATGGGTGAGGTTAGCCAACCTCCTGCCGTCCAGGGCCCTCACGGTCCAGGGGTTTGGCAGAGGCTCCAAGGTGAGACCGGCTTTAGGGGATGCTATTGAGCCTATCCATCAAAACGCGGCTCTCATGAAGAAGCTTTCTGCACGGACCACAGTGAGGCCAGAGCAGGACCAGAGCGGGGCCGGAGCGGGGCCAGAGCGGGGCCGGAGCGGGGCCGGAGCGGGGCCGGAGCGGGGCCAGAGCGGGGCCCGAGTGGAGCAAGAGCAGGTCCAGAGCGGGTCCAGAGCAGAACCAGAGCGGGGCCAGAGCGGGACCAGAGCGGAGCCAGTGCGGAGCCAGAGCGGAGCCAGAGTGGGGCCAGAGCGGAACCAGAGTGGGGCCAGAGCACATCACTGGTGCTCCATCAGCACTAACTGCCACCAGTTAGTGCTGATGGCTGCTTTGCAGTAATTTGTTGTTTGTTGACGACAGCACGCTGCTTTTTCCACACAGCTATTCGTCAGGTTATAGAACACGCATTTCAAAACTGAAGCCAGACACTATTTCAATTTACGGAACGTCTGTAAAGTAATCTAAATGTGGGACTGTCCCACACACAGCGGGACGTCTGGCCACCTTCAGTGTACGGTATTTGAAAGAATTGGTCTACGTGAAAAGTCAAGATGTGGAGGTGGAGAGACCAAAGAGAGGAGTGCTGCTGGCACAGTTTGAGTACAAAAAAGAAGCAGAGGCAGTAAATGGATGGACAGACAAGAAAGGAGAGAGAATCTTTTAAAGTCTGTGAGCTGGCTGAGAGGGGAAAGCTTCATACTGAAAACCCCTTGAATATTTGAATTAATGGCAGTTTACATTTGTTTCAGAACATAACAGAGTGAGGGCACCAGGCCAGATCACTGGTTCCTATTCACTTTATCACAGACGAAGAGAAAAAAGGAAATTCAGCAAACAAGTGGTGAAAAAAAAGAAGAATTAGTGATAGTCAGACAAGACTAAGAGGAACTGTTTGAGTGTTTGGCTGCGTGGTACAAACGTTTCACTGCTCTGTCCAGAGCGAGAGGGGAGAGACAGGGAGTGAGACCCCAACACCAAAAAAGGTCTGGACTCTGAGCATGAGAAGTTACAGGCTTGACAGACACAGAGCCACAGGCAGACCCAGCGAGGGCTGACATTTAAAGACAAACAAAGAAGAGGAGAGGAAATATGACAGCAGAGCAACAAGGAAGAAAAGAGCAATATGGAAAATGAAATTTGAGAAAGAGGCTTTTACACTCGACACTCCTGGACAGACGCAGAGCGGAGACAAGACGAAGACAGACCAGGAGGGGAGCTGGGTGGATCAGGTGCTGGTCCAGCTTGTGTGTTGGTGGCGGGGCAGGGGTGGGGGGGGAGGTGGGGGCAGGCTGTTACGGTAAATGTGTCACAGTGAGTGTAGACTCAGAGGAAGCAGAATATCTGGCTTGTTCTTGTGGAAACAAGAAGCATGAACATCAGGGTGTCATCACACCGCTGATCGACTGGGCAACATGTCGACGGGCCCTGGCCCGGGTACAGCCGGCCTGGCCGAGGGCCCCCAGACTACAGGACCTGTTGGGCTCCAGACATTACTGGACCTCCTGGTTGGTGTCTATCAGGAGTTCTACTCCTCGCCCTTCGCAACTGAGAATTACGTCTCTCGTTTCCTGCAGTGGGGTGAGTTCCTGTCTCTTATTTCAAGATGGTTTTTGTCTGCCTGGATACTTTTTTGAACCTTTATTTTTGAGGGACTTGACACTCAGATCAATGCTGAAGTTCAGAATCTGACGACTCCGTTTCACACCAGTACAATGATAGCATCATAACCTTAGAAACACATCAACATCTACTATGGTTTTCCTTTGGTATAATATGAAATAATACAACGGCTTCCTGATGATGACTGATAATTTTATATTTATAATTATTGTTTTTTTGGCAGTTCTTTATAGTTTTTGAGACAGAAATAATGTTTTGGAGAATTTAAAAATGCTGTTCTGTTAGAGGTTTATGGAGCACTATGGAGTTGTGGACGAATGTGATCACTTCAGGGAAAAGCTATAAGGATTTGGACTCAACTTGGATTTTACAAGTAGTCAAACTTGAAACAGGTGAGGAGTACACAGAGTAACATTACTTCATAAAGTCAGATGAGAACTACACAGAGTATCGTTACTCCATGAGGTCAGATGAGAACTACACAGAGTAACGTTACTTCCTGAGGATGACACAGAGTAATGTTATTTCATAAAGTCAGATGAGAACTACACAGAGAAACATTACTTCCTGAGAACTACACAGAGAAACGTTACTTCATAAAGTCAGATGAGAACTACACAGAGTAACATTAATTCCTGAGGATGACAGAGAGTAATGTTTCTTCCTGAAGACTACACAGAGTAATGTTTCTTCATGAGAACCACACAGAGTACCATTACTTCATGAGGAATACACAGAGTAACGTTACTTCATGAGGACGACACAGATTAATGTTACTTCATGAAGAATGCACAGAGTAAGGTTTCTTAATGAAGACAACACAGAGTAACCTTACTTCATGAGGAGTACACAGAGTATTGATACTTTATGAGGACCACATAGAGCAATGTTACTTCATGAGTAGTACACAGAATCACATTACTTCATGAGGATCACACAGAGTAAAGTTACTTCATGAGGACCACATAGAGTAATGTTACTTTATGAGGAGTACACAGAGTAATGTTACTTCATGAGGACCACACAGATTAACGATACTTCATGAGGAGTACACAGAGTAATGTTCCTTCGTGAGGACGACACAGAGTAACGTTACTTCATGAGGACGTCACAGAGCAACGTTACTTCATGAGGGTCACACAGAGTAATGTTACTTCATGAGGAGTACACAGAGTAACCTTCCTTCATGAGAAGCACACAGAGTAACGTTACTTCATGAGGACCACACAGAGTAATGTTACTTCATGAGGACTACACAGAGTAATGTTTCTTCATGAGGACCACACAGATTAACGATACTTCATGAGGAGTACACAGAGTAATGTTCCTTCGTGAGGACGACACAGAGTAACGTTACTTCATGAGGACGTCACAGAGCAACGTTACTTCATGAGGGTCACACAGAGTAATGTTACTTCATGAGGAGTACACAGAGTAACCTTCCTTCATGAGAAGCACACAGAGTAACGTTATTTCATGAGGACCACACAGAGTAATGTTACTTCATGAGGACTACACAGAGTAACGTTACTTCATGAGGACCACACAGAGTAATGTTACTTCATGAGGAGTACACAGAGTAACATTACTTCATGAGGACCACACAGAGTAATGTTACTTCATGAGAACCACACAATGTAACATTACTTCACGAGGATGACACAGAGTAATGTTATGTCTTGAGGAGTACACAGAGTAATGTTACTTCATGAAGTCAGATGAGAACTACACAGAGTAACGTTACTTCATGAAATCAGATGAGAACTACACAGAGTCACGTTACTTCATGAGGATGACAGAGTAATGTTTCTTCATGAGGACCACACAGAGTAATGTTACTTCATGAGATGTACACATAGTCACATTACGTCATGAGGACCACATAGAGTAATGTTACTTCATGAGGACCACACAGACTAACGTTACTTCATGAGGACCACACAGACTAATGTTACTTCATGAGGACCACATAGAGTAATGTTACTTCATGAGGACCACACAGACTAATGTTACTTCATGAGGACCACACAGACTAACGTTACTTCATGAGGAGTAAACAGGGTAAAGTTACTTCATGAGGATCAGGGTCCAAGTTTTCTGAGCTCAGCGAGTCACTTCTCTGAAAATCATACTATTTGTAATTCTGATTATTATAAAGACTCTGAGGTTCAAAACGAAACATGTGAAATATGTGGACACTGTTTAACAGACAGAGACGCAACAACTTCAAACTTGGCCCACGTTTACACTCCGGTTCTTACAAAAACTTTTGTTTCCCCTCTACGTTTACAAAATAATCTTTCTTTACACAACCCCCATATCCACCTGGTTCAGAGCTGCTATGATCAGCCAGACCTGTAGGGGGCAGTGTAGCAAGAAGCATGAAGCCATGATAGCCAACCAGAGTCCTGGAAACATGTCGCCAGTTGGTTAGTTTGGAGCGATGAAGAGGCGGAGCTCCTTCTTGATGTGGTGTTAGAATATATAACTAATAGATCACCAGAACAAGCAGCTTCACTGGATCGTCTTCATCACAGGTCAAACTGGAAACAAGGTCGCACACAGAGGATGGTGATGTTGCTTCATCACATCTTGTGACGTGAAGCCCCGCCTCCCCTCTTCAGAGACCTTGGGTGCGTCCTAATAGTCCCTCCTATCTCCTAATGGTACCCCATCTCCTAATAGTCCCTCCTGTCTCCTAATCGTACCCCATCTCCTAATAGTCCCTCCTATCTCCTAATAATTGTCTCATCTATCTCCTAGTAGTCCCTCCTATCTCCTAATAATTCCTCCCATCTCCTAATTGTCCCTCCTATATCCTAATAGTTCCTCCTATCTTCTAATTGTCCCTCCTATCTCCTAACAGTCCCTCCTATCTCCTAGTAGTCCCCCATATCCTAATAGTCCCTCCTATCTCGTAATAGTCCCTCCTGTCTCCTAGTAGTCCCTCCTATCTCCTAATAGTCTCTCCTAGTTGTCCCCCCTATCTCCTAGTAGTCCCTCCTTTCTCCTAATAGTCCCTCCTATCTGCTAATAGTCCCTGCTGTCTCTTAGTAGTCTCTCCTATCTCCTAATAGTCCCTCCTATCTCCTAGTAGTCCCCCCATATCCTAATAGTCCGTCCTATCTCGTAATAGTCCCACCTATCTCCTAATAGTCCCTCCTATCTCCTAATAGTCCCTCCTATCTCCTAGTAGTCCCTCCTATCTCCTAATAGTCCCTCCTATCTCCGATAAGTCCCTCCTATCTCCTAGTAGTCCCACCTATCTCCTAATAGTCCCTCCTATCTCCTTTCCTAGCCACTTCTCCTTCATCCCAGAAGTATTTAAGTGGCGGCCTTGATAAGGAGCCTTGGAATTCTCACTAAGTTAAGGAAAGAAGGCTCAATGCTTCCTTTAGAACCTCCTTTACCCCCCAAGGAATCATATTTGATTTACTCCTTCAATGTGAACCCCCACTATCTAAATATATATTTGTATGTTTGTTTTATTATTCCCAAGTTTAAATTTAGTTTCATTGAAATTTAAAGACTCCCCGGCGAGCTCAGTAGGTAGAGCATGAGACTCTCTATCTCAAGGTAGAGGGTTCATGTCCCACGCCGGGCGCCACCTTCCTGTGGGCTCTCCACCTTCCTGTGGGCTCTCCACCTTCCCGTGGGCTCTCCACCTTCCCGTGGGCTCTCCACCTTCCCGTGGGCTCTCCACCTTCCTGTGGGCTCTCCACCTTCCTGTGGGCTCTCCACCTTCCCGTGGGCTCTCCACCTTCCCGTGGGCTCTCCACCT
This sequence comes from Lipophrys pholis, assembly GCF_963383615.2. Taxonomy (NCBI): domain Eukaryota; kingdom Metazoa; phylum Chordata; class Actinopteri; order Blenniiformes; family Blenniidae; genus Lipophrys; species Lipophrys pholis. The sequence goes on along the minus strand of NC_137634.1, from coordinate 26,375,425 downwards.
TCCTGTGGGCTCTCCACCTGCAGGAAGGTCAGCCAGTCCAGCCCCTCGCCCCTGATTTCACACCGTTCCAGTTTGTTGGATAAAATGTTGTGATCTTCGGTGTCGAAAGCCTTTTTCAGATCCAGGAAACATCCGATGTTGTACCGTTTTAGCTCTGATGAATTAGTGATTTCTCATGAGGTTCATCTGTTTGTCCTGAATCCAAACTGATTTTCTGTGTTTGTCTATGAATCTATCCAGACACTTTGTTTGTCTGACATTCTGGAGCAGTGTGGTAGAAGGGAAACAGGTCGATTGTTAGTGACGTGTTGTTCGCGCCCATAACACAGTTATGACTTTTGCTTTTTTCATACTGTTGGGAAAATACTGGTTTGGTTCGCCACCATCACATCAATGTCGTCACTGTCAGTTGATTCTTATTTCTACATTATTCAAAACTGCATCTATATTTTCTTTCTTTCTTTCGCCCTGCTGTGAGAAACATTGAACTCAGGTTTCCACTGATACGATTGTTGGACGTCATTGGTTCGGCAATATTCTTAAAAAAAAAAAAAAAAAAGAAAGAAACTCATGCACTTCAGAAAAAAGTCAAAAATCAAGTATTTTTTTTCACTGAGAAACATTTTTTATTAAATAAATTAAAAAATTAAATGAAATGAATTTTAAGAAAAGACGGAGCAGCCTGCAGCTCTCTCTCTCCTCACTGACTTCTTTATAAACTGTGTTATTATTAAACAAGGAAATCCTGTGTAAAATCTGACCAGTTCAGCAGCAGTAAGCAACCCTATCTGGTCACAGTTATGTTATTTAATATGATTATTTCATATTTCGGCGACAGACGTCTCCAGTTTGTATTTAAAAAAAAAATTGATTTTAAACTTTCCTCTCAAAGTGCCTGAAGATTTCTTTTTTTACCTCCAATATTTTTTCTCTTCACTGGTCCTCAGAACGTCTCAATATTGGTTTTTGATTTTTTTTTCTTTGTGAAAAAAAAAAGAAATCTTGACTTTGGTTTTCGACTTATTTATGTAACGTGCATGAGGATTTATTTATTTATTTATTTTACCACCAAATTAATTCTTTTTTTTTCAGTGGCCCTAATACTCTTCCGTACCTTTGTGAGCCAAGGAAGTGCAGAATATTTGGGTTGACTTGATTTTTTTCATCTGACAGTTTTTATCATACAGTCTTTTGAATATTTTAAGGAATCATCATATACATGGTTGATGTTATTGCATAAAATACTATTTTTTATAGTACTATATTAATCATATTGATTGACCCATTGGTAGCAGCCGAGGGTCTTGCTCAGGAACCCCCAGTGCATGTTTTTGGGAATGTGGGAGGAAACACACACACTGGATTTGAACCCACAACCTTCTTGCTGTGAGGCCAGAGCACTGACCACTGCGCCCAATGTTCTGCCATCAAGGCTTGCTTAAAAGTATTTATTGAGTTTTTGTCCTCACTCTTCTCTGGCGTTATCTTGTTACAAGTCGTTGTCAGAAGTTGTAAAAATGAGCAGAAGCTTGCTGGTGTCTCTGACCAATAGTCCACTTGTTACTTCAAGTTCCTATTAATACTATCAATGAGTCGTCAGTCCAGTTGGTCTGGTTTTTGGGAGAGAAGTTCATACTGGACATGATATTTCTGAAAACATCAGGTTTTTTTGTATTGATTTGGATTGAAGTCGCCACAGATGAAGACAGATTTGTTCCTCTCACCTGAAAATCCTTCGTCCATTCGATGTCTTCTCAGGAAGCTGCTTGTCAGGCTCCTCGATGAAGACGTTGGATCCCTTGTCCTATTTTCTCTGCTTCAGAAACACCATTGTGTGCTGGTGGCTGACAAACCTCACGTTGGCAGCTGGCTGGTCCTGGTTGTCTCTCCTGGGGAGCAGGTGGCTGTCCAGGCTGAGGCTGTCCTCCCTCCATCAGCTCCACCTTCCCTCCTCCTTCCGTCAGCTCCACCTTCCCTCCTCCTTTCATCACCTCCATCTTCCCTCCTCCCTCATCACCTCCACCTTCCCTCCTCCCTTCATCAGCTCCACCTTCCCTCCTACTTTCATCACCTCCATCTTCCCTCCTCCCTCATCAACTCCACATTTCATCCTCCAGCTATCAGCTCCACCTTTCCTCCTCCTTCCATCACCTCCACCTTCCCTCATCACCTCCACCTTCCCTCCTCCCTCCATCAGCTCCACCTTCCCTCCTCCTTTCATCAGCTCCATCTTCCCTCCTCCCTCATCACCTCCACCTTCCCTCCTCCCTCCATCAGCTCCACCTTCCCTCCTCCTTTCATCACCTCCAACTTCCCTCCTCCCTCATCACCTCCACCTTCCCTCCTCCCTCATCAACTCCAAATTTCATCCTCCAGCCATCAGCTCCACCTTCCCTCCTCCTTCCATCACCTCCACCTTCCCTCCTTCCTCCATCTCCTCCACCTTCCCTCCTCCCTCCACCCACTCAACATCAGAATCAGATTTAGTTACCAGGAGACACGAGCCATAAGTAATTGAGTAAAACTCTGTAGTAAACCAGCGTCTTTATGACGGTTGGGAAGATCACCTGGAGGAAGGTCACACCTGTTTGGCTGCTGCTCCATCCTGAACTTTCTACCTGAAATAATAATTTCTTCTCATTTGTTCTGGAGGGATAGTTTTCTTTTTCTTTTTTTTCTGTGTTTTTTTTTTTCTATTAAGAACTTTGGTGGTTGGGTGGAGCACATATACATAATGAAGTATTCAGTTTTACAATGAGTCAAGTCCTTGTTGTCCTGTAGAGGTGGTGTCGTCCTCTTCCTGTCTTCTGTAATTTGTCCATTTTTCCCATTTGTTATAGAATTGTGGCTCTGGCAGTCTCGGTATATGTGAGAGTCTCCATGAGAAGAATCTCCTCCACTCCTCCACAGTGCTCCACTCGCCCACTTTTTAGGAGACTTTTTACTTTCTGACAACAGTATTTTAGTTAGATATTGATCTTCTTCTTGATCTCACCTGTGAGAGTAAAGTAAATTTGTTATTTATCTATTAATGATGAAAAGGGGTCACCACCAGATAAACTGGAAATAGCTAATTACCATAATATCAGTCTCGTTTGGAAAAAGGTTAATTTAAGTTGGTTAATATTTCTGTGTAAAAATATAACAATCTTAAATAAAAGGGAAGGTGTGAGATCCGAGTACAGACTGTTACAAACCAGTGAACTGTCAACAATAAATACACAATAATCACCAAGAATCGTTCAATTCAGCTAACAGGCGTTTATTAATAAAAATGTATTAATTCAGAAATAATTCAGAAATCATGTCATAAATCAACACATTCAAGTAGCAAACGTCATCGCACACGGAGATCTATTAAACAGCAAACACTATGTACAGTGTGTGTGTGTGTGTGTGTGTGTGTGTGTGTGTGTGTGTGTGTGTGTGTGTGTGCGTGTGTTGAGTGATGGGGTGAATGGGTGTAATGACCTCGAACGTCCACCAGGTGTTGGATGAGTTAGGATCCTCATCCAAGATGGCAGCTCTGATGCGGTTTCAAAGAGCCAAAATGGCGGCCTGGTTGCACTCGGCGGAGCTAAGTTAGCGTAGTGATTGGGAGACGCTTTCCGAGGTCACGTGACGACCGGACGACACTGTCAGACCGATCTGAGCCGGAGTTCTAACTGGATGTCGGAACATGCAACCAGAACTCTGGTGATCTGTCATTAGCGGCACAAGTTAGCGGTTCGGGTGCTAAATGTGGCTATGTGTGTGAGCTTATCGGTGATTTGCGTAGACGTTGGAAGTGTTCCGGGCCAGTCCGCGTGAGTCACCACGCCCTTTGTGTCCCCATATGAAGTTCTGCGTCTGGATTGACGCGAGTCCGTCTTCGTGAGTTGGACTTTTATACTTGCGCGTCATGGTCCGACTCCCGCTGTGTAGGATGCCTCTCAGCCACTCTCCTTGGGCTGGTCTCAGGTTTCCAGACCATGGGTGTGGCGGAGTTGGCAGATCCCCCTGGTGGTGAGCTGCAGTGATGCAGCTTCAAAGGAGGGGGCCTGGGGCCCCCTGGTGGGGGTCACATGACCAATGGCGAATTTTTCCAGTGGTGACCACATGCACCCTTTGACATGATTCTTACCACCTCCACTGTAATGCTGACACCCAATGTTTCCCACTGAACAAAACATAAACAAACATAAAAACTGAACTCCCTAGCAAACATGGGCCTCGTTCCCCCGAGGCCTCCCTGTTGGTGGGAGTGAGGGGTAACCTTGTGGAAACAAAGGGCCCCCCTAATGTTTTGGAGTTGGTCAAAAATAAGCCTCTCCATTCTCCTAGATAAGTCCAACAATCACCAATCAGGTCTCTTTGCCAATTGTTATATATTTATATATTATTTAGAGAAGTCTGAGGTTTGTAGGTGAAGGGGATTGTGCTTTCAAAATCTCCCATAGGTCTGTTCATGGGGCCCTTTTATTATGATAGGTTTAGTAAAACACAACAGTATTACAAAAACTTAGGATAAACTATGAATAAAATAATCCCCTCGCAAATAGCTTATTTGCTATAAATAACATTATAAACTTAAATGGCAGTTTGTTTAAGTTTTAGCTACTGATAAAACTGTTTAGTCTTAAACCTTAAAGACAGGAAATTTACATTCCGTTTGGTCCTATAAATACTGTCATCGTCTTTCACCCCCTCTCCCTTCACCTTAAATCTGTCGCTGGATCATCTTTTAAACTCCTGGAAATGCTCCCTCGCTCGGCTTCGTGCCTCTAGGGGTCCTCGTCAGCAGTGCAGTCCTCGCGGCCTCACCCTTCTCCGACGCGTTGCTATGGTGACGCTTTTAGGCGTCTCTGGTCAAGTGAAGCATAGACATATACACGAGACGCCACGGAGCCTGTGTCCGCCCACCGCTCCAATACGTCAGAGCGGCCGCCATCTTGTGAGGGGCAAGTCTGACCCGTCAGCCTAAAGAAGTCTTTGTGACAGCAATGTGTTTTCTGAAGAAAGAATCATTGCTTTCATTTTTTATTTATTAAATTAAAAATTATTTCATTTATTTATTTATTTATTTAATGTAGCATGCTTATAGAAAGTATTGAGAGGAAATGGAAGAAGTTTGCAGATGCGACATTGGGACGCTGTACGTGCTGAGCAGCAACATGATGGAGCTCATGACAAAAGTATGTAAAAGTGTTTATTTGCACACAATGTGACATTTATGTACAATGGACATGTACATTAGGGCACAAGTTATAACATTTTTTCTTTTCTGGAACAAATGTAGATTTTATTTTACATATTTACACACAATAACATATTTACCTATTATACATTTATCTATTGTTACATATTTACCTTTAATATTACATAAAAAATAATTGTTACATATTTATTTATTGTTACAGATTTATCTATTATTACATATTATGACATATTATTCTTACATATCAACCTCACATTATATATTTGTTGTTACATATTTACCTATTATATTACAGATTTATTCATTATATTTACATATTTGTTGTTCCATATATTTACATATTTATAGATTGATGACACCAACCACTCAAAATGATTTTGAGGTTGTTTCATTTCACAAATTCAGAAGCCTTGGAAAAGCACAGCCTCTTCTGTGAATTGCCAATTTGGAGTTTTAGTGTTTTCTCATTTTTGTAATGTGATGGAATCTTAGTTTGTCTCCACGGACCAACCGGTTGAGAGAGTACACACTCATGTTCTGCTCTGGTTCTGACTGGCGAATGAAACGCTCTGCTGAATTGACAACCTTCACTGTCCCCTCAGAAGGAATCATGAGCCCTTCTATTCCTGAGGGTCAGCAAGTGGGAGCTCTGTCACCAGGCTACCACGGCACACACTACAAGACAGCGTCCTTAAAACGCGTCTCACAACAAACCCTGACATATAAGTCAGAGCATTGTCCACAAGGCCACCAAATCATGTGGGCAGATCATTGTGGTCACACACGAGAGCAGGGATGTTGGGGAACGGGGACGGGAGGTCTTCAGATTCTTCTTCTGCTGGAGCCGAGGACAGATCAACAGCAGACAGGGACACAGTGTCGTTCACTGCTGCCACGTTTCCAGACTTGCCAGGAGACACACCACAGTGGACCATGAGGCGGCGGAAAATAGCCTGGAATTGGCCTGTCGATGGATTGTTATTCCAGCCCCCATAGATAAACAACAAAAACCCATTAACATGTACACAAGTACTGTTTATGTTTATTGTAGAGATCCCCATGAGCGCAGCAGAGCTGTCGCTATTCTTCCTGGGGTCCAATAAAAACAATTCAACAATACTTTACATGACAAAGTTACATTACAACATCTAACATTACAACATAGAATTTTATTTATTCAAAGATAAATTTTGCCATGATTTTCCTCAAAACAGACAATATAGTAATTGGGTGACTGTTTACATCTGAGAATGGTTGTTTATCATTCTTTGGCAATTGGATCATTTTGGCTGTTTTCAACTTTTGTGCCACCGACCCTGTTTGAAAGCTTTGATTTACTATATGACACACCACTCGGGCAATTTCATTTGCTATGAGTTTAATACGTATCCTATCTAATTGATCCACCCCCAGAGAAGTTTTTTTTGTTGTTGTTTTTTTTGTTTGTTTTTTACAAGATTTGAGAGCCTTTGTTACATCCTCTATGGTTACCTTCTGCAGTTTATATTCACACTTTTTTACTTTCAAAATTGTATTTAATATTAAGGGAATACTATCATTCAACCTGGTCTGAATATTGTTTCTTAAATTACACGTTTTATTAATAAAAACGTTGTTCAAATTACCTTGCACTCTCATTGGGTTTGACTGACCATCTTTTTCCATGTAACAAATCATTGGATTTTTGTTCTTTCCCATTAGTTCATTCAAGGTGCACCGTATCGTCTTACTACTTAGTCAACCATCACAGCTCTCAGTCACAAGGGGGGGGGAAAGGAAAACTCTGACATCCCTACCTGATGCCCTGATGGAGTTGAAGTGGAGTGCCAAGTGATCTTGGCTGAAGCCATAGGTGTATCGCTGATTTGGAAGCTGCTCCGGTATCATAAACATCAGTGTGTCGATGTTAATGATGAACCCTATGACAGACAAGTACCTTCAAAAAGAAAATGCATTTTCAATATTTTCATGGTAAGCAATAATAAACCATAGTTCTATACCTCATTCTATGACAGTAATGCCACTCGGAACAATGGCATAAAGCAACAAGCAGCACACTAGAAAAAGATGAGAACCAGTAAACAGAGCATCACATGAACTTGATGCAGTTCAAGAGAACAGAAGGGGAAGGGTTAGAATGTCTTGAACGAGACATTTCTGAACGTATTTTCTGAACATAGACATCGTATTGCCAAAACCTCTTTGATGTTTGAAGGGGTGTGCCATCTTTCATCTTCAAAGCCGTCAAGTAATTCCTGCCTCTCAGCAAGAACTCTACTCTCTCTGACCGGTTAAGAGTACCAAGGGGGGCTTTGAAACCTCCCGCACGGGGATTACGACTGTTCATTATGTCAAAGAGCCTGTCCATGAGCTTACATAAGAGAAAATATCTGGTTAATGATGGTATCGGAATCATGACCAAAATAAATCTAATGTTTCAATGACTTGGTAGCCATCTTACTGAAATGAAACAGGGAATCATTTTCACAGCTTGGACAAAAAATGGGTACGTTTCAATTTTATTTATGTGCTATTACCTCAATGAATTCAGCCGTTGCTTCACAGTGCTGAAACTGTGAATATCCAAAGTCCCTCAGTGTGCATAGAGCCACTGCCGCAGAACGACTCAGTGTCTGAGCAGCCAGGGACACCTTCATCTTCTGGGAAGTTCACATGTTTTGCCGTCACTTTATTCGCAGCATGTCGTCCTCTTTGACTTGGACATTGTTCAGTTGAACAAAGAACCCCCAGTCGATCTGGCCAGTGCTGCTGATTATTGGGCTGTAAGCCTGCATCACGTTACGCGGTAGTTTTAACATGTGGCATGCATCCAACATGACATACACCCTTTCTCCAGTAGCTGGATGCATAAAAGCCAAGCTGGCCATGGGTTCACCGAGTCTGGCTGTCAAAGCATCAGGACATGTGGGCAGTGCATAGGAGTGGTCCTAGTGAAATAAAATGATTTACATGTTCAGAGTCCTGTGTTATCACATCAATTCATTGCTTGTGCAACTTGCAATCAATTGATCTGCTATCCTAATCAATATATATATAATAATAATGTTTGTGTACATGTCAATATGTCTAAAAGGAGCCAGACAGTACTTCCTACTCACAAGACTGGGATCAGGCTGAGGTTCTCCTGCTGTAACAGGCAGGGAACAGGACACTGACTGGTTCTGAGACGCTGCAGTGTTTGCCTGTTTGGATGTCCAGCTAGTCCTGGGTGCCACCGGCTGAAATGAAAGCTATCACACTTTGAAGGCTGTATTTAGTTACCACACAATGTCGTAGAAATACTACTTTGAGTCGAACATGCAGCTAAATAAAATCATTCTCCAAACTGTGTGGTATTGTTTTAACTTCATCACTGAGTGATGCGCCTACTCTTTTAATATGAACTGTGAAGTTGAAGACAGATGGCACTACTCCATCCCTGACCCGGACAGTCGGACCCGTCCTGTTGAAGTCCACCTGCCTGAAGTGTTCACTGCAGAGCCTCGAGTACACAGTGGTAATAAAAGCCTCCCTCGGAGGGCGACTTCCCACTGCTTCCTCGCCGTTTGGTTGGTGGGAAACCTTCAAATACACAAAAAGTTAGTCAGTAGCCGTCATATATGACCACAGTTCAGTTGAAAGCAACTGATTTCTTTTGAAATGTAATATTCTACACACTGCAACTAAAATAGCCTCTGTGAGATGAACCGAAAAGACGTTGTTATTGTTGTTGTTGTTTGAGGGCGCGCCCCCAGCTCGCTGAGTTGGTAGAGCTTGAGACTCTCAGTCTCAAGGTAGATTCATGTCCCACGCCGGGCGCCACCTTCCTGTGGGCTCACCACAGTGTGATCTGGGTGACGGTGCCACCCCCGCCACCCGTAAACGGATAAGCAGAAGAAAATGGATGGATGATGGATATTTGAGGGCGACCTAAAGCCAGGGAATAGAGAGCATTTCCCAAGGCTCCAGCTCATCTATGTCCCAAGTTAATTTTATTTGAGCTAAACACAACGACAACAACAAAAACTGTGTTTTTCCTACCTGTGGAAGGTAATCCCACGCAGTCGATTGTCCTTATTTTGTCTGGTTGTACAACCAAAAGCAGAACAGTGATGCGGCATCGTCCTGACAAACGCCACTCACAAGATGGCGGACGCACTGAGGTATGTTCCTGCCAGTCGGTGAGGCGTCTAGTGTTTATGTCTATGGAGGGGGGGTCCGCTGCCAGGCTTCTCCTGGAGGTCCAGACCTCTGCTCCTCATGTCCCGAGCTGCGTCCTCAGCACGGTTGTAGATCCTGGGTCCGTATTCTGCTCAGAGGTGTCTGGAAGCGGATCTTTTTGTCTTTCAGTTTCTTTTTAATTTCAGATTAGGATTTACGTTTCTTCATCACTTCTGTGGGGTACTCCTGGTAAAAAAATATTGGTTTGCCGTCAACTTGCATTTTCTTTTTCCAAGCCTTGGCCAGGATGTTCTCTTTAGTCTCATATTTGAGGACTTTGACGACAACGGACCTCGGGGTCGCTCCCGGTGGTGGTTTCTTACCGAAGCTCAGGTGTGCCCGCTGAATGTGCAGTTCAAGGTAAAGCCAGCTCTAGTCGCAGGAGTCCCTCCACTAATGTTGCCACACATTCGTTGTCCTGTTCAACCACATTATAAATCCTCAAGTTGCCCCATCTTCCGTGTCCCTCCACTTCAGTTAACTTCTCCTGTAGTTTGACTTGTTTTATTAGAGTGATGATAGCTTCTTTTGTCTCCGTGTTCCACTCCTCCAACTCTGTGATCCGCCCCTCAGCCTCCGTCATATCTTGCTGCTGTGGTTTTATTGTTGTGGCTTTTTTTTCACCTTTCGGTTCATTTCCTCTTTGAAGTTAGTAAAATGATCGCCTCATCTCTTCTTTAAACTCCTCTTTGAATTCTCTGAGGCTTGGTTTCATCTCCTTCTGTATCTCACTGGTGAGGGTGGTTAACCCTTTCATGGGTGAGCGAGTCTGGTCGGGCTGCCTGTCTTCCTCGCTTGCTAACTCAGCTTCAGACTCCTGATTATTATTATTATGATGATGATGATGATGATGATGATGATGATGATGATGATGATGATGATGATTTTGATTATGATTATGATTATGATTATTATGATGATTATAATTTGTCAGCCCGAACAGACGCATCTTTGAGGGCCTTAGCGTACGTATGTTTCTGTGAAACTTTGCAGAGGAGATTTCTATAATGTGGGGGAGTTACACATGTGACTTGTGAAATGGCTCAATGGTGCCACCTGCAAAATTGGACAAAGGTAGCCCCAGAATCCCGTTTCACTGAGAGCTACGAAAATCGGCACACATTTTTAACAGAGCAAGATGAACAAAAAGCTCTCTCAAGGCCGTACTGAAAACTTTACAGGAAGTCAGATATTTGGAGGAAAATGACAGATTTTGGTGAATTTTTGCCCAAATTAACACATTTTTTAAAGTGAACTCGTCCCAGGGAGAAACTCCAATTTACTTCAACTTGGGCTCTTTTGATAGAAAAGGGGTTGAAGCGCAAAAGTGATCAAAATCTGTCTCAAAGCTTTTAGGAGGTGGCCGTGACCATGCCACAAAGTTTGTTTCGCCACGTGGTCAGATTGACCGCAAACTTGATATGTTGCATCACAGTCCGGCCCTGATCACAACCAGATGATGACTCTCAGTCGTAACGCCATTTGAGGGTGAGTCAATGGTCAAGAACGCCATGGAACAGGAAGTGCAATGTAAATAGACTGAACGTGATCAGATTGACCTCGAACTTGATACACTGCATCAGAGTCCGACCATCATCACATCCACACAAGCCAGAACCATCTTTTTCACCGTGGTTCTCCAAAAAAAAGCCTTCCGTCCACACCTCACCATGAGCACAGCTCATCACGAGGCTTCAGGCCATGGAGTACATTTGCCAGGCCTTTAGGGGCGCTGTGACTCAGCAAACACAACAGAAATACAGAGAAGACAGAGCACATAGACATGCAGAATTCCATTCTTGCTCATAGACTTTACATAACTCTGGGTTCTATAGCTCTATGCTCCTGCTCTTCCTCCGGTTAGCGTCAGTAGCTTCTGCAGCTGGACTGGAGCATGGAGTCCAAGATTGTTGTGGTTATTCGGTGACATCACGGACAGTGGTGGGGGGTGTGAGGGATGATGACATCATCATTTTTCCACAGGTGATCGTCTTTGCCGTCCACACGTCAAAGCTGAGCCGGGGTTTTAGAATTTCCCCAGTCTGGGACCCAGGTTAAAAAAACAAACAGTTTTAGGGCTTCTAAAGCTCCTAAAGCTCCGCCTCCTGTGGATTATCGGCCAAAAACAGCTTGTTTTACATGAACCTCGTATGGACGGCCCCTTTGACAACCTTTGCCATAGAACAGGAAGTGCAATGTAAATAGACTGAACGTGGTCATATTGACCTCAAACTTGATACGCTGCATCAGAGACCGACCATCATTACAGCCATACAACAATTATGACCATCAGCCATGGCGCCACCTGCTGGAACAGGAAGTTGCGTGTACATGCTCAGACCTGGCTCTCACTTCACACGCTGCTTGAGCGTCCACGTCTGATCAAAACCGTCACAACTATCGAGCATAATGCACCTGCATTAGCATACACGCTAATTAGCATACACACAAATTAGCATGTGTGTTAGCAATTGCATATGTGCTGACTAACATCTGCGTAGGTGCTTATTAGCATATGTGGTGATTAGCATGCAGGCTAACATTAGCATCCGCGCTCATTAGCATGCAGGCTAACATTAGCATCCATGCTAGTTACCATACACGCAGCACGAGAGTTCACATCTGATCAGCATCAAGAGACACAACCATTGGGAACAGCGCCACCTGCTGGTAACAGGAAGTGAAGCGTACATGCACAAAACCTCGGAGACTCACCCTCACAATTGGGGCAGAATAATCCCCAGGGTTCAGTCTGGGCAATGAGGTAGTCTACCCTCTTCCCTAGGTTAGGTTAAGTACACTCTGTGACTCCTTTGTGTTAAATTAATCATAATAATAATAATAAGCCACCTGAGAAGAATGTTTGTATATAGTATGGTACAGCGACTTATTTTCTGATTAAGAGATTTTTGTTAACTAAAATGTTTTCTTTTGCTGATAGACATCAAAAGTAAAGGTGGAGGAATGTTGTTTATTTAAACAGTAAGCTTTAGTTAATTGCCTTTATGTTTACCTTTCTATAAATGTGCCTTCAGATACGCAGTACCCCTGTTGATACGGTGACGTCATCAGCCCTGTGTGTGAGCGTGTGAAAGACCCTAACTAAAACCCAAATGATCAGTACTAATCAGTCTCCCGTGTCTGATTACTTGTTATGAGGATATATGACAGTTTTTACTTGCTGGTTGCTTTCTTTGCTTTCTTTTGTGGTTATTTGGTCTATAAAAGGTTTGAGTATTGGAATAATTTAATAAAACTCAAAGGATGCAAACAGACTGGAGAGGGGATAGGATTTTATAAACCAATGCGTCTTCCTTCTACTTTTGCATGTGAACGTTTTCATTTTCATTGTATTCATTGTTTTAGTTTATAATGTTTCAAAATAAAATGAAATGAACGAATAAACAAATAGCTGAAACAGGTATTTAGTACCTCGGCATTCCAGTTACCAGATCTGTGCACTGAGAAAATAATTTTACTGCATTAAAGCCGTTATTAAGGCAGACCTGCAGAGATGGAACTGCTTCCCATTGTCAGACTACAAATGATCAAAATGAATGTGCACCCTCGTTATTCACATGTGTTTTCAGTGCCTGCCTATCGTCTTTCCCAAATCCTTCTTTACCTCTATTAATGACATAATTTCATCATTTATCTGGACTGGAAAGTGCTCGAGGGCCAGTCAACGGCTACTATGCAGCGACAGGCATGTCGGAGGGTTGGGCCTCCCTAATCTCACCGGCTACTGTTGACTAAGACGGCCTCTTGTTCCTCCTTTTGGCCTTAATGTATTACGTGGTATGTTCCTTTCTCCAAGTATTCAGCTGTCTGTAAGTTAAAAATCCTCAGACAGTGGGAGTTTTGGAGGTGGATACGGACTGAGAGTGTTCCTGAACGGCCTTCTCCTTTAAACCCAGTCTGCATAGCTGGCTGCTCTGTGTTCTGGCTGGCTTTCCCCTACATGGAGTTCCTCTTCCACTCAGAGTCACTGTGAGCAGCTAAGAATAGCAGCCATCACTTTGAATTGAGGGGATTTTTCCATTCCTTTATTTTTAGACACACTTTATCTTTTATAGTGAATCTACAGAAATCCTGCCACATTATTTGTGATATAAAGCGAGACCCTCCCGGGTGTCTCGAATTAAAAAGAGAGAAACTCTATGATATGTTACCTTGCAGCAGTGTTTACACTGAAATGGACATTTGAACAACTGGCTGAATCCAGTACATTGGAAACCGCTTTGTCCTTGTCACAGAGTCCAACCAGACGAGGCGCTTCTGTTGTCGCAGCCTCCACCCTGTTGCTCTTGCTACATCACAGCCAAGATGGCGGCGGTGGAGAAAGCTCGACCAGGGATCCAGAATCAAGACTTAATTTAATTTGTTATTCATCGTTGTTTATCTCGCGGATGACAACAGAATTATATGAATACTTTTTTCTTCTATTGCTTTTTTCAAACATGTTTTGGTGTCTGAAGCACTTTAAGTCTGAATGAAACTATGGAAACAAAAGAGAGCAGCACATTTCATGACTGAATGACTGAAGGACAGATCCCACTGAACAAAAAATGGTCCAAAACACGTCTAAAAGACATCATCTCTATATATCTAGAAGACGTCCTCAGAGGGGCCAGAATGCATAGAGTTGATCAGGTTGTTGATTCTGGCCTGTGGATGTTGGTCCACTCCTCTTCAATGGCGGTTCCAAGTCGCTGGATATTGGCAGGAAGTGGAACACGCTGTCGTCTACGCCGATCCAGAGCATCCAAACATGCTCAATGGGGGACATGTCCGGTGAGGATGCTGGACATGCAAGAACTGGGATGTTTCCAGCTTCCAGGAATTGTGTCCAGATCAACATGGAGCCGTGCTTCATCATGCTGCAACATGAGCTGATGGTCCTGGATGACCGGCACCACGAAGGGCCTCAGGATCACCTCACAGTATCTCTGCATTCAAAATGCAATTAATATAAAGCTGGTGTGGTCACACCTGGTCTGCGGTGGTGAGACCGGTTGGATGTACTGCCAGATTCTCTGAAACGCCTTTGGAGACGCTTATGGTGGAGAAATGAACCTTCAGTTCACGGGCAGCAGCTCTGGTGGACATTCCTGCAGTCAGCATGTCAAAAGGACACTCCTCAGAACCTGTGACATCACTGGGGGTGTGCTGTGAGATCAAAGTGCACAGTTCAGAGGGACTTTTATTGTGGAAACCCTGAGACACACCTGTGCAATATTCCTGCTGTCTCATCAGCACCTTGATATGTCACACCTGTGAGGTGGGAGGGATTATCTCAGCAAAGGAGAAGTGCTCACTGACACACATTAAGACAGATTTATCGACAATATTTGAGAGAAGTAGGTCTTTAGTGTTTATAGAAAATGTTTGACATCTTTGAGTTCAGCTCAGGAAAAATGGGAGCAAAAACAAAAGTGTTGAGTTTATATTTTTGGTCAGTATAGTGGAGTTCTGCAGTGGATTTATGGAGACTTGAAATTGGAAGTGATAGCTCTCAGAAATGTGACTGGTGTGGTGTTTTTTGTTGGGTACAGTACTCTTATCAGCCAAGGCATTGGATATTTCTCTCAGGTTTTTAACTTCAGAAATGTGAAGGTTTGTTACCACACTTTAGTATCAAGACCCAACAAAGAAACAAGAATCATGTTTTGAACATCTGATGTTGTTGTAAGTTTACATCTCAATTGAAAAAAAGAATCCCACTGACGCAGAATATATTACAACCACCTGATTTGATGATTAATATCAAGAAATCGCTCCAAAATATACATGTTACTCATAAACACAGACTCTCTACGTCTTCCAGTATTAAAATGGGAAGAGGTTTGGGCTTCTCGTCTGATTTGAGCTTCTGGACCAGGATATGGGAAAATACCTTCAGTATGACAAGAAACACCAACCTACAACTGATCCACTTTAAAATCCTCTACAGGACACACATCACTCAAGAAAAAAGTGAATAAAATGGGCTTCTCTCACACAGAAATGTACCCAATGCAGTATAAATACGACCGATCCTCACCTCCAGGCCTCTGGCTGTGTTCACCAGTCCAACAATTTTGATCAATAATCATCCAGCAACGTTCTTCCATAATAGACTGCAGGATTCCCCGATCGCCCAGCGGGGGTCTAACTGGTGACCTCACTACCACTGTGATCACAAACAACTTAACACATCTACTACTTGTAGCTCTCACCATGGCTAAGAAAACCAGTCAACTCAACTGGAAACATCAGCTCTTAACATCAACCAGTGGCAGAATCTTCTGATGGAATACTTTTCACTGGAAAAAATAACTGCGTCTAAAAAACAGCAACTGACTGACTTCACAGGAAATTGGTCACCTTTTGTTAAATCTTAAAATATTAGAATAATTAATATTTGTCTATTAGTGGATAGACAAATATCATGTTCCAACAATAAAAAATAAATAAATATAGAAACAAATAAATATTTAAACAAATAAATAAATATGTATATATATATATATATATACACACTACAGTTCAGAAGTTTGAGGTCACCCAGACATTTTTGTGTTTTCCATGACAAGTCACACCTTTATTTACCACGCGAGTTGTAAAATAAATAGAAAATATAGTCAAGACATTGACAAGGTTAGAAATAATATTTGTGTGTGTAAATAAATAAATAAATTAATAAATACTATTGTACAGGAGTGTGTATGTATATGTGCATACGTATGTGTATGCGTGTGTGTGTGTGTGTGTGTGTGTGTGTGTGTGTGTGTGTGTGTGTGTGTGTGTGTGTGTGTGTGTGTGTGTGTATGCGTGTGTGTGTGTGTGTGTGTGTGTGTGTGTGTGTGTGTGTGTGTGTGTGTGTGTGTGTGTGTCATGGTCCAGCTGTCATTTGGACGGTCAATGTTTGGAAACGATGGCTGAAAAAACAGCAGACGTGTTGCTCAAAGCCTCTCAAATATATCGTCCATCACGACTTGTCACCATCTAATTTTGTCTAAATTCTTATTTTTTCGCCAAAATATAGTGAATTATAGACTCGAGTACACAATTATCAACTGACCTCCGGTTTGTATTACGCCCAGTAATGAGCAACGTGATTGGTCAATTGATACCATGTGGTTTATACGTTTAGAAAGGTGGCCTCTGATTGGTTCGTCATTCTCTGACTTACCCTGATGCGTTCGAATGCTGAAGCAGAGAGGAGGAATTTGAACGAATTTCCTTTCCAAGATGCTGAAGAATATTATATGCAGAATCCACACAGGTGGGACTAATTCTTTGGACTTATGATCGAACTAATCTTTCATTTCCAACAGGCTGATACATGTTTGGATAATTGCACGTTTTTCATTGAAGAATAAAATATATTCTTTGCTGTGAAAATGCAGATTTTGATATAAGTATTGATCTTGTGCTTGTTGCCTCACCAATTTATGTGTGACTGACATTGTAAAGTCTTGGTACTGAGCTATAGGAGGCCTGCAAACAACAAATAATCATCTAATATTCAATTAAAAAGTAATATGAGTATAATAAATATTAAAGCTTCAAGCAGCGCTGAATGGGTCCTCGCACACCCACGCATGTGTCGCATGTAGGGTTGTTCGGTATACCGGTACTGTATTGGTATCGTGGTACTGACGCCTTTAAAACGAAACTATACTGGGCCCGGCTGGTACTGATATCTTTTCTTTTTTTTTACGTGGCCGCGGAACGTCACTGTGTTGTGATTTGCACCGAGGAGAGTCGTCAGTCAGTCTCTCTGTGGGGAAGCGTCGGCGGGCTGCTCCGCTTTCTGACTAGTGTTGGATGTTCTGGACAATCGAAACCAAATTTCTTTTCTTTTCTTTTTTTCTTTCTTTTTTGCAGTCCGGTTTCTCCGAGACTGCTCCCGCGCTCCGACCCGAGAACCGCAACTGAATTATCGCTTCATACGCTACCTACACAAATAAAAGTCAAAACAACGTATTTTCAAAACAATCTTCTCCCAACCGAGCTTGTACTTTGAAAAGAACAATACCGGATGCGCATGAGTAAATGACATGGTGTTTGTGTCCATGTGAGAGTGTGCACGCGTAACTGACTCAAACGACTCGTGGAAACTCTGTAAAAAGAAATAGAGTGCATCACTGAGAGAGAGAGGGAGAGAGAGAGAGAGAGAGAGAGAGAGAGAGAGAGAGAGAGAGAGAGAGAGAGAGAGAGAGAGAGAGAGAGAGAGAGAGAGAGAGAAATGCTGATACAGCCACAAGGCCGTAACTTGTAGAAAAAACAGGTACTAGAAGTACTATATGAAGTACTTTGGGTTCAAAACAAAAGAGCACAATGTCTCCAGCAACACTGAAGCTCCACTGTGTAAACAGTGTTAGAGAACACGTCTGGTCCAGAGTGGAAACACTACTAACCTGCTAACCTACTAACCCACTACACTACTAACCCACTACACTACTAACCCACTACACTACTAACCTGCTACACTACTAACCTGCTTCACCACTAACCTGCTACACTACTAACCCACTACACTACTAACCCACTACACTACTAACCTGCTACACTACTAACCTGCTACACTACTTACCTACTACACTACTAACCTGCTTCACCACTAACCCACTACACTACTAACCTGCTACACTACTAACCTGCTACACTACTTACCTACTACACTACTAACCTGCTTCACTACTAACCCACTACACTACTAACCTGCTACACTACTAACCTGCTACACTACTTACCTACTACACTACTAACCTGCTTCACCACTAACCCACTACACTACTAACCCACTACACTACTAACCCACTACACTACTAACCTGCTTCACCACTAACCCACTACACTACTAACCCACTACACTACTAACCCACTACACTACTAACCTGCTACACTACTAACCTGCTACATTACTTACCTACTACACTACTAACCTGCTTCACCACTAACCCACTACACTACTAACCCACTACACTACTAACCCACTACACTACTAACCCACTACACTACTAACCTGCTTCACCACTAACCCACTACACTACTAACCCACTACACTACTAACCCACTACACTACTAACCTGCTACACTACTAACCTGCTACACTCCTGAAGGACAAACACCCAGACTTGCAGAAGGAGGTTAAAAATGTGTGCCGATTTTCGTAGCTCTCAGTGAAACGGGATTCTGGGGCTACCTTTTTCCAATTTTGCAGGTGGCGCCATTGAGCCATTTCACAAGTCACATGTGTAACTCCCCCACATTATAGAAATCTCCTCTGCAAAGTTTCACAAAAAGTTACGTATGCTAAGGCCCTCAAAGCCCTTTTCAAACAGTTTTCAAATTAAAAATCTCATTTGATTAAACTCTTCATGTTCCATCCCTGCTTTCTCACTGTCTCATCTGTTCTCTCAGCAACAGTCTGTGAACGGCCACTCGTCTCCATGACAACACACAAAAACACACAGATGGTGGCAATTGACCCACCTGGAGTATAACAGCTGATTTAATTATACTCTTCCATTGTTCCTGGTACTTCATTGATACTTTTCCACTACTACTTCGTAGTGGCAGTATTGATGGTGTCCTCGTCAGAAGGGTTTCCAATTATCGTCTCTCTTCTCTCTTGACAGCGGAGCCTCTCGTGAGTCAGGTCAAAAGGACACGCATCAAGAGAGAAGACTTTCACATCCTGAAGGTGATCGGTCGAGGAACTTTCAGCGAGGTGAGGAAGAGGTCAGCACGCCTTCTGGCCGAAGAGCGGTCTGGAAACCGCTGCAGTAATCCTCAACACTGAGGAGTACTGCAGCTTCTTTCATGTTGTCTTGTCCTACAAAAGGACTTTTATCAAGATAACACATTTAAATTAAAGTATTATTGTCAACACAAATAATGCCACACGTTTTAATCGAGTTTTCTCGGACCGTTCAAAGATCACAGACGAATGTGGACAAGTACATGTGAAGACAAGCATTTTTCAGTGTAGGAGACGTCTTCTCATGATGGGTTCATTTATTACAGAAAGAAATACGACGCTGCACCTGGTAACACCTTCATGGTGCTTTATCTTTTCTCTCCAGCACAGAAGGTTTCTCTGTGATACACTTCCTCCTCTAGTGACTCCATAATGTTTTCAGTGTGTTTAAGGTCCAGGCCAGGAAATATTACTGACGTCACTGATGACGGCCATCTTGAATTTACCACATGACCTGCTGACCACATTTCTAATCGTATTGTATATTTGAAATGCTCACCCCTGAAAACCCAGGGACCGACACCAAATATATAGCCATATCTCCACCAGACCAGGAAATACGGTTATTTTCCAATAAGAGTAGTTTGCCCGGCAGCCATACTGGATTTAAACACTGATGGTGTACTGCAGTGGCGTCCTACCAACTGGGTCATGTCGGCTGGCGATTATCTTCACAAATTAGTGAAATAAAATCAGCATTTGACCTGATAGGAATCCTACCCAGATAACATTTGAGGTATTTCAGTGGCCATATCAGAAATTTGGTGGCCATATTGAATTGGAGGCAATAGTCAAGATGGCCCCAGAGCATGTCTCAAAGTACCAGAGTCCACTGAGAAAACCTTGACTGAAGAAAAGTGGCAGTTTTTCCTGTGCATCAGAGTTAAATCCTCTGTGTAAGGTTAGTTTAATGTTGAATGTAGCAACTACATTGGTTTCATAGAGGGCAAAGAGTGGGTGTTTCTGAGGGAGCTGGAGTGTAGTGAGGACAGGTACGCCTGGACAGATGGGGACAGGTGAGGAGACGTGAATCTGGACAGGTGAGGACAGCTACACCTGGACAGGTCTTCAGTCCACCATAGTAGAAAAAAGGAGAGACGGTAAAGCAGACACTCACATTCACGTCAAGGAGAAGTTCAGTGTCTGTGAACTGTGAGAGGAAACAGGAGTAATGGATGTAATTTCTTATGGGGGACGGAGCCCTGGACTGGAGGACAGAACCCTGCTGTTTATTAATGTTTCTTATGGGGGACGGAGCCCTGGACTGGAGGACAGAACCCTGCTGTTTATTAATGTTTCTTATGGGGGACGGAGCCCTGGACTGGAGGACAGAACCCTACTGTTTATTAATGTTTATTATGGGGGACGGAGCCCTGGACTGGAGGACAGAACCCTGCTGTTTATTAATGTTTCTTATGGGGGACGGAGCCCTGGACTGGAGGACAGAACCCTACTGTTTATTAATGTTTCTTATCGGGGACGGAGCCTTGGACTGGAGGACAGAACCCTACTGTTTATTAATGTTTCTTATGGGGGACGGAGCCCTGGACTGGAGGACAGAACCCTACTGTTTATTAATGTTTCTTATGGGGGACGGAGCCCTGGACTGGAGGACAGAACCCTACTGTTTATTAATGTTTCCTATGGGGGACGGAGCCCTGGACTGGAGGACAGAACCCTACTGTTTATTAATGTTTCTTATCGGGGACGGAGCTCTAGACTGGAGGACAGAACCCTACTGTTTATTAATGTTTCTTATGGGGGACGGAGCCCTGGACTGGAGGACAGAACCCTACTGTTTATTAATGTTTCTTATTCTTTTTTCTTTTCTACTGACGCGGGGTTGATCCCATGTTTGACCAACTAAACGCTCAAAAACTGTAAAAACAATGTAAAAAATAACCCCCAGAATGCCAAAATGTGCTCTCTTGTGCCACCAAGAAACCCTAAAAGGGCCACCATGGCCTGTAGGAAAGTAAGGAGATCAAACTAAAACTCAACTGGACCAAAGAAAAAATCATGCGCTGATTCCACTGACCTAAATCCAACAGGAAGTCTGCAATCTGCCTTACAAAATAAGATTTTCACCACCAAAAACCGCCCATGCGAAAACGTTATCTTCTCTGAGGGCGAATATCTTCTTGTTGATATACTGCATGTTTTACTCTTGTTATATTTTAATTTGTTTCAGTTTCATGTCACAGTCACGTTTGACGGGAGAGCACTTTGGTCACCTTGACTGTTGTTAAATGTCTTTGTAAATAAATGTTGATTGATTGATTGAGGTTATTTTCTGTTTTCAATCAGATGAAACAACTAAAGTTTTTTCACTTGAAATCATGTTGGAAACACTTCGTCAGTGTAAATCAGTCAGTACACCAGCTCAGCTCAGCCAGAGGAGGAGAAGTCAGTTCTACTGAACAAATAAGCACCACAAGGTTTTTGTTTTTCTGCTGCTCATCGAGAAAATAAGATTTCTGTTCTGAGACAAAAACAATGTTTCCTCTGAAAATAGATTCAACACATTTCCTGAACATTTTAATGCATTGTTGGGTTAAAAAAATACCATCTTTGATTAAAAAATAAGGTTCAATAACTTAAGAAATTTAAGAATAACAGATCGTTTTCAATCTATTTCCGTAGTGGTATCCACAGATTAAAACCTTCCTACACTGTAAAAAGTTAAAACTCAGAAAACGACACAATGACCAATTGTTTCTTTCTGAAATATGAGATTTAGTATTTTAAAATCAGCTCGACTGGTTAACTTTAGGATTTTAGTGAGAGAAGGTAACTTTAAACCTAAAACACACAGTGTGTAGAAAAAGAAGTATTTCCTTTTGGGGCTCTCAGGAGCCTCCGGACTGTTGGTCACCTGACAGCTGAGATGATCTGCTCTGCTCCGACAGGTGGCTGTAGCCAGGATGAGGAGGACACAGCAGGTGTACGCTCTGAAGATTATGAACAAGTGGGACATGCTGAGGCGAGGAGAGGTACACACACACACACACACACACACACACACACACACACACACACACACACACACACACACACACACACACACACACACACACACACACACACACACACAATGACAGAAAACATCCAGTTTATTAGGGGTATTTTTGTTCCCGTGGGTATTATTTGAAGTAGGGATGTCCCGATCTCACTTTTTGGCCCCCGATACCGATCCGATTTTTCAGAATTGAGTATCGGCCGATACCGATACTTTCCCGATCCGATACTTACATTACTATTGCAAAGATACTCAACAGTGTATTTTTGGAGCAACTAAGATGTCTGAAGCTAAAAGTACTATTGGCAGAAGCTTTGTTTAGCTAGAAATTATTGTAAAACTCACTTATTGAATCAGAATTCTTCTCAGAATGACTTAAACATAAATACTCTCAGGCTCCAATGTAACTTCTTTGTGTATTAAATTCCAGTTTACCTTAAAGCAGTATGAGAGGTTTGACCTGAATTGTCACAAAACATTTACATTTCAATGTGAATTATAAATACTTCATTCCACTTCAAAGTGGTAAAACCTGTTTGACAAAGGTACTCTGAACATAGTACTCTCAAAAACGTATTCAGAATATCTCAGTCTCCCTTCAAACTAGAGGAACCTTCTGGGTTCTTTTCTTCACCACATCGCTCCCCTGTGGGGACTGATCCTTTATTTTAAAATCCTTTATTTAAAAGCCGCACCGAAGCAGTAAACTCGGTGCGGCTTTTTCTTTAGTTGTTGTTGTAAACTGAGGGTACATCCACACAACGAAAATTTTTATTTTTTTTTTCTCCCTGGCCTTCTCCCAAAAAACTTTCGTCCACACCTCACTATGAACACGGTACAGTTGACCAAACCACCTGCTGAAGGACCTCGACTGAAGCTTTAGCCAAAAGCTTCACAGTTGAACTGCTCACCTGACCGGTGTGTGTAGTCTGTGTAGTTACTGAGAAGAAACTACGTTTAACTGCATCAAACTGAGAAGATCTAGACAACATGACGAGGAAAAGAAGGAGGATGAGGAAAAAAGATAGCACAGCTTTTATTCTGGAGGAGCAGCTTCCTCCAACACTTATCTGTGACGTCAATCACATGTCAATGACGAAGCAGTCGCATGTAGAAAAATACCCGAATTAGTACCACATACACCAGCAACATCCTGGAGTTCATGGTGTCCAGGACCCGGGAGCTGTGGCAGTACAGGGAGTCAAGGGATCCAGAGGTGGCATCAGCTGGCATTCAGGTGCGAACGGACAGGAAATGGAGGGCGGCCAAAGCTCTGGAGGTGAATGAGTCAAGACTGACAGAAGGCACTGGTGGGGACCATAGCCACAGGGTGGGCAGGAAGTGGCTATTTCCCAGCAACCAGAGTGGACAAGGCCAGAGGGAAAGTGAGGCGACATCTTGTGCAACAGGAGGTTCGGGTAGATGTAGAGGAAGCACGAGCCAGCAGGATGGTAGGGAAGGGACAGCAAGGAGCATGGACTGAATGGGACAATGCTCTATTATTATTATTATTGTTAGTTTATTTAAAATGGGACAGTGCAAATTTATAAAACACATGATTACACATGGTTAAAAAAGCCAGAATTAGCCAGAAGGCTAGTTTTCATCTGTAGTCCCCTGGCCATGATGTAAAAAAGGCAATTTAAATGTACATTTAAAAGTAAGGAGTGAGAGTTAAAAAAAAAAAAAAAAAACACAATACATGTACAATATAATACAAAATACATATGCAGACACTTACTACAATTAAGAAGAAATACAACATCACAACATAACATTTTATCACAACATCAAAACATCACAACAGGCTTATCTTTTAGTGTACTACAGCATAACATCGCCTGGTCCAACATCTGGAAGGCAGACTTCTACTGCATCAGGTTTTTGGTCCAAGTGTTGTAAGACATCCTACCAAGTCCAGCCAACCTTCACATCTTGGGCAAAATAGAAACACCTTCCAGTCCCCAATGCTCAGGCCGGGAATCACCATGAATGAGCTCTTGGAGATGGACGCTATCGCTGGCGCCATGACCAGGTGCTCAGAGCAGTTGCTGACGATATAGCCACTTCCAGTAATACCCTCAAGTGCCTCCAGAAGTTAAAGGCCATCATGTTTCACATAGCTGGAGAGAACCCCAACCCACAACCTCGGGCAAAGTCTGGCCTCCTCACCTCCGCCACCGACTGGCAACTGGAAGTGGACCTTGGAAAGCAGCTGAGGTTCCCTGCCAGCGGATCATCATCATGACTGCGACCAGATGTGATCATTCTGTCCGAGTTCACCAAGCAGCTGATCTTTCTGGAGCTCACAGGGCCTTGGGAAGAGCGCATGGACAAGGCCAATGAGAGGAAACGTGCCAAGTACCAGGAGCTGGTGGATGAGTGTAGGAGGCAAGGGTGGAGGACCTGGTGTGAACCCCTGCAGGTGGGCTGCCCTGGATTTGCAGGGCGGTCACTCTGCAAAGTGCTCATGCTGTTAGTCCTCACTGGAGATGCAAAGAGAGAGGCCATAACATCCACTTCAGAAGCCACAGAGAAAGAAACAAGTTGGCTCTGGATCAAGAGGGCAGAGCCGTGGACAAACACCGCTGGGACACAGGCTGTGGTCTGATCAACCTTGGTAGGGTCGCCTGGGCGATGGTGTCTGATGGTGAAAGACCTGAAACACCCGATGACCCTAGGTTACATCACTAATGATGTTTCCCAGTGTGTCTAGTTGATTTAGCTTTCACCATGAATGAGACCTGGGTCTGGTGGGAAAACATTTGAATTGGAGCTTTGACACAAACGCAAAACAGGTTGATCTGAATCACTGTGAGCAGAAAATCTGAATTGGGTCTCATTTCCCTGCAGTGTGAACGAGGCCTTGGACTCCCTGTGTTCCCACTTGGTTCTGTCCTCAGTTGTTGTTCTTTCGTTTCCCAGACAGCATGTTACCAAGAGGAGAGGGAAGTGTTACTGCGAGGAGACAGACGCTGGATCACAGAGCTGCACTACGCCTTTCAGGACGACAACTATCTGGTATGTCTGTACGTGCTTTATCACTTAGAAGTCCTGAAGCATGCTGTATTTAGCTGACTACTGCAATACATACTCTTCTTCCATAGTACCTGGTGATGGACTATTATGTAGGCGGAGACCTGCTGACTTTGCTTAGTAAGTTTGGAGACCGGATCCCAGAGGACATGGCTCAGTTCTACCTGGCTGAGATGATCATGGCCATCGAGTCTGTTCACAGACTAGGCTATGTACACAGGTAAACATTAATGTCTCAAAAAATCTGTCTTTTATTTACAAGAATCCGTCTGAATAACACCAACTGACTGCACCATTTTGCACAGCAACTGGATGATCTGTTGTAGAAACGTGTCAAATGACCTCATCGAAGGTATAGGGTGGACTTGTGGTTATCAAAATTCTTTCAGCGGAGAACATGAAGATCTCTCCATGCTTCTCCACCATGACCAACCTGGACAGTCCAGAGGAAACATGTGTCCTCTAGAGCCGAGGTGGACATTCCTGGTCCTCGAGTCCTGCAGGTTTTCAATGTTTCCTGCTCAATCACACCCCAATTTAATCGGTGTATCATGATAAAGCTTTTCAGAAAGCCTAACGAGCCAGTCGTTTTTATCGGGTGTGTTGAAGTGAGGGCACATTGGAACCATGCAGGACTGTGGCCCCCGAGGAGAAGTAGCGCCCCCCCCCCGCGTGGGAAACGTGAACTCCCTGCTGAACAAGATCCATGAACTGGCTGCACTGGTGAAGAATGTGAAGATCTACAGGAAGTGTAGTATGTTGTGCTTCACTGAAACCACGTTGAACTACTCGGCTACGCCACAGTCCGAGCCGACAGACACTAAAGCCTGCCGGAAGCAGGAGGGATGAGGACTCTCTCCGTGAACAAGAGGTGGTGTAAGCCAGGGAATGTACACATTAAAATGACCTTGTGCTGTAGGGATGTAGAACTCTTGGCCCCTACTATCTCCCACAGGAGTTCGGACACGCCATCGCCCTGTGTTCCTACATTCCACCTCGAGCTAATGCTGAGGCAGCCTGTGACGTCATCCACTTAACGGTGGCGGGTCTACAATCGCGACACCCTGAGGCCGTTCTGCTAACATCCAGAGACTTTAATCATATCAATCTGGACCTGACACTCCCTGAGTCACCCAGGATGTGGACTGCAACACCAGGGGGAACAGAACAATTGACCTGCTGCAGGCAAATGTTAAAGATGCATACAGCCCCTCCCCACTGCCTGCTCTGGGTAAAGCAGACCACAATCTAGTCCTGCTGCAACCTCACTACATCCCGAGAGTGAGGAGGCTCCCAAAAACAACCCCATCAATCAGGAAGTAGTCTCCGGGTGCAGAGCCGGCTCTGAGAGACTGCCTTAAGACAACGGACTGGGATGTACTGCAGGACAAGAGAGCGCAATGACTTGATGCGTCCACCAGGTGGACGTCGAGGGATTGCGATGACCCACGCGACCAGTAGAGGCTTTTGACTCGCTCTTTCTGGGGCGGTTGCTTAGCGGCCAGATAAACAAGATGCCAGTCGCGCGCGCATGTACGAGTGACGCGGTCTCACCTACTCCCGTAATGACTGGGCGGCTTTGTCGGCCCGGTTCTGAGTGCTGGAGTTCTAACTGGATGTCGGAACATGCAGCCAGAACTGTGGTGATCATGCGGATGTGGTTTAGCTGCATCAGTTAGCAGTTTGGTTGCTAAATGTGGCTGTGTGTGTGTGTGTGTGTGTGTGTGTGTGTGTGTGTGTGTGTGTGTGTGTGTGTGTGTGTGTGTGTGTGTGTGTGTGTGTGAGCTTATCTTGATCAGATAAGACGAGCGGCGGCAGGTGAGTGAAGGAGGGAGAGAGAGAGAGAGAGAGAGAGGGGGGAGAAGAGACACAGAGATCCCAGTGGGCTTGGAGCTCACTTGGACCTCTGGTTCTGAGGTGAAAAACTTGAGTCTCGAACTTGCGATGGTGGCGTGAACATCGCATTCACCCCACCATCGCAAGTTCACACATGGGTAAACTGCATCTTCGTGCAGCTGCGGC
Organism: Lipophrys pholis; assembly: GCF_963383615.2. Taxonomy (NCBI): domain Eukaryota; kingdom Metazoa; phylum Chordata; class Actinopteri; order Blenniiformes; family Blenniidae; genus Lipophrys; species Lipophrys pholis. Next base: position 26,348,179 of record NC_137634.1, on the reverse strand, counting down.
CTTATCAGCGGAACGTTAAACTGATCTAACAAGGCTGCCCATACAAAACTCTCTGACTTGGTCGTTGTGTTTTTTAGCACCGTTCGTGGGGCTGTGCGGTGCTGTGCTGTGCTGTGCGGTGCTGTGCGGTTCTGTGAGGCCGCGCTAACTTGTCCGTTACCGAGTCTGAATTCGGCGTCCTGAAATCAGAGGCCTTCCTCAGCTGCAGAAGTGGAGCGCTGTGCAGCTGGAGGGGAGAGAAGCCGGGCTTGAGCTCCAGAGATCAAAGCAAAAAGGGGAAAGAGAAGAAGTATTCCAAACTGTGTCCTGCCCGTCCAGCGGGCTGAACCTGGGCTTGGTCCTATGGTTCCACTTTTGTGCTCTCTCTTCCGTCCCGAGGCAGCAGAGACGAGTGTCCCTCTCGGTGGCTGGGATGAGAAGCCAGGAGCAGTTGGTTGGGAGGGAGTTTCACCAAGTTTGAACTTTGGACCCCTGCGGAGTCCGGGGTCGGTTCGACCAATGAGTGGCTGGCGGCTACGAGCTCTGCATTCGCTGCACAGTTTCTATTGGTTCCCAACCTGGGGATTGCGGCCCTCCTAGGGTCGCTGCCTTCCTCCCTGCTGTTTTATGGCCTGTTCACTGTTCCTGGTGTCTCTCCTCTGGGCGAGAAACTGCTGGAGGAGTTGAATGGAGTCTTGAGCCCAACACCACAAAGTGTTGTCTTTGTGTGAAGGTTGTTGTCTGCCAACTGGACCAGAAGGAAGGTAGTGCTGAATAGCAGTGTTATTCTTGATTTATATATCAAGAGGGTTTGGCAGCTCCCAGTGTAGTCTATACAGCGAGACACGACTCCAAATGGCTTTGACTGTTGAAGGTTGCCGACCCCTGGTCTGACCTGCCGGTCCTGACAAATTTAGCTTTTATGTGGAATGGAAATAACAATAAAGACCTTGAGCCAGTGTTCCCCAATTCTGGGCCTGGAGGGTCGGTGTGCTGCAGGTTTTAGCTCCTCCCAGCTTCAGCACACCTCAATCTGATGATGATGTCATCGTCAAACTTGTAAAAAAGCCAAGTAACGAGGCCCTTATTGCATTCAGGTGTGTTGACCTGGGAGAGAACTAAAACCTGCAGGCCCAGAATTAAGGACCCCTGCCTTGAGCCTTGATCAAATAGAAATATCACTGTTTACCTGCACTGTCTCTTCAACAGCAATAACTTCAAATGAAACGTATCATTTCTTTGATTGAAGCTTTGGGTTTTCCTCACACATGCAGCTTTTTTACCAGATGTCTGCTCTGGATTTACTGAGCGTCACACATCACCAGAGATCCCTGACCTGACGGAGCCTGCTGGTCAACTTTTCTGCAGAAAACTGACTTTCAATCTGCACTTTGTTTGTTTTTACATTATTTCCAACAGAGACATCAAACCTGACAATATCCTGCTGACAGCTGATGGACATGTGAGACTCGGGGACTTCGGCTCATGTCTCAGGCTTCTTGAGGATGGAATGGTAAAAGTTGACAACATCCTTAGTTCTAGAAATATATACTGCAATATATATATATATATATATATATATATATATATATATATAAAACCATTGACAAGGTTAGAAATAATTATATTTATTTGAAATAATAATTTTTTCCTTCAAACTTTGCTTTCGTCAAAGAATCCTCCATTTGCAGTAATCCCAGCATTGCAGTACTTTGGCATTCTAGCTGTTAATTTGTTGAGGTAATCTGGAGGAATTTCACCCCACACTACTAGAAGCTCCTCCCACAAGTTGGACTGGCTGGATGGACACTTCTTGCGTCCCATACGGTCAAGCTGCTCCCACAACAGCTCAATGGGGTTTAGAAGTAGTGACGGCGCTGGCCACTCCATTACAGATAGAATACCAGCTGCCTGCTTCTTCTCTAAATACTTCTCCACCCTCTGGAGGTGCTTTGGCTCATTGTCCTGTTGGAGGATGAAACTGGCTCCAACCAAGGGCTGTCCACAGGGGACGGCATGGTGCTGTAACATGGAGTGATAGCCTTCCTTATTCAAAACCCCTTTTCCCCTGAACAAACCTCCCACCTTACCAGGACCACAGCAACCCCACACCATCACCTTACCCCACCTTGCTTGACAGACGGTACTTCTCTTCTTGCTCAGTTGTGCAGCGGGCCTCCCACTTCTCTTCTTACTCTGGTTAGAGCCTGTTTGTGCTGTTCTCTGAAGGGAGTAGGACACACCGTTGTAGGAAATCTTCAGTTTCTTGGCAATGGAATAGCCTTCATTTCTAAGAACAAGAATTGACTGTCGAGTTTCACATGAAAGTTATTTTTCTGGCCATTTGGAGTCTGAATCCACCCCACAAATGTGATGCTCCAGATACTCAAGCTGCTCAAAGGAAGGTCAGTTTTATAGCTTCTCTAAGCAGCTAAACTGTTTTCAGCTGTGCTAACATGATTGCTCAAGGGTTTTCTAATCGTCCATCAGCCTTCTGACACAACGAGCAAACACTTTGTACCATTAGAACACTGGAGGGACAGTTGCTGGAAATGGGCCTCTATACACCTATGTAGATATTGCACCAACAACCAGACATTTGCAGCTAGAATTGTTATTTACCACGTTAACAATGTATAGAGTGTATTTCTGATTCTGAAGTATCTTCATTGAAAAAAACTCTGCTTTTCTTTCAAAAATAAGGACATTTCTAAGTGACCCCAAACTGTTGAATGGTAGTGTGTGTATATATATATATAATTCTTATAATTCTAAGTTCATATTGTTGTGTTTAATTGCAGGTGCATTCATCCCTGGCAGTTGGGACCCCAGACTATTTGTCTCCAGAGATTTTGAGAGCAGTGGAGGACAGTGGAGGTTACGGTACTGAGTGTGACTGGTGGGCTCTGGGTATCTGCGCCTATGAGATGCTGTTTGGGATGACACCGTTCTATGCAGATTCCATCTCTGAAACCTACGCCAAGATCATTCACTTTGAGGTACATCAACACCCTGAAAACTCCTAATAACAGCTGATTAGGCCCAAACATGATCAAACAATATGAAGTACCAATGTGTTTTTACGTACTGGATAAGTCACAGACTGCTGAGCCCTCAACACACTAACAGTATAACCATATATTAAAATAAAGAGAAGAAAAATCTTTTATAATAGCATGTACTATATTTACCTTGGTGTTCACATCACATCAAACACTTCCATTTTCTACTTCAAGGTCAATGAGGTCCAGCAGGACGACATTGTGATTATGATTAAAGACATTCTGGCCAGTCCCGCGCTGAGCTGTAGCGACCAAAATAGAGTTTCACACATCACTGTGGAGGAAAATATCAATAATCCTAAACAGTCAAACCTGAGGAGTAGCCAGGTGTGTGTGTGTGTGTGTGTGTGTGTGTGTGTGTGTGTGTGTGTGTGTGTGTGTGTGTGTGTGTGTGTGTGTGTGTGTGTGTGTGTGTGTGTGTGTATATATATATACCACTTACTTGCCTGTAGGGTTGCCAACTTTCCCACGAGCAAATACAGGACAGGAGTTTTGGACCGGTGGTCAGTGCCTCCACAATGTGGATTAGCATTATCACGACACTGACATCTTTTCATTCACTGGTATATACGACCTTGGAAAAGTATTGACAGCAAATACCATTTATTAGTGATGGCCACTACTTTTTTGATAATCCTGTCATGAAAAAACATTTCAACCCAAGATTAACTGGACCTTCAAATGAATATCACAAATAAACACACAACCTTCACACACAGGCGTTTCTCAGGCGTGATTCAGGAGGAAGTTTGACTCACCATTCACTTCTTCCATGGATTCTTTTTGCTGCTCCTGGTGGATTCCAACAGTCCTTTGTCCTTTTGCACATCCCAGAAGAAATCTTTGCATGGCCAGTCACAGTTCACGGAGATCTGAAGTTCATTTTTGATCATCTCAGTGCTGCACTTGTTTCTGGAGTCCATCAGAGAAAAGGTCCTCTCAGTGAAGACATTGAGCCTGGCACACTGAGGACAAATGGAACCATCCTGAACATGCTGGGCAGGTTGGACTTTCCTAAGTTTTGGAAAACAGCCATCTTCTCATTTGTGCTTTTTCTGGTATCCTGTCTGGATTTCTGAATTTCCTCCCGGCTCACACAGAATTCTTCGTACAGTTGATCCATCCTGACGGTGTCTTTCAGTGTGAGGACAGCCAGCACCTCCTTCAGGTCAGTGAAGCAGAGCTCCTCATACAGTCGGAGGTTTCAGTTTCACCACAACATTTCCTCAAGAAAAGTCAAAGCACTTGTCAATGTAAGTGATGACAAGACCTGGACCTGTCTGGACCTGGACCTGCCTGGACCTGGACCTGCCTGGACCTCTGTGCTGGAAGCCATTTGTCCAGGAGTTGTTTGGTCTGATTTGGTTTGTTTCCACATCGTCATCTTAACTTTGAACTTCTGGATTTCTTCTAAACTTCTGTGATGCGAAGCTTCGTTTCCTCCAGTTTTTTCACAAGTTGGTCAAAGACGCGTCCCACATTGTGGAAGAAGCACAGGTAAGTCTCAGCTGCTTCAGTTTGTTCTTCATCCTCAATAATCTGCTTTAGTACTCGAGGACAGAAGTCACCAAGGGACCTAAAGGACGCAGTCAGAGCAGGCCAGCTTCGGTCGGTCAACAGCTGGATGAAGAAAGAGACATCTGGTGCAAACGTGACGCAGGATTTCACGCCTTTCAATGTCAACAAAGTCAAACAATGTCCACAGTTCTTCTCTTCTTGAAGCAGACACTGAGAAGTGGCTGTGGATCTTCAACACGATTGTCTCTATCCATGGACAGCTGATCACAGGCATGCTCTGTGATGAGCGTGATGTTCACGTGATGTAGTGTGATGAGCTGTGTGAGCTGGACAATCAGCTTTCACAATACCATCATTTGCCTCTTTCAATAACTGCTAAACAGAGTTGTGTTCTCCAGAGTTGACATTAGCATTACCTGCTGCAGAAGAGGTGATGTCTCTGATGGCCAGCCCCCATCTTCCCAGACAGTTCATTAATGCTATGTGAATGCCAATAGCAGTCTCATCACTGTCTTCATAAAAGACCAGCAACTTGCACTGAACTCCTTCAGACAGAGAAACACCAGACACACACTGGAGACATGGTTCTATTTCCTTGTTCCAGGCATCAGATGCAACTGAGAAATAAACAGGTTCACCTTCAGTTGAGGGGAGATTGTCCAAGATGTCCCGCACAGTCTTTGGTCCCAAAACATTGATAGTGATCATCTCAGCATTAGTTGGTCTCATGTGCATCTTCTTCACAACGTTTGAATCATTGAACAGCGCTGTGGAGCTTAACGAGACAGTCGGTGCTGTGGAGCTTAACGGGACAGTCGGTGCTGTGGAGCTTAACGGGACAGTCGGTGCTGTGGAGCTTAACGGGACAGTCGGTGCTGTGGAGCTTAACGGGACAGTCGGTGCTGTGGAGCTTAACGAGACAGTCGGTGCTGTGGAGCTTAACGAGACAGTCGGTGCAGTGGAGCTTAACGGGACAGTCGGTCCTGTGGAGATTAACGAGACAGTCGGTGCTGTGGAGCTTAAGGAGACAGTCGGTGCAGTGGAGTTTAATGAGACAGTCGGTGCTGTGGAGCTTAATGAGACAGTCGGTGCTGTGGAGCTTAAGGAGACAGTCGGTACAGTGGAGCTTAACGGGACAGTCGGTGCTGTGGAACTTAACGAGACAGTCGGTGCTTAACGAGAGAGTCGGTGCTGTGGAGCTTAACGAGACAGTCGGTGCTGTGGAGCTTAACGAGACAGTTGGTGCTTAACGAGACAGTCGGTGCTGTGGAGCTTAACGAGACAGTCGGTGCTGTGGAACTTAACGAGACAGTCGGTGCTTAACGAGAGAGTCGGTGCTGTGGAGCTTAACGAGACAGTCGGTGCTTAACGAGACAGTCGGTGCTGTGGAGCTTAACGAGACAGTCGGTGCTGTGGAACTTAACGAGACAGTCGGTGCTTAACGAGAGAGTCGGTGCTGTGGAGCTTAACGAGACAGTCGGTGCTTAACGAGAGAGTCGGTGCTGTGGAACTTAACGAGACAGTCGGTGCTTAACGAGAGAGTCGGTGCTGTGGAGCTTAACGAGACAGTTGGTGCTTAACGAGACAGTCGGTGCTGTTGTAGCTGAGTCTGTGTATAACGGTATGGTCGGCATACGCGGCTTCACCTGCAGCAACCTGGTCATTGGCTGCTGTCGATGTGGTAAAGAACTCACTAGTACTGCTGGAACCTTTAGCTACTGGGACCTTCTTGTGCATTTCTGTGGTCTCACGTTGAGTCCGGTCATTTTCACCTCCATGGTCAATAGAAAAATCGAAAAGCTTTTGTCTCCGCTGGCTGGTTTTACCCACGTCTGTTTTGCCTCCCACTGCTTGTTGAAGCTGCAAAGTCTTTTTTTCTTAGCTGGTTTGTCCACAGTGGAACTCCAGTACCACAGCCCTGTATCACACACATCAACGTTTCTATTTACAGGAATTGCATCGAGTGTCTTACCGTAGCAAATGGGAAATGAGTACCATCTAGTGGTTGGAGTACAAGAGCGCAGTCAATATATGGGACAAACTTAAATAGGCCAAAATACTGGATGTCCTGGCTAAAACGGGACAGGTGGCAACCCTACTTTACCTATGATGGATGGATGGATGGATGATGGATGGATGGATGGATGGATGGATGGATGGATGGATGGATGGATGAGCGCAGTAGAATGACAACTAACTATCCTGCTATATCAAACTATATTGATAACTATAACTACATATGTTTTAAAAAAGGCTCTGCTCTGCAGACAAATCAAAATAATGTTCTTTGTTGTGGTCCTTAGGATCATTTTGAGTTTCCTCCCTCTGGGCCAAAGATTTCAGAGAAGGCTCGCTCTTTCATCACTGGACTCATCTGTGAGAGAGAAGTCCGGCTGGGAAAGAAAGGAATGAGTGACTTCAGGACTCACCTCTTCTTCTGTGGGCTGGACTGGGGCGCCCTGCATCAACTCCCGGCTCCCTTCAGGCCTGACGTTTCTAACCCAACCGACACATCCAACTTTGACATCCTGGATGATAGCCTCAGTGAGATGGTAGTATTTAAACAGAAGGACCAATCATGTTCTGGGTCGCCAGCCCTTTCTTATTTAATGCTTCCATTTCTGGTATTTTCAGGCCTGTACCTGCTTGAAGTTTTATTCAAAGCATTTTGGCTTCTTATTAAAAAACTGACGCTTTCAACAACATCCTTATAAAACAGACACAAAAAGATAGAAATGTGATGTTTGTCGGACTATGTCTTTGTTGCAACAATGCTTCCTGGTAATAAATCTTACGCCTTTGGGAAAATCTAATTATTTCCATTTTCAATGGTGCCACATTTGTAAGAAACATGGATTTGTGGGATGAGCAGCAGCAGAGCTGAATATATTGCTTGAATCTCGAGATGGGCTGTTGCACGGTATTGAGCTCTTTCCATCTTCACCACTCGTGGATTCTGGATGCAGTCTCTGATAGGGACAGGAATCGAAAACTGGTTCTAGTTGAGAACCAGTTCCCAGTATTTCAATTCCTTCGAATTGTTTGACAAATTTGCAAACGATTCCGTGGCCGATTTCAGTGGGTGCGAAAGACATCTTACGCTACATGCGTGGCAATGTCATTCACCAATGCAGCCAGCAGGAAACATGGCGGACAAGCGGCAAGAACATGTGAAGTTTTGTTACATTTCAGGAGAACGGACGACAGGGCAACTTGAAAAACGTACAAAGTGGATATTTCATCATAGCGAGAAAATACGACCAGTGAGCAGAAACATTGGCAGACAACAGCGACGACTTTGAATGAATGTCACGTTTCGATCTGCTCCCAGCGGCAGTAGCAACAATAGCAACATTAGCAGGTCCTCTGCTGGTAATACTGCAGCTTGTATTTCCAAATGAGAATCTCTAATAGAAATGATAAAGAACCGAATCATTAAGCAGAGTGAAAATGGAATTGTAAGAATCTCATCAATTCTCATCACTCGTCTCTGATAAACCAGTTCTGTGGGAGCAGTGTGGTCACTTTGGAATAAAGAGTTTAGTGCCACACTGTGGAGATATGGGATTGTTGCAGGTAGCTGAATTTCTGTATTAAGATTGCCTTAAATGGTTTTTGATGATGCTGCTCAACATCATCACAATGTCCAATGGTTGGCCATAATGTCCTACAAACTGTAAGGTCTCTGTGGGGGCTTTTCCACCAGAAAGAACCAGGTTCTAGTTCTGGTCCAGGGCCAGACTCAGCACCAGTTCTTTGTCTTTCCACTACCAAAGCCCCGGCCTATCAGGGGCTAAACTGCTGCTACGCTGGCCCCACTTCGTTGCTGGACCAAAGAGGAGCCAGACTGGGGCCTGACGCATCATCAGCTGGGGGCGGAGTTATCTCTGGAGGTATCTCTGGAGGTATATCTGGAGGTATCTCTGGAGTTATCTCTGGAGTTATCTCTGGAGGTATCTCTTGAGGTATCTCTGGAGTTATCTCTGGAGGTATCTCTTGAGGTATCTCTTGAGGTATCTCTGGAGTTATCTCTGGAGGTATCTCTGGAGTTATCTCTGGAGTTATCTCTGGAGGTATCGCTCCCTACAAGGCGGAGGCGAGACTGTACCGGCTTTCTGAAAACTACAGCGAACACGGAGCCCCAGAGTGGTTATAGAGAAAAATATAAAGATAATGCGTGGGAACGATATAATAAGTCGTTCCCTGAAGTTAATAATACGAGGGAACGGGATTATTTAATCCGCGTTCGCGGAGCCGCGGCTGTCGAGATGCTGCAGAGCTCCACCTGTCAGTCCGCTACGTCGGATTTAATCTAGAAGCAGTTTTCCATTGTCGTATATATTTCACACTTTTCATGGTAACATTATTCTAACTAACGTCACGTCCAGGTCTTGTTTCACCTTCTGACCGCAGGCTGAGGAGCTGCAGCCGCTGAGCAAGGCAGTGTGAGGCTGCAGGGGGCGCTCCGCTCCGAGACGCTCCAATAGTATTTTCTACCCACAGAACTTCTTTATAATGAATACTTTCGTTCATCAGTAACTAAAAAACAAACTACAAACTACTGTAAATCAAAGTTGGAGTTTTTAGACATAAAATGAGTCTTTTAATGGCTTCATGTGAAAGAGAACTTTAATCAGAGTGTTTACGGAGGTTGCCATGGAAACGGCTGTAGAGCTTCGTTCTATCATTCTACACCTCCATTCTTCCATGGTGAAGCTTTTGATTCAGACACGTCCAGAAATAAAGTGAAAGGAGCAGAAATTCACTATGGAATGCCCAAATGTTGAAGAATAAGACCCAAACTCATTCACGCATTATTTTGTTTCCCTCTATGTCCACTCTGGGGCTCTGGACTAAAGCAAGACGGACGTGAAAAAACACCAATAGAGACAAGAAGAGACGTAATGTTTTCTGGCTCTTTGGTGCATCTGAGGTTCAGGTCAGACTAGATGGAGCGACCCGGACTAAACCACTGGTTTGGATCCATCTGCATGCGTCACTGCAAATCTGAACAATGATGCCAAGATGGGGAGGAAATGGTCTTCTAAGTCAACCTGGAGGCTTTTAATAATGGCTTGGATTTATATACCACTTTTTTTCAAGGTGACTCAAAGCGCGTACAGAGACCATTATTCATTCACATCAGTGGTGGTAAGCTACGATGTAGCCACAGCTGCCCGTCGCTGCCATTTTGCCACAACAGCCTCCGACCACCGCAATGTGTGTATAGTGCCTTGCCCGACTTGGATATAGTGGGATTTGAACTGCCAACCCTCCGGTTAATGGACGAAGAGGCTCTACCACTGAGCCACAATAGCCCAAGGTTCTTGTAACAGAACCTTACATAGTCAGCCACTATTTCTCCAGCTGCCCACCGCAGCCGGAGAAATAGTGCCAGGGCATTTCTGGAACCCGAAACAAAACAAGAACTGAAGCCAAAGCAATTCAAAGCTGTTTGTCTTTGGCAGAGAAGTTTTAGCAGCTTTTTTACATCCCACAGCCTCGGCTCCACTGCCCTTCCCTCAGATGCATTTTCCTGACAATGTGACACCATTTGAATCACACTGTGTAATGGTAAAGGAAACTTTGTTACAGCAAGGAAATACTCTACCAAACACAAGTTTACTTGAGTATAGTATGCTTACTATTGCACGGCTTGTTTATTTTTCCCTGTTTCTGCACCAACCTGAAGTTCTCCAGCGCCCCTAAGAGGAGGCATGGTTAACACTGTGAAGCCCACTGCTGACTAATGGAGACCAGCTGGTTGGTGTCTGTGTCACAGCTGCTATCTGGTGTCTTTTGCAGGAAACACTGTCTGATGTCATGGACAGAGCTCCAATCGGAGTACACTTAGCTTTTGTAGGATACTCTTACACTGCTACCAGGTAAAATAGTTCAAAGATTAAAAGTGTGTTAACTCAATTAATTTGTACATGCAGTTCCTCTGAGTATTGGAAAAAACTGACAAGCTTGTTGTAGTCAGACAGGTGCTATCGACCACAGTGAAGACATCATGATGCAGATTGACCACACACGGCTCATGGAGTGTGACCCTGACTGTGCAATAGAGAAGCTGGTGAGGAATCATCCCAACCATAGAATTGTCTATTTTCAGGTGTTTGTGTTCCCGGTGTCAGTGGATTCTATAAACCACACGACTGTCTGTACCGATTCAGAGCCAGCTGTGGCAGCGAGCTGACTCCGTCCCTGTCTTGTTGGAGCACCCACTGTCTCTGGAGGAGGGTCTGGCCATGTCCACACTCACCACCGAGGAGGAGGAGGGTCTGACCATGTCCACACTCACCACCGAGGAGGAGGAGGAGGAGGGTCTGACCATGTCCACACTCACCACCGAGGAGGAGGAGAAGGAGGAGGAGGGTCTGACCATGTCCACACTCACCACCGAGGAGGAGGAGAAGGAGGAGGAGGGTCCGGCCATGTCCACACTCACCACCGAGGAGGAGGAGGAGGAGAAGGAGGAGGAGGAGGAGGAGGAGGAGGAGGAGGAGGAGGTTCCGGCCATGTCCACACTCACCACCGGGGAGGAGGAGAAGGAGGAGGAGAAGGAGGAGGAGGGTCCGGCCATGTCCACACTCACCACCGAGGAGGAGGAGGAGGAGAAGGAGGAGGAGGAGGAGGAGGAGGAGGTTCCGGCCATGTCCACACTCACCACCGGGGAGGAGGAGAAGGAGGAGGAGGAGGAGGAGGAGGAGGAGGAGGAGGAGGAGGAGGAGGAGGAGGGTCCGGCCATGTCCACACTCACCACCACGGAGGAGGAGGAGGAGAAGGAGGAGGAGGAGGAGGGTCTGGCCAGGTCCACACTCACTACCGAGGAGGAGAAGGAGGAGGAGGAGGAGGAGGAGGAGGAGGAGGAGGAGGGCCCGGCCATGTCCACACTCACCACCGAGGAGGAGGAAGAGGGGGAGGAGGAGGAGGGTCCGGCCATGTCCACACTCACCACCGAGGAGGAGGGTCTGGCCAGGTCCACACTCACTACCGAGGAGGAGAAGGTGGAGGAGGAGGAGGAGGAGGAAGAGGAGGAGGAGAAGGAGGAGAAGGAGGAGGAGGGTCCGGCCATGTCCACACTCACAACCGAGGAGGAGGAAGAGGGGGAGGAGGAGGAGGAGGGTCCGGCCATGTCCACTCTCACCACCGAGGAGGAGGAAGAGGGGGAGGAGGAGGAGGAGGGTCCGGCCATGTCCACTCTCACCACCACGGAGGAGGAGGAGGAGGAAGAGAAAGACCAAGGCTCAGGACCTGATGTCAACTTGCAGAGGTATGAGCCAACACATTCATCTGTGCCTTTCATTATTATTTTTGTCATCTCTCAATCAGAAGGGGTGTGTGTATGTGTGTGTGTGTGTGTGTGTGTGTGTGTGTGTGTGTGTGTGTGTGTGTGTGTGTGTGTGTGTGTGTGTGTGTGTGAGCGAGAGAGAGAGACAGAGATTTTTTGATATTTAATCAACCTTTATTTATTTTTCTGAAAACCCATATTGCCATGTTTTCACCAGTAACAAACAAAAGCCAGTTCAGAGTAAAAAATCAACACTTCCTGTTAAATAAAGTGCTGAACTCCAGTCCTCCTCCACCACAGAGCAGATGATGTTCTTATAACACCACCTCTCATTAAAACTCTCCAGGTCCTTCATTTCTTTAAAAAAGTTCAATTCCACCCAGCCTGGCACCCTCACCAAAGATAAAAACATTGTGAGCTGGTCCCGGTCCACCCCCTGCTGAGCCTTGTGCTTCCTGCTCACAGACATCGCCATCTTGGCTTCACCCAGCAGGAACTTCTGCAGGGGGTACTTCCTGGCCTCCCTCCTCCTGTACCCAGCTCCAAAGATAAAAACCTGCTCTGACCAAGTTTTGTTAAAAGAAGAGAAGAACATTTTTAAAACAGCGAACAAAGCTGTGAATCTTTGACATTTTAAAAAACGGTGAATAGCCTCTTCTTCGTCACAAAAAGGACACGACACAGTGGGATTCATCTTGTTCACCAGGCTGTTGACAGCCACCGCACCATGAAGGATCCTCCACTGTCGATCCCAGTGGCGGGCCGTCAGGGCCTTCAAGGCCTTCAAGGCCTTCTCTCCCTTCAGACTGAGGGGCTCTGCAGGCCACACAGTGCCACATAGTGGAGGCCACCAGGTTGTTGATTACTGACGTTCTCCCCCTAAAAGCCGTCTTTGGCAGTAACCACCTCCACTTGTTAAGCTTGGCCTGTATCTTTTCTTTTAACCCCTCCCAGTTTTCCCCCATAAAAGCTTCCTCTCCCAGGCACACCCTGTCCTGGTCCCAATCAGGTATAGTGTTCTGGTCCAGATGAGCTGATCGGTGATCCCACGAGCATTTTCCTCTAATTCTCCAACTCTACTGGTAAAAATCTGATCCAAGAAGCAAAAATCAGATGAGAAGCTGGACTTGGATGCAAACGAGTTTTATTCCCAAAACAGGCAAAACTCAGAGTCTCCGACCGGTCAAAGGCTGGTTTGTACAGAGCTTGACCTCTTCTTTTATTCTCTTCTCTGGTCCTGCCTTTATTATTTTTTTTGAATGCCCATCATACGCTTGAATCTAATTGTGTCCTCAAAAGTCCCCTCTGCACAGCCCCTCCCCCGGGTTTTTACCTTGTTTGGGAGTTTTAATGGTGTCGTATTGTTAACAATCTGCCTCTAGGTCATCTTGACCCACCTTCAGCTTTTGGCACTGCTTATGACACGATTAGAACCATTAATAGAGCGTTCCATTTTTTTAAAACACTTGTGTATGTATAACAAAAGACAGCTATGCCAAATAAACATAACATGAGTGCAGCCCAGACATGCAGCTGCGCGCTCACTCTCTTAACTCAGGTATTTAATAGATCTGCTTAGCCTCTACTACACACGCTGGAATGTCTCTAGACACTTTCTACATGAGCCATTAGAATTTCCTCCTCTACACTGCTACATGCATAGCTTCTATGATTGTTTCCTCTACAACCCCCAGATATTTAACCCCTCCTCTCCTCCACAATAATCCGGCTGGTAATGTTGGTAGACCCTCGGTCCATCCCCCCACTGCCAGTGCTTCACTCTTTCCCCAGTTGACCTTTGCCCCCATCAGTAAATTAAAAACTCTACACATTTGTTTAAAAGGTCAACGTCGTCTTGCTTGGATGTTAAAACAATGATATCATCAGCATATGCAGATAAAACCTGCTGACAGAGGAGCGAATATTGTGGAGCAGCGGTTCAATGGACAGACTGTAGAGCATACCTGAGAGAGCAGAGGTTCAATGGACAGACTGTAGAGCATACCTGAGAGAGCAGAGGTTCAATGGACAGACAGTAGAGCATACCTGAGAGAGCAGAGGTTCAATGGACAGGGTGTAGAGCATACCTGAGAGAGCAGGGGTTCAAAGGACAGACAGTAGAGCATACCTGAGAGAGCAGAGGTTCAATGGACAGACTGTAGAGCATACCCGAGAGAGCAGAGGTTCAATGGACAGACTGTAGAGCATACCCGAGAGAGCAGAGGTTCAATGGACAGACAGTAGAGCATATCTGAGAGAGCAGAGGTTCAATGAACAGACAGTAGAGCATACCTGAGAGAGCAGAGGTTCAAAGGACAGACAGTAGAGCATATCTGAGAGAGCAGAAGTTCAATGGACAGACAGTAGAGCATACCTGAGAGAGCAGAGGTTCAAAGGACAGACAGTAGAGCATACTTGAGAGAGCACAGCCCTGCCGAACACCCCTCCTGACTTTAAAAGGAGCACTCAGCCCCCCGTTGATCTTCAGTCCTCTCTATGTCCTGGTACAACACTTTGATCATTGCTATCAGACCTGGATCGAGACCAAACTGGGCCAGAACTTTCCACAGATACACTGAAAAAAATAATTCTCAGTCATTTCCACAAACACAAAAATAATTTGTTGAGTTAATGTAATTTAATCATGTCACACATTTCCATCTATTCATATTAAGTAGATTGAATCCCATTTATTCATATTATCTGAACAACATGTGTTAAAATGAACCATTTAACAACAAGAAACTCAATGTGCTCATGTTAATCAAACATATTTCTGATATGTCAACTGAAAAACTGCATGTCAAACTGTCAAAAACATCACAAATTAGAGACACATTGTTCTCTTGGCTCAACCCGGCTGCAGTCTTCCACTGTCCCACCGTCCTCAGGTCTCTCAGCTTGGTCAGACCAGCTGATGTTAGGGTCCTCTGTATGGTCAGGGAGCAGAGGAGCCTGGCTTGGATCATGGGGTTATGGAACAGTGGCTCTTCTCTTATGTTGCCAAACACCTGGGAAGAGTCTCTCCGGGCAGTGAGAACAGTCCTCCGGGCTCTCAGGACAGACTGGTAGAAGACTGATGCGCTCCATGGATCCACCTCAGCCAGGTTGAGAAGGAACAGATGTTTATTGTAATGGAGGTTTCTGATTCTTCCCAGCAGCACAGATGCTGTTTCTGTCCATAGTTGTTCTCGGTGGTACAAGTAGCGCTGTGCGGTCAGGAGACGGAGGGTCTTTAGGCGGCTCTGGATGTCCATTAGTCCCTGACCTCCCTCAGACAGAGGAAGGTACAGGACTGAAGCTCTGGTCCAGTGAGCACCGCCCCAGAAGAAGTTCACCAGTCTGCTCTGTATATCCTTGATCAGGGCTGCAGGAGGCTCCAGCACAGTGAAGCAGTGCCAGAGCATTGAAGCTCATCTGTCCCCCCCCTGTGAGACAGCTGTGGCTGGACCAGGTCCATCCAGACAATCGGGCACTGACTCTCTCCGCCAGACCTTCCCAGTTCTTCTTTTGGGAGTCGTTGGTCCCTAGAAAGACGCTCAGACACTTCACTCCCTCAGTGCTCCACTGCAGCCCAGCAGGTAGAGTTGGCTGCTGGTTGTTCCACTGCCCCAGGACGAACCCTTCACACTTGATCCAGTTCACCTTGGCTGAGCAGAACTTCTCACATAAGGTGAGTTTGCTTTGCGGAGTCTGGATGTCTGTTCTGTGGGTAATAAAAACTGTGATGTCATCAGCATAAGCTGATAGCACAGCAGTTCTCCCACTTCCTGGAATTGGTCGTCCTGGCAGACTGCTCCAGTTGAGCCAAGAGGGGCTCAATGGCGATGCTGTACAGCATCCTGGACAGAAGACAGCCCTGCCTGGTCCCTCTCTGAACAGGGACTGGTCGGCTTATCCATCCCGGGAGACCATCCACAGCTGAGCTGCTGGAGCGCCATGGACATGTCTTCAAGGGAGCAGCTGAACTCCAGCGAGGCTGAGATGGACTCCTCCAGCCGTGGGAGCCCCTCCAGGACCTGGACCCCTGTAGGACCTGGACCCCTCCGGGACCTGGGCCCCTCCAGGATCTGGGCCCATCCAGGACCTGGGCCCCTCCAGGATCTGGGCCATGTTACCAGGGTCACAGGTCTCTGTGCTTAACAGGTCTGAGTAGAACCTGAAGATCAGCTTCCTCATCTCAGAAGGGGGTGTTGTTATTGCTCCATTGCTGTTTAAGGTGTCATTATATTATTGTTCCTGGGTTTTTTCTCTGATTTGAAGAAGCGGTTTGGAGCATCAGTTTTTTTAATTGAGGCGATTTGGTGTTTGAGTAAAGCCCCTTTAGCTTTTGTGTGGAGGAAAGTGTTTAAAGCTTTCTTCCTGCCAGGTAATGTTCTATTGCTCTCTGTTCCTTTACTGGTTTCTTCTTCCAATGAACTCATTTCCTTTTCTAGCCCCGGGGAGACGGTCTTTTTGTGTTTGTGTCCTGTGTGCGGTGTACTGCTTGCAGAAAAGTTGAATTGGGTTTTCTCCACCTCCCACCATTTGGCCAAACTCACAAACTCAAAGACCAGTTTCTTCCGCTTCCACTGAGTCCAGAAGACGGCCAAAGCTTGACAGAAGGACATGTCCTGTGTGAGCTGGATGTTAAAAGTCCAATATGGAGGTGGGTGTGGGCGTAGCTGCAATGAGAGACCTGTGACCAGTAGATGGTCAGAAAACCTATAGGTGTGATGGTGGACTGGACCAGAAGGTTAGTTTGTGTTTTCTTAATGTAAATCCGGTCCAGACTGGCTGCTCTGACTCTGCTGTCTGTGGTCTTTACCCAGGTGTACTACCTGTCTGACTGTAGGGTGGAGGGTCCTCCAGGTGTATTATTTGTCTGACTGTATGGTGAAGGGTCCTCCAGGTGTATTACCTGTCTGACTGTAGGGTGAAGGGTCCTCCAGGTGATCTAGGTGTATTACCTGTCTGACTGTATGGTGAAGGGTCTTCCAGGTGTATTACCTGTCTGACTGTAGGGTGAAGGGTCCTCCCGGTTGTATTACCTGCCTGACTGTAGGGTGAAGGGTCCTCCAGGTGATCTAGGTGTATTACCTGTCTGACTGTATGGTGAAGGGTCTTCCAGGTGTATTCCCTGTCTGACTGTAGGGTGAAGGGTCCTCCCGGTTGTATTACCTGCCTGACTGTATGGTGAAGGGTCTTCCAGGTGTATTAGCTGTCTGACTGTAGGGTGAAGGGTCTTCCAGGTGTATTACCTGTCTGACTGTAGGGTGAAGGGTCCTCCCGGTTGTATTACCTGCCTGACTGTAGGGTGAAGGGTCCTCCAGGTGTATTCCCTCTCTGACTGTAGGGTGAAGGGTCCTCCAGGTGTATTCCCTCTCTGACTGTAGGGTGAAGGGTCCTCCAGGTGTATTAGCTGTCTGACTGTAGGGTATATATAGAAATTTATAGAATTTATCTTCAGAAGCCACATTCAGTCCAGTTCCATCCTGAGTTGCTGGACTGGTAAAATAAAGCTCTAATAACCTTTAAGTATTTCTTTGTTGTGGCCACAGTGTACGGGATGAATTCTGCCAGATCACACATTAAGTACTAAAGACGACAACAACAACAACATAAAGTCCATTTTAATGAAACATTCTGCTGCAAAATACAATGAAATATTAAAAGTCCTTTATAACCACCTTGATTGGTTTCTGGGGCTCATTGGAGCTTGTTGCGGCCGGTTCTGGTCCACGGGCCTCATGTTTGACAGAAGTAAAGTCCACAGCAGCGCCCCCTGCTGGAGGCTGTCCCTCATTAAGGTGTTAACAGTGAAAACCTCGGTGCTCGACTGTTTATCTGCTCTTACCAGGTCTCTAGTCTGAGGTTCTACTGGACACACAAGTTGGACGGCTTTGAGCAGTTGTGCCTGTTTTTGTGTCCGTCTTTTCTCCATCTTTCCCTCCCTCTGTATCTCTCACTCTCTCTGCCTCCCTCCCTCTCTCTGCCTCCCTCCCTCTCTCTCGCTCTCGCCCTTTCTATCTCCCTCCCACACTCTCACTCTCTCTCTCCCTGGCTCTCCCTCTCACTCTCTTTCTCCTTCTGTCTCACTCTCTTTCTCTCAATCTCTCTCTCCCACTCTCTCTCTCTTTCCATCTCTCCCTCCCACTCTCTCACTCTCTCACTCCCTCTCTCAATCTCACTATTTCCCTCTCTCTCTCCCTCCCACTCTCTCACTCTCTCTCTGCCTTTGTATCTTCCTCCCACTCTCCCCTCTCTCTCACTCTATCTCACCCTCTCTGTCCCACTTTTTCTCTCCCTCTCTCTAACCCTCTCTCCCTCTCTCTATCTCTCTCTCCTTTTCTATCTCTCCCTCCCACACTCTCACTCTCTCTCTCTCTCCCTCTCTCCCTCTCTCCCTCTCTTTCTCTCAATCTGTCTTTCTCTCACTCACTCCCTCTCTCTCTCTCAGTCCTACTCACTCTCCCTTTCTATCTCTCCATCCCACTCTTTCTCTCTCTCTCTCTCTCTCTCTCTCTCTCTCTCTCTCTCTCTCTCTCTCTGTTTGAAGATGACATCCTTTGTCTTTCTTTTCTTTCAGGTGGTTAAATGAAGCAGAAAAAAGATATTGTGAGCTGGAAACAGAAATGAAGCGACTGAGGAAGAAGATGCAGGACTGGCGATTGCTCAAGGACAGAGGCAAGGCATCATCCACTGTTTCCTCCTCACACCATCACCTGCTGTGTTTTGACCTCGTCCAGTATGAAACCACAATCACCTCATAAACAATGAATATTTATGGAGCCATTCATTTAGGATCAATAACATTGGTTGGAGACGTCATGTGACTGTCATGGAGGATCATTATTGTCTTTCCAAATCGAATTATTGTCATCATCATTTGGATTTCTATATAAAACCTAACTAAATGTAAATATAGGTAACGCATAAATCTGAGCCCTCTTCAAGTCACATTAAGAGAATCACAAATCTCTTGAGTGAATTTGTTTCTGTTCCTTCCACAATTCAATACATATTGCACCATTATGTAATGATGGTGCAATATGTAATACATTTTCCACTCATTATGTAATAACACCACATTTTGTAGTCAAAGTCTTGAATGCATTTTCTAATCAACTTTGCCGCATTTTGAAATAACTTACATATTATAAAACTTACTACATAAGAAAATGTAGTAATTTGGTGCATTATGTAATAAATGTTGTCCTTTATCCATACACATGGTTATATGTTTGATAATTAGGAAAAAATGTATTCTCTAGTTGGACTAGCATTATATGTCAGTGTTTGCGTTCGATGATGTTCTGCCAACACAACAATGGTAGAATGCAGAGTTCTAACTCAGGTTTAACCTTTTAGATCATCTGCCATCGTGTTGGGAGATTTTTAAAGCTCCAAGTCGACCAGTATTTCCACCAGACGTTTCTTTTTTCTTGAGTAAATCAAACCAGGTTGTAAGAGGCACTGAGTGCATTTAATCACACACCGTTCCTCATGTTTTAAAGAACTGTAGGTAAAACAAGCCCTGTGAGAGACAATGTATTGTACTTGGGACTTGGAAGTGCAAAAAGTGTAAATAACTTATTTCATGTGAAAACATTTTTGCTCATGAAGCAACTTTGTAAACAGAATTGCAAAACGCTGACGCATACTCAGAGGGTTTGCCACTGATGGTCCTTGAACACATTGCAGAGAGGCCTGGAGAACATTACTGGAAGGACCCGTCTCTTCATTGAGAATACTGAGAGACAAAGGTTCTCTCCAAGACATGAATATGAGTCAAGGCAAGAAGAGGCCGTACTCGATGATGCCCAAATTACTTCCTTGATGGCACATTTGTATCGTCTATAATCATTGCATAACATTACGTTTATGTCTGGCAAAATGTCCGTGCGCCCGTATTTTGGTGTCAGTAATAATTAATGAGCGTAGCTTTAGTTTGGAGCAGGTGAACACCTTTTCCATTGTCATGAATACAGCTACATTAGATTTTGGCTTCAAACCTCCTACTATTTCTTTTTATGAATTCTAATTAAGCTGGAGTGCTTAATGTTGTTCTGATGGTTTGATGGTTTTTCTAATTAAGGCAGCAATTTTGAGGGTTCAAATTACATTACATTACATTATGCACTAAATTATTACATAAAGAATGGAACACCCACATTTTGTAATAACTGTTGTAACAAGTTATTACAAAATGCGTTCAAGAATTTATCACAAAATGCGGCAGATTATTACAAAATATGGTGTTATTACAACATTATTATTACAACATTTCAAACATCATCAAATCTGTCCGAATGAAGAGAAATATCTTTATTTCAATGCTCCTGTTCACACGAGACGCCCCTCATGGAATTATTCTTCATCGACCACCTGAACTGAAAGAAACAATCCATCTGGGTGAGTGTGGGAGCTAGCTAGTTAGCTAGTTAGCTAGTTAGCTAGTTAGCTAGTTAGCTCGTTAGCTAGTTAGCCAGTATCCAGGAGCTTCGGCCTCGTTTCCACTGCGCAGTATGTGCCGGTACGGTACAGTATGGCATGGTACGCTTTAGCC
This sequence comes from Lipophrys pholis, assembly GCF_963383615.2. Lineage (NCBI taxonomy): Eukaryota > Metazoa > Chordata > Actinopteri > Blenniiformes > Blenniidae > Lipophrys > Lipophrys pholis. Next base: position 26,327,778 of record NC_137634.1, on the reverse strand, counting down.
CCGTTTCCACCGCACCAAAACAGAGCGGTACTGAGCGGTATGGAGCAGTATGGAGCAGTACGGAGTAGTACAAAGTGGTACAGAGCAGTACAGAGTGGTATGGAGCAGTATGGAGTGATACGGAGCGATACGAAGCGATATGGAGCAGTACGGAGCGATATGGAGCAGTACGGAGCGGTATGGAGTGGTATGGAATGGTACGGAGCAGTATGGAGCGGTACGGAGCGGTACGGAGCGGTATGGAGTGGTATGGAATGGTACGGAGCAGTATGGAGCGGTACGGAGCGGTACGGAGCGGTATGGCAAAGCTACCGAGAGCCAAATCTGGTGCGTTTCCGAGACAGAAAGTAGGGTAAGATGTAGGCGGGGTTAAGAGCTCTGCAGATACGTGACGTTGCAACAGTAATCTCAGCCGGGGCGGCTGACCTGGAGCTTTTCAATCCTCTGTTGTTGTTGTTTAAATCCTCCTCTTTGCTCTCGTTGTTTAGTTCACTTTTTTTGCAGCCACAGAGCTGCAGCTGCAACCTCCGTGTTGGGGCAGAGATCGCAGACAGCAGGGCTCGGGGCTCGGGGCAGCTCCGGTGTCACGGCGCTCCATGTGTGGATGCGGTTCGAGTCCAATTGTCGCATTGCCTCATGTCGCGTCTTGAGCCGCTGGCCGCCGCACCATAGCTCGCATGTGTCTGCACACACCGGCAGGTTCCAGAACTCCGGCGTTGGGGAACCGGAGCTCCGGAGCCGGCCAGTGTGTGAGACACATGGCGGGCTGCACAATGGAGCACCGACCAGAGACGTGAGGTGATGTGATGGGCGGACCCGGTAGTGCACCGGAGCTGCCAGCTGGACGACAGACCTCCGGGCCCCCGAGCTCCAATCCTGGTCCGGTTACGGCCGTAGTGTCTGCTCCCGAGTCCCAGCCTCCATCCTGCCTCACCTCTGCTCTTTCAACAACCAGTGCAAAGCTGAATATGTTAACAACCTGGATTCATACAGCGACATATTAAAATATTGATATTGTAGTGAATCACTGACCAATCAGCAGACGGCTCCTCAACATCAGACCGTTCAGTCATCCTGAGTACCTCAACAGAAGGGCGACGGAAAAGCCTCAACATTTTGGAGAGGTTATTTCTGTAAAATCCACAATTCTTGCAGTGGAAACCCGAACCATACCGGACCATACCGTTCCATTCCTGCACTTTTTGTGCTGTGGAAACGGGCTTATGGCACGATACGGTATGGTACAGTATGGTATGGTAGGGCACAGTGCGGTATGGTATGGTATAGTGCAGTATGGCATGGTACGGTACGGTATGGTATGATATGGCACGGTACAGTATGGTATTTCATGACATGGTATGGTACGGTACAGTATGGCAAAGTATGGGATGGCACGATATATATATGTGTGTGTGTGTGTGTGTGTGTGTGTGTGTGTGTGTGTATATATATACATATGAGAACAATTGAAGACACGACCTGTAGGTGTAGGTGTGTGGGTGACATGTGACCTGTGATGGACTGCTCACCTGTCCAGGTGAATCTGCCTTCACACACCTTTAGTGGGATAAAACCAGCAGCCTGCAGCCCTGAACAGGACAGAGCGGTGCAGAAGACAGATAACTGGATTTCTGAGAGTCCCTTTGAAAAATGTGCATCAAAATGAAAAGCAGATAAAATGTTTTTTTTGTTTCTTTGCTTTTTGTTGTTGTTTGTTGTGGAAGTTATGTCACCAATAGCAGTATTTGTTCTTTAGTGAAGACTGCATCCTGTTTTACCTGTGAGCCTGACCCTATGGCAGGGGTGTCCATCCTCGGTCCTCCAGGGTCCCTGTCCTGCAGGTTTAGCTCCTCCCAGTTGCAACACCAGCTGATCGCAATGAGGGGCTCGTTATTGGGCTTTTTCACAGCCTTGGTGATGACATCATCATTTGATTCTGGTAAGCTGAAGCAGGGAGGGACTGAAACATGCAGGACAGGGGTCCTCCAGGACCGGGCTTGGACACCCTTGCCCTATGGGGTCAAAACTGTTTGTGTTTCTTTAGAGTCTGAGTCAGTAAGAGCAACCTAAATATGAGGTGGAACGAGTTCCAACTGTGCCGACTTCCACTGGAGCGTTCAGTCAGAACATGGTCCTAAATATCCAGGCTGAAAATAGCCTCGGTATGCAGGAGCTTGCATTCCTGTTTTTTTAAGCCCAACAACGGTCTGGAGTTCCTTTCCTATTCTTTATTTTAAGATACGCTTGCAGTGCTCTTATCAGCATGCACATGCTTATTGAGCTGCTTTGTTTCTTTAGACACAAAGAACCCTTGTCCTTGTTCAGAATCTGATCAGGAAAAGACAATTCTCTGTGTGAGAGCACCATCTCTTCTGAATCCTCCAGCGGAGCTTTGACCACTGCATTTTTCTCTAAACAGCGTGAAGCCTCCTGTGGTGACGTTACATAACAAACATGCACAGTGAAGAGAATCTGACTCCAACTATGGAGACCTGATCAGAACCCGTGTGGACTAGACTCTGTTCAGAAGGACAGACAGGAACCAGTCGGTTCTTCTGAATGGACCCCATCACATCAGGATCTACACATAGAGCCGTTTAAATGAAAGCTTTTATTTTGGTTGTTCATGTCAGTGTAAACACAGCTAATGATATTGCACTAACAATGACTGACTGAACACATCTGATGAATTGACAACCACAGCGAGTGCCTTGCTTCGTTCGACCTAAATCAAAGCTTGCACTCTAAGGCCGTCTCTTCACTCTCACACCATCATCTCATCCACCAGATGGGTTTTTCTTTGGTTCTGTTGAGTCTCTTCTCATTTAATCTGGATTATAAGCCTGGCTGGCAGACATTGCACCTTGGAGCTGAATGCCTGCACATCATGGCCTCTGACTTTTCTCTCTCTCCTCCAGTCACAGAGCTGAATATCTACCCAGCATCCCTTGCTCTGCCTCCCTACTGTGTGGAAACACCAGGGGATGTAAGCGTACTTTTCCTCTTTGTTGTTCTCTCTGCCTGACAGAACACTTTGGAAACAGCATGTAATCTATTCTACTCCACAGTTGTTTAGCAGAGCCTCTGCAGTTAAAGTATGCGATGATAATGTGCGTTATGGCGCTTTTCCACTAATTCCTCCTCAGCCTTACTCTACTTGACTCTACTCACCATTGAGGCTTTTCCACTACGTGTTAGTTCCACTACCAGGTACTTCATACCTGCGGCAGGCGGCAGTCACTGATTGACCGAAACATCACGACACAGATGAGTCAGAAGGCGGCTCATTCACCGTCATTTTGTAAACTGATCACAACAGTTTAAAGTATCGTAGCGTTTGCTTGTCTTGTTTTAACATCAGCTGCTGCTAACGGCTGCTGGCAGAAGTCACCAGTTAACCAAAACCCCGGACAGTGAAGCACCATCCTAACAATCCACATTTTGTAATATTATCAATAAACATATTCAAATATATGCTATTTAATTTATCATTTGAGCTGATATCCCAGGGATGTTCACTCCACATTTGGGGGTGATTACTTGTACCCGACAGGGAGAAGCTCTGATGACTCCGCCCACACTGCGGTGGTACTGTATTGTAATGAAAAACGACCAAGACTGAGGGGAATAGAGTCAAGTAGAGGCAAGGCAAATAGTCAAGTCGAGTAGAGGAGAGGCGAGTAGAGTCAAGTCGAGTAGAGGAGAGGCGAGTAGAGTCAAGTCGAGTAGAGTTAAGTCAAGGCGAGTAGAGGCGAGGCAAGAAGAGTCAAGTCAAGTAGAGGCGAGGCAAGGCGAGTAAAGTCGATTCGAGTAGAGGCAAGGCGAGGCGAATAGATTCAAGTCGAGTAGAGTGAAGTCAAGTAGAGTCAAGTTAAGTAGAGGCGAGTCAAGGCGAGGCAAGTAGAGGTGAATAGAGTCAAGTAGAGTTGAGACGAGGCGAGTACAGTAAGTCCAGTAGAGGCGAGGCGAGGCGAGTCAGGTAGAGTGAAGTTGAGTAAGGCTGAGTAGCGGCTGGTGGAGCTGGTGGAGCTGGTGGAGCTGGTGGAGCTGCCCTCTCTGCCGCTGCAGCAGGTTCAGTGCTGTGCCTTCATGTGTTGCAGAGCAGGAGCCGGTCCACAGCCAGTCACTACCCTCTGGTGGTTTCTCTTCACCGCCACCTGCTTCTGTTCCACAGGGTGAGTTTAAATACTGCTGCTTCTCAAAACATCTGCGTGGTTCACACAGTTACTCACACAGTTACTCACACAGTTACTCACACAGTTACTCACACAGTTACTCACACAGTTACTCACACAGTTACTCACACAGTTACTCACACAAAGTCTTTTAGTAGCGTTTGGAGCTTTAGTGTAAAACATTAGTCTCTGGCTCTGGTCCTGGTCCTGGAGGGCCCTGGTCCTGGACGGCCTTGGTCCTGGAGGGCCTTGGTCCTGGAGGGCCTTGGTTCTGGAGGGATCTGGTCCTGGACGGCCTTGGTCCTGGAGGGCCTTGGTTCTGGAGGGATCTGGTCCTGGAGGGCCCTGGTCCTGGAGGGCCCTGGTTCTGGAGGGCCCTGGTCCTGGATGGACCTAGTCCTGGAGGGTTTGGGGTCATAATGGGAGGTTGGACTTTCATTGGAAGAACGGGTTGGAACATCCTGGACTTAGGTCCTTCCGGACCAGGAGTTAGGCCCTCCTTGTCCAGGACCAGGATCAGGACCAGGTCCTCCAGGACCAGGACCAGGTCCTCCAGGACCAGGACTGGAGAGTTTAAAGGTGAAAAGGATAAAGCTGTGAACATCTGTCAAGGCTGCCAAGGTGCCGTTGAGCAGGACAGTTTATTGAATGTTAGCTGATGGTTCAGTGATCAATGTTAGACGACAGCAGCTGCAGTTTTCACTGTGATGAGTAGAAATATATAGAGATCAATGGTTTCAAACATTTGTTGTCTCTTGTTTGATTTGCTGACAATGTGAGTTTTGTTTGTTCAGGTAAGCATTAAGTGCTTATCCCTGTAAGATTGACTGTCGAGTTTGGCTTAATAAATATCTCTATAAATACTAATAATACTAATAATATTAATAATAATAATAATAATAATAATAATAATAATAATAATAATAATAATATTAATAATAATAATACTAATAATATTATTAATAATAATAATAATAATAATAATAATAATAATAATAATAATAATAATAATAATAATAGCGTTTATTTATATAACACCTTTCACAGACAAAAAGCCACAAAGTACTTCACAACACAGTTCAAAAACATCAGAGAGTACACAGAATATAAAAGGCCAAGACAAGACAAAACCCCGACAGCCCAAAGTATTTCATTAAAAGCCTGAACTAATAGATGAGTCTTAAGTTTGCTCTTGAAGGTGTCAACAGAGTCAACTGAGCACAAAGAGGGAGGAAGATCCTTCCAAAGCCTCGGAGCAACAGCCTGGAAGGATCGGTCACCTCTAGTGAGGAAATGAGAGCTTGGAACCTTCAGCAGGTTCTGATCCACAGACCTCAGAGCCGTTCAGGGGTGTAAGGCTGGATCAGATCACTGACCATGCAAGGCTCTGAGGACAAGGACCAGCATTTTAGACTTGATCCTATAGGACACTGGCAGCCAATGAAGTTCTGGTTGTTCACTCAGTGAGGTGCTTCATGTTCAATGACTTTTATAATCCTACCATAGTATGAAGTTGCAGCAGTCACACAGTGTTTGTTGATGTAATCCCATGTGATGTAATCCCATGTGAGTGGAATGTCTCCAGGTTGAGATGAGGTGTCTCTGCTTCCTGTGCTGCAGGTGTATCTTCCCCAGGTGAGCAGTGAGTGGTACCTGCTGGTGTGTGCAGAGGGGCGGGAGCTCCAGGCCTGGGACCGCCTCTGCTTCACCCAGCTGTCCTGAACACAGCTGGAGGCCAACGTGGCCACTGAGCAGGACGAAGGACTCCTCGTCCTTCACGCCGTCTCTCTGGCCTCCAGATGTCCCCACAAACCCCCGAACAGGAAGAGAAGGATCAAATACCACTTTATGAGCTGAAGTCGGTGTCTTCACTGTGACGGCGCTGGGAGTTGGTGAAGAAGGAATGAAGAGGACGTCTTGGGCCTGTCTTGTGTGTTTCCAGCCTTCACAGTACTTAGATGCGCTGAACTCACTTTATATACTTATTTGTTGTGACGATGAAAATGTCTGACTTGTGAGTGACGTGGATCAGGTTCAGAGACATCCTGCCACACATATGACCTTTCAGGCTTTTAGACCATATTGGTGCGTTTAGTTGTCACAATGGACATGACGCTCTTCAGGGTTTTGTTTCCACGCTCGGGTGGAGTTTGCTCTTGTGTTGCACAGTTATATGCCTCGCCTGCTGGGCTTGTTGTAGGATAGAAAATATTGCAGATGAAGACCATAATGAAGGTTTAATGAGATTTTAAAGAGGCGGCGAACTTAATCACTAATTATTTTCCCATCATTTGAATGATGAGCAATTTACACATTGTGAATATTAAATAACTTACAGCATTTCAATCTTTATTCAACATTTCTTTATTACATTTGTTACACAGCATTGGTCCTAAAATCTCTCCAAATTCTAAAATAAAATTCAAGCAAGAATTAAGTAGTGCAAAATAACAATTGGAGTAAAACTACATGCCACGTTAAAACAACTAGTCCTAGCGGGAGTATCCAGACGCTGTTTCTCGTGTGTCTGGAGAAAAAAATTATAATATTTATATATAATATATAATAATTCTGATGGAAACAGTGTGTTGGAAATGAAAACTTATGTGTTGTGATATTTCTGTAAGTACTACAAGTGCAGCCTGTTCAACGGCAGCGTTTTTCCTTTTAAACTTGTAATTCGATGAAAACAAGTCTGTAGATGTAAAAATACAGTGCACAGAACCGGGCCGCGGATCATTTGGTCCTGGGCTGTTAAGAGAGAGTAAAGACTTTTATTTTGAAAATGCACACTGTCTCAGTCTTATTTTATTTTATTTTGAAAAACACTTCACTTCCATCAGCACTTGTTTCCCGTGCTTAAATGCATGAGTTTTTTTGTTCCTCCATGATGAAGCCTCCTTCGGCCTTTCCCTCCTCCGCTGTGGGTACCAGGGGCCTCATTTAGAAAACATTCCCAGGATTCCTACTAGAAATGTCCGTGCGCCCAAAAGCTGAAAATGGCCTGCGCCAAAAAAATTTCGAATAAATAAAACCGTGCGTACGCACATCTGCACGCACTTTCCTTTTCTAGATCCAATCCACCTGGAAGGTGACCGTTCAGGCTCCGCCCCCAACACGCCCACTTTCTACCATCAATGCTCAAAGCAAAGGGCCTCGTTATATTATTACATCTCAATCAGCCTGTTGATCTCCAGCATTTGATGCTAAAACCTGAAAGAAAAGATGAAGAAAAGGAATTTTACTGAGAGAGAAATAGTGATGGAGGAGGTGGAGGTCAGGAGATGGTGGAGGTCAGGAAAATTTGATTATTTGGTGTCACAGTAGTGGAATCACTAATAAATAAACAAAACAAAAAAAAAATCAGCAGCTCGTCGTCACTGATGGAAATAGTGAGAGTCTGAGAGAGATCAGTGACTGTAGAGGTGGAGGAGAAGAGTCTGATCTGAAGGTGGAGGTCAGAGGAGAGTGACATCATGGAGGTCAGAGGAGAGTGACATCATGGAGGAGAGTGACATCATGGGGAGGGTGACATCATGGGGAGAGTGACATCATAGAGGAGAGTGACATCATGGGGAGAGTGACATCATGGGGAGAGTGACATCATGCAGGAGAGTGACATCATAGTGGAGAGTGACATCATGGGGGAGAGTGACATCATGCAGGAGAGTGACATCATGGAGGAGAGTGACATCATGGAGGAGAGTGACATGAAGGAGAATGACATCATGCAGGAGAGTGGCATCATGGGGGAGAGTGACATCATGGGGGGACAGCACCCCAGCCCACCGCTGGACACCAAAACAGCCTCCATGGTGTCGTTGAGGAAGGAGACATTTAGGTGGAGACCAGCAGACTGATCAAGTTTTTTCTGGTTATTAAATGCATAAATTTAATATTTGAACAGAAACTGTGAAAAGGTTCAGTGGACTTTAGGTTTTATCCTCAGTCACTAGAGGTGGAGGAGGTGGAGGTTCTGTCTGCAGCAGCAGTGCGTCCCGAGCGGATGACCGTACCGCAGCTTTTATCAGGATTAACAACCATAATGTAAAAATACACTAAACTGTATGACGTCTGTATAATAATAAAATAAACAATATAAAATCTATAATTTCTTTATTTTACATGTAAACTTTGGTAAATCATCTCAACTGCAGTTTTTTTACATGAGACTTTCCCAGGGACTCGCTTTGTTACCGTGTACATACAGTTTAGTATATTTGTACCTTAAAGCTGTAAATCCTAATAAAAGCAGCTGGAACAGAACAGACGTCCCCAGAGACTGGAGACAGACAGTCAGTGTCCTCCTGAGGACGGAATCAGTTTTTACACTGGAACATCCAAACTGCAGCTTTACTCACTGTGACTGTCACCGTGCTGTTTATGTGTTTACTCTGGATTTACACTGATTGTTACTCACTTTGTCACAGTTGATAATCAATCACTTCTATCCTCTGGATCATTAGAACATATGAACATGGTTCTGCTGATTCAGCAGTAACGTTCCACTAAAGAAACATCTAGAACTCTGCAGCTTGGCTGTTTATGATCACGTGGATCAATAAGTCTGATATTTAAAGACATTAAACATATGAGATGAATCTAGTTCAATTCTCCACCTCACCATCAGCACCACCAGGTTCCCCGTCTCCAGAATGTGCTGCTCAAGGTTCTAAGTTTGAGAACCGGTACCAACATTCCCCCCCAAAGTAAATTTTTTTAAATCACAAACTTTGCTTGGGAAGTGGTGTATGCATCTTTCAGGACCTGTTTTGTGCGTAAGCAGCTTTATAAATGAGGCTCCTGGTCTGTCCGGTGTCGGTACCAGATCTGTCCGGAGTCGGTACCAGATCTGTCCGGTGTCGGTACCAGATCTGTCCGGCTTGTATGAACTACGGCAACTCTACATGGACAAACTACAATACGGGATGGCTGGGTGGACAGATAGATAGATAAACTTTCTCGCTGTCTCCAATATCATAATATTGTGTATGTATTTGTAAATATAATGAAAACAGTCACTTATCTCTACATTAGATCTGTAAATTCCTCCTCATTCATTTGGCCACAATATTTATCTTCAGTCTTGGAAAACACTGTTTAACAGGACATGACAGCCAGTTGTTTAACCAACTCAACAATTAATTTGGAATTTTATTTAATAGTTAAATTAATTACCAGAATTAACAGAAAATCTTGAAGGAGTTTGGAGTTCTGGACACAGAAGAGTCGACATCTCATTCACCTTTGTGCTCATTAATAAGACAGCAAGTACGATTCCAAAAGTTATATTTATTAACAATGACAACAAATAAAACACAGATTCTAACTACCTATATACAGCTTGGTGTGTGTGTGTGTGTGTGTGTGTGTGTGTGTGTGTGTGTGTGTGTGTGTGTGTGTGTGTGTGTGTGTGTGTGTGTGTGTAAAGATCCAGTATTTGTTTGTTCCCCATAATGTGAAAAAGGAGAGTACATTAAACCATCATTTATAATGAGCGTATCACATAATAAAGACACATTTCTATAGAAATATTGTGAGCGTTATATTAAGTACTGAACTGCCCTGTGTCACACTGCTGTGACAGACTGATGAATTTCACTTTTAGGAGAGGAAATTTATAAATGGGTCAAATCTGACTGGACTTCTAGTGAAAGAGCTCAAAGCTAATATTTGTATTGAATATCACTTCTAAATGTGTTTTCAAATAGCTGCAGTTCATCACAGTGATGAAGTGAAAGCAGTCCTACATGTAATAAGCAGGACTTGAATACATTAAATACGGGTTGAGTTTCCGCTCGGCCGACGTGAAGCTGCTGTTCTCGCTGGCCTGGCGGCGGTAGTACCTCCGCAGGGCCGGACTGCCCGGGTGGCACTGCCTCACATGCAGGAAGTACTCGTCGGGCCGGCTGGAGGTGAAACCACAGTCCTCACACACAAAGATCTTGGAGCGCCGCTGGCGGTAGGCGTACTGCTGGTGAACCCCGTGAATCTTCCTCATGTGTGACTCCAGGGAGCAGCGCTGTGTGAAGGCCTTCTCACAGAGCTCACACTTATAGGGACGGATTCCTGCAGCAGGAGGAGAGGAGGCACGCCATACATTCAATTACATCTCAGTGTGACAGGGTCAAACCCCCTGAACTCTGGAACTTCCAGTCATGTAAGAAGTCCAGCAATCAAGACGGAGAACTTTTTTTTTTTTTTTTCCAGACATCAAACTATCAACAAAAGTTTCTGACACAAAAACTGATTTTAGATTTGTTTTAACAAGTATTAAAGGAAGCAAATGTTTTTCACTTCATCATTATGACGTATATTGTTCGTACAGCAGAGGTGTTGCCCAGTGGCGGCTGCTGGTAAATTTCTTAGGTGAAGCTTTTCATTATAATTTTAATTTCAATGTTAACTTCATTTAAATACAGTGCGTTTATAAAACACAGTAAAACAAGCTTGCCTTTATTAGATCGAGAGAGCCCCCTAGTGGTGAAAATTATAGTACTTTTAAACTGATATTGAACAAAGACACTTAATAAGACTCTTTCATTAACATACTTGTAAACAAATACAAGCAGAAGCTCAATTAACCTATTTTAGAAAATGATTGTGATTTGTTGCTGGTTTACTTGGAATGATAGTTCATCTGAGTTTAGTGAAAACAAAAGGTACATCAGGTATATTTTCAAACAATACATCAATTCATATTTCAATGTATTTTAGAATTCTTTGAAAAAACCCTCAAAAAACAGAGAAGCGCAAAATAAATTGTTTTCTTAAGCTCTTAGATTTTCAGTCATTAATAAATATGATCATTAACAAACCTGCACACATTTGATAAATTCTGAACACTTTTCTGTTTGTGTGAATGAAAAAATAACTAGTTTGAGTTTTAGTGAAAACAAAAAGTATCTCAGGTGGATTTTCAAACAACACACCAATCCAAAACCTCAGAAAGAATTTCAGAATAAACTGTGTGCTTTTTTACGCTCTTAGATTTTCAGTCATTAATAAATATGAATATCTGGGCTGCACCACCGCTCCCTCACCAGCAGGAGCATCCGGACCTGAAACTCTGTTCAGTCATCGGTCCACACCCGGCTGAACCCAGCAGGGGACCTGGAAAGCAGACTCAGGTATACGAGGGAGGATCCCGCTCCGCCCCGTTAATCCAAGCCGGACCTCCTGTCTTCGGCTCCCACAAGGAGGCGTAAAGAGCCACGTGTGAAGGCACACCAGAACCAGAACCAGAACCAGAACCAGAACCAGAACCGGGATTTCAACTTGCTGGACGAGAGAGAATATCTCTCCCCTGTGTTCCTGCACCAAAGGCAGCAAACTCTTTGGAAGCACACGCCTGCCTGCTCCCAGCTCCAGGGAGAGAATGAGTATCTGGGCAGAAACGTTAATGGTTTCGTTGTGTTTGTGAGACTCCGGGACACAGATCCCGCCGGGCTCCTCAGCCTCTGTTTGTGTCTGAGTGGACAGTTGGTCCACCAGCTTGGTTGCAGGTTCTGTTCTCTTCACCTCCGCCATCAGAGTCTGGGTCGGCCTGAACCGCCCTCTGCTCAGGTATTTAAATCTGTTGGTCGATAACCTAAAGGGCTTTGATTTTGTTAAATGAGAATATTCCATTTCCCCATTGGTAGAGCCAGAGATGTCTCAGTTTACTTTATATCCCGATAGCTCTCCAAATGCATTAATTATATTCAAATGAGGCGGAACAGAAGATAATGGATCACTTCAAAATAAAAGCATATCGTCTGCATAAAGAGAGATCTTGTGTGTTCTGTCTTTAGTTTGGCTCCTTTAACTAACGAGGAGCTTCTGATCATTTCAGCCAGTGGCTCCACTGCTAAGATGAAAAGTAGAGGGGACAGGGGACATCCTTGTTTACTACCTTTGCTGATCATAACTGGATCTGATGTCCCTCCATTTATACAAACTGAGGCTTCTGGAGTGAAGTATAAGAGTTTCACCCAATCCAAAAACAACTTCACCAAAAGAAAATTTCTTTAAAGTTTGAAACAAATAAAGCCATTCGATGTCATCAAATACTTCCTCAGCATCTAATGTTACAATCAAAACATTAGATTTTTTTAACGTGACATACTGTAATATATTTAAGACTCTTCTGATATTTGAATATGAGTTTCTAGTAGCCGCAAATCCTGTTTGATCATGATTCACAATTTTTGGTAAAATACTTTTTATTTCAGGTTGCAAGCAGTTTTGCTAAAATCTTCTTACCATCCGTATTATGCCTATAAGAGGCAGGGTTATTTGGGTCCTTATTTTCCTTTAATATTACTTTATTTAAAGCCTGTTGAATAGAAGTGGGTAGTTTTTTGGCTGAGAAGGAATGTGTCTACATATTTGTTAGCAACGGTGCAAAAATGTCTTTCAAAGCTTTCTATGTTTGGGGGAGCAGCTCATCAGGCCTCCTGCCTCCCTGAAGGCAGAGTATCGACCACCTTCTCTATTTCTTCACACGTTCTATCCGTCTCACAGCTCAGTTTATCTACTTCCGATACTTTAGGCAAGTTTAACTGTTCAGAAAAGTGGTTGGTATTTCTGTGAATATCTGTTAGATTAGTAGTATACGGAGATGAATAATCTTCATGAAAGACTTTTAAAATTTCATTGTTTGATTGTTGCAGTTTCCCATTTTTGTCTTTAATTTGTATTATTTCTTTGTTTGGAACTTTATTATTAATGAGATTAGACAGATATTTCCCTGTCCTATTGGCCTGAACATATACTTTATGTTTTTGCTTAAACTGTGTTTTTTCTGCATTTTGGGTCAAAGGGGGCCTTGAGTGTCGTTCTTGTACTTAAGAGATCGGCCCAATTCGCTTCATTACCGTTTTATCATTTAGTTCAGCTTCTTGTAGCTCTATCTCCAGACGCTTCTGCTCACTCAGCTTCTTTTTCTTTCTAGCAGAACAATAAGTAATAATTAATCCTCTCAGATAAGCCTGAGTTAGATAGTACTGAAGGGTTTGTATATTCTTTGTTTTTTCTGCTATGAAAAGTAGAAGTTCTTTGTGAGCGGAAGAACAAAAGTCTGGGTCGGATATTATATTATGGACCGATTACAATTCCATGTACTTCGATGTGAGTAATGTTTTGATACTTTTATATGCAAGAAAACTGGAGCATGATCTGAAATATGAATTGATCCGATGCCACATTTTTCAATCAGTTCAACAGAATTTTGTGGAACTAAAAAGAAATCAATTCGTGAGGAGGATTTCTGAGGGCTTGAATAAAATGTGGTTTTTATTTACTGGATTTAATCTACGCCAAATATCAACCATTCCAGTTTCCTCAAGTAATCGGTTTAACGCTGACCAACAGCAGTCTAGATCTAGGTTGACCAACCCCTGTATCCCCCACACCCCCCAGGCAGCCAGAGCAGCCCAGAGGAGAGCATGCTGCGCTGCTAACTGAGTCCTGACATTTAGAAGAGGCACATGTCTAATATCAACCTGAAAGGATGAGCAGGAACTAATGGTCAACAGACACTTCATAAATCAATCTGCATTTTTTTTTAAATAATTAATATGTTCCTATACAGCTTTTTCTTCTTCTTTCCTTTTTTTGTTCAAATTTAAATCATTTAAGTTTTGTTGCTTTATTTCATATTAAATTCCCTTTTTAAATAGATTAAGTGTACATAAGTCAAAACTAAGCGTGAGGCGCTTCCCTTTCACTGTTACACAATAGATCGTAGTAATTTACCAAAAATTATTTCATAAACAAAAGTTCTGTTGCAAAGAACAAAAACAACAACAACAACAAACGTCAATAACAACAACAAACAAACGGTGGACTAATATTTCCAGAAACTGTCTAAAACTGAAGCAAAATCTCAGGAAGGAATATTGAGAAGACGAGTGGGATTGAAACCCTTTAGTGCAGCGGAGGTCGGCGCCATGTTGGATTACTCCACAGGGGACGATGGTCGCCCCGCCTGGGCTTCTTGTGAAGCAACATGTTGCTGCGCCTCCACAGGTCAGTGGAATCTGGGATATTTGCCCAGACATGTAATGGACAGTACTGCTGGGTATTTCATGGCACATCTGATCCCGGGAGTTTGAAGTTTCTTTTTCACCGGGAGGAAGGCTTTGCTTTGCTTTGCTTTGCTTTGCTTTGCTTTGCTTTGCTTTGCTTTGCTTTGCTTTGCTTTGCTTTGCTTTGCTTTGCTGGGCTGGAATCGCCCGGCTGAAGTCCGGGAAGATGTGAAAGAAAAGCTCCTTCTTCTCTCCTGCCGAGCGGAAAATCTTCTCTTTGTCCTGAAAACTCAGGAGCTTTGTCCTGATAACTCAGAAGCTTTGTCCCGATAACTGAGGAGCTTTGTCTTGATAACTCAGAGCTTTGTCCTGATAACTGAGGAGCTTTGTCTTGATAACTCAGAGCTTTGTCTTGATAACTGAGGAGCTTTGTCCTGATAACTCAGAAGCTTTGTCCCGATAACTGAGGAGCTTTGTCTTGATAACTCAGAGCTTTGTCCTGATAACTCAGAAGCTTTGTCCTGATAACTGAGGAGCTTTGTCCTGATAACTGAGGAGCTTTGTCCTGATAACTCAGGAGCTTTGTCCTGATAACTGAGGAGCTTTGTCCTGATAACTCAGGAGCTTTGTCTTGATAACTGAGGAGCTTTGTCCTGATAACTGAGGAGCTTTGTCTTGATAACTGAGGAGCTTTGTCTTGATAACTCAGAGCTTTGTCCTGACAACTGAGGAGCTTTGTCTTGATAACTGAGGAGCTTTGTCTTGATAACTGAGGAGCTTTGTCTTGATAACTGAGGAGCTTTGTCCTGATAACTCAGAAGCTTTGTCCTGATAACTGAGGAGCTTTGTCCTGATAACTGAGGAGCTTTGTCCTGATAACTCAGGAGCTTTGTCTTGATAACTGAGGAGTTTTGTCTTGATAACTCAGAAGCTTTGTCCTGATAACTGAGGAGCTTTGTCTTGATAACTGAGGAGCTTTGTCCTGATAACTCAGGAGCTTTGTCCTGATAACTCAGGAGCTTTGTCCTGATAACTCAGAAGCTTTGTCCTGATATCTCAGGAGCTTTGTCCTGATAACTCAGAAGCTTTGTCCTGATAACTCAGGAGCTTTGTCCTGATAACTGAGGAGCTTTGTCCTGATAACTCAGAAGCTTTGTCCTGATAACTCAGGAGCTTCATAATAAGCGTTCGTGGTCGTTTCGCCGAGACGGTGGCGTCTCTCCAGGCGCAGCGGTTCCGTGAAGTGGTCTGTCCCGAGTAACTCCGGGATGAAAGCTGTGGAATCGGTTCCTTCTGAAGCCTCGGGGAACCCCACTCACTCTTATTCTCAAGTCGTCCACCTTTGACAGCAGTAAAGTCCTAGTCCTCTCCAGGGTCTTTAAGCGCCCCCCCTTGCGTCGTGCAGGTCGTCCTCTGTTTTGCTGACCCGCTGTTGGACCTCCACATATCGTTGCTCATTGACACGTCCAAGTGGTTCCGTCTTTTCAATTGTTTCAAGTCGAACAAGAACCTGTAGTTTGCTATCCTCAATTGCTCGAAGTAGAGATTACATCGTGCTTTCACCTCCTGTTGTTTGATTATAGGCACGTCTAGCACTTGTGAACAGAAAAGCGATAGTATCAAATAATCAACCAATTCTCACATATAACTGCACGTTAAAGTTTAATATTCATTGATTTTCAATGTCTCTCATTTCACGTATGATCCGATGCATCGAAGCTCATTAATTTCAGCTTTTAAGACCAGCCTGGGTGCAGAGCTCACCCATGCTCCACCTTCTCCTACGCCACCTTGGACGTGTCGATGTGTTTGTTAAACAAAATTCAGGAAATAAAATACGACCGTAATTCTTTAGTTCAAGTTTGATTTGCTGGAAAACCTGGAAGTCGAGTCTCTTCTTCTTCTGTTGCTGCTGCTGCTTCACCGTCCAGACTCGTCTGGTTGCTTTGCAGGAATGGTATTGTTAAAAATTGAATGATTCATTTAAATGTTTTGTTGTTGTTTACATGCACTCAGAGGTTATTTGTGATATGCAAATCCTTTTTCTTTGCTTTCAGAATCATCACATTGAAAGGATTTAGGGAAGGTTTGTATGTTTTTCTAACTGTGAGCCGTTAAGTTTGTTGAACTAAAATTAGAATTATATTAAATTGAGCTCCAACAAAATGTAATTGTCATGTATGCATGACTTCTGTTGTTTCTTTCCAAGGTTGTACTTTGACTTTGTCTCTTCTTTCAAGAGTAATGTAATAAAATGTCTTAAACTTCCTGTGTGTTCTGTCTCCTGAGGTTTTTACAAGGAAATTCTCCTGACTACTTTGTAGATAAATATCAGAGTCAAGTATAAAATAAAGGTCTGCCTGACACATTAGCAGGATGAAGAGTTCCTCAGTTTGCAGGATGGGGTTGCCAGGTTCCGTGTCTCAGACCTTGTTGCCAGGTCACCAGTGTTGTAGTGTATTTTTTATCTTGTTTTTTTTAATTCAGACTGCAGCAGCCAGATAAACATCTGAATCAACTGTGGGCGAGTTCAATGCTCACAGGCAGCCTGAAGGGGGCAGCAACGCGATGCGCCGTTGTTTACTCTCCCATCAAGCGAAGAAGAGGGCCGACTTCCGGGTTTTCTGGCAGGCAAATCAAACTTGAAATAAAGAATTACGGTCGTATTTTATTTCCTGATCTTTGTTTAAGAAAGGCATAACAGGAAACAGGAAACGACCCAATTTCTGTTCTTCGTTTTCCGATATCAAAACGAAAGTCGAATGGCCAGAAGGTACAAGGACCACACTGCCTCTTCTCTGGTGGTCCCTTCACTCTCCCTTTGTACTCTGCCACCCCCTGGTGGACGCTTCACAAACTCACTTTACTGTGACGGCCTCCCTGAACCACCTGAAGCTGAGGGCTTTACCTGCAGTAGCAGGCAGCCTGAGTCACACCTCCCTCAGCTCCTCTGCAGAAGAGGTGTTCAACGACATTTCATTAAGTTCCTGTATGAGGGTGTATGCACATCAGAATTACATCTTTCTGGGTCTCATGTTCACATTATGACCTTAGTAATACTGAAATCAATGTGACCCTGCACAGGATTAAGCTATAGACAAGATGGATCGATGGATGGATAAGACTGAAATGATGTGTGACCACTAGTGGACAAATCAGGAACAGCAGTTACTTTCACTGAAAGTAAGCGTAAGACACCCTTTGTTTTCTTTACACTTTGCAAGGTCATCGTGTGGGCTGCTTTTGGCTCACAGGCTGTGTAATACGTGTCAACGTGTCTGACCTGTATGTGTTCGCATGTGCCTCTTCAAGTCAAAGGTATCGTTGAATCCTTTGCCACAGAAACGACAAGGGTGTCTCTTCACGAGGCTGTGGCACTTGAGGTGGCGTGTTAACATGCGCTGCAAGGGGAAGATCTTGTGGCACACCGAGCACACAAAGTCACCCGAGACCGAGGACGGGCGGGGTCGAGGCTGGAGGGACAGACAGAAGAGACAGGAAGCACAATTATCTCCCGGTTAACCATCTTATTCAGAGACAAAAGTCTTTCTCAGGGACCCTCAGTGCAGGCGGTCCGCTCTGGGATTCACACATTAAACCCCCAAACACAAGCTGACTTCTTGGCCACTGCTGGCCTAGAGAACATAGAATAGAATAGAATAGAATAGAATAGATTAATCCAGACATTTTTTACAGCCTTGCTTCACACAGAATAGAAAATTAATCAAATAGAATGGTAAAATATCAAAAAAGCAAGAATAAAATATTTAACAAGTAGATATTCTTTTGTAAAAGATAAACGGTTGCTAAAAATATAGAGGGAAGGACTTGATCAAGTCTGCCTTCATCTGCCTCTTTTTTTCTGACGGCAGACGTCAGGTCATGTGACTGCCAAGTTCCTGCTGAGCTCCTCCCAACAGGAAGACCGTCTGCACCTGAGAGTCTTGTGTCAATCACCCTGATGTGTCCCACCTGTGTTAACTCCCAGTTTATATCACCTGCTGGACTCCTTCACCTGCTCCTGTGAGGCCACGTTTACACGTACCTGGTTTTTACAAACACAGATACAGTAAAACCTGCCATGTAGGGACGACCTACAATCCAAGGGCAAGTGTCACCTGAAGACAGGTGTCCTCTCTTTGGAGGGACAGGTCACGAGGACAAATTGTAGGATCAGTTGATATTGAAGGAACCAAACACCAAATATGTTATTTTAAAGCAGATAACTGAACCAATACAAGATGTATACAATATAAATACATATACATACATGTAAATAAGATGTATACAAGATGAATATTAAATCAGATTTAATGTATTTCAGGGACCACCAGTTTCCTCCTGAGTGGACTAGACTGGTAAAATATTGTTATAATAATCTTTAAATTTACACTTCAAAGTTTTTCTTTGTTGTGGTCACAGTGTGTGTAATGAAAGTATCTATATTTTTGTAAGATCAAACCGTTAGTACTGAAAATGATTACAATCGCAACATAAAGTCAATTTTAATGAAACATTCTGGTGCAAAATACAATGAAATGTAAAATAAACTAGTATAAATCCTCTATAGGCTCCTTGCTTGGTGGGACCAGATTGGAGCCTCTTGGTGCGTTACGGAACCTTATGGATGGTTACGTTACATTAAGGAACGTTAAGGAGGTGAGCCCAGAGTGTAGTATGGATGGAATCATGTATCACCCGCCGCCCGGCACAGTCTGCGGACATGTAGTATGGAAATCCTGGAGGGGCTGACGGAGAGGAGCTTCACAGAGCAGCTCCCTGCTGCTGGAGGCGGCCATGATTCACATCTCTAAACTAACCTCCTGACACCACAACGTCTGAATATTCCAATAATCTGGTCCAGCCCAGGTATTTTGGTCGTTTCAGTGTCGCTCAGCTTGAAATTTACCAGGAAAACCTGTTTGTTGTCCTCGTCAGCAGGTTGTCCTCATTAAGGTGAGTTAACAGGTAAATATGTGTCTGTGCTCAGTGACGTGTCCAGTACAGACGGTCAGTCTTACCTGATCCTCACAGGTTCGATTGTATTTCCCCCTCTATGTTTAAAAAAAAAAATATTCATTTACCCAGAACTGCATATCCACCTGGTTCAGAGCTGATATGAGCAGCAACAGGTGACAGTGTAACAAGACGCATGAAGCCATTATAGCCAATCAGAACCCTCGAAAAAAAACCTGATGTCACAAATTGTGACGTAAAAATCCGCCTCCCTTCCTTTAGATGCAACCGGAGACAGAGTTTATCCAGATCTCCACGGTGGCTGGAGTTTTCAGGAATCATTGTGTGTGATGAAGTGTCGCTGGTTCATGTGTCAATGTGTGGTCCAAAGAGAAATATCACCGTTTCTTTCAAATACCTGGGTACATATATATGTGAACTAACGTTTTGTCTGATGACCCTGAGCAAAAGCAGACAGAACTAAAATGACCAACAACCATCTCTGTGACGTCCTTCGCATCTCAAGCACCAACCTGAGTCCAGACCTGCCAGCCATCCTGCAGGCCGAAGCACAACTTCATGGATGCACATTCATCGTGTTGTTAAGCCCTATTACTTAATAAATGTAATCATTTTGCATTGATAGCACTTTTAAAACAAATATTAGCTGATCGGTTAACAAAGTTATTTGCATAACAAGCTTGAAATATATAATATATAATTGATATTTTATCCACACCCTCTTCTCATACAGGCCTGTCAAGGAGCAATCGGAGGCAGCTGTAAGAGAATGAACTGACACCCTTTTTCTTCTAAAAGAATAGAAATCCCGTCCAGAGCAGTGGAGGAGGCTGATTGATTTAATTTACTTCAATAAGCCAGGTGAGGCAGTGAGTGGCCCGGCTGTTTGTGTTTTGTTCCATATGTGGCCCTCGGGGGAACAAAGCTCGGACACCCCTGGGTTCCCCACTCTAACCCTAACCCTAACCCTTTCGTCACTGCTTTGATAGGCAGTCTGTCTTTTGGTTGTTCTGTGGAGAAAGTGTTCTTATCTAACGCAACGTCTAACACTTCATTCAAGTCTCCTTCAATTATTGTACAGTCGCCTGATATGTCTCCAACTATTTGGTTAGTTTATGGAAAAAATTAGCATCCTCTATATTGGGGCATAAATATTGCAGAGATTAATATTAATCCCGTTAATTTTTTACCTCTAAACATATCATTCTCCCTTCGGAATCTTTTTCTTCTTTTACAACTACAAAATTAAGTTTTTTATGCACCAAAATAGCCCCCCCATGCTTTTTACTTGTATATGAAGTGTGAAACACTCATCCCACCCAGTCTCTCCTTCATTTCTGTACCTCGGAATCCAATAGATGTCCCTTGTATAAATGCCAATTGAGTCTGTTGTGAACTTTAAGGGGAAAGTACTCGTTCTCCTGCTGCCAAGTCTCCCTGAGGAACATGACATCCAGTTTCCTTGTTCACAGTGGAGCGTGCATTTAGCTGGGCGCTTCTGGTGGAATGCAGGTGTGGTGCGACCGGTCCGGTCCGATACGTTCCTCCGCGGCTGGATGTGACGGTCTACTTGACAGGTAACCTGGAGCAGGACACGCTGGCGGGATGTAGGATTACAGACATGCTGGGTTGGAAAGACCCGGTCCGAGATGCTCCCCACGGGGGATGACGAACGGGCTGCGCCCCCATCAGATTGCCGGCAGGAACCGACCTCAGACAGGACCCGCTCGGCCAGGTTGAAAATCCTGGGGGTCTGCACTTCCTCTGCCTGGTCTGGACACCGGCCCTGGATCCCCTCCGTCATCTCCTCCTGCCCCGGCGCACTGCTAGCAGCAGCTGCTAGGCCCAGGAGGTGTGGAATTCCAGTTTTGGAGGGAAAAAGTCTCTGTACCTGTGCCAGGTACCACAGAATCCTCCATGGCTGCCTTAACAGCGTGTGGCGATTATACGGAATGATTGCTGAGACACCGCTATTTGTCGATAGGGTTGACACAACATAGTATAGTATGTGAAAAAACACAAAAAAAGCAGAGCAGAGAGGCAGAAGAAACTCGGCCGGACACATCCTCTCATCCCCAGCACATAAGAAGCATTAGATTGAAGGAAATGTACACAAACTGCTGCGTAATGATAATTGGTTTTCTACATATCAGGATCAATAAGAGCTGACTGAATGAAGACAATCACCCCATGAACGGTATTGTTTCCCACATGAGAAGGTGTCACCTTGGTTCCACTGACCAGGGCCAATGTGCTGGGATGGTAGAAGGAGCTCCTGAGCACCAGAGTGGACCAGTCTGGTTTAGCTTCACTGCCTCCTCCTCCTGGTACTGCCACAGGTACTGGCATTATGAATCCTGCTCCTGGTCCTGACGCAGAGGCTGGTTGTGAAGCGGCGGCCGGCTGTTCAGCATCTGAACTGCAGGACATTTCATTTTCACCTGCGAAAAGTAAAGTTGCAGCTTTTAGTTGATGAACAGATTAAATGGTCAAATTACTGCATTCAACAACAAATACTTGGGGAATAAGAAGACCAGAGGCCTGTACTACCAAGCTGGATTAACTCTGGTTTTCTGTACTATGATGCTCGCTCACTTCTCACCAGGATAAATCACCATGGTAACTGACGCTGAAAGTCTAACCTGCTCCGGAGCAGGTTATGTTCTGGATAAGAGGTCAGAGCTCCGCCTCCTGACCAATCAGATCTCTTGGAAAATGCCCCGCCCATTCCTAAATGATGGTGATTGGTGCTCAGGTTCAGAGCGATCTTTTTGACATAATAAAATAAATCCTGATCACTGAGATTTTGAGGGATGTTTTGTTCTTGACTTGTTCCGAGTTTGTTTGTCTTTATGAGGTTCATGATCACACCTGACAGAACTGCAGAACCATGAATTTATGGAAACCAGAACTCCTCCTGTCGTCACGGTGATGAATTAATATTCCAACACAAAACACAAGAGAAACTCAGCCTCAAAACAAGTGGATGGAAAATCTAAAGTAAAAGAAGAGCAGTGAGGAGGTTCAGCCTGAAACCTTTCTGATGGAATAAAGTGAAATTGATTGATCAGCAGACGTGCTGTCCGTTAGGGTTAGGATTTATATCACTGATAGATTAATCTGCTCTAATCTTACCAAGTCAGCATTAACAAGTCAGGAATATTCTGGTTTTGGCTGCAGCAGCAGTGTTGCTTTGAGCTGCTGGATGTGTTTGAATTCTTCATAATCTCAGAGAAGAACTGCTCCTTCAGTAATCTGCAAACTGCTCTGCAGGATTTCGCCGTGTGTGATTGGTCAGACGCTGCAAGCTCCGCCCCTTTCACGTGAACGCTCACACGTAGGTCTGGGTTGAACTAGCGGTGGCACATCTGGATAAGTCAACCCAGGAAACAGAGAGATCCTGGATGTGTTGATCACGGTGCGTAGTGCAGCTTGTGATGATGTGCCAGTAAATTAGATGGCTCCCTTAAGGCCCCTACATACTCCCAAAAGAAGAAGATGAAAGTTCACTTGCTGACACAACCAGCAGAAATTCTTTTGTCTTGGTCAGGACGTATGATGTTGACAGCCCTGAGTGATGCGTCTTCTGGAGTAGGAATTGGCCTTGAAGGTCAATTTATACTCCCGGGACAGCAGAAGAAACTTCTGACACTAAAGATCTGAGTGAACAAATAACGTAATTCTCTTCGCTCAGCTCTGTCTATCAGAAGACATTTTGACCGACTGTGCCCCTCGTCTTTTCTTCTGCGTGGTCCACAAACTGTGTGATTGGTCAGATTTTTCTTGTTTACGTCTGCATTTTGCCACAAGTCCATGACAGGGCGGGGCATTTTGTATTTTCACAACCGCCCCTGCTCAATAATGACTGTATCAGCATATTTTCATTTTGTTTAGCATGTAGCCTTGCTACCGCGTGAGCCCTGAAGCTCATTAGCATGTAGCATGTAGCCTTGCTACTGTGTGAGCTCTGAAAATCATTAGCATGTAGCAGGTAGCGTCGCCATTGTGTGATCCCTGAAGCTCGTTAGCATGTAGCCTTGCTACTGTGTGAGCCCTGAAGCACGTTAATATTTAGCATGTAGCATGTAGCATAAGAGTTTAGTTGATGCCCCTGAACATATCACTCAAGGCAGTTAAAACCATTAAAACCAGACCAACATGGTGGCTCGGACACAAACTTTGTTTTTTATTTCAGAAACAGAAAGCAAGAAATAAGCTGTGCAGTTGAAAAGTTAAAACCGCCATTTCACAGAAGTGCGCTCAATATGAGGGGGCGTGGTCTATGGCGGGGGGCGTGGCCTACAAGTTTGCCCAGGTGCTTCTTGGAGTATGAAAAGGTGTGTGTGTGTGTGTGTGTGTGTGTGTGTGTGTGTGTGTGTGTGTGTGTGTGTGTGTGTGTGTGTGTGTGTTACCTTCTGTCCACTGGTGATGTTCTGGTTCCTTCCACTGCCACGCACCACACGGACCAGGTTTCTTCTTGATGAGGAAAGACCTTGGCATCCTTTCAGTCCTTCCAATGACGTCCCTCAGCTTAACGGGCCCACAGATCCAGTGAGATCTCTCCACAGCAGAACAAAATCAGATCAGACCTTCCTTTCTGCCCTCACTCCTAGAACATTACTGTACTGACAGTCGACCTCGGCCCTGGAGCTGGAGCTACAGAGATCCCGAAAAATCACAGCGCTGGTTTTTGTCAGGCTGTGCAGGAGCGGTGGCAGTGTACGGCTCCGGTGCAGGACGGACTGGGACGGTGACACCTGTGCTGACTGTGTGCGTGTGCCATTTTAACTGGTCTTCCTCTGGTTTTGCATGTCAGGTAGTGAGAATCCGGGGAGCTACAAATTCAAGTGACTCCTTAGCATGCAAATGTTGGACTTGGACCAAGCCCTGGCCTCAGACAAAGGGCACGGTCTGAGTAACAGGAGCCAGCACAAAGAGCCACAGCCTTAACTGCTAGGTAAATCAGTCTTTTCTCTTTCTGATGGGACTTTCTGTTGAAGTTGTTTGGAGGGATTACTGAGCCTCTAGGAACACACAAAGTCCATTCACAGTCTGAAAGATGCCACTCGCAGCACGTTGATTCTATTGTTGAACATAATGTCATAGTATCTACTCCATTGTGTTTCAGGCTCCCTCTAACCCAGGATCCTGTGCACATCTGAACAGAACTGGTGCTTTTGAGATTCATTCACATTTCTAAATCCATAACACCTAACTTGACGTCCCCAGACAGACTGCAAAACAAACACACTTTGAAAATGAACTGCACATTCTGGTCTTGTAGTGTGCACAGTAAGAGTGTGCCTAAGAGGAAAATCAACAGTGTGCATCTTATTTTACTGTCCTGTGCATGGCAAATACAAATGCAGAGCAAGAGTAAACCCCATCATGCAAATAGCAGTAGAGGTCAGTCCAAGAAGGACAGCAGGAACAGGCACAGTGCTCCAGAGACACGCAGGTTTACCCGCTGTCTGGTTTACAGACTCATCAGCCAATGTCTGAAAGGTTATGTAATGAACAGCTTGAATAAAAGTAAGAAGGACTAAGCAGCTAAAACTGGAGAACAAAATCTAATGTGTGTTATCTTTACTTTAAAGGCTATTTGTGGCTCCAGGTGAAATTTGCTTAGTGAGTCTTCTGCACTAAGCTGTCCTTTGTAATTATCTTGTATTGGTTTTAGTGGCTGTAGTAATCATGAAAAACAAAAAGCTACTTTTTCTCTGTGTTGGAAGGAGAGGAACATGTAGATGGATCATTTTTCGACATTCTAGTCTTCCAAAAAGTCCAGAAATAAGAGACACATCAACATTTGTTTTTATGTAAATCCATTTTGAAGCTGAGCCATGATTCCTGAGGCCTTTACTACGACCCGGGATAAACATACTCGGGATATCTCTCCGTTACCTGGTTAACTTAACCAGACATGTGCAGTCCTGTTAAATGTTGATAGGAAGCAGGTTCACAACTCTGTAATTTAATCCTTCAGGATAAGAGCATTCACCTGAAAGGGGCGGAGCTTGCAGCGTGTGACCAATCACAGAGGGAGAAACCCTGCAGAACAGCTGACTTCACCATAGAGGAGCAGTTAATCTCTGAGATTATGAAGAATTCAAACACATCCAGGAGCTCAAAGCAACACTGCTGCTGCAGCCAAAGCCAGAACCTTCCTGACTTGTTAATGCTGATTTGGTGAGATTAGAGCAGATTAATTCATGGGACAATAGAAACGGAGTCACTTTCACTTTATTCCAGCAGAACGGTTCCAGGCAGAGCTTCCTCACTGCTCTTCTTTTACTTTACATTTTACATCCACTTGTTCTGAGTTTCCTCTGATTGTGTTTCCTGTTGGAATATTAATTCATCACCGTGATGACAGGAGAAGTTCTGCTTCCATAAATTCATGTTTCTGCAGTTCTGTCAGCGTGAGCATTATTATTAAACTCATTATTCCAGATCAATCCTCGAGAAGCCAAACAGACTTCGAACAAGTCAAGAACAAGAACAAGAACAAGAACAAGAACAAGAACAAGAACAAGAACAAGAACAAGAACAAGAACATCCTTCAAAGCTCAGTGACAACCTTTAAAAACTTCAGAAACAGGTAAATCCATGAATAAAACCAGAGTTAATTCTGAAGTTAATCCAGAAGAGAAAACCAGAGTCATAGTAAAGGCCTCCGAAATATTTTACTCTGTGCACTTACAAATAACAACTCAAATAACATTCATTGTTGTTGTTGTTGTTTTCTAATAGTGCTGTTTTTATTTTACTGATGCACAGTGAAGTTCGGTTGTTTTGGCTATTTCATTTTCTAAATACAGGACTCCGTCTCGAGTTTAGGGTTAGGGTTTATCAGAAGATTCCTTTGACGGTTTCATCCGAGATAGACGATTCCCAAACACACGATTCCGAGACAGACGATTCCTAGATAGGCGATTCCCAGATAGACGATTCCCAGACAGACGACTCCCAGATAGACGATTCCCAGATAGACGACTTATTATAATATGTGAATTATTTGAAACATTTCAGTGACCTAGGATGAATAGTAATGCTGAACGGACAACTCGTCCACAGACAGACGTCGTCAGCTGCACTGTGAAGCTCCTCTCCCTTAGTTCACTTATATAATTAATATCAACATATTATTTCCCCATATTTCCACAGCATAACTCAGATATAGAAGAATGAGGGAGTTGAGTGAATTTGGATCTAATACTGATCAGATTTTACACATTATGCCAATATTATTTGCTAATTTTGACTTCAGAATATTTATATGCGGCTTCCATGCAAGCTTTTCATCAAAAGTAATTCCTAGAAATTTATTTATCGCAAAAAATGTGTCCAAATGCGTTATGAAGATAAAAAATATCACGTAAGTCGCTCTGGACTATGTCGCATTTATTTGGAAATGTCGTTGAGCTACTTTATGTGTCTTTATTAGTGCTGTCAAAAATAACGAGTTCGTCTAATTAATTGATTTGAAACGTTTAACTCGTTAAAAACACTTAACGTAATTAACACAGTTTTGTTTACTTCCGGGGGTTTTTCTAACTCCCTCACCGGAGCAGCAGCATGAGCAGTGCCTCTGGACGCAGCACCGTGACTACAGAGCAGCGCAATACCTAGTGCAATAATATCAATGTAAAAAGTTTCACTTTAAAAGTTCCCTGACGGCTGATTGAGATAGTGAAAGTCATTAGTTTTACTTTGAAAAGCCAAATTTAACAACCACAGAAGTAATTCTGCAGCAAAACAGCAGGTTGCCATGTTGGCTGACCAGGAGCCACCAAACTGCTAAAACTGGAGGAAATACTGGTAAAATATTAATTTCTCCTCTTTCTCTCTTTCCCTGGCTCTCCTCTGTAGTGTGTGTGTGTGTGTGTGTGTGTGTGTGTGTGTGTGTGTGTGTGTGTGTGTGTGTGTGTGTGTGTGTGTGTGTGTGTGTGTGTGTGTGTATTACAGTATATTATTGCCACTTAGTTCATGTAATAAGTTTACAACTTTGTTTCTTGAAATATTCAAATCCTCAAAGTGTTGGACCTGCACTCTAACAAAACCCAGACTAATGTTAGATGTTTATT
Source organism: Lipophrys pholis (assembly GCF_963383615.2). Lineage (NCBI taxonomy): Eukaryota > Metazoa > Chordata > Actinopteri > Blenniiformes > Blenniidae > Lipophrys > Lipophrys pholis. The sequence goes on along the minus strand of NC_137634.1, from coordinate 26,300,529 downwards.
AATTTATTTATTTATGTTCTTATTATTTTGCTAATCTTGGAGAGAAACAGTTTCACCTAAAGCTAAAAGGACGTTATAAAAATAGTCTTTGAATCTAAATTTATTTTCTTTGTGTTCTTTGGGTTTTCCGGAATAAATATTCATTACAAGCTTCAGTCTTCAGTAGAAAAATAATGTCATTAATTGCAATTAATTACAGAAAATTGTGCAATTAATTAGTAAATCTTTTTAATTGATTGACAGCACTAATCTTTATAACGCATATGTTTTTAGTCCATCATCGGGACCCAGCTGGAAGCCGTATATAAATATCCTGAAGTTAAAATTTGCAAATAATATAGTCTGACAATGCTTCTTTTTTTTCCTTCTCCCACTGCGATTTTAAACTGTGTTTTTATGTTTAAAAATACATTACTATTCATCCTAGGTCACTGAAATGTTACAAATAATTCACTTAGTCGTCTCTCTGGGAATCGTCTCTTTGGGAATCGTCTCTTTGGGAATCGTCTCTTTGGGAATCGTCTCTCTGGGAATCGTCTCTTTGGGAATCGTCTCTTTGGGAATCGTCTCTCTGGGAATCGTCTCTTTGGGAATCGTCTCTTTGGGAATCGTCTCTCTGGGAATCGTCTCTTTGGGAATCGTCTCTTTGGGAATCGTCTCTCTGGGATGACACCCCTTGGACAAAGAAATCTGCAGGTTTTTCACTCGGTATATGAATCCAACCATCTTTTATTTTTTTAATCACCTTGAAATTGAAGATTCTCAGTTTGACTCTCAGTGAATTTGTCAGTTCTCTTTCAAGACATTTATTCACAAAACAGTTTGTTTATCTCCGTCATACATCCACACAGCAACTGAGTTACTCTGCACTATGTGCCATTGCGTGTGATTAAAAACAGATCTTTCTTTTTTATCTATTCTTTATGTTTTATTTTTACAGTTTCTGATCATTTTGATTCAATATAATTCAAATGTTAGTGTTTTATCCAGTACTACTCCAGGAAAACTTTCTTTTCAGCTCTACAATAGTTATCAGGAGTTTCTTGCCAATTTGGTTGAATGATTACGAGACGTCATGTATTTGATTACATTTAGCCTTCAGGTAGTATAAATAGACAGTATATAGAATAGACAGTGTATAGAATGAATGTGTTGGCGCTGCAGGAGTCACATGAGGTGAGGTGTATTGTTACTGTTCCCTGAGACTGTACTGTGCGTTGTAGCTCTGCAGAGCTGCGCTCTAACTGTATGCAAAGCACCAACTTGTGTGCTGCAGCATGGAAATCAGAAGCTGAGCAGACAGTCCACATCGCACTGGCCAGGGAAAACAGTGATCGCTCACTTCCACTGTCACCACGGCGCACTGATTTCACCTTCAGTGCTCAGAGCTCTGTGGACCTTAGAAAAGTTTGAAGAACCGATCTTTTGGATCGGGGGTTAGAACAAAAGGAAAGACATGAATATGAGCTGACCTGAAAACAGATTGTAAAGCTGGAGTGGCTCGTCTCAACATGTCTGTAAACTCACAATAGGCCGAGTTTAACTGTTGAGGAGAGTTGTGGTCAGACACACCCAGTTTCCTTCCTCTCTGCGTCGGCTTCATTCCACCTCTAACTTCTGACACCGCACAAAGTTTCATCTATTTGGAGCGGACTTAGATTTGCATGTTTTCTTACTTATTTGATTGTGTTTTATGATCCACATCCAGCTCATTCTGTCAGTATCATGACAGTAAAATAGCCACTAAATACAAATACATGGTTTTCTTTGTTTATTATCTCTGTATGTGTGAGACAGCTTTGTACGTGACAGAAATGTGTTTTCACTGTGAATCCTGGAGCTGAGTTCAAAGTAAAACGTTCTCTGTTAATTTAACAGTTATGTTTAAATATCGAGAACAAGCTGAAATTTACCAGGCGGAATAAGTAAAATGTCGACTTTATACAATTTTTTTAAAGAACAGTGACTCCTGGTGCAAAATACAGGCAAGTGTCACAAGCCAGGTCTTCTGCAGCGTTCCACAACCTCTGTTCATGTTTTCATGTTTTCACCCTCACAGTGTGAGCAGATCGTAGGACCGCTCGTCCATTAAACTGCAACCCGGGACAACTTGTCCACGGACAGCACCCTCAGTGGACGACTCGTCCCCGGATGAGATTTCAGAATTCTTTTGAGAAAATAAATCCCCTACAATGTACATTTTCATATTGTTATTTCTAATTGATATTTTATATGTTTTTCATATATCTAGTACCTGTCCATATATATTTAGTATAGTATCATATGGCTTTGTTTCTCTTTGTTTACCATTTTCTTATTGGTAAACAAATACATGGAAATACATTTCTCTGAATTATGTTTGATGAAAAGCTCAGTTGGAAGCCACATATAAATATCCTAAAGTCAAAATTAGACAAAAGTATTGTCATAATGTGTAACATCCGATCAGTATTAGATAAAAATTCACTCAACTTATTATATAACGTCTTCTTTCTTCCATATCTGAGTTATGGTGTGGAAATATGAGAAAAAAATTTAAAAACAAACATTGATCTTTTTTTTTTTACTTCATAAGATCATGAGACTCATAAATCAAGCTGATTATTATCAAGCTCCAACAAATACTCTGATTGTCATATCAAAGACGCTAAAACATGATATTATTGACCTTAATACACTTGTTATGTATGAGGCACATAATTATAATCTTCCAACTCATATCCAGAAACTATTCAACCGTAGAGAGAGTCGATATAGCCTCGGGGGTTACTGGGTTTTTAGTTAAAAATAAGACAAGAACAAATTTAAAAAAGGTTATTTTTGTGAAAAATATACTTTGAAATCCAATCCTTTGGGGACGAGTCGACCATGAACGAGTCGAACGTGGAGGAGTCGATCGTGTCCGAGTTGACCGTGGACGAGTCGAGCGTGTCCGACTCGAACAGGGACGAGTCCACCGTGTCCGAGTCCACCGTGGACAAGTCGACCGTAAACGAGTCGAACGGGGACGAGTCGAACGGGGACGAGTCGAACGGGGACGAGTCGAGCGTGGACGAGTCGACCGTGGACGAGTCGACCGTGGGCGAGTCGAGCATGGACGAGTCGACCGTGAGCCCCAAAACCTGTGTATATTGCAACAGTGAGAATCATCAACCAGAATCCTGTCCTAATAATTCTATTGAGAAAACAGGGAGGACATCCGCCCCTCAAAAGTGCAGTGCAATGATGAAGGTGCCTGGTGAACCCATCCCAGAAGAATGAAGGTAAAAGGGACCGCAGCTTGTTGATATTTCTTGTGTGGAAAATAAAGACCCAGAACTGTTAACAGTGTTAATAGGAGTAGTGTCCAGGAAGGTCCAGACAATCCTTCATGGCATATTTGGAGTTTCATCTTGCAGTGTAACAGATGCCGCTTGTGTGCACAAGTCTGGACGAAGACACACAAGATCTCACAACAGCTTCATGCATTTCGGGAGGTGGAGTCACTGGGCACCGTTCAGGGGAAAACTCAGAGTCCAGAGGAGACAGAGGTTTGTCACAACTTTCAGCAAACTGTAAAAGTCAAACATAAGCCTTACCAAGTTGTGTTGCCCTGGCAACCAGGCAGACCAGACCTCCCGACAACTTCAGAGTTGCAAAGGAACAACTTGAAAGGAGATCGAGGATGGATGCAGCACTGTACGCAAGTGCAATGATGTCATAGATGATTACCTGCAGCAAGGCACCTGTGAGGTCGTGCCTCAGAATGTTTCCACAGTAGAAGAGCAGGAGACTGTAAAGTATCACACGCCACGTCATGCTGTGCTTCCAGAAGACAAGGCAACGACCAAACTCTGAGATGTATTTGATGCATCATCACATGAAGAAGGCTGCCACTCTCTGACAGGGCTTTTCCACCAACAAGAACCAGGAGCTCATTCAGAGCCGGTTCTTAAATGAGCACCGCCAAAGAACCGGTTCTTTTTCCAACGTTAAAGGAGACATATCATGCTTTTAAATCCTTCCTTTTTACATATAAATCATACAGTTGTGGTCTATATAAAGCGGAACTGCAATGCTTGGGTCTGAATTCCTCATTATTAGAGCTCCACAGGCCCCTTTTCTACCCCTTTTCTGATGTGCTTCTGAGAGCAACTCGTTTTGGGGCGGTCTCTTCATACCCCGCCTCCTCTCCAGGTTGCAGAGGTGACACTCGGTTCAACATCACCCTGTTCGGCCATCTTTGTAGTTTGATAGAACAGATACAATTATCTAGCGGCGCAAAAACTTTATATTCACACATTATTTACAAAATGTCAACAAGGGAAGATTTGTCCATCCAGCCATACATGTTGGAGCCAGAGTCGGACCCGGCGGAGCGAGATGAAAATGACGATGATGCACCTGAAGAACTACGTCTTCATATGGATGTAACGCAATGGTGTGTTACTATATTTACACTAACTTCTCCATCCATGCCCACTACTACAATACTGCCTGTATTACAACGACTATTTAACACAGAAGTTACATTATAATCTAAAACGAGCACACAGCGCTAACATATGAAGACGGTGCAACTGCTAATGCTAACAAAACAATGACAGGGACGTCTTATCATCACACTTTTTAGCGTTATATACAGCTTACCGAAGTGCTCTGTTCGTCGTCTCCATAGATAGAAGGAACTGACCGCTCAATCAGACCAAGTCTTTCGGCAAATCCTTCTTTATACTGGCGGAGGTTGCTGAAGCAGTCGTCCTTAAAGTGATTCGCGCACACAAAAATGACCTTACCCACAGATGTGGGTACATTTCTGTGAAAAATAAAACTCAACCAGGCACTTCGAAAAGGTTCTGATGCTGGGAGACGGTGTAACGAAGCTTGTGGGTTACTACATCCAACAACCGAACATTTCGACTTATCCTCTCGTAACTTCGGCATCCTTGAGGTTGGACTACAAAATCGCAGCGAGAAACAAAAATGGCGGATTGCTCGAAGTGTTGGGCCCGGAGTCGATGTCCTAATTTGCCAGTTCCGCTTGCGAATACTGTGATGTCATTGTTCAAAAAACGTAATAGAGAATAGAAAAATCGAAACCGATCGCAAAATATGACCAAAACAGAATATAAAGATATCAACGGAGCACCTGAAGAGACTACTTTGAACTTTTCTGTACTTCTAAACACTCTAAATATACAACAAAATGCATTTAAGGGCTAAAAAAGTGGATTTAGCATGATATGTCCCCTTTAAGGGAGCCAGAGAGAGCCACGTCATTACGTCACTGGTTCCACCAACGTAGCGCCGGCAGGATCCAGGAACCAGGAGACGGACTGTACCAGTGGTTTGGTCCGGGTCGCTCCATCTAGTCTGACCTGAACCTCATGAAAACATTGAGGCTCCTCGTCGCTCTGTTGCAGGTTTTTCACATCTGTCTTGTTTTAGTCCGGAGCCCCGGAGTGGACATAGATAAAATAACAACAACAACAACTATAATAATAATAATAATAATAATAATAATAATAATAATAATAATAATAATAATAATAATAATAATAATAATAATAATAATGATAATAATAATAATAATGTGTGAATGACCCCCCGGCTAGCTCAGTTGGTAGAGCATGAGACTCACAATCTCAGGGTCATGGGTTCGTGTCCCACGCCGGGCACCACCTTCCCGTGGGCTCACCACCTGCAGGAAGGTTCTTAAATGGTGCATTGTGATCTGGGTGACGGTGCTCAGACTGTCACGACCCGGAAACGGATAAGCGGAAGAAAATGAATGAATGTGTGAATGAGTTTAGGTCTTAATTTTCACATTTGGTCCAGTGCCACGGGGCTGGTAAAGGCTTTAACTACCATGTAGTTGAACTCCTTTATCAGAGTGCTCACTCCTCCCAGCTCCAGCTGCCAACGCTTCCTCCTGCACAAGTGATCTACACAGATGGAACAGACCAAGAACAAAGGTAAAAAGGAAGTGGAATTATTGTTTTCCTTTTGTAATATCATTTAGTATGTGACAATCTCCTCAGTAGTTTTGGCAACTTAAGTAAAAAACTTAATTCTCACAAATCTATCCCTCCATGTCCGACCAAATCGCTCAGCTGTCCCTTTATTTATTTATTTGTTTATTTCTTGTAAGGGGCTCCATCCTGAACCTGCCAGTGAGGTGGTGGTGGAAACAGATGTGTGCAGTCCAGCTGTACAGAGCTTACACAGGTACCATTTATTGGTTATTAATGTTTTTATGCTTGTAATGTTTTCTTTGTCATAACTTACTGTGATTATGTCACTGATGTGCTTGTAGGACCACGTCCTGATCCCGACATCCTGGCATCAGGAGAAAAAACTACGCCCACTGGAGTCCCAACCACTCAGAGCTCTCCTTTAAGATTTCCTCTCAACTTTGGAGTTGGTCCCATCCAAATTTGGTCCGGTGCCACGGGGCTCACCGACGTCCTCCCAGTGCCCACCTGATAACTCCTGCGGTGGCATCATGCTGCACCTCATGGCTCCAGACTTCCCTGCTCTTCCTTTCACGCTGCACCGTCTTCCCAACATGTGTTTTGTGTTCACACTCGGTCAACTTATGCATCTTATCTCTGCAAGTGTCCCTGGAAATGTCTTGTGAAACAGAGGCCGGAACCAGGGAGCAGTCCAGATGTCCTGCATGGGTACAGCTCCGACAACCGAGGCTTACTGCTCGCCATTTCCGTGATGCTTGCAGAGGAGGAGTCTGTTGCCACGGCACTGGCAGCTCGGATGATCGGGGGCTCCACCAAACAAACTGCCACCATGAAGCGTGGCCTGCAGATGGAGTTGGAGGTGCTGGCAAACTACGCTGAGCTGATGAGGGTCAACGTCCTCCCAGTGGGATTCATCATTCGCCCCGAGACATCATGCCTTGGGGCAAGTCCTGATGGCAGGGTGTATGACCCCTCAGAATCACCCCCATTTGGACTGGTTGAGGTAAAAAGCAGCACCAAATATGATGTGTCCCAAGTTGCTGACCTCAAGGTTCAGGATGACCACACAAGTCTTTGTCCCTTTGTGTTTTGAACATTAAATCTCAAGTTGTGTGAATCACTATAACTAGTGTAACTAGTGTAAATAGTGTAACTAGTGCTATTTTTATTCAAATGAACCTGCTTGATTTTGAAAAAATATCTATTTGTGATTTTCTTTCAATTGCTGTTTTATAACTTGTTTTAAAAAGCTTTTTTGTCAAGGTTCCAACTCCAGGGTGAGCAGGTAATATACATTGAAACCTGATGGATGTGTCCGTTGCTAAGGATGTACTATCTAAATATTTTGCAACCATTCATGTTTTGATTTGGTAGATATTCATTTCCATATCAAATTAATTTGCATTTCATATCAATTTAGAGTACGTTATAAAGTGTTAACTTAAATAGGTCTTCAGAATTCTCTGTTTTTACTACAACTTGTAAATTTAACTTGTTTCTCTGCAGTTCAACTCGACCAATCCACAAATTAAATGAATAAAAAAAACAGTACAGTATTTGGCTCAAGTGTGTTTTAATTTAAGAAAACATTTAAAAGAATAACAGCTCTTAAAACACATAACTAATAACACGAGAACTATTTACATAAATTAATCATTTAGTCTTCCAAAACACAACAGTTGTGCCAGATGTGATTGACAGTTCCTATTAAAGTGAGCGGCTCAGGAGAGTCCAGATGTGGCAGCATCGCTCCACAATGATCTGCAGACCAGCAATGGATCGGTTCACCTCCGTCTCTTTCTTGCTGAACTGACCAGGGTGATGAAAGGGTGGATTGGTGAGTTTGGCTCTAACTTCATCAAGGAGCTCTAGAATGAGGAAGGCCTGATCTGCCAGGACTTCATCTCCTGGCTCCAGCAGAGGAGGGATTCCACTGACCCCAGTGAATTCTTTGTCAGAGATGCAGCCGGTGTACAAAGATGAAATCAATGTCACCAACCCACAAGGAGCAACTCCCATCAGCCCTTTCAGAGTGACGTGGTTCTTGTAGGCGGAGAACATTTCGGAATGCAATGTCAGGGATGATGCAGCCTCCAGACCAACTTGTGGGCCGTCCAAGATGACGAAGACATTTGGAGAGGACATCTGGAATCTCTCAGATATACTGGCTTTTACCTTCTCATGACTGATCCACATGTTGATGGATGAGAAGACTATAAAAAGGTAGTTGGCCCAGGTGATGGTCACTCGGCTGACAGTAGCAACACTCACTTGAACCACGTCAGCAATAAGCTGCTCCTTCAGGCCCACAGCCACCCTGAAGGAGAACATTAAAACTCATCAATCAGAGGCATTCTGGGGCTTCATCTCCTATTGTCTGAGCTCTGGTCCAGATATGTAAAATTCAAATGTAAAATTAAATTAAAAAGTCTTGTTTTCATTTTCACTGGTGAGCATGAAAGTTTTAATTATTGAGCTCCTGTGACATTATTTCCTTGTGGATCAATACATTGTGTGAGTGGAGGTGAAGTATGTCTGGAGCCATCATTGTTTGCTCTCTAGATGGTATAGCTCTACAAACTGGTGCTGCAACACGTCCTGCAATTGTAATAACTGTTATATTTGATCATATATAACAAACCATCTTGGATATTTACCTGTGGGTGGATGAGCCACATGATGGTGGTCTGCAGTAGCAGCTTCAGCCTGGAGAGCTGCGAGAGGACAAGCTGCTGTTTCTGAGTCCTCTGGAAGGAAGATACCTCTAGGTGGCGCAATAGAGTCATTCCAGGAACAGAGAGATGGAACAGTTCCAGTTGTAAGGTGACTGATCGTGGACCCGCTGACAGAACCGTCCTGGTGAAGTTCTGGCTTCATACTAAAGACCCTCATCCCTTCTAACAGGATCCGCCGCCTCCTTTAGCCCGGGTCTGTAGGGAAGCGTGGTAAGAGAGGTATGGTTGTTTTCTTGCCCCACAAAAGCAACCAGGAACACAACAAAAACAACCACATGGAGGCTGAGCCATTACCGTCACTGTCCAATGCTGAAGCCAGAGCCACAGGAAGTTGTTGAGCTCCACATCCGGGTTAAAACACAGAAGTGTGAAAAAGGTGTATTATAGAACGCTGCTCGACAGCCGTTTCTATGGGAACCTCCGTAAACACTCTGATTAAAGTTTCTTTCACATGAAGCCATTAAAAGGCTCATTTTAGCTCTAAAGACTCCAACTTTCATTGACAGCTGACTGAAGCTTACTGTTTTATCAGCACTTCTTCCTCTACTTCTTCCTCTGCTTCCCCTGCTTCCCCTCTACTTCTTCCTCTACTTCTTCCTCTAATTCATCATCTCCTTCATCCGCTCTACTTCATCCTCTAATTCATCATCTCCTTCATCCGCTCTACTTCATCCTCTACTTCATCCTCTACTTCATCCTCTACTTCTTCCTTTCTACTTCATCATCTACTTCATCCTCTACTTCTTCCTCTACTTCACCCTCTATTTCTTCCTCTCTAATTCATCATCTCTAATTCATCCTCTACTTCTTTCTCTACTTCTTCCTCCTTCATCTACTTCATCCTCTACTTCTTCCTCTCTACTTCTTCCTCTACTTCATCCTCTACTTCTTCCTTTCTACTTCATCATCTACTTCATCCTCTACTTCTTCCTCTACTTCACCCTCTATTTCTTCCTCTCTAATTCATCATCTCTAATTCATCCTCTACTTCTTTCTCTACTTCTTCCTCCTTCATCTACTTCATCCTCTACTTCTTCCTCTCTACTTCTTCCTCTACTTCTTCCTCTACTTCACCCTCTACTTCTTCCTCTCTACTTCATCCTCTACTTCTTCCTCTCTACTTCATCCTCTACTTCTTCCTCTACTTCTTCCTCTACTTCACCCTCTACTTCTTCCTCTCTACTTCATCCTCTACTTCTTCCTCTCTACTTCACCCTCTATTTCTTCCTCTCTACTTCATCCTCTACTTCTTCCTCTCTACTTCATCCTCTACTTCATCCTCTACTTCTTCCTCTCTACTTCATCCTCTACTTCTTCCTCTCTAATTCATTATCTCTAATTCATCATCTCTACTTCATCCTCTACTTCTTTCTCTACTTCTTCCTCTTTCATCTATTTCATCCATCCATGACACGCTTTCCAACCTTTTCTTTCTTCTTCTGCTTCTTTGGAGTTGTACTGTTAACTTTGGTAGTTTACTACCCACAATGCATTGCGCTCTATGTCACGTCCCCTCGTTTCTTCTGATGAAAAGTCTGCCGATATTCCCTGAAGCGTTCACACTGCTCGCAGTACACACCTTTCTTGTAAAAAATAAATAAAAAACTCATATCAGGAGCAGCAGCGCAGAAAATGTGTGAAAAAAGTTTTGAAACAGAAAATTTCTAAGGAATGATATTGTTCTTCCTGCAGACGGCACGACAAATCCAGTTACAGTTCAGAGTTACAGTTTGTCTCTGTGGTATTAAAATGAGTCTGTCATGTCTGATTTGGCTTCCTGGCAGTTACAGCTGCTGCAGCCTCACTCAGCAGGGAAGCACCTGAAGCTTCTATGTT